>NW_026126410.1:27295000-27947500 GCF_943737965.1 Phodopus roborovskii | reverse complement strand
CCATCTAGGACCCTTCCCCGTGCTACAAGTCCTGTGACCCCTCCTCCATGAAGCTAGTCCCGAGAGAGCCTGCCTGATGCTTTTTACACATGGCTTGATCTTTGTGTGCTCAAGTAACTGGAAAAACTGAGAGTATATGTGTGGCAGGAGCAAACTTTCTCCATATTCATGCTTTCATGCTTAGAGCTGACATGGTAATTACCCCAGAGATTTTTTTTTTTTTTTTTTTTTTTTGGTACCTACTAGTGAAAACAATTGCATGTGTAGTAAAAAATAAAATAAAATAATAATATTAAAAAATCTTAAAAATTGACTCATGTATTACAGTCCTTCATTGAGGGAAGTCAGGCAATGGACTCAATCAGAAACCTGGAGGCAGAAACTGAAGAACAGATCGTGGGGAGGGGGGAAGCTTATTTATTAGCTTGCTCTCCATCACATGTGCACTGTGCTGTCTTATGCACACAGTAACTAACTGTGCAGAGATGGCACCATTCATAATAGGCCTGACATTCCCATATCAATCATTAATCAAGAAAAAGCCACAAAGACATGTTCCGAGGTCCGTGTAATGGAGGATAATTTTCATCTGAAAGTTTTTCTTCTCAGGAGACTACTTTTTGCCACATTGAACAAATTAACTAGAACTGTCATTTAGAGCAATGCTGCATTGGATGGAAAAGTTCTTATTGAAATATTTATCTTAAAATATTATATTCATCATACTTTGATTAGGCTGGAGAGATGGCTCAGCCATTAAAAGCTAGGCTCACAACCAAAACATCATATTTTGATCATATTCTTTTCCTTTCTCAGACTCCTCCAAGATTCTCCCACCACCCTAACAACCCAATTACAAATTGTTTATCTATCTCTATAACTAAAAAATGAAGAAGATAAAATTAGAGACAAATAAAGATAAAAAAAATGAAAATCAAAGCAACTTAAACTTAAAAAAAAAGTAATAGAAAAAATACAAAAACAAAGCAGCAAATAAAAACACATCCAATAAACATGGAATTTATTTTATATTGGTCAAAAACTTCAGTGAAGGGATCCTGCTCTGGACTGTGGTTTATATATACAATGCCAGTCAATTGGAGGAATATGATTTCCCCTCTACAAGCATTGTAAATTACAAATAGCTTCATGGTTAGAAGCAGGTCTTTGTACCAAATTTTCCTTCTCAGTTCTGTGATTTTGTCTGCTTTGAAAGTCTGAAGGTCTTGCATGTGCCATAACAGACGTTGTGAATAAAGATGTTTATCCATCCTGTTGCACTGGATAAACAATTTCCTTGGTGCCTCATCCACCACATCTAGTACTTACTGCCTTTCCACATCCTCTTCCAGATCCCTGATCTATGAGGGGATGGGTTTTTTTTAATACATCTAATTCAGGACTAAGGGCATCAAAGTATCTCACTTTCTTTACGTTTTCCAGGTGTAGGTCTTTTGGGTAATTAAAACCAACTGGAAGAAGCTGCGTTAATAACAGTTGAGTAACATTCTGCTCTACTCATATAACAATATGTTACTAGGAGCCCTTTTATTGCTATGCCGCCTTTGTAGAAGAAAAGTAACTTTCCCCAAGCCCATGGTCTCTCTAGCAATAGGTTATTAGCCTTTCTCACATACAGGTTACGCCTTTTGGAGTATGCCAGAAATCCAAATAAGAAAGAGACCAGTTGCTCCTTTAATATCTATGCCATTATTACACCAGTATATTTTGCTAGTAGGTTTGTGTTACAGGTCATAAGATTTTTTTTCTTGGTAAAAATGATTACATTCCTCCTGCAATAACATGCAACATAACTTTTAGCACCATTAATTATAAGATAGGAATGAGTTTGGTTTTCTTAAGCAATAAGACCTTGCCATTGGGTATGAGAAGTAATCAATAATTTTTGAAGAAAAATAGAATATAAAATTAAAATAAAAAAAAAATAAAATCCCTGACAAATCATTATGAGACAAGGAATCTTCAATAGTGCCTTTGAACTGGTTTTCTGTTCACCATGTTGCTATCTACTGCTGGGCATGCAAGCTGTAAATAATAGTAATTTGTAACCTGAGTGAGACTGAGGGAAAACTAAATATTTAATATTTAATATGGGTGGTCATCAATTGGAGATAGCTTCTGAATTAAGGATGGAAAATATGTTCTTATCCCTTTATCTCTAGAGTTTCACCTGTTTCAGAACCATGTAGGCTCTGTGTATACTGCATCCTTAGGGTTCATATTGCATGGCTCTGGGTGATGTAGAGTGCTTTATTTTATTGGGGTCCTGCATTTACTCTGACTCTTAGACTTTTCTGCCTCCTCTTATTCCAGATTCCCAAGGCCTCAGAGGAATTTGATGGAGACATTGTGCCAGTTTAGGACTGACTGTTTCAGGTTCTCTCATTCTCTGTATAAAGTCTGGCTATCCTTCTCTGCATCTGTTCATATCTGCTCTAAGAAGCTTTTCTGGTGGTGGCTAATAAAGACACTGATCTTCTAGTATAGCAAAATATCCTTATGGGTCACTACATTACTACATTTAATTTTAGAGAAGTAGTATTTGCTTTTGCCCAGGTGTTTAGGCTTTCTTGTCTTAGATTCTTGGTAACTCAGTCATTGTTGGGTAAGGATTCTATCTTCTGAAGTGGACCTTAAGTTAAATTAGATAGTTGTTACTCCTACAATATTTGTGCCAACATTTCACTAATGTATCTTGCAGGTAGGCCACTATTGCATATGAAAGGGATTATGGTTGGGTAGTATAGGAGTTTTTTTCTTTGATAGCATGTGGAGGATCTTCTTGTAACACAGAATGTACTAGCAAAGGCTATGTGGAGGCAAAAGCTCAGATTCTCCACTTTTAATGAATTGTAAAAATATGTTTTGTTTTGTTTTGTTTTGGCGTTAGGGCCTTGGGAGAAGCAAGATGAACTTGCCATGCTGAAAAAAAAAATGTACCAACACATGGTAGATAACAAATATGTGTTAATTTAAATTTTAATAGTTAGCTGGTAGCAATCCTAAGCAATCAGCACTTATACTTAATAATGTGTGTCATTTTGGTTATTGCAGAGTTAGTAGTCACTAAGAAAAGCTCTGACTACAGTTCCTTCTGTTTCTATTTTGAGGACCAATATGAGGCGTATTAGATTAAGTTTTCTTCGAAAGTCAGGTGGAATTCTGTGCTATTTAACTCTTCTATTCTTTGTAAATTATGTGTCTGTTTAAATTGTTTATCTGATCTTTATTTTATTTTGGTAAGACATATATTTCAAGAAAGTATTCTCTTATTTGAGGTTTTCCAATTTGGCATAGTACAGATTTTTAAAATCTGTCCTTGTAATTTTTTTTCGATACAGGGTTTCTCTGAATTTTGCTTTGGACCCTGTCAGGGACTAGCTCTGTAGTCCAGGCAGACCACGAACTCACAGAGATCCACCTGCTTCTGCCTTCCAGTTCTTAGGATTTTAGACATACACCACCAACATCCTCTTTCATAATTTCTTTTTAGTTTATTTGAATAAGAATTTGTTAATCTTTTTGCTTTTCCCAAACAAGGAATTATTTATTTCATAGATTATTTGCATTGATTTTTCATTATTTGTTTGTCTATTTACATTTTAGTGACTTTATCCCTGAATTAGATTATCTCTTCCCTTCTAATTTTTATGCATGAGTCTTCTTTTTGTTGTTGTCTAGAAATTTCAGGTGTATTGTTGAATTACTTGTATGAGACGTCTCCATGTTTTGGGATTTGGGATTCTTTTATTTTGCTGGTTGGTTTGTTTTTATTTTTGTTTCATTTCTTTATATTTTGTGTGTTGTTTTATGTGACAGAGTTATTAAGTTGCCTGTTATTACTGCCTTCATATTGTACCATATTTTATGTATCCTAAATGTTAATTTTTCATTTAATTTTAATTTTATCTTTTTACCATGAAATGCTGTCTGTCCCTGATGATAAGTTGTTTTTCATACATGTGAATAGAAGAATAGATTAAGTTTTTATATCCTTTCTGTTACTGTTTCTGTTAGGGGTCTGGGAGTTGAGACTGTTGACTTAGAGAGATATCAATGGGCAATGTTTGTTGATACCTGTACTTGTTATTTTGTTGTGGGGTTGATTGTGTGTGTGTGTGTGTGTGTGTGTGTGTGTGTGTGTGTCTTCTCTTTTGATTTGGTGAACAGAGATTATTCTTTTGTTGTGTTTCCTTGGGTGTTATTAACCACTTTATATTGTAGTTTTCCATTTTGTGCCTTCTGTGGTGCTTCTCTATTTGTCTTTATGCAGAGTATTTCCTACTACCTATTGGTTTATTATTAACAACGTAGCTTTTGTGTTTTTCTGATTGTATTTAGCTTATTGGTTATCGATTACTTCACTCAGAATGATTTTTCTATCCATTTACCAGAATTTTTCATAATGTTATTGTTCTTAACAAATGAATAATATACCATGTGCAAATGTGCCATGATTGCATTGTCAATACTTCACTGTAAATATTTCAATTCTTTTCAACTTCTGCATGTTATGATTAGAGTAGTAATGAACATGAAGGAGGGAGTATCTGTTTAGTAAGATGTAGAATCACTGGGTATCTGCTATAGCTAGATTGTAGTACATATATTTTCAGCTTTTTGAAGAACTTTCACACTAATTTCCCTAGTTGCTGTAGCAGTCTGAACTACCACCAGCAATGAATAAGTATTCACCTTTTCCTACTTCCTTAACAGCATGGGACATTTTATTTTATTGATTTAGACCATTCTAATTGGGATTTGATGAAAGGCCAAAGTATTTTTAATTTCCTTTCCCTGATGGTTAAGGGTGTTGAACATTTTAAAATGATTTTCAATTCTTATTTGATCTTTTGATAATACATTTAGTTCTATAATCCATTTTAAATGAGTTATTTGTTTTTTATAGAGTTAAGGGTATTTTTTTGGTCCTTTATGTATTCAGAATATTAATCCTCTATCATAGTCATTATACGAAAAAGTTTGTTCAAATTCCCCAGGCTGCCACTTTGCTCAAATGAATTTGGCCTTTGATTTACAAAATGTTTTAAATTTCATAAGGTACAATTTATTTGTGTATTCTATCGGTATCCTGTAAGTAAGTCCTTTCCTATGCCAATGAGTTTAAGCCTGTTAACAACTTCTAATTCTAACAGGTCCAAATTGTATCTGGTCATATGTGGTGTGTATTGTTCCATTTAGAGTTGCATTTTCAGTAGGGTGATTTACAAAAATAAAAAATAAAAAAATAAAAAAAAAATAAAAATCCAACAAAAAAATGAAACAAAAAACAAAACAGTACTGGTTCCTTTTTGAGCTCATCTGATTGAAATTAATCTCCAAAATATACAATGAATTCAAGAAACTAGTTACCAAAACACCAAATAACACTATTAAAAATGGGTTGCGAACTAAAGAAAGGATTCTCAGTAGAGGAAATCAAAAAGGCTGAAAGACACTTAAGGAAGTGCTCAACATCCTTAGCTCTCAGGGAAATACAAAACAAAGCACTTTGAAATACCATCTTACAACGATGCCCAAATTCCCAAATATTGTGTATAAATGTTTGTTTTCATTTAATTGGACTTTGTTATGTAAAATTAAATAAAATAAAAAATAAAAAAAATACCATCTTACTCCTGCCAGAATGGCTAAAATTAGAAACAACAATGACAACTTATGATGACAGCATGTGGAGAAAGAGGAACACTCCTCCACTGCTGATGGGAGTGCAAACATGTACAGCCATTTTGGAGATCAGTATGGCGGTTCCTCAGGAAAATGGGAATCAGTTTACCACAGGACACAGCAATCACCCTCTTAGGCATATACGCAAATGATCCACATCCATGCAACAAATGCATGTGCTCAACTGTGTTCATAGCAGCATTATTTGTAATAGCAAGAACCTGGAAGAAACCTCAACTGAAGAATGGATAAAGAAGATGTGGCACATTTACACAATGAAATGGTATTCAGCAGAAAAAGAACAATGGAATCTTGAAATTCTAGGCAAATGGATGGAACTTGAAGAAACCATCCTGAATGAGGTAATCCAGTCAAATAAAGAGGAACATTGTATGTACTCACTCATATATGGATTTTAGACATAGAGCAAAGATCACCAGCCTATAATTCACACCACCAGAAAAATAAGGATACAAAGACAAACCTAAGAGATTCATACAAGATCCCTCATAGAAGGGAAAAGGAACAAAGTCTCCTGAACATATTGGGAGTGGGGAGGGGGAGGAGTGAGTGGAGAGGGAGCTAGCTAGGAGAAAGAGAAGGGGAGGAGAAGAAAGCATATGGGACTAGGAATATTGAATCAGGGGAGGAATAGATGAGAAAAGAGAGAGAGAGAGAGAGAGAGAGAGAGAGAGAGAGAGAGAGAGAGAGAGAGAGGGAGGATATGCCATAAAATAGGGAGCTATTATAGGTTTGAAGAGAAAACTGACTCTAGAGAAATGTCCAGAGACTAACAATCTGAGCAACAGTGGAAAGGATACCTTAAATGTCCTTACATGATAATGATATTGTCTACCATCATAGAGCCCTCATCTAGTATCTGATGGAAACAGGAGCAGAAACCCACAGCTAAACAGTGAGCTGAACTGGAATCCAGTTGCAGAGAAGGAGGAGTGATAAGAAAATGGGGACAAGACTAGGCTACAGAAACCAACAGAGACAGACTGACCAGGAAAAGTGGGAGCTCATGGACCCCACCCCCCAGAGTGATAGCTGTGAAAAAGTGTTGGACTGACTCAGACTCCCTGAACATGGGTCTCAGTTGGAAAGTCCTGGGGCAGTCTAAGGGACCTCTGACAGTGAAACCAGGATGTATCCCTGTGCACAAAAGGACTTTGGGAACACATTCCCCATGGAGAGATACTACCCTAGCCTAGAGGCAGGAATGAGGGCCTAGTCCCTTCTCCAAATGACTTGACAGATTTTGTTGATTCCTCCTGGAAAGCATCACCCTCCCTGTGAAGTGTAGGGTGGGGTGGAATGGGAGGTTGGGCAGGGGGGTATGGGAGGGAGGGATAGAAGGAGAGAGGGAGTGAGAGAGGTTGGAAAGGAGAAGGAATTGGGATCATTATGTAAAATAAAAAAATAAATAAAATATTCACATTGAAAAGAAAAAAATAATAAAGTCTGTGACTTTATTAGGAAATTGAGACTGGAAATATTGAGAGTTATTGATGAGCAGTGTTTATTAATTCCTCTTATTCTGTAATATTATGTGTGCTCAACACACACTACCGTGATGATTTACTACTTTTATTCTCTTGGGTGTATTTAACCTCTTCAAGCTATACTTTTCCTTCTAGTGTTTTCTATAGATGTACATTAGAAAAATAGGTAGTAGACTAATACTATTACTGGCTGTATTGGCAAGCATCTGTCATCTCTCACATTGTTTGTGATATCTGACCAATGCCTTCTCGTTTTCAAAGTCTTCATTCAGAAGTTGGGTGTTATAGGAATGGGCTTGTATTTATATGTGATCCACTCTTATTCCCTTGTATCTTTTAATAACTTTCTTTGTTTGGCACAATTAGTATTTTGATCTTCTGTGTATGGTGGGGAACTTCTTGTCTCATCCTTTTATCCTGTCAATATGTTTTCTTTCCTGCTTCTTTGATGGAAACCTTTCTTCTTATTGGGGATATCATCAATAATTTTCTTAGATATATGTGCTCCATTTTTGACCTAGATTTCTCCTCTTCACTTTATAAGTAGTACTCTTAGATTAACTTTTGTACTGTCCTAGATTTCCTTAGAATATTGAGAGTCAATAGTTTTCTTTGATTGAGCAATTCATTCTACTACCTTATTTTCAAGATCTATAATTCTCACTTCCATGCTTTGGAGTCTATTGTTGAAGCTTACCTAAGTGATTTTTGGTTTTGGTTTTTTTGTTTGTTTGTTTGGTTTTTGTTTTTTTTTGTTGTTGTTGTTTTTTGTTTTTTAACACCTTGAATTTTTCATTTCCAGATTTTATTTTTCATTTGTGTTTTCTCTAGCAATTCTATTTGTTTTTGGAAATTTACTTTTTTTGTCTCAGATTGTTTACATTATTTCATCCATTTGTTTGTTTCTTTCCCTGGTCTTTATTATGGAAATTATTCTTATTTCCTTAATGACCTGAACAATTAGCCTAATTCCTACTCTGAAGTCTATGTTATGTGCTTCCAATGGATGATGGATTTCTTTTCTCACCAGGGTATTTATAGTAGCTTTGTTGACTTCAGGAGGAGACATATTGCGTGTGGTTGTGTTTGTGCTTTTGCACTGGAATCTTGACATCTGGAGTGATACTGATGGAAGCGTTTTTTGGTTTAGATATCTAGTACAATATTTACTGTGTGGATGGTCTATTCTTTGTCTACATTTGTCCACTCTGTATCCTTGTTGAGTATGGTGCATATAGAAGCTCTGTTTGAAAGTGCTTCTGCAGGCCAATGCTTATTATGGAAATGAAAGGAAGGAAGGAAGAAAGAAAGAAAGAAAGAAAGAAAGAAAGAAAGAGTGAAGGAAGGAAAGAAGTAAGTAAGGGAGGGAAGATGGGATGGAGGGAAGGAAGTGAGGATAAATGTAAGAAAGGAAGGAAAGAAGAGAAAATGGGAAGAAACAACAAGGAAAGGTAAAAAGGTACAGTGCAAAAGAACTGGGGAAAATCTGGGTGTATATCAAGAGCTGAAGTTACCAGGGGATAAAATTTGGCTGGGAAAAGGAGCTCCTGGAAGTTGGCTGCAGTGAGTATATGTAAATCTGAAAAAACTGGTAAGAGAGGAGGTAAGAAAGGTCTCCTAGTCTGAATTCAACCATAAAAGTTCCATGCTAGCCTGTTTATCAATATTTACATTGCAACTCAGTTCTTTGTGAATCCCCTGGGATAAAGCGCATTCCACAACTGACAATGAGAAATTTTAGGTGCATCTGAAAGTGACAGAAAGTTATATTTAGGATCACAGTTGAAATACATCTTTTAGGAGCCTCTGTTTATTTGACAGCTTAATCAACAAATGACTATTTATTGTACTTGGAATCTTATAAATCAATGGCCAGGGTTATATTGCTATAGGAATGTGAAAAGATCCTGGGTGGTAAGTAGAGAGTATCAGATGCTTTCCCTTGTACCATCCTACACCAACTCTCTCTTATCTGCAGACTGACATTATTTGGGTACACTTCCCATTTATTGTTTTCCTTATTAACTTGTCAGTCATTGGAGAAAAATTCTTTCATGCTGCTGTCATTATTGTCGTTGTGTGTTTTTTATTAGTAAAACACTGTAAAAATACACTGAGAAGCTCATTATTTAAATATGTATATTCCATGAAAATATTTCTTTATAATCTAGAATTTTCACAAAACACTCAATATTTCAAATGCTTAAATCACTATTTGTATTTTCCTCTCCAATACTATCTTTCTTTGCCTAGTTTTTTTTTTTGTGTGTGTGTGTGTGTGTGTGTGTGTGTGTTATGCTCTATGCTTCCATGCTTTTCTCCTACTAAATTCTTCCCATTACTTAGCCCCAAATCTAAATTCCCTCTACATATAAGACTTTCTTCTGCTACAAGAGCCTTTTTATAAGCATCTGTTTTTCTCACCTGGGTAAGAGTGGTTGATACATTATTTTTATATCTATAGGATTGGAAACCCAGAATTCCACTTTCATAGAAGCAATGCATTTAAATGTTTAATTCATGAGTTAAATATTTTTGTAACCCTACATTAGTTCCTTTAAAATACTGTTCATAGTGTAATTTGCATGTTCAGTGGCCTTACTTATTTTGATCTATATTGTATCGAAGCTTGTTTTTCTCGTATACTCTGTCAATAGTAAAATGGTACCTTCATTCCAAAAGTACCATATAGTTTTTCATGTTTCATTCTATTTGCCACTTGATGGAGCAAGAGGACCACAGTTAAGTTGTTTAAATTGGCTTACTAAGGTGGTAAATCCAAAGGGATAATTGAATTAGTCAGTACAGTGTACAGTTATGAATTAAAGTGTGGGTGTGTTATCATGAATGGATCTAACCAACCATCCTTAATCCTGTTGTGTTTTATTATTGAATATGACACTATTTTCATAGCTGAATTTCCAAACAGAAAATGAACTTGAAAATTGCTTGATTAAAAAATGTTTCCTAAGTTGTGTGTTTTTTTTTTCAATATTAACTCTATAGGTTAGCTTTTTTTTTTAAAGCAAGGATGCCAAATACAAATATTTCCACACCCCAATTATCATAATGATCCCAATGTTTGCAAGTATGTATGTTACTTTCTATCCTTTTATGATGACTTATTAAAAAGTGGCTACAAGTGAAATATATCCCCACAATGGATATTAGTTTGTTTAACTCTTTAGTAACATTTACATTAAATATTAAAGTAACAGGATTCATTGATGCATTTTTCATATACACTACCTTTATTAATAGTTCTTCCCTATTCCACTTCTTTTTCACCTGGTGTTTTAATTAATTTATTAATGCTGTGATAAAACTCATGACCAAAAGCATGTTGGTGAGTAAATGGTCTCTTTATATTATACATACATTCACATCATAGTCCATCACTGAAGGAAGTCAGGGCAGGAACTCAAGCAGGGCAGGAACCTTCAGGCGGGATCTGATGCAGAGGCCATTGACTGGTGTGTTTCTTGGCTTGTTCATCATGGATTTCTCAGCCTGATTATTATAAAACTCAATTCCACCAGCCCAGGGATGTTATCACCAACAATGGGCTTGGCCCTTCTCCATCTACCACTTCAAAAATAATTAAGAAAATTAAATGATTTAGAAAATGCACTGCAGGCTTGCCAAAAGACTGATCAGAGTGACCTTTAGTTAATTTAGTTAATTTGTTAATCACTCTCAGGTGATTTCTGCTTCTGTCAAGTTTATATAAAATAACCAGAACAACAGAACCTTTATCAACTTGACACAAACAACTCACTGTTAAGCCATAACCTTTGTTTTCTTGTTCAACCCCCCCCCAAGATTACACGCTTTTTTAAACTTAAAAATCCCACTCTTTCAAAATCTAACACCTAAAAATTGAGTTGTTTCAAACTATCCAGTTTCTTTTCAAATCCAGACATTTTAAATATAGTGTTTATCAACTGTGGGTTCCTATAGATTAAAAGATAATCAAATACTTGCTCATTTCAAGAAGAAATAACAATAGAAAGAAAGAAGGAAGGAAGGAAGGAAAGAAAGAGATAGAAAGAAAGAAAGAAAAAGAAAGGAAGAAAGGAAAAAAGAAAGAAAGAAAGGAAATCCTAAACCAACTGTATAAATAACAACTCAATGTTCAAAGTCTGGAATCCATTTCTTTTCTGAAGGGATCACTGTTCTGGGATCTTCTGCTGCAAATGCACTGTACTTTCATGAACAGACTTTCCTGGGCTCTTTTCAAGTTGCCCAGCCTCAAGTTCCTTGCTGTAGATGACTACAAGGAAACAATGTTTCTGAACACAGCAGGGTGGATGCACACATTTACTACAGAGGTTATGGCAGTACACACAAAACTTATCAAGCTCAATTAGGACAGGATCTCAAAACAAAGTAGGGATGTAGGTATAAAATTCTCAATCTCACTATTAGCCATGTAAGTAACGCTATAAGGGCAGCACAAATTGGACTTCATAGGATAAAAATAAATAAATACATAAGAACGTGTAAGAAGAAGTAAGAGTGGGTTTATGGGCTGGAGAGATGGCTCAGCACCTAACTGCACTGGCTGCTCTTCCAAAGACAGAATTAAGTTCTCAGAAACTGCATGGTAGCTCACAGCCTGTTGCTCTGTTCTGTTCTGCAGGCATATATGCAGATAAAGTACCTGTATACAAAATAATAAAAATAGTAATAATGTGGAGTGGATTTGACTGGAGTAGAAGTTGGGTAATTATGTTCAAAATACAGTTCAAAAAGGAACTGATGCAAATTTTAAAGAGAATATACTATCTTTATTGCTAGTACTTGTGTATCATAGTAAAGAAATAGTTTAAATAGCTTCCTTTTTATTATAGTCATCAAAAAATCATTTCTAAGTTAGTTTTTATTTTTATTATTTTATTTTTCCATATATTTCTTAAACAAATAGTACAATATTTTTTTAAAAAATATCAACTTTTCTATTTTACATATAGTGTAAATGGCAGGATAAACGCTTTTAAAGCGAAGAAAATTTCTGAAACATTGGGAAAGTTCATTTAGTTTGGAAAAGTTGCAAACAATGGAAGATTTTTCATGCTGCAGTATTCACAATTAAATTAACAGTGCATGGATTATATAATTATATGTCAAATATAGATAAAATACATTTTGAAGTGATAAGCTAATAATTAATAAGCAACATTTATTTTTGCTCTATCCACAAGAGGTGAAATTATAGTCATTCTTCGATACTGTGGATTTTAGTCATTACTAAACAGTAATTTTTTTCTGTTCTTTATCATTGAGTGGTACCATGGGGAAGTAATAGATACTTTAAGGTAGAAACCAATGTGAAACTGGAAGACATATGCTTCTAATTTTTACTTTGTAATATTTTCATGAACAGCTCTCTTTCACAACTAGTATGAACCAGCTCATTGCAAGTCTAAAAACATTATATTTAATTGATCATGGATTGAACCCTAAAAATTGTGATGCAATATGATCACTTTGTTAAATATTATTATGTCATACATTTGGCATAGAAAAGGAAACATAACTCAATTAGTAAAGAAAGTGTTATAAAATGATGGTATAGATAACTGAAATAGATTAAGCCATTAATAATATGAGGTTTCAACAATCTCGACAAATAATTTTGAATGTTCTCATTCAAAAGACATGATGCTTGAGTTGATATAATGCTAATTGCTCTCGTCCTGTCATTCCACAATAAAGCTATAATTTAAAACATTACATTATATTCTTAACTATGTATAATTAATGTATATAAGTTAAACAAAAATAACATTTTTTAAAAATGATATTCATACTGGTAACTATTCCCTAAGTCATCATTAATGAATTAGGGATCGGTGTTGTTTCTTGCATTATAATGGTCAGTGAATTTCATAGTTCTCTTGGGTAGCTTAATTGAAGCTAAATTTTTTATACAGTAAATACAAGAAATCTAAAGAACTTTGTCAGAAATACGCAATGATTTGCTTATTGTAAAGAACATCAAGTTTAGATCTGGGGAAGGGATAGCAGCCTCCATGTTGGGCTATGAAGGTTACAAAAGGAAGACCCTCTAGTAGGAGGAGAAGCAGGACAAGGGACAGACTAACACTTTGACCAGAACAAAGGGACAAACAGAAGAAACAAAGCAGCTAGGAAGAAGCCAAGGCCACAGAAAAATTCCCCAAGGCCACAGGTTGGATTAAGAAATCGGTGAAAGAGCATTAAAGGTAGCTTCTCCATTATTGCTCAGATTGTAAATTGGGGTCATTCTTGTAGTCTCTGGACATTTCCCTAGTGTGAGACCTATAATGACTCCCTCTGTTATGTATCTTTTCCTTCTTTTTCTTGCTCTCTTCTATTCTTCTTCTCCTGCCTCAGTCTTCATGTTCCCTCATGTTCTCCTCTCCACTCTTCTCCTCTTTTTTTCTCTTTCCCCTAATTCCCTCTCCACTCACTGCTCCCCTCCCACTCCCAGTATACACAGGAGATCTTGTCCCTTTCTCTTTCTATGGGGGAACAATGCATGTCTCTCTTAGGGTCCTCTTGTATCCTAGCTTCTCTGGTGGTGCGAATTGTAGGCTAGTGATCCTTTGTTTTATGTCTAAAATCCATATATGAGTTCATACCAAGTTTTGTGACCTCACTCAGGATTGTCTTTCTAGTTCTATTAATTTTTCTGAAAATTTCAAGAATCCATTTTTTTTCCTGCTGAGTAGTACACCATTGTTTGAATGTGTCACATTTTCTTTATCCATTCTTCAGTTGAGGGGCATCTAGGTTGTTGCCAGATTCTAGCTATAACAAATAATGCTGCTATGAGCCTAGTTGAACAGATGTCTTTGTTGCATGGATGTGGATACTTTGACTATATGCCTAAGAGTGGAATTGCTAGTCCTTTGGTAGACTGATTATCATTTTTCCTGAGGAACCACCATACTGATCTCCAAAATGGCTGTGTATAAGAAGTAGGTTTTCCCCACCATGTGCCACGGCGCCAGCCCCAAATAACAAACAGAGACTCTGTATTTATATAATTCTGTTGGCCAGGTACTAGTTTCTTATTGGCTAGCTCTATCTTAAGTATTAACCTATTTCTGTTAGTCTAAGTGTTTCCATGTGGTTTCATCTTACTGGGGAATGGGGATGGCATCTGGTCTCCCCAGTCTCTCCATGCACACTCCTCCTTACTACTTCCTCTTTCCTCCTTGTCTCCTAGTACCACCTGTCTTGCTTTCCTATTGGCCAACAGTGCTTTATTCATTAACCAGTATGAGAAACATATTTACAGAATGACATCTCCCATCAGTTTTACAAGATCGCACTCCCACCAGCAGTGGAGGAGTGTTGCCCTCCCTCTATCCACATCTTTTCCAGCATAACTTGTCACTGGTGTTTCTGATTTTACCCATTGTGACAGTAGTAAGATGGTATCTCAGAGTTGTCTTAATTTGAATTTCTCTAATGGCTAAGGATGTTGAACACTTTCTTAATTGTCTTTCAGTCATTTTTGACTCCTCTGTTGAGAATTCTCTATTCAGTTTGTTACCACACTTTTAAATTTGGATTATTTGCTGTTTTGGTGACTAGTGTCCTGAGTTCTTTGTATGTTTTGGAGATCAGCCCACTATCAGATGTGGGGTTGGTGAAGATCTTTTCCCATTCTGTGGGTTGCTGTTTTGTCTTGTTGATTGTGCCCTTTGCCTTACAGAAGCTTCTCAGTTTCTGGAGGTCCTATTTATTAATTGTAGTCTCCATATCTGTGCTTCTGGTGTTATATTCCTTTACCAATTCCTTCAAGGGTACTTCCCAATTTCTTAGAGTCCTCATCAAGTAGCTTATGGAAATAGACACTGACACCCACAAGTAAACACTGAGCCAAACTCCCAAAATCCATTTGCAGAGAGGGATAAGTGAGGAGCAAAGAGGTCAAGACCAGGCTACAAAAACACCCAGACAGTGGTCTTGAACAATGGGGAGCTCATGCACCTCAGACTGATAGCTGGTAAACCAGCATAGGACAGACCTAGATCCCCTGAACATAGGTCGCAGTTAGGAGGCTTGGGAAGTCTACGGAACTTCTGACAGTGGAACCAGGATATATCCCAGTGCACCAAATGACTTCAGCAGCCCATCCTCCAAGGAGGGATCCTCCTATCAACTAGAGACATGAGGGAGGGGTTAGACCCTACCCCAAATGACTTGACAGATTTTGATTATCCCTCCTGGAAGGCCTCACCTTCCCTGGTGAATAGATGGGGAATGGGAAAGGGTAAGGTTTGGCTGAGGGCATGGGAGGATAGGAGGGAGAGGGAACTGGGATTGATATGTAAAATAAGAAAAAATATATAATAAAATATTAAAAATAATTAATGTAGCAAAGGATAACCTGATCCTTCTGCCCCAGCTGATGGTGAGCTGCTTCCACTGAAACTTAAATATCTGGATTCCCTACATCATTCTCCACATATAGCTATGGTGAAATTATCCTGGAACCTGTTGTACATTTTAATAAACTTTTGTTTAAAAATAATAAAAAAACTTCCAAGTATACTTATACATGATAAATCATTATAAAGAAGGTTTGATGTCTTCAGGTATAATTATTTACATGATTTTCATTTTTACATATTTTCTTTATCATAATTTCAATAGAATATGCAATTTTTTGAAAAACTAAAAGTAATCTTTGCCTTATCTACATACTGATATCTCAATTCTAAGATGTCCTAAAAATAATATTTCAATATTAGATAACAGTATAGTTTAGCCTATAGTGATTTCAAATTCTTGTTTCACTTACACTTATGGAAATCAAAACTTATTCATATTTTTCAAATATTAATATAATGTTTGGTCATGTGAACTGAAATGTTTAAAGATAACCAGCTTTCTATCTCTCTCTCTTTCTCTGTGTTTGTGTGTGTACAAGTGTGTGTGTGTGTGTGTGTGTGTTTGTATGAGGTCACGCACATGTGTGCACTTATTCATGTCCATCGTCATGATGATGGCTCTGTAATAGAACCAAACTTGGAGTTATATTTCATAATTTTGTTAAGACATTGACCTTTTCTTGTCCTCTTCCATACAAAATTAATTTTTTCAGGCTCCTACATCACAAAACATACCTCTAAAACTGATTTGCACTTATGTATCACTAAAACTTCCCATCATTTACACATTAACAACCATTCTAAATATTTAGTTTAGGGTTTTGTTTTGTTGTTTGCCTTATTACTTTTTTTTTACTGACTGTTTCCAGATGATCTTCTTTTTCCTTCAACTCTTGTGAGTAGTATGGCCTCATTCTTGGCTGATTTGATTTCATATTTTATCATTGTAAATTCAGAACTGAATTTATATGTGAGCCCTCTCTTTGATATCTACTCCACTATGTATTGTCTCCTCATGATTGTTTGTTTATTGAATTAGGTTTTTCCTCTCAAAAACTAAAATGTCACACTAACTGCAGGCTTTCAGGTGGCAGTTGTTTTGAATGCCCATTGCTTCTCTGTCAATGTTGTATGAGCAGGCTGTAAGCCAGACATGGCCCACATTGGATGCATCTTCAAGGACTTGTTTCCAGTTGAAATTCTTGGACTTCTACTATTGTGAGCAGTCAATTTTTCCAGTTCTCTGTCATATATAATGAACCTGTCAGATAGCATTCATTAATTTTTATTACCTCTAATGAACTGACAAGTGCCAGAGGCTGAAGAGACAATTATGCAATACAATATTTTCACAAAACATTGTTTATAAAGTTGATTATGGATTTGATGCCTATGGGAGATATTATGGCAAGTTTCTTTAAAATGATAAATGTAATGGAATGTTTCACAAATATAAGCATACCCAGAATAGTAGAAAAATTGTACTTCTATAAAAAGTTAATACAAAAAACAAATTTATAAAAGAAAGGTTATTTATATTTTATATCAAATATTTTTATCCCTGGCATTTGTAACAAAAAAAAAATGGTGAGCTAAATCTTCTGCCTTGTAGTAAATGTTTGATTTTGTACTGTTATATAGTTTTTTTCAGTTTATTTATTTATTTTTTTAATTTCAATTTGGATTCCAAACACAGTTCTCCCTCTCACCCTTCCTCCTACTTCTCCTTAACTCTTCCCTCAGCCTGCCCCCCCCTTTCCACTTCTCCCACATGGTAAGAGCTCCCACTAGGGATGCCAAAACGCCTGGCCCATTAAGATGATGCAGGACCAAGCCCCTTCCCCCTGAATTAAGGCTGAAAATGGCATTCCACTCCAGTGAATGGGCTGCAACAAGCTAGTTCCTGCACCAGGTATAGATAGAAACTAGCCCTGAGGTCAGAGGCCCCTCAGATAATTTCAGCTACACAATTGTCTCCCCATATCCAGAGTGCCTAATTTGGTTCCAAGGAGGCTCCTTGGCTATCAGCCTAGTGTACTGATATCCTAAATTAAATTCCCATATGTTTTTTCAAGATATTGAACTAAAATTGTAATTGTAATTCTTCATTATTATTCCTTGATGCTAGTTTTTTTTCTGTAATTGACAAGTCCAGTAACATCTTGGGATCCTGGAGAATTATCGCCCAATAGTTTATATTATTTTAGTTCAGTTTTAATTTTTGATATTTTAGGGCACATACATTAAAATGTGAAGACGATACTGGAGTAAGCCCAGCAAAGATAATGACATCCTAAGATTCTATAGTTATGTTTTTTGAAATACATAAAGAATAAAATGATGAATACTAATCAAACACTATTGGCTACTACAAGCAATATATTTAGTATAAAGCAGCCTGTAGTTTTAGATTTTTGGTTTTGTTATGAACCTCATTGTGAATTTCATAACTGCGCAGAGGGCACTATGCATTCTGAAATATGAATCATTTAATTATGCATCTTAGTTGATCTACCCAGATGAGTTAGTGGTAACTAAGCTGTGTTCTTTACATACACAAACCCATTTCATTTCTCTATTTCACTCTGTTTCCTCTTGGATTGACAGGAAGAGGATAATTTTCTTCTAGATGTATTCTAAAATTATGCCTTAAAATAAAATCATCTTACGACTGTTTTTGTTCAGTCTTAGATAATTCTTGGATGTTAACCCAGTACTCCTAGACAATTATATATAATCTCAATAAATACCATAAAACAATTCTTAACACTTTGATTTTTACAAAACATAATTAAATATACTATTTAATCCTTTGTTACATTTTGTAATAATTAATTTGATAAACTGTAAAATAACTTTTGCACTTTTTTAGGTGCTTTTTTAAAATTTATTTCTTTATTTTATATAACCAAGTCCATTTAAATGAAAACAAACATTTATAGACAATATTTGGGAATTTGGGCGTCGTTCTTTCCAAACTACTTCCTGCTGGTAAGAGGCACTGTCATGGGAGATTCGAAGAAGATGCAGAAATCCTGGCTGTAGTCTGTAAGGCTGCTTTGTCCAGCTGTTTTGAATGTAGGATCACCTGGTACTCTGTTTCAGGCGGTCTGGCTTGATCAAATCATATTAGTCTGGAAGGAATCCACTGCTTTTCATTTTCTGTAGAAACAAAATTAGAAATCCTTTTCCCTAGTAACTTGTCCTTGAACTTAAATTTTGGAGTCAAAACATTGTTTTTTAATTTAAATTATTATTTTACAGGTCCATCCCAGTTCCCTCTCCCTCCCTCCCTTCCTCCAAGCCTCCCTCCTTCCCTCCCTTTTACCCTCTCTGCCCTTTCACATGCACTATAACCACCCTCCTCTCCCATCCCTCCACCCCAATTCCATATGTAGGGGAATGCCATCCAGTTGGGGTCATGTAGATCTGACAGGTCATGTGAAGTAAGGACTAGTGCTTCTCTCCTGTCTCTAGATTAAGGCAGTTATCCCTCCATGGGGGATGTGTTAGCAAGGTCCTTTTGTGCACCAGTGATACATCCTGGCTGCACTGTCTGAGGTCCCTTAGACTGCTCAGTTCTTCTGGCTGAGACCCATATTCAGGGGGGCCTGAGTCAGTCCCATGCTGCCTTCCCAGCTATTAGTCCGGTGGCCCTTTAGCTCCTCCTTGTTCAGGTCAGCTGTCCCTATGTGTTTCTGAAGCCTAGTCTTGTCCTCTCCACCTGCATCTGGGTTCTACTTCAACTCAGTGTTTATGTATGGGTGTTTGCTCCTGTTTCCAACAGGCATTAGTTGAGGGCTTCATGGATAAGTTAGTGAATGGCGAGAGAAGTAGGAGAAAATGAGGGGGAGGGGGAAGATTGAGCCTGGTTAGGAATAGAAGACAGGAGAGAGAGAGAGAGAGAGAGAGAGAGAGAGAGAGAGAGAGAGAGAACATAAAAGAGGGAGCCAATATTGGTTTGAAGATAAAATTAAACACAAAGAAAGGTCTAGAGAACTAGAAGACTGCTACCAACTAACATTTTGAGCTTCCATGGAAAGGCTACCATAAATGCCCTTCCTGGAGAGTGAGATCAACAACAAACGTTTGCACTTCCTATCTTTATACCTACTCAACATAAACTTTTTCAAAATAATTTAGATCAAGTATTCACATATTGACAACTTCAAACACACTGGACACCATCACTTTCTTTAAATGATCCAAAAGGCTATATACTGGTCTGTAATATTATTTATTCTCAATAATTACAAAATGGAGTTCTTTCCAACCCTATAGACTCCATTCACACAGAAGCAAAATAATATATGAAATGTTCTGAATACACATAGATATTTTTCTAATAAAACTTTGTCATTTATGTGGAATATTACCAATTAATATTTATACAACACAGGTACTTAATTACCAAGTAAAATATTGCATAGGATATAAAATAGAGTGACAGTCATAGGTAATATACAAAGTCTATGAAAATTTTAATAATAAAATCAGGTATTTGTGAATTTGGGTGTATATGGAAATTCCTGGAAAATAGATCTAAAGAAACAAAGATATTGTGTATTTTCTTACCTGAACTCAGGTATAATGACACCAGAGACATTATCTTTTAATTTTATGATACTGTGACAATTTTAAAGTAAATCAGTAGTGAATATGTGAAATTTTGGAAGAAAAAAAAATCTAGGAATGAAACAAAAAGTATATTATTATAAATTTAAAAGACAGAATTTGGTCCATTTTTATCTAATTATGGCAATGATGACTAAGATCATCAAAGAAATTACTGTTGTTATTCATATGAGAACAATAATATGAGGGAGTATGTTCACATATATGAAAGGTTTTATTAACCAATAAAAGAAAAATTTACTATAAATCTTGGGATTACACAAAATTGGTGGTGCCTACTCTAACTGTAAGTAACAGAGAATGTACTTTACCATTCTCTTAATGTGGGAAGTAGAAGGGTGCATTATTTAACACTTATTTCCTATTATATATTTGTACCAACTTCAAACTGCTTAGTCAATAATTGTATGTTATTAATTTTTTATATGTTTACAAATAAACACATTTACACATATTTAACAAATTTTCCATGTTTTCGTATAACAGAAAGCCCCTTATTTTTATGTTGGGTTCCTTCTTCTTGTTATTTATGCTGGTACAAGAAAAAAAAATTTATTTGCTATTATTGGGTAGTGAATTTTTCATATTAATTTCACAAGTTACCTCACTATTAAAGCTTTGAGAGTGATAAACTAAGTAAAGAATTAACTAAAATGCCATGTTATATGTCTAATTAATTTACTCACTACTGATTAGTGGTCTAAGTTTTTAATTCATGTTTTAATCATAAAAGTTATTAAAGGTCCTACTCAGCAGTAGACTCCATAAGATACAAGAAAGACCAAATTGGCAAGATATTCTCACACGTGTTGCAATTATAGGACTAGTAAAGGGGTGATGTATCCCTTTTGTTTTGAGTTGTAGGTCTTTTCTGCAGGAGGAAATATATGAGTGATGCTGCAATTTGATCAAATGCTGTTTCCTTTGAAATGTAATCAGTAAACCAAAGGGCTGACTGAATGTTAACAATGACTGCACTACTCCCTTTAGCTGCAATAGGAAACTCTTTGAAGAACTTAGAAGCCAGTAAGTGGATAAATTACAGTCCACAACAATATATTGTACTGCCATAAGGAAAAATAGATTCACATCATTTGCAGCAAAGCTTGTGGAACACGTGTATACCTAGTTTAGGGCAACAAAGCCAGACATAAAAAGGCAAGCTTCACCTTTGGTATAACTATTAAAGTTTACAAACGTCAACTTGAAGGTAGGAGTCATTATTGGATGCATGGAAAAGTATGCATCAATGAGGGGGAGTGAAAAAATGTTGGATGCAATCAGAACACAAAGAATGTGTTTATAGAAATATTTCACTAAGAACAATTGACATTTGGAAATAACTGGTGCTAATGATAAAATTTAATTTTTTAACAAGAAATTTATTTTCTAAATCATATGACTTCCTGATATATTATTTTACACTTTTTCATATACATACAATGTTCTTTGATTATTTACACCCGTATTTCCTTCTTTCCTCACACTTATTTCTTCAGAACAACTTTTCCTCAAATAGTCACCTCTTACTGTACTTTATTTTCACCAAGTTCATTTACTTGGTTTGAAGATTATGTACTTGAGCAACACTATGAGATTGTAGACTCTACAATTGAGAAATGAGTCTTTCCTTCCCCCAGCAATCATTAACTTACTACGGTACCTGTTAGAGGAAGACAGCTCCTCCATGATGAATTTGTGCCTGGCCAGTCTCAGTCTACTTCAGGTGTTTTTTTTTTTTTTTTTTTTTTTTTTTTTTTTTATAGGTAACTACTACTAGTTTCATTATCACAATGCTGTTATATCTAGGAAATACCATTTTATAGTACTCTTCTCCATCCCCTGGATCTTAAATTCTTTCTCAACCCTCTCACATTATTTCCTGAAATAAGGAGCCAATAACATAGATGTCTATATAGGGAAGAACAGTCCAAATCTACTTATTCTCAGCACGTTCTCCCTGTTGTGTATGTCTGCATTCACTGACATTCAGAGAGAAACTTTCCCCATGTAACCTGAGAACAAAAGCAATACATGGGAAAAAAGAAAATTATTTAGAGTAATTTAGAAACATTGCCTTTCAGCAAAACAACAAATGCTGGTTTACCGCTTGAGTTTTCTACTTCCCTTTTATTTTATTTTATTTTATTTTTTATCAGTTTGATAATAGAAAGCATGATTTACTTTCAGAGTAGAAAATATCATTTAAATAAATATAAGTTGATTACTTCCAGCAAATTCATCTACTTAACTATTGGGCACATTCTCTTATCTGGTCAATACTAATGCACAAAGGGTCTTTTTCTGGTAAGAACAGTAATTATTTCCTTTCCCTACAGTGTATAGAATAGCTGTCAGCACAATGAAACCTAGTGAACATCTCTCAGGTGTCCAGCTCAATTTAACCTAAATTTCCTGTGTTTTAAAACCAAGGCATGCCATGTTTTCAACACTGTAATGTACATGTCTAATTGTGGTGATCCATGAAGAGCAATGGCAATATTCAGCACTATTGAAGTCTGATGAGTCCTCGCTAAGTAACAGTTCATATAGAGGAATTCAATATCTTACACTGGGATTTTGTGTGCAAGAAAACCATAGCAGTCTATGGCTTTGCAATCCAACCACACATGGTACTTCCATTTAGATTTTTTTTCCTTTTTTTACCTTTATGAATGTACTTTAAATTAGCATTCAAAGTATTACATTTACATAAATATTATCATATATCCTTTACATGAGTCAACATTTCCCACAAATACACTTTCCTGTATTTATATTTCTTCCCTGAGTAAGCATATCTGACTTCAGTATTCCTTCTCACACATCCTATTTTTCCTTTATCTCCAACTAAACCTCTTATGGCCTTTGTTTAGTTTCTTGGCTTTTACAGATATGCATTCCAATTTAAACATAACAATGTAAAAACAAGCAAAATACCATTGAGTATGCTGGGACATGTACATGGTGAAGTTCTTCTAGCCTTTGCCTTTTCCTGTGCCTGTATTTTGAAGTATTATTCATATTTCCCTTTACCATGTTCCAAGTTTCAAGTTTTATGTTAGTGTCTTTGACCCACTCAGAGGAAATCTGTGTATGATGAGAGGTATGGTTATAGATGTTCACTTTGGACAACACTGATTGTAAAAAAGACTGTCTTTATTTAGTGTTTTTCGGCCTTGTAAAAAGTCGCATAACTGTAGTGTACATAAATATGTGTCAGCACATTTTCTTTTTAATTGAAGTACATGTCTCTTTTCATGCTGGCATTATGCTATTTTTATTGTTATGGTTTCTTAATACAGCTTGAGTTCAAGCGTGGAGAGACTTAACATTTATTAGCCTCAGAATTTATTTGGCTATCTTAGGTCTTCTGTGGTTCCAAATGAACTTAATTTCTTTTGCTATTTCTTTAAAGAATTGCTCTGGAAGTTTTATTGGAATAGATTTGTATCTACAGATTGCTTTCAGGAAGAAAGTCATTTTCACAATATTGATTCCTTAATCACAAGCAGTAAGGTTTCTCATGTTATAGTGCTTTTTTTTGTTTTTGTTTTTGTTATGGATATAATTCACATTGTTGATTATATTGCTAGGTATATTTTGAGATAATTATGAATGATGTTCTTGCTCCAACTTTTTTCTCAGAATGCTACTTATTCATTATTAAAACATAGGAATATTACCAACTATTCTCTGTTAATTTTGTATTCTGATACTTCTCTATGAGTATGTACAGCTCTATAATCTTTCCCATGAAACCTTTTGGGTGTCTTACACACACACACACACACACACACACACACACACACACACACACACACGCATACAACCACCCAATCTTATAATCTGCTGGCTAGGATAAGAGGATACTTTGACTTCTTCCTTTCTTATTTGAGATCTAATTATACATCTTCATTCTTACTATTCTGGCTATGACATCAAATAATATACTAAATAAGATCGGAGAAAAAAAGTAAGAAGAAAATTGAAAGCTCTTTATATTTCTTAATTTCACGCAAGTTCTTCATGCTTTGCCCCATCCAGTAAAATGTTGGTTATAAGTTTATTGTATAGCCTTTATTTTGTTGAGATATGTTATGTCAAAACTGAATTAACCTTCAGAATTTAGCACTGAGCTCTGTACTATGTAGACATTACTATTCTTCATCAACTGTTACATTGCCCCTAAGTTTGTTTTATTGCTGTGTCCATAGCCAGTTTCATTTATTTATGAATTTTTTATACGTATGATTATATGATATGAGGGGGTGGTAATATTTGAACATTTGTATCAGTATGGGGACACTGGCACATTTGTGTTATAGTATACCAGTACAGGTGAGTGGACAACCTCACACGTGATCCTTGCATACCCTGATTATTGCCTCTGAGTTCATACATGTTCCTGCCTATATTATGTAGAAGGCCTTTCTTCCTTGGTCCCTTCCATTCCCTTTGGATCGTTCACACACTTTCTGCCTCCTCTTTTGCAGATTTTTCCTGAGCCAAGAGGGGAAGGATTAGATAAAGAAATCATTTTTTGCTACTAAGCATTAAAAGAACTCTGTCCCTCTGTCTCTTTGTCCCTGCATATTGTTTGGCTCTAGGTGTCTTCATTTTTTCTCATCGGCTTCAGGTGGAAGTTTCTCTGGTAATAACTGCTCTGAGTAAAGCACATATCTATGATTGTAGCATACTATACTGCCAGTAGGACTAATTTTATTTCTAATTTCCTTTTATATAAAGGTAGTATTTGGTTATACCTTAGGTCCCTGAACTAGATTAGATGTCTAGTCTCAGGATGTGGGACACAAAAACTCTTTCAGATATAAGATCAATCTTATAGAGTAGAACATAAAAGTCAAGTAGGATATTGGTTGGTTACACCTATTATTTTTTATTTATTTATTTATTTTATATAACCAAGTCCATTTAAATGAAAACAAACATTTATAGACAATATTTGGGAATTTGGGCGTCGTTCTTTCCAAACTACTTCCTGCTGGTAAGGGGCGCTGTCATGGGGGATTTGAAGAAGATGCAGAAATTCTGGCTGTAGTCTGTAAGGCTGCTTTGTCCAGCTGTTTTGAATGTATGATCACCTGGTATTCTGTTTCAGGCAGTCTGCCTTGATCAAACCACATTAGTCTGGAAGGAATCCACTGCTTTTTATTTTCTGTAGAAACAAAAATAGAAATCCTTTTCCCCAGTAACTTGTCCTTCAACTTAAATTTTGGAGTCAACACATTTTTTTTTTTTTTACTTAATCTATTATTTTACATGTCGATCCCTGTTCCCTCTCCCTCCTTCCCTCCCTTCCTCCTTACCACATTCCCTCATTCCTTCCCTTTTACCCTCTCTGCCCTCTCACATGCACTATAACCACCCTCCCCTCCCAACCCCCATCCCAATTCCCTATGTAGGGGAATGCCATCCAGTTGGGGTCCTGTAGATCTGACAGGTCATGTGAAGTAAGGACTAGTGCTTCTCTCCTGTCTCTAGATTAAGGCAGTTATCCCTCCATGGGGGATGTGTTAGCAAGGTCCTTTTGTGCACCAGGGATACATCCTGGCTCCACTGTCTGAGGTCCCATAGACTGCTCAGTCCTTCTGGCTGAGACCCATATTCAGGGGGGCCTGAGTCAGTCCCATGCTGCCTTCCCAGCTATTAGTCTGGTGGCCCTTTAGCACCTCCTTGTTCAGGTCAGCTGTCTCTATGTGTTTCTAAAGCCTGGTCTTGTCCTCTCCATCTCCATCTGGGTTCTACTTCAACTCAGTGTTTATGTATGGGTGTTTGCTCCTCTTTCCATCACGCATTAGTTGAGGGCTCCATTGGAAAGTTAGTTGTTGATCTCACTCTCTGGGAAGGGCATTTATGGTAGCCTTTCCACGGAAGCTCAAATTGTTAGTTGGCAGCAATCTTGTAGTTCTCTAGATATTTCTTTGTGTTCAATTCTATCTTCAAACCAATATTGGCTCCCTCTTTTATATTCTCTCTCTTTCCTGTCTTCTATTCCTAACCAGGCTAAATCTTCCTGGTCGCACATGATTTCCTTTCCCCCCCTGTTTTCTCCTACTTCTCTCTCCATTCGCTGCCCCCCCCCCACTTACCCTGTGTTCTGGGGACTTGTCCCTTCCAGGTTCTGTGAGGGACTTTATATGAATCTCTCAGAATACACCTTGTATCCTAGTTCCTCTGGTGGTGTGAATTGTATGCTGGTGATCCTTTGATCTAGATCTAAAATCTGTATGAGTGAGTACATACTGTGTTACTCTTTTTGAGACGGGGTTACCTCATTCAGGATGGTTTCTTCAACTGCAATCCGCTTGCCTGAGAATTTCAAGATACCATTATTTTTTTTCTGCAGAGTAGTATTCCAATGTGTAGATGTGCCACATCTTCATTAACCATTCTTCAATTAAGGGGCATCTAGGTTGCTTCCAGGTGCTTGCTATTACAAATAAGGCTGGTATGAACATAGTTGAACAGATGTCTTTGTTGCATGGATGTGGATCCTTTGGGTATATGCCTAAGAGGTAGATTGCCTGGTCCTGTGGTAAACTAATTCCCATTTTCCTGAGGATCCAACACAATGTTCTCCAAAATGGCTGTATGAGTTTGCACTCCCACCAGCAGTGGAGGAGTGTTCCCCTTTCTCCACATGTTCTCCAACATGAGTCATCATTGGTGTTTCTAACTTTAGCCATTCTGGTGGGAGTAAGATGGTATCTCAAATTTGTTTTGTTTTGCATTTCCTTGATAGCTAAGGATGTGGAGCATTTTCTTAAGTGTCTTTCAGCCTTTTTGATTTCCTCTATTGAGAATTTTTTCTTCAGTTCTCTATCCCATTTTAATAGGGTTATTTGGTGTTTTGTTGACTAGTTTCTTGAGTTCCTTGTATATTTTGGAGATCAGCCCTTTGTCAGTTATTGGATTGGTGAAAATCTTTTCCCAGTCTGTGGGCTGCCATTTGGTCTTGTCGACTGTGCCCTTTACCTTACAAAAGCTTCTATGTTTGAAGAGGTCCCATTTATTCATTGTTTCTCTCAGTGTCTGTGACCCTGGAGTTATGTTTAGAAAGCAGTCTCCTATACCAATTTGTTCAAGGGTACCTCCTACTGTCTCTTCTAAGAGGGTCAATGTGGCTGGATTGATGTTGAGGTCTTTGATCCATTTGGACTTGAGTTTTGTGCATGGCGACAGACATGGGTCTATCTGCAGTCTTCTACACACACTCATCCACTTGGTCCAGCACCATTTGATGAAGCTGCTGTCCTTGCCCCATTGTATAATTGTAGCTTTTTTTGTCCAAAATCAGGTGTTCATAGGTCTGTGGGTTAATTTCAGGATTTTCGATTCGATTCCATTGGTCTACCTGTCAATTTTTATGCCAATACCAGGCTATTTTCAGAACTATAGCTCTGTAGTAGAGCTTATAGTCAGGAATGGTGATGCCTCCTGAAGATCTTTCATTGTATAGCATTGTTTTGGATATCCTGGGTCTTTTGTTTTTCCATATAAAGTTGATTATTATCCTTTCAAGGTCAGTGAAGAATTGTGGTGGGATTTTAATGGGGATTGCATTGAATCTGTAGATTACTTTTGGCAAGATTGCTATCTTTACTATGGTTATCCTACCAATCCAAGAGCATGGAAGTCTCTGCATTTTCTGGTATCTTCTTTAATTTCTTTCTTTAGAGACACAAAGTTCTTGTTATATAGGTCTTTTACTTATTTGGTAAGCATCACTCCAAGATACTTTATGTTGGTTGTGGCTATTGTAAAGGGTGACATTTCTCCAATATCATTCTCTGTCTTTTTGTCATCTGAAAAAAGTAGGGCTCCTAATTTTTTTGAGTTTATCTTATATCCTGCTAGGTTGCTGAAGGTGTTTATCAGCTGTAGGAGTTCCCTCATAGAGTTTATTGGGTCATTTATGTAAACTATCATATAATGTGCAAATAGAGACAGTTTGACTTCTTCCTTTCCAATTTGATCCTTTTCAACTTCTATGTGTTCAATGCATTGTGTAAATGTCCTCAACAATAGGGCATTTCTATCCGCTTTTGGAGAGCCACCAATAGTATTGGCAATAGTCTTCAGTTTTCTGGGTTTTTTATGGGACCCTTTTTTCCAAGTCTTTGATTAAAATGTAACCCATTCCTGGTATTGAAATCTTCATTTGATGAAAAGAGATGTAGAATTGTGGCTTTTCTTTGACTATTTTAACACACCTTGCTACAGTAAGATGCACTGCCCTTCATTAAAAATTATCTAATTGCATGAACATCTGCTTTGGAAAACATTAGTTTTGCATAAGTCAATGATATTCAATAGAAACATTTTTTGCATATTTTATATTCAAGAAAACAAGTGATCATTTCTTATTTCTTTGATACACATCAGGAAGTGAAACTCTTTTGTTGCCTTGCAAACAAACAGTCATAATTTCATACTATTTTATGAGTATCTTCAGCTATTCTGTGAGTATATTAATTGCTGAGTATGTAGCAACATTTTTTAATGTTCATAAAATGATTGCATTGTTGATGATACACCTAGCTTAAAGGACATTTCAGCAGACAATAAACCTCATTATTCTCTTCTCTTCCCAACAAAAATAATGCTTTCTTATTCTCATTATACATATGATTTAATCTATACAAAGTGTTAAAGAGTATGACTTCTTTCTTGACATGCAAACTATTACATTTTTAGTTTAACAAACTACAAGTTCACTTTTTGAGGCAGGTAATATTTCGATCAAAACTTTACAAGTCTGTTTTTACTCACATTCATAAAAATTTTTAATGATGAAAGTTAATTTATAACTAGTGGTTTAACCTATTAAATTTCATGAGCTATAATAATTCCTTCTTCCAATATATAAAGACATACACAGGTCATGGCAATTCTAGAGTTTTCATATGTATCTATAGCTTAGATATAAGATTTCACTTAATGTACGCAAAACCAAGACTAGTACTACAGACTGTTTAAAAATTGATCCGTTTGCAGTTCTATAAAACAATGTCTTCTTCATATCCATGACTGTTTTGAAGTATGCTTGTTTCACATAATGGTATAAATAAGTATTACAAAAATAGTACTTATTTCTAGATTCCTATTTTATTTTAGATGCTGCAGATCAGTAGCTGGCATATCTCTCTTACAACTCTTTAATTTAATAAAGTATCAGGTCAAAAGTTAAAGAAACATGCTGCAGGTATTTTTAAAATAGAATAACATTAGTTTATAAAACTCACAAAGTTCAAACTAACATTCCGTATAATAAAATTTAATTATCTAGAATGCTATAGGGGGTATGAGAAATACTGGCTAATTATTATATTTCTTGGATAATATGAGTATTAGTCATTTGAAAATTCTTGAGGAATAATAAAATTACCTCAGCACTACACCCTGCTTAATAGTACTTTTCCAAAGAGAGGGGTCTTATGATTCTTCCGAGGTACTGCAAACATAATTACCACTAGACAGCATGCATGGGTTTTAGTAGGCTAAGAGAATTGAGGGGGGTAGACTTTCAAAGAAACAAGGCTTTACTGATCATAGTGGGTGTTGGTCATTGTGGGAGTTCAAGCTTGTGCAGCCATTTTGCAGATCAGTATGGCAGTTCCTCAGGATAATGGGTATCAGTCTAACACAGGACCTGGCAATCCACCTCTTAGACATATACCCAAATGATCCACATTCATGCATCAAAGACATGTGCTCAACTATGTTTACAACAGAATTATTTGTAATAGCAAGAACCTGGAATCAACCTAGATTCCCCTCAACTGAACAATGGATACAGAAGATGTGGCACATTTACACAATGGAATACTACTCTGCAGAAAAAAAAATAATGGAATCTTGAAATTCGCAGGCAAGTGAATGGAACTTGAAGAAACCATCCTGAATGAGGTAACCCAGTCACAAAAAGAGAAACATGGTATGTACTCGTTCATATATGGATTTTAGATCTAGAGCAAAGGATCACCATCCTATAAGTCACACCACCAGAGGAACTAGGATACAAGGTGTATTCTAGAAGATTCATAGAATGTCCCTCACAAAAGAGGGAACAGACAAGTCCCCCAGAGCACAGGGGAAGTGGAGGGGTAGTAAATGGAGAGAGAACTATGAGAAAGAGAAGGGGAGGAGAGGAAAGCATGTGCGACTAGGAAGATTGAGTCCAGGTAGGAATAGAAGACAGGAGAGAGAGAGAAAGAGAGAGAGAGAGAGAGAGAGAGAGAGAGAGAGAGAGCATAAAAGTGGGAGCCACTGTTGGTTTGAAGAGAAAACTGAACCTAAAGAAAGGTCTAGAGACCTACAAGACTGACTCCAACTTACAATTTGAGCAACCATGGAAAGGCTACCTTGAATGCCCTTCCCCGACAGTGAGATCAACGACTAACTTGTCCACCATCACGGAGCCCTCAACTAGTGCCTATTGGAGGCAGAGGCAGACACCCATAACTGCACACTGAGAAGGACTGGAATCGAGATGCAGAGAGAAAGGGCAAGGCCAGGTTGCAGAAACACATAGAGACAGCTGAGCTGAACAAGTAGAGCTAAAGGGGCCCCCCAGACTGATAGTTGGGAATACATCATGGGACTGAATAAGACCCCCTGAATATGGGTCTCAGCTAGAAGGACTGAGAATTCTAAGGGACCTCAGATGTTGGAACCAGGATGTATTCCTGGTGCACAAAAGGGACTTGTGGACACATCCCGCATTGGAGGAATGCTCCCTTGACCTAGAGACAAGACAGAAGTCCTAGTCTGTACTTCAAATGACTTGATAGATCTACATGACCCCACCTGGATGGCATAGCTGTACATGTGCTACATGTGGAATTGGAGTGGGGGGATGGTAGGAGAGGGTGGTCTAGGTGCATGTGAGGGGGAGAGAGGCTAATAGGGAGGAAGGAAGGGACGGAGGGAGGGAGAGAGAACTGGGATCGACATGCAAAATAAAAAAATAATAGTAATTAAAAAATAGTAATTAAAAAAAGAACTTAACATTGGATCTATGGGGAGAAGAGGACTTGAAAGAATTTCAGGGAGGGAAAGAATATCATCAAAACATACATAATTTTAAAAATTCTTTTAAATAATAAAAATACAATGAAAAACTTTTATGTTCTTTCTAAGAAAAAAAAAGTGATCGAATAGAAAGAACAACATCAACAACAAAACCCACAAACACCAAACTGTAACCAAATAAAAGCACACAAAAAGACAAAGAGTGTATTAATTCAGCTTTGGTAAGTGGTGATCTGGTAGAGTACTGGATTTAAAATATGATATTATGATTCTTAGGCTTTGCACGATGTCTGTTATATACCCCTTTCCAATCCTAATATTTTGAATATTCTATGTAATCCTTGTAGTTAATTGGGATAAAGGCTTTTAAATCTTATTGATTTTCTCAAAGAACCAACTCTTTGTTTCATTGATTATTTGTGTTCATAGATTTTTCTAATTTATATATTTGGTATACATATATGTATGTGCGCATATCTAGGCATATAAATCCACATTTATATGCAGTTAGTACTATTAACTTAGTACTTTCTTTATTGTGTCCTATATGTTTGTGTATGTTATGTATTCTTTTTCATCCAATTCTAGAAAGTCTTTCTTTTCCTTCTTCATTGGCTTTCTTTTCAAGTATAAGGAAATTCAATCTGAGAAAAATGAAGTAGCTTCAAATAAATTGTAATTGTTTTAAATTCCACAGATCAATGTCTATTTTTAGAAAAAAAATTACAATGATTTCTGAAAATTCACAATGTACCTTCATAGTCTTCAATATAGAAAAATCATATTAAATAAAAATTTTATCTAAAGATTTAAGTGTCAACTACACACCACAGCATGCTCCATGTCCAGCAGTGTTTTGCCCACATAAAATAGACTTCATTTATGCCTGTGTGTCTGTTTATTATGTACTGTGTGTTTGTTTCATTTTCATTTAGCTTATTTGTTTTGAAATTTTTGTGAGAGAGAACATGAAATTAGGTAGACAGAGAAGCAGTGAAAATTTGAGAAGAGTTAAGGAGGGGAAAGAGTATGATCAAAATATATTGCCTGAAAAATAAATAAAAATAATTCATTGTAAAATACTTATTAGGAGCATGTAAAAATCCGCCTCTGAAGCATAATCTCCAAATACCTTCAAACACTCAAATACATTCCAGATGTATATGTGATAATAATAATAACAATAAATCCCTTGCTGGTAACCAATAGTGATTTAACCCTTTAGACAGTAGTAAAGTATTCCATTGTTTTTCACAATTTGGAATTTGTATATTGACATGGTTCTTATACATGGAAGTCATATTGTTTAATAAAATAATAAAAAAGCAGCGAAGAAAAAGAAATTCTCTTTAATTAATTACTTAACTTTAAGATGGTTCTAGCATGTTTATTTCTCCAATAGAAAACCTTTTTATCCTTTTGTTCAATGAGCTGGCAAATGCAGAAATGCAAAAAGCCTAAGATAAGGAGAATACATAATGATCAAGTGATAAGTCCTAAAGAAGATATCCATACCACAACATCATCTATAAAGACCTGAGGACAAAAAAAGTAGAGAATGCCAGCAGAAGATGTTGGGTTCTTCTTTACCTTGACCAGACATCTGAATCCAGATATCCAACACTACTCACAAATATGAGAACAATTTATAAATTCTCTGCAAATGAAAAAAACGTACGACATGTAAATAAACACATACTTGATAGTTCATTAAATATGGCAAAAATTAAGGTACTTGGGAATGGAAACTAAGTTAAGGAATTGCTTTCCTCCAATAGATTGTTTTATGGGCATGTCTTTAGGGTATTTTCTTGATTGGTGTTGATGTGTCTCGACATCATGTCTGCAGCCCTTTTTTTTCCCCCTATGGTTGATAGGCTGTGTGCCCTCCACTTGTTTGCAAATTCCTATCTCTACATCTTACTTATTTACTTCTATGTTCAAAGGCTCATCAGGTATATTACAAACAGATTTAAAACACAATTCACTCATTACATTTTAGTTTCCTAGTTGTTTAGAATGTTACTTTTTCAATTCTATAGCCACCAATCACCACACATAACATTCTGTGTTTATTACATTTAGTGACGGTTTGCTTTCTAAGCTAATACATAAATACTTAGTATATTCAAAGCTGCAAGATAATTCCTCCAAGGTAAATAACCTTGTTTCCAAAAACCATTACTGGGTTTGGTACAGACAAATTAGCACACATCACAGAATATTAACAACATACCAAACTCTGAGTACAAAATTATTTCAATCATGTTTGAGAAAATTAATATTAAAACAAACCAGTAGAGATTGGAATATTGCTCAATCAGTTAAGTCTTGTACCATAAATGTGATGTTTTGAGTACAATGCAGAGAAGCCACATAAAATCTCAAACCAATATTGGCTCCCTCTTTTATGTTCTCTCTCTCTCTCTCTCTCTCTCTCTCTCTCTCTCTCTCTCTCTGTCTGTCTTTCTCTGTCTGTCTGTCTGTCTGTCTCTCTCCTGTCTTCTATTCCTATCCGGACTCAATCTTCCTAGTTGCATGTGTTTTCCTCTACTCCCCCTCTCTTTCTCCAACTTCTCTCTCCATTCACTGCCCCCCCCACTCCCCTTATGCTCCGGGGGACTTGTCCCTTCCCTGTTCTGTGAGGGACATTATATGAATCTCTTAGAATACACCTTATATCCTAGTTCCTCTGGTGGTTTGATTATAGGCTGGTGATCCTTTGATCTAGGTCTAAAATCCATATATGAGTACATACTACGTTCTTCTTTTTGTGACTGTGTTACCTTAATTAGGATGGTTTCTTCAAGTGCCATCCACTTGCCTGGGAATTTCAAGATACCATTGTCTTTATGAGAGACTGCCTCACCAAAAACATAGACAAAACTTGAGTGAGAGCTGATTTAGTTTTCTAGTCTCCTTACAAATATCTTCACAAACCAAATATATTCACACACATCGATGTAGGCACACATACAAAATAATACATGCAGTAATTGTAATATTTGGTGGATTTGCATGTCAAGCACTTCATTTAATAGTTTGAAAGATATAACAAATGTAAAATACAACCTAGAAATTGGTAAAATTATTTACTAGGGATTTTGTTGTACAAAGTATGACTTCTTATTCTCTGAAAACTCAGAACATTGCAGGGGGCAGAAGTTTGCTTTTAGATCTATGTTTGGTAGACTTGCAAATACTTTCTGTCCAGAGGAATATATCATCTGTCAGGTTTATTATTCTGTAAAGAATAAATGCACATCTGCTGTTACACATAACACAACTGTTTTAGCATGACAAATTTCTTGAATATCTCTCTTAGATGATTTATTTACATCTTCCCCCAAACTTAAATTGACCTTAACATCTTATCTTTCTCTCATTCACTAATGTGAAAAATATAGTCATTGGTATGTTTACCTTATATTATACAAAAAGCATATTCATGTTTGAAAACTTAGATCATTTTCTGAAGCCTGCTGTGTAACAGGTTTTAAGATGCTCCTTTAAGGTTTTGTGTGGTATGTTGTAGTAATTATGTAGTTGAAATTTGAAAAGGAACTGCTTTCATTTGTAATATTGTCACAGAGTATTCTTGCTCATTTTTGCCATCCTTATGAATAATTTTTTAAAAGTATTTTCTTTGAAACTTTCAATATATATATATATATATCATGTCTTGATCATTTCCAAATATATTCTGCCAGAGTACTTTCCATTCCAAGGTGTTGTTTATCAGAGAAGTAAAACTTAGAAATTTGAGTCTACATGACCCATCAAAGATCATGCTTTGCATTAAGGTTCTTATTTAATGTTGCACATTATACTAATTCTTAGCAATTACAATATAATTAAGAGAGGATATTTTGATTTACTTAAGATCCTTCTTTATTCTGTTTATTCAGTTCCCCCATTTCAAAACCTGTAAATCACTAACTTTACATTACCCACACTCTTTAACTGTTTATATTCTTGGACTCGTACCGTGTATATATTCTATTGATTACATTATTTGACTTGGTTAAATTCATTTATGATTCATCCATATCTTTCCTTGATTTGAAATTTTATTCAATTTTACCATACTAATAATACATTGTCTTGATGCATCATAGTTTTATTATATGTTGACACTAAGTCACATTACTAATCAGGGTAAATATGAAAATTACTGAAAATATACAGTAAAGTTGTTTAGATAAACACATTTCTGAATTATTTGGGTGAATATACAGGAGTATTACTGCTGAGTTGTGTAGTTTGAGTTAGCTCAATTTTATAACATAGTGTCAAATATTTAAATTGTCTGCACTTTATCATTCATACTAAGAAGTATGGAGAGCTACTTTTTTTTTTTTTTTTTTTTTTAACCACCACGCCATCATTTAGTGCCTTAAATATTCACAAATCAGCCTTTCCCTAGATGTTTAGTGTATTTCATTTGCTTTTCCCTTGCATTTCCTAAATGGTATAGTGTGGGTCTTTACTCTCCTATGCTTATCTAATATATCCATGTGTTCTTGATACCTTTCAATACTTTCTGTCCAATTTTAAGTTTAGTTATTTTTTTTTTGGTATACACTTAATTTTCTTTTAATTTTAGATGAAAGTCCCGATGTTAAAGTATTTTCCCAATGCTTTCTTCTAGTCTGTTTCTTGTATCCCCATTCTTTTAACATGTTATTTCACTGAACACGTGCATTCCATTTTAATTAGGTCAGCTTGTCAACTATGTATTTTTAGAATTTTACTTTATACCTAAGAATTTGTCATCATATCCAATGCTATCCATATTTTCCTATTTTGCTCTCTAGATTGACTATAGATTTGCATTCTACATTTAAGCTTATAATTTTTTGAATTAGTTCTGCAAAAGTTATAAGGTCTGAACCTAGATAAGTTTTTATTTTATTGAAAATAGAAGTAACTATAATAACTATTTCCTTTTATCTTTCTTACCTAAATTGGTTTCAAAGTTCTTGACTAGATTGTCAGTTGAATTTTTGCCACTGCCTAGTTATTTAACTTTAACATGAACATTTAACTTTATCATTAAATGAGAAGAGTTAAAAGAAAAGCTGTCCAAAATGTTATCATCCTGAAATCTCAGTGCTTTGCAGGCTTAGGCTTGAGAACCATAGGTGTGGGAAGTTTGGCCTACAGAGAGATATGCTGTCTCAAAATCAACCAACAAAGAGAAAACAAATGACAATAAATAAACTCTCATACAATGATAAAAGAAGAGCTAAAATAATGAAAAAAAACCTATGCAATTAGATTAGGACTACAAAGAACATCATAATCGTTCTTACAGATAAATTATTAATTGCTTCTTCTATTTTGCTTCCATAAAGTCATTTTGTCATGAAAATAATAAGGAATTATTTAAAGTATTCTTTAAATTAAGAACAATGTCCACAACTACAGGCATTTGTGTGGAATGTGAATAACTCTTTACATTCATGACAAGGAAAAGTAATCAGGAAAAAATAAATTATGTGAAGTTATATGTTTTGACATTAAAATGCAATTTAAATGTTAAAGTCAATAGATTTTTCATTATGTCATTTTCTTTATTATTATTATTATCTCCTATCAGACCTACAATTGTTAAATCCTCACATGATAGTTTAGAACATTTTCATAAATTTTTCTAAAGTCTTATTTTTATACTAATATATGCAAATATTCAGGAAAACAATAATCTATATATAGTAAGGTAGTTATAAAATTAAATTTATCATTTTTAAGTATGCAGAGAACAATGAATTGGAAATAAAATTCTTATAGAAGCATGAAATATAACAGGTTGCCAAAGAAATCCTAAACATAAAGAACATCCTTGGAGGTGTCACCAGAGCTGACTTAAATTTCTACCTCATATCCACTTTGATAAATCAGAATACTGCCAACATGCAAACGGACACATTGATATGCAATAGAATCAAGGACTTGGATTGAGTCTAATGAACTTATCCATCATATTTTCGATGAGGAGACCAAAAACACATAGCAGAAGAAATAACACATCTCTAAAGTGGAGTTGAAAAAATTGGACATCTACATGTCCAATAGCAAAGATGAATCTTGTCATCATGCAAAGCAACCAAAGGACCAAAGATGGAGATAAGATAGCTGAAATTCTGCATGTACTTAACAAAATTAGCAGGGGCGAAACTTCAGCATGCATGGAAATTTACAGATTTTTCTAAATGGAACATTTATAATTAGAAGTAATATGGAAATTTTGTTTAGCTAATTTAAGTTTGTATTAAGTATGTTCTGTTTTATACCAAATACATGACTCTATTAACTTTTTTGTTTGTTTGTTTGTTTTTGGGTGGGCAGGGGGCTTTGATTTTAGATAGATTTTGTCCGTGAAGTTATAAGGTTATGTGTGTTTTTACAAATACATCTACTGCAGAAAAACTAGGTAAGCAAGCAGTGAAAATGACATTAGAAAAAACTAAAAAGAAAGCCAAACAGATGTTGTAAATATTCAGCTGTGTGGTGAAACTGTAAACAAACATCTGGATGAATAAACATATGTGTTTTTTAATGGATGAGGCCGGGGATTTTTGAAGTAGTATTGTTACATAGAATGATGTGATAACCTTAGCAACATGGCAATTTTACCTCCTTTTAGAATAATGAAGTGAAATTTGTTCAAAGATGTACTGTTTTGTACATTTAACCCTGTCAATTCAACCAATTTTATGCTAAATGACAAATTACTTTCTTTTTTTAAATGTTATTTCACATAAGGCACTCTTTGCTTAGTCCTTAGAGGAATAATTAAATTTTAAATTCTGTATTTTTAAAATTAAATATGCCAGTTTTTAAGCTGCAAAAATGATGGTGACTTCTTGTCTTAAAATGTAACCAAATTATTGTTTATACATACAACTATGTAAAAAACATCTTAAACTTCTTCTATATGTTTTCCTTTTTTATTTAAATTTAAAAGGAGGTTTTATTACATGTCAATCCCAATTCCTCACCCTCTCATTCTCCCCTATCACCCAAACCAAACCCCAGTCCATCCCCTTTCTGCTCCCCAGGGATGGTGAAGCCATTCATGGGGAGTCTTTAAAGTTTGTTATATCATTTGGGGCAGGGCCTAGGCCCACCTCCATGTGTCTAGGCTGAGAAAGTATCCCTCTACATGGGAAGGGCTCCCAAAGTCCATTTGTAGAGGCCCCATAGACTGTGTAGTCCTGCTAACTAGCACCCACATTGAAGGATTTTGGGTTGATTCTATGCTGGCTTCCCAGCTATCAAACTGGGGTACATGAGCTCCACCTTATTCAGGTCAGCTGTCTCTGTGGGTTTCTCCAGCCTGGTTTTGATCCCTTTGTTCATTACTCCTCCCTCTCTGTAACTGGATTCCAAGAGTTCTGCTAGTGTTTAACTGTGGGTGTCTGCTTCTGCTTCCATCAGCTACAATCTTGACATATATTGTTACTTTTATTTTGTTTTGATTCTGTTTGTTGTGGGTACAAAGTCTTTTTTTTTTTTTTTTTTTGAAAATTTTACTAGCCTGGATATAATGCATCCCAGAATATCTTAAATCTCATGGTAATCTTTCTGTTTAGATGTTTAGATCCCAATTACTGAGACTGCAAGTGTGAGCCAACATGGGCAACTTTATTTTGGTTATTGAATATAGTAAATAATTACAACAAAGTAACAACTTTTCACTCTTTGGCAATGCCTTTTACCTGAAATAAAATTTTCATGTTAACACATTCTAGATTTTGTGTCTTCAACTGTTTTTCTTTTTAAAATTATATTTAAATAGTAATTAAAAAGTGCTCAAATTCATTAAAATGCAATATTGTTTTATAATATTTGTTTATTTTTATGACCTAACACTTTAGAGTACTTAACAGAGTTTTGATACAAAACTCAACATATACACTTTCTCCCAATTACCTTAAATTGCTGGGGAACAGGCTTGCATGGTGAAGTGTATGCTGTACAAACATGAGGGTAGAATTCCATCAAAAGCAACCATACAAGAAGAGTGTACATGTGTGCATATTGTTCCAAACTGTAGAGACACAGACTAGAGAATATTTGGTACTTGCTGGTCAATATTTTAGCTAATATATGAGCTGCAAATCCAGATGGAGAGATTGTACAGTGAATACATGAACATACGTTTACACGCACAAGGATACACACACAGATATGCACACTCCATCACACAGACAAAATGAAATAAAAACATTAGTTTTAAATTTATCATTATTATAACACCAACACAAATAAATATACCACATGTGTCTGTGTGTGTATAATATCAGGTAAAACACTTTGTTTAGGAGATCTTGTTCCTTTTCCCTTCTATGGGTGTCCTTGTATGACTCTTTAGGGTCCTCCTTGAATCCTAGCTTCTCTGATGGTGTGAATTGTAGGCTGGGGATCTTTTGCTCTGTGTCTAAACATGTACATACCATGCTCCTTCTGGTGAATGGATTACCTCACTCAGGATGGTTTCTTCAAGTTCCATCTACTTGCTAGGTCCTGTGGTAGACTGATTCCCATTTTCCTGAGGATCCATCATACTGATATACAAAATGGATGTACAAGTTTGCACTCTCACCATTAGTAGAGGAGGGTTCCCCTCTCTGCACATCCTCTCCAGCATGAACTGTTATTGGTGTATCTTATTTTAGCCATTCTGATAAGATAAGGTAGTATCTCCAAGTGGCTATGATTTGCATTTCCCCAATGGCTAAGAATGTTGAACACATTCTTAAGTTACTTTCAGGCATTTTGGATTCCTCTATTGAGAATTCTCTATTCTGTTCTGTACCCCAAATTTTAACAGGGTTATTTGGTGTTTTGTTGACTAGTTTCTTGAGTTCTTTGCATATTTTGGAGATCAGCCCTCTGCCAGATATAGGGTTGGTGAAGATTTTTTTCCCAGTCTGTAGGCTGCCATTTGGTCTTGTCAACTTTGTCCTTTGCTTTACAAAAGCTTTTCAGTTTGAGGAGGTCCCATTTATTAATTGTGGATCTCAGTGTCTGTGCTATTGGAGTTATGTTCAGGAAGCAGTCTCCTGTACCAATTTGTTCAATGGTATCTCCCACGGTCTTTTCTAAGAGGTTCAGTGTGGCTGGATTTTTTTGAGGTCTTTGATCCATTTGGACTTGAGTTTTGTGCATGACAATAAGTCTATGTGCAGTCTTCTACACACCTTCATCCAATTGTGCCAGCACCATTTGTTGAAGATGTTTTCCTCCCCTCATTGTATACATTTAACTGTTTAATCAAAAATCAGGTGTTCGTAGGTGTTTGGGTTAATATCAAGATTCTCAATTCAATTCCATTTGTCTACCTGTCTATTTTTGTGCCAATAACAATAACTATAGCTTTATAGTAGACCTTGATGTCAGGGATGGTGATGCCTCCTGAAGTTCCTTTATTATACAGGATTGTTTTGGCTATCCTAGGTCTTTTGTTTTTCCTTATAAAGTTGATTATTATCCTTTCAAGGTCAGTGAAGAATTGTGGTGGGATTTTGATGGGGATTTCATTGAATCTATAGATTGCTTTTGACAAGATTGCCATTTTTACTGTTTATCCTACCAATCCAAGAGCATGAGAGATCTTTCCATTTTCTGGTATCTTCTTTAATTTCTTTCGTTAAAGTCACAAATTTTTTAAAGTTCTTGCTATAGAGGTCTTTCACTGGTTTGGTGTTACCCATATATATTTTATGTCGTTTCTTGTTTTTGTAAAGGGTGATTTTTTTCATAGCTCTTTTATCGACTGTATATAGTAGGGGAATTGATTTTTTTTTTTTTTTTTTTAGTTAATTTTTTATCCTGCTAATTTGCTGTAAGATTTCTCTGGTAGAGTTTTTTCAGGCCACTATGTAAACTATCATATCAACTGCAAATAGTGAAAATTTTACTTCTTCTTTTCCAATTTGTATTCTTTTGATCTCTTTTTGTTTTCTTATTGCTCTAGCTATAACTTCAAGTACAATATTGAAGAGATACAGAGAGAGTAGACAGCCTTGTCTTGATCCCAATTTTAGAGGAATCACATTAAGTTTCTCTACATTTAGTTTGATGTTGACAGTTGGGTTACTGTGTATTGCTTTTATTATGTTCAGGTAGGTTCCTGTTATCCTGATCTCTCCAAGACCTTTATCATGAAGGGGTATTGGATTTTCTTGGAGGATTTTTCAGCATCTAGTTAGATAATCATATGATTTTCCTTTTTCAGTTTTTTTTTTTTTTTTTTTTTTTTTTTTTTAACGTGGTGGATTACATATGTTGAACCATCCCTGCATCCCTGGGAAGATGTCCTGAGCCTATTGGGAGTAAGGGGTTGCAGTGACTTAAGAGTTAGGAAAAAGAGAATGGGAGATGAGGGGAGAGGAGAGCATGAGGGACCAGGAAGATTGAATCCAGGAACAAATAGATGTGAGTAAGAAAAGAGATACCATAATAGAGGGAGTCATTATAGTTTTGAAGACAGACCTGCTACAACAGAAATGTCCAAAGAATTACAAGGATGACCCCTAAGAATCTTAGCAGTAGTGGAAAGGCTACCTTAAATGTCCTTCTCTGATAATGAGATTGTTAAGTAACTGTTATGCTATCCTAGATCCCTCATCTAGTAGCTGATGAAACCAGAAGCAGACAACCATAGCTAAACACTGAGCCAAACTCCTGGAGTCTGTTTGTAGAGAGCAAGAATTAATGAGCAAAGGCATCAAGACTAGGCTGCAGAGACACACAGAGCCAGCTGACAGAACCAGACACACAATGGCAGCTCATGGAACCCATACAGTTATCTGGGAAACCACCATTGGACCAACCAAGACACCCTAAATATGCGTCTAAGATGGAGGGCCTGGGCAGTTTATGGAACTTCTGACAGTTGAACCAGGATGTGTCCCTGGTGCAAGAAAGGATTTTGTTAGCACATTCCCCATGGAGGAATTCTCCCTTAACCTACAGATAGGAGGAAGGACCTAGGTTCTACTCCAAATGACTTCATAGATTTTAATAGTCCCTCCTGGAAGGCTTTACCCTCCCTGTGGAGTGGCTGGGGAATGGTATGGGAAGGGGGATTGGGGAACATGGGTGGATGGGAAGATGGGAGGGAGAGGGAAAAGGGATTAATATGTAAAATAAGAAAAAGAATTTAAAAAAAAAGAAGTGCATGCTATACATATTTACACATGCACATGTACAGGGATAGAGAGTATTTACTTTTCATTATACATTGTCAGGACTTTTAGACTCTTTAAATATTTTGGTAATTATGTGAAAAACATGTCAATTAAATTACTTTCTCATAAAAATAAATAAATAAAATAAACATTTTGTTTAGTGTGTCCCAATCTAATATATACCTAAAAACAACACTCTGGAAGCCAAATATCTTCTCTTAGTCAAAGACTGTTAGCTTCCTATGTCTTTAGGGTTACAAATTTGCAAAATTAAAGCAACACATAATTGAAATTTTGCTTTCCCTCTATTGACAAAAGCCTTTTTTTTCATATAATATATTCTGAGAATACATTTTAAAGTATTTCATCTATTATACAACAATATAATTATACAACAAATATATCTGTAAGCATTATATTGTATCTAGAAATTGTAATTATTCTACAGAATTATTCAAATACGTAAGGGACTGTTAGATTCGTGAAAACACTTCAAGTATTTTATATAAGATGAGGGAACAGGAAGATTGAGTCTGGGGAAGATTAGAGGAGAGCAAGAAAAGAGATACTGTAATATAGGGAGCCATTATAGGTTTTAAGAGAAATCTGGAACTAGGGAAATATCCAGAAATCTACAAGGATGACCCTAAATAAGAATCTAAGCAATAGTGAAGAGGCTACCTTAAGTGCCTTTCCCCAATAATGAGATTGATGACTACAGTATATGCCATCCTAGAGCTTCCATCCAGTAGCTGATAGAAGCAGAAGCAGACAGCCACACTAAGTACTGAGGCAAACTCCTGGAATCCAGTTGCAGAGAGGAAGGAATGATGAAGAAAGGGCTCAAGACCAGGCTGAGGAAACTCACAGTAAGAGTTGAGCTCAACAAAAGGTAAAGGGGAGCTCATGGACCCCATACTGATAGCAGGGAAACCAGCATAGCACTAACCCAGACCTCCTGAATGTGGTGTCAGTTAGGAGGCCTGGACAGTCTATAGAGCCTCTGGTAGTAGAACAGCATTTACCCCTAGTATAAGAATGAACTTTGGGAGCCCATTCCACATAGAGGGGTACTCTCTCAGCCTAGACACACAGATGAGGACAAAGGCCCTGATCCAAATGATGTGACAGATTTTGAAGTTCCCTCATGAAATGCTTCACTCTACCTGGGGATCAGGAATGGGATGGGATAGGGGGTGGATCAGGGGCATGTGAGGAGATGAGGAGAGGGAACTGGGATTGACGTGTAAAACAAGATAGTTATTCACTTAAATTTAAAAATATATAGGAGGAAAATAATATGTAAATATCCATAGTGTATTTGAACCAATCCATAGTGACAGCTGAAGAATTACTATATTTGTTTGTAACCTGAAATATCATTCTGTAAATATATTTTCCATATTGGTTAATGAATAAAGCACTGTTGGCCAATAGGAAAGCAAAATAGGTGGGACTAGGAAACTAGGAGGAGAGAAGAAGTAGTATTGTAAGACCCTCAGAATGAGGAGTCTTCCAGGTTCGGTCGATACCCCAAGAACTCAATGTCCAGTCCAGTTGCTGCAAAACGCAAGAGGCTTTAATGAACAGTAAACGTTTGTGCAAATGGGCTCCTCCAGCACGCAGGCTAGGGAGAAGACCCCTCCCCTGGGTCCAGGTGTTTTTAAAGGCAACCCCACAAGCTTAGGGAGGGGGTGGGACCCTCTCTCCATTGAGTAGTGACCCTTGGAGCCCAAGGCCGGATGGTCTGCTATTAGGGTCAGCAGGCCTTAGGGCCTCAGGTGTGCTAATTAATCTTGTCTGGGCAAACCAGAGTTACAGCTATCTCTTGACCCTATTTACCACCTGTTGACTCACAGGAAAGGAGGGGCAGTATAAATTCTTCTTATCTCAGGGCCTTGTGAGAGGAAGCTAGCAAATTCCAAGGAACAGATATTGGTTTCTAGGTTAGTCCATCATTAACATTACTTTTTAGGTCTTTCAGTGTGGAGGAGTTTCATCATGGAGGACAGAGAGAGTGGAACACCAGCCTCTCTCTCTGGTAAGATATGACTATGTGGAAATACTTAGGTTAATATTTATGACAGAGCTAGCTGATAAGAAACAAGTAACTGGTCAACAGAATTATATCTAATAAAGCATCTCTGTGTGTTATTTGGGGCTGGCTTGGTGCTGGGACCAGACTGGCAGGAAAAAAACTTCTCATAACAGTATCCATTTTATTCTCAAAAAATAATATTTGGTTTAGTAAGGCTTTATCAGCCTGGAGGTTCAATTATATATAATAATAGCTTCATTAAGGGCTTAGCTATGTGACTAGCTTACGTAAATGCAATCTAAGTAAACACCACTATGTGCTTCTATAGCTTATACTCTCATACAACTATAATAACATAAAAGATGCTTCATTTTCAAGCTGTCAGTCTGTGGTCCATGAGCTCTCCCTTGTTCTATATGTTTATTCAGCATGGTCTTGACCCCTTTGCTCATCATTCCTTCCTTTCTGCAACTGGATTCCAGGAGCTTTCTATGTAGTTAGCTATGGGTCTCTGCTTTGGTTTCCATTGGCTACTGGATGAAGGCAGCTAGGAGGCTTGAACAGTATATGGGTCCCCTGGTAGTGGAACAGCATTTATACCTAGTATAGGAATGGACTTTGGGAGGCCACTTGCCATAGAGGGATACCCTCTCAGCCTAGACACATGGGGGAGGGTCTAGGCCCTGTCCCAAATGATGTGACAAAAGTTGATGATGCCCCGTGGAAGGCCTCACTTTTTCTATGGAGCAGAATAGAGATGGGATGGGGATTGGTGGGGGGGATGGAAGTATGGGAGGGGACAGAACTAGGATTGATATATAAAACAAGATTGATTCTAATTTAAATTTAAAAAAGGGAAAAAATGCTTCTTTGGTTCAATGATGTTCCAGGGGCTAGTGAAAAAGAAATAGCACATTATAACAGACCAAAACATTTGTTACATGACTTCAAATAGAGCTTTGGGAGAGTATTGCAGCAGCTCTGCATATTCACTTGTAAGAAAAATGTTTGTTATTGAATGCTTTTGAGTTTGGTAGGTGTACACTTAAATATAATTTTGCTTAGATTATCTAACAAATACATGATGGCTTGTGCAGTTCAAATAACTTTACTAATTCATTGTTAAAATCCATAGTCTGTCTTTAATGCTTTGTTGTATAGAAAATGAAATAGTTATTTGCAGATGTTAATATAGACATTGTTTGTGCCATATCAGTTATTGTTCTGAAGCAATGTGTATCATAATAGTGGTAGATGAAGCACCTAAAGGTTTGTGTCCTGTGATTTCTCAGATGTTCAAGAAAAGAAATATCACTTCATGTATGTATGTATGTATGTATGGATATGTATATATAAAGAGTAAATATCTTAGTCTTGTTAATTTAATTTAAAATCCATACAGATCAAGTGAACTCTATCAATTCTTTAAAAGATAGGCTTCCGTCATGTATGGAATGTAAATTTTCCCATTTTTTTTTTGTTAATTATACTAAAAACACTGTACAACTAAGAAAAAAGGAGGCAAAAACTAGCTTAATCTCTACAATTTGAGAATTTGTGGTAAAGTGTCTAAGAGATATGAGTTTATAATTCTTTGCATGACATCAGGGAAATTCCAGTTTCCTCTGTTGAGAAATAGTAGTGGAGCAAATGGATTCATCCATCTTATTCTCCTAGAGAGTTCCAGATGAGGACACATATTTCTATCCTTACCTAATCAAATCAATTAAATTATGATTATATTAAAATCCATGCCCCTACATATTGAATACAGAAAGCTTACCTCATCTTTCACACAAGTTTATAAGAACTGGAAGAATGCATGATGCTTTTCCAGAGGACCAGAATTTGGTGTGAAGTTACCTCCCATCTCGCAATGCTAGCTAGCTTCAGGGGATATAACTTCCACTTTGGGACTCTGTAGGTACAAGAACTCATACAACTACTTGTAAGCAAATTGATGTGTGTACATGTAAACACACACACACACACACACACACACACACACATACACACACATTAAAGATAAAATGAATTATTAAAAAAAGAATTAATGAAGACCTAAAATTTTTTGAAATGTATACAAGTGTATTCCCTGTGTAAGCAATCCAAATTGGTTTAAGAATATGTTCAGCTATGTTTTCAGTGTTTTTTAGACTAAATATCTAAGTATTAATTGGATTAATGTCATGAAGCAAGAACAGAAAGGAATGAGGGTAAATATTATAAAAAGACTAAAATATAAAGACTTTGACAACTTGAAAATCTCAAAGGAATTTTTGTTGCATATATATAAATTTTTCATCATTAAAAATAAAGTGCATGTTTTGAACAATTATGGCAAGTACCCTTGTTATTACATACTGTGTGAAGTACCTGAAAGAACTACAACTAAAGTTTATTATCAAGAAGAAGCCACAGTGCTACTGAAATCACAGCCTTCTTGAATGTTAAGATAGGTAGTCTAAGTGCTGAATGTGTTTGAAAGACTTAAACTAGCAAAGAAATGGAGCCCAAATAATTGAAATGAAGGGCAGTCTGACCTGGAAAGCTAACCCAGACCATATCTGTTCCCTGGAATTTGCTAACCACCAGCAACATTCCCTCACAAGGCTCTAAAATAACAGGATACCAAAAATTCACACTGCCCCTCCTTTCAGTGAGTCAGCAGGTGGTAAATAGGGTCCTTTAGAAACAAAGTGATTGCTGCAACTCTGGTTTGCCCAGACAAGATTAATTAGCAGACCCTGAGGCCCTAAGGTCTGCTGACCCTAACAGTGAGACCATCTGGCCTCAAATGGTCAGGTACTCAATGGAAAGAGGGTCCCACCCCCTCCCTAAGCTTGTGATTGTTTCCTTTAAAAGTATCTGTGCACAGAGAATGGGGCTTCTCTCTAGCCTGTGTGCTGAGAGGGCCAGTTTGTGCAAATGTTTCTGTTCATTAAAGCCTCTTGTGTGTTGCATCAACTGGGCTGGACATTGAGTTCTTGGGGGAGCTGACTGAAATGGGGGACTCCTCATTCTGAGGGTCTTACAGGTTCACCATCTGTATGTGTTGTACTATGGTTGTTACGGTGTTTTTCTGAGATTCTTCCTGCCATCCTTATAGAAGATGGAAATTAGCTGTGCCCAAAATGACATTTCTTTTTAGAAGAGTTGAGTTTTCATGAATTGCATAGTTATGAACCAGAACAAAAAAAAAAAATTAAAAAAGTAAAACAATAGAAGAACAAAAAATCTCTTTCAAACCATCTCAACTGCCTCTAGGGTGAGATCACAGCATTGTGAAAAGACCAGTTTTCCCTATGGAGTCACACATGATATAGAACAAGCTTTAATCCATTTTACATTTAATATGGTGAATGTACTTTAGGTCAGGGTAGCACTAAAAATATTTGAATATGTGGCATGAAGATGCTGTTTTTTCTCATGATTGCTGTTCCACATACTAGCAAAAATCCCTGTAAAGTACAAAACAGTAAAGGATCTCCAAAAGAAGGTGGTAAAGACAATGAACATGTACTTGTGCATGTGTGTGCAAGTGTGTGTTACATCTTATAATATGATCTATTGGTTAATATATGCATGAAAATGTGCACATTTTACTTTTGATTTAGATTACATAATCCTGTGATAAGAAAGGAGGCTTTTCATTTCTAAGGGAATTAATGCAGCTTTTTTGTTTGTTTTTGTTTTGTGTGTGTGTGTGTGTGTGTGTGTGTGTGTGTGTGTGTTTGTGTGTGTGCATGTGTGTGTTTTGTTTAATTGCAAATGAGTGAATGGAACTTGTATTTATATAAAAGAATGGATAAAGTTAAGTTCCTGGAATCCAATTTGATATAATTACTAATAAAATTTAAGGTTTTGTGAAGCTTTTTGAATATTGTTCTCTTTTCCATTTCTGTTCCAATCATGCATCATTCCTGAAATTTATAGAACAGTTATGTGGCAACAGCTTCACTTTGCTTTGTGGACTTCATATCCCAGATCTCTGTGTGTATATGTACACATGGACATGGTTTAGTATATAGATATATAAATAAATTAATTAAATACAATGACTAATACTCTTATACCAATATAGATATATAGATGTGTGTGTGTGTTTACATTTGTAAGTAATTCAGATATGTATAAAATGTCATCTGAGATGGGACTGATTACTCAGTAGCCAAGTACTTTTGCTTTTCTTGAGGAAGATCTGGGTTCAGCTGCCAACACTCACAAGGCAGATTATAAACTTTATATTCAGGGAATATAATGGTCTATTCGGACTTCTGCAGATATCAAACACACATCTGGTACACATACATTCACATAGGAAAAATATTCATATTTTCAACATTGACCAATAAAGCATTTAGTTGCTTGGATTTAGTAATTATATTGCTATTTTGACAAAACTCCAAATACTTAGAATTTATAAGACATATATATCATGAAAATAATTGTATACCTTTGCATACCACTATGAATCACAATGATAATGAGATTTTTTTTTGTTTTGTTTTGTTTGTTTTGGTTTTCTTTTTCTCTGGAGATTAAAGGTGTATAATAATCATCTCCTGTTCTTGGTCATAGGATCTGATTATCTGATCCTCATTTTCATCCTTCCCAGATCAGATTCACAGCTGATTTTTTACTTGTGTTTTGTCACCAGGGCGACTCCATTTGCTTATTTTAGTGTCTTTTCATTTACAAACCCACTGTGCCTTGCATTCCCATTCCTCTCTTTTATCATTTTCTCCTTTCTCTTTCCTCTTTCTCTGCTTCTCATTTTATACTTTCTACTTTCTTTTTTCTTCATGCCATTGTCGTTTTTTATTTTTTCCCTTTTTTAAATTTAAATTTGAAACAAGCTTGTTTTACATGTCAATCCCAGTTCTCTCACCCTCCCATCCTCTCCAATTACACCCAACAAACCCCAGCCCATCCCCCTTTCTGCTCTCCAGAGAAGGTGAGGCCTTCCATTGTCTCCTTAAAGCTGTCTATACATCATAAATGTTATCTGGAATTAAAGAATAAATTTTACTCTATATGCTAAACTTACTTATGACTAGAAATATCTTGTCTTCCCAAAAGATTAAGTACAGATTAGATTCAGCAAATAGTTCTCCGAGCTTCTGTTATTTTTAAATTACTTGTCTTAATTATTTGAACCTTTGGACTATGGCCATACCTCCCTGAACCAGCCTGATCTTGTCTGATTATTTGATCCTTTGTTCCAACATAAACATTTATCTTAACTTTCTTGAGATTTCAAATTCTCTAGGATGTAGAGTAATCAAGACTCTAGAATTTGAGTTCTTATTATCAAGAGTATTCAAACCTGTAGTTTTAACTTTAAAACATAATCAGTGTTTACTATTGGGGAGGATCTTTCTGGATTATAAATGAGAAGAAACTTAATATTCATCTGGAATGAAATCATTAAAAACAGTCATTGTTCCTGTCTTTAATTAGACAATATATTCATCTTCTTATAAATATTTCACTACAATATAGAGATACGTTTTAAATATATATGAGAATTTCATGTGTATTTTGTTTTTTAATTTTATTTATTTATTTTATAAATAACTTCATTTAAATGAAAACAAACATTTATAGACAATACTTGGGAATTTGGGCATCGTTCCTTCCAAACTACTTCCTGCCCTTATGGTAAGGGGCACGGTCATGGGAGATTCTAAAAAGAGGCAGAAATCCTGGCTGTAGTCTGCAAGGCTGCTTTGTCGAGCTGTTTTGAATGTAGGATCACCTGGTACTCTGTTTCAGGCCGTCTGGCTTGATCAAATCACATTAGTCTGGAAGGAATCCACTGCTTTTCATTTTCTGTGGAAACAAAAATAGAAATTATTTTCTCCAGTCACTTGTCCTTGAACTTAAATTTTGGAGTCAAAGCATTTTTTTAAATTATTTAATTTATGATTGATTTTACAGGTCGATCCCAGTTCCCTCTCCATCCCTCCCTCACTCCCTCACTTTTACTCTCACTGCCCACTCACATGCACCATAACCACCCTCCCCTCCCATTCCCCCACCCCAATTCCATATGTAGGGGAATGCCATCCAGTTGTGGTCATGTAGATCTGACAGGTCATTTGATGTAGGGACTAGGGCTTCTCTCCTGTATCTGGGTTAAGGCAGTTATCCCTCCATGGGGGATGTGTTTGCAAGGTCCTTTTGTGCAGCAGGGATACATCCTGACTCCACCATCTGAGTACACTTAGACAGCTCAGCCCTTCTGGCTGAGACCCATATTTGGGGGGCCTGAGTCAGTCCCATGCTGGCTTCCCAGATATCAGGTAAGCTGTCTCTATGGGTTTCTACAGCCTGGTCTTATCCTCTCCATCTGCATCTGGGTTCTAGTTTGATTCAGTGTTTATGTATGGGTGTTTGCTTCTGTTTCCAACAGGTATTAGATGGGGGCTCCATGGATAACTTAGTTGTTGATCTCACTATCCTATCCGGGAAGGGCATTTATGGTAGCCTTTCCAAGGATGCTCAAATTTTTAGTTCCTGGCAGTCTTGTAGTTCTTTAGACCTTTCTATGTGTTCAATTTTATCTTCAAAACAATATTGGCTCCCTCTTTTATGTTCTCTCTCTCTCTCTCTCTCTCTCTCTCTCTCTCTTTCTCTCTCTCTCTCTCTCTCTCCTATCTTCTATTCCTACCCAGATTAAATCTTCCTAATTGCAAGTGTTGTCCATACCTCCCAATCGTTTTCTCCTATTTCTCTCTCCATTCACTGCCCCCACACACACTTCCCCTGTGCTCTGGGGGACTTGTCCCTTCCCAGTTCTGGGAGGGACTTTATATGAATCTCTTAGAATATACCATGTATCCTAGTTCCTCTGGTAGTGTGAATTATAGGCTGGTGATCCTTTGATCTAGGTCTAAAATCCATATATGAGTGAGTACATACTATGTTCCTCTTTTTGTGACTGGCTTACCTCATTCAGGATGGTTTCTTCAACTGCCAACCACTTTCCTGCAAATTTCAAGATACCATAATTTTTTTGGGCAGAGTAGTATTCCATTGTGTAGATGTGCCACATCTTCATTATCCATTCTTCAATTGAGGGGCATCTAGGTAGCTTTCAGGTTCTTGCTATTACAAATAATGCTGCTATGAACATAGTTGAACAGATGTCTTTGTTGCATGGATGTGGATCCTTTGGGTATATGCCTAAGAGGGGGATTGCTAGATCCTGTGGTAAACTAATTCCCATTTTCCTGAGGAACCGCCATACTGATCTCCAAAATGGTTGTATGAGTTTGCACTCCCACCAGCTGTGGAGTGTTCCGCTTTCTCCACATCCTCTCCAGCGTGAGTCTTCATTGATGTTTCTAATTTTAGCCATTCTGGAAGGAGTAAGATGGTATCTCAAATTTGTTTTGATTTGAATTTCCATGATAGCTAAGGATGTTGAGCACTTTGTTAAGTGTCTTTCAGCCTTTTTTGTTTCCTCTATTAAGAATTCTCTTTTCACTTCTGTACCCCATTTTTAATGCGGTTATTTGGTGTTTTGGTGACTAGTTTCTTGAGTGCTTTTTATATTTTGGAGATCACCCCTCTGTCAGATATTGGAATGGTGAAAATCTTTTCCCAGTCTTTGGGCTGCCATTTGGTCTTGTCCATTTGCCTTAGAGAAACTCCTAAGTTTGAAGAAGTCCGGGTTATTAATTGTTGCTCTCAGTGTCTGTGCCCCTGGAGTTATGTTTAGGAAGCAGTTTCCTATACCAATTTGTTCTGGGGTACCTCCTACCTTCTCTTCTAAGGGGTTCAATGTGGCTGGATTGATATTGAGGTCTTTGACCCATTTGGACTTGAGTTTTGTGCATGGCGACAGACATGGTTCTATCTGCAGTCTTCTACACACCCTCATCCAATTTTGCTAGCACCATTTGTTGAAGATGCAGTCCTTGCCCCATTGTATAATTGTAGCTGTTTTGTCGAAAATCAGGTGTTCATAGGTGCGAGGATTAATATCAGGATTTTCGATTCGATTCCATTTGTCTACCTGTCAATTTTTATGCCAATTCCAGGCTGTTTTCAGAACTATAGCTCTGTAGTAGAGCTTAAAGTCAGGAATGGTGATGCCTCCTGAAGTTCTTTTATTGCATAGGGTTGTTTTTGCTATCCTAGGTCTTTTGTTTTTCTATATAAAGTTGATTATTATCCTTTCAAGGTCAGTAAAGAATTGTGGTGGGATCTTAATGAGGATTTTATTGAATCTGTAGATTGCTTTTGGTAAGATTGCCATTTTTACTATGTTTATCCTACCTATCCAAGAGCATAGGGGATCTTTCCATTTTCTGGTATCTTCTTTAGTTTCTTTCTTTAGAGGCACAAAGTTCTTATTATATAGGTCTTTTACTTGTTTGGTAGGTGTTACACCAAGATAGTTTATGTTACTTGTGGCTGTTGTAAAGGGTGGTGTTTCTCTAATTTCTTTCTCTGTCACTTTGTCATCTGAAAAAAAGTAGGGCTATTGATCTTTTTGAGTTTATCGTGTATACTGCTAGATTGCTGAAGGTGTTTATCAGCTGTAGGAGTTCCCTGGTAGAGTTTATTGGGTCGCTTATGTAAACTATCGTATCATCTGCGAATAGAGACACTTTGACTTCTTCCTTTCCAATTTGATCCCCTTGATCTCCTTTTGTTGTCTTATAGGTTTAGCTAGAACTTCAAGTATGATATTGAAGAGATATGGATTGAGAGGGCAGCCTTGTCTTGTTCCTGATTTTAGAGGAATTGGCTTAAGTTTCTCTCCTTTCAGTTTGATGTTGGCAGTTGGTTTGCTGTGTATTGCTCTTATTATATTTAGGTTTGTTCCTGTTATCCCTGACCTCGCATGAAAGGGTTTTGAATTTTGTCGAACGCTTTTTCAGCATCTAGGGAGATAACCATATGGTTTTTCTTTTTCAGTTTGCTTATATGGTGGAGCATGTTGATAGATATTTGTATGTTAAACCATCCCTACAGTCCAGGGATGAAGCCTACTTGGTCATGGTGGATGATTTCTCTGATGTATTCTTGAATTCGGTTTGCCAGTATTTTATTGAGTATTTTTGCATCAATGTTCATCAGGGATATTAGTCTGTAATTTTCTCTCTTAGTTGTGTCTTTGTTAGGCTTGGGTATCAAGGTTATTGTGGCCTCATAAAAAAAGTTTTGCAATGAACCTTCTGTTTCTATTTTATGGAACAGTTTGAGGAGTAGTTGTAGTATTTCTTCCTTGAATGTCTGGTAGAATTCTACACTGAATCCATCTGGCCTTGGACGTTTTTGGTTCGAAGGCTTTTGATGACTGCTTCTATTTCATTGTGGGTTATAGGTGTATTTAAGTTGTTTGTCTGTTCTTGCTTTAATTTTGTAAGTGATAGTTATCCAGATACTTGTCCATTTCCTTTGAATTTTCAATTTTTGTGGAATACAGATTTTCACAGAATGATCTGAAAATTGTCTGGTTTTCCTCTGTGTCCATTGTTATGTTCCCCTTTTCATTTCTGATTTTGTTAATTTGTATGTTCTCTCTCTGCTTTTTCGTTAATTTTGATAAAGGTTATTCTATCTTAAAAACCAACTCTTCCTTGCATTGATTTTTTTGTATTGTTTTCCTGGTTTCTATTTTGTTGATTTCAGCCCTCAAGTTGATTATTTTCTGGTGTCTACTCCTACAGGGTAAGTTTGCTTCTCTCTGTTTTAAGGTTTTCAGTTGGGCTGTTAATTCTCTTATGTGACTATCCTCTGTTTTCTTCATATGGGCACTTAGTGCAATGAACTTCCCCCGTAGCACTTCTTTCAAGGTGTCCCATAACTTCGAGTATGTGGTTTCCTCATTCTCACTGAATATTAGAAAGTCCTAAATTTCTTTCATTATTTCTTCTTTGGCCCAGGAGTGGTGCAATGACACATTGTTCAGTTTCCATGAGTTTGCAGGTTTTCTGCTGTTTGTGTTGTTGTTGCATTCCAATTGTTAAGCATGGTGGTCTGATAAGGTACAGGGGACTATTCCTATTCTTTTGTATCTGTTGAGGTTTGTTATGCCACCTAGTATGTTGTTGATTTTAGAGAAGGTTACCTGTGGAGCAGAGAAAAAGGTATATTCTTTTGTGTTTGGATGGAATGTTCTATAGATGGCCGTTAACCCTAGTTGAGAAATAACTGCAGTTAGTTGTGTTTTTTCTTTGTTGAGTTTCGTTTTGTGGTCCTGTTGAGAGTGGTGTATTGAAGTCTCCCACTATAAGTTTGTGAAATTTTATGTGAGCTTTGAGATTTAGTAACGTTTCTTTTACGAATGTGGGTGCCTTTGTGTTAGGGGCATAGATGTTCAGAACTGAGACTTTGTGTTGATGGATTTCTTCTGTGATGAATACAAAATGAATGTATTCATCTCTTTTGATTAATTTTGGTCTGAAGTCTAACTTGTTAGATATTAGGATATCCATGCCTGCATGATTCTTGGTTCCATTTGATTGGAAAATCTTTTCCCAACCCTTTACCCTGAGGTAATTTCTATCTTTGAAGCTTAGATGTGTTTCTTGTATGCAGCAGAAGGATGGATTCTGTCTTTGTATCCATTCTGTTAGCCTGTGTCTTTTTATAGGTGAGTTAAGACCATTAATGTTGAGAATGAGTAAAGACCATTGATTGTTGATGCTTGTTTGTTTTATGTTTGTTTTTGGCAGTGGTATTGTGAATATATTTGTTCTGTTTTACCTTTGGCTTCTGGTGTAGTTAGATTATCTGTTGCCTACATTTTTGTGGGCACAGTTACCTTCCTTAGGTTGGAGTTTTCCTTCCAATACTTTCTGTAGGGCTGGATTTGTAGATGCGTTTTGGGAAAATATGGTTTTGAAATTAAATATCTTGTTTTTCCATCTATAGTGATTGAGAATTTTGCTGGATATAGTAGCCTGGGCTGGTATCTGTGGTCTCTCAATACTTGTAGAACATCTATCCGGGACCTTCTGGCCTTGAGGGTTTCCATGGAGAAGTCAGGTGTAATTTTGATAGGTCTGTCTGCCTTTATATGTTACCTGCCCTTTTTCCTTCACTACTCTTAATATTCTTTCTTTATTCTGTATGCTAGTTGTTTGGATTATTATATGTCGAGGGGTCTTTTTAATTTGGTCCAGCCTATTTGGTGTTCTGTATGTTTCTTGTACTTTCATGGGCATGTCCTTCTTCAGATTGGGAAAGTTGTCCTCGATGGTTTTGTGGAATATGTTTTCAGCACCTTTCAGCTGGGCTTCCTCACCTTCTTCTGTACCTATTATTCTTAGGTTTGGCCTTTACATGGTGTCCCACATTTCCTGGATGTTTTCTGTTAAGGATTTTTTGGATTTATGATTTTCTTTGGTCAATGAAACAATTTCTTCTAGTTTATCTTCTGTGCCTGAGATTCTCTCTTCTATCTCTTCAATTCTGTTGGTTATGCTTGCTTCTGTAGTTCCCATTTTTTTGCCCAGTTTTTCTGTTTCCAGCTTTCCTTTGGTTTGTGTTGCCTTTATTTTCTCTATTTCAGTTTTCTAGTCTTGAACTGTTTCCTTAACCTGCTTAATTGTTTTTTCTTGGCTTCCTGTACTTTCTTTACTTTCCTGAAGGAATTTGCTCATTTCTTCCACTTTTTTGTTTGTTTTTACCTCCATTTCTTTAAGAGATTTTCTCATATCTTCTTTGAGGGCCTCTATCATTTTTATGATGGTAATTTTTAAGTCGTTCACTTCTGCTTCCTCTGCTTTATTGTTGTGTTCCGTTCTAGTTGGTGTAGATTCCCTAGATTCTGGTGATATCATGCTTGTCCTTCTATTGTTAGGCATTTTCTTGTATTGCCACCTTCCCATATCTTATTCCAGTAGTTGTTGGTGGGGTCTCCCCCTCTTTCCATGGTACTTCTCTTTTTACCTTATGTACATCAGAGATTCAATATCTGTAGCTCTGTCTGGCCCAATATCTGTAGCTCTTTAGGTGGTCTCTCTGCAGACAGAGACCCAGGGATGTTGTCAGGGATGAGGATCCAGTAGAAGATGCCTGTGGTCCCTCCAGAGATAGTCGGGTCTCTGGGAGGGGCCTGGGATTCCAGCAGAAGACTGGAGGTCGGGTCCATGACCAAGCCAGTGGAAATTATGTGTGGTCCTGTGTGGATAATCAGGTTTCCTTTGTTCAGAGTTGCTCCTAGAAGTCCCTGAATTAGAGTGGACTGTTGCTCTACCCTCTGCCTCAGTTCTCTATCAGAGCAGAGGAACAGTAGGCATGGTAGGGCACAGGGTAGAGGAGGCAGGCTCGTGGTGGGGATGGGTGGGGGTGTATCAGTGCTCCAAGGATGCTCTTGATGGTGACAGGACATAGGACCTGCGGGATCAGGTGCCAACCCACGGAGTCGGAGGTGGGGGGAGGTTGTAGGGGAAAGGCCGCTCCATTTGGGCCCAGACTCACCTCTAGCCAATGGCTGGCAGAATAGGACAAAGGCTGAGCTGATACTTGGGAAGTTTCTGCATGATATTCAGATTTCTCTGGAAACTGGCACTCTCCAGCTGAGGCCTCTTTCTTTAGCAGAGGCCCTGCTTTGGGGGTCAAGGATCTTGCTGGCAGGAACTCAGAGTGGACCAATTTCATGTATATTTGAAATGTCATTTTAATACTCAAAACAAAAGAGGCCATTTTATGAAAGCAAAAAGTGCCTATATATATTATATTAGGTTTAAATCTATGCATGTATATATGTCTCCTGGGTAAGTTTCTGTAGATAACTCTGAATATATATGTGTAAAATTTTGCATATAATATCAAATATTGATGTTAAAAGTTATGTATTCGTTATTAATATAAAAAGTCTAATATAGGTTGTTGTTTTCCATGTTAGAAAAGCTTTCATTTTAAATCAACTGAACATAAATATATTTTTAGTTAGAAATACACTTCGTTATTAAACGCACATCAATTTATAAATAGGGACAGATAAAATACATGCCATGAAATGACTTCTAAAGGAGTATGAAAATATTAAATCTGCAATTGGAAATATGAAATTTTATTTTTATGACTATTAAATAGTACCTTTCTATAAAAATTTGTCACTTTCGATCAGTTATTTTATGGTTTACATTGAATAGATCTAAGGGAGGTGGATATTTTTCCAAATATGGTTTGGAGCTGCCAAAGGGGATAAACTTGATTCAAACTTTTCAGCTAATAGTAGACTGAGTAATGCTGATTGTTCCTGTATTGGTAGTGAAGTATGACCACTACTCAAAAGTTTTAAAATATAATGTTCAACCAAGAAAGAAACATTCCTGTTTGATGTCCTCCACTTTGCCACTTGACTTTGTTCATGTCTGTCTAGACACCTAGTGATTCCTTTGTTCAGCTAGGATCTGTCTATGTCTTTCTTCAGAAAGGGAACTTGTCATTACAGTTTTTCTTTCTGGACCTGCTGCCTGATATCTGCTCCTGCCAAATCCAGAATTTAACATCTTATGATGTCTTCCTACCTTCTTGATTCTCTGTCTCTCCTTTTCTGTCTCCCCTACTCCTTTTCTGTTATTGTTGTCTCTTCCTGTCTCCATCTCTCTCTTGCTTTCTCACTCTCTCTCTCTATCTATCTTTAAAGCAAGAGAGAAAGAGCCACGTTAGAGTGTTTCCCCAGAATACTGTGCCTAAAACACCATTTGACTTATCAAACTGTCAGATCTCTTTACACATTGTTTTGCTCTTTGTCAAACCAATTTTAGTCAATTTCTGTTGACAATTTTTCTCTGTCTTTGTGAAGACAAACATGGCCACAAACAAAAATAATGTAACAGGCAGCTGACTTCAGTACTAGAGATTTTAGTAATAAAGATTAAAATAATGTGGCAACAGTAATCAGGGCAGGTGCAAAGGGAATTAAAAGTAATACATTTCAATTACAACATTAATGCTTATTTATTAACACTGCTAAAGGACTGGTTTTCTCTCAACACTAAAAGAAAGTGATTTTGTTTAGAGTGGTTGCTGTGGCAATGTCAACCAGTGGGATTTGATTACTTTCTTTTTCTCCTCCAGCACTGTGTACCTTTCCAGAAACTTCTTTCTTTCTTTCTTTCTTTCTTTCTTTCTTTCTTTCTTTCTTCCATCTTTCCTTACTTTCTTTCTCTTTTCTTTGTAAAAAAGTCTTATTTTACATAGCAATCTCAGCTCCCTCTCCCACCAGTCCTCCACCGTCTCCTCATCCACTTCCTCCCCACACACTCCTTAGAGGATGAGGTTTCTGTAGGGAAACATCAAAATGTGTCACATATTTTGAGGCAGCAACAAGGCCCTATCCCTGTTTCTAGGCTGAACAAGGTATTCATAAATAAAGAATGGGCTTCAAAAGGTTAGTTCATGCACTAGGGATAAATTACTGATTCAGCTACTAGTGTCCCCATAAATTGCTCAAGGACCCCAACTGTCACCCACATTCAGAGAGACCCCTTTAGTCTCATGAGTCTGGAGTCAGTGGGCTCCCACTTGTTTGGGTCAGGTATTTCTGCTGGTTTCCACATTGTGGTATTGACCCCTTCACTCATATTATCCATCCACCATCTCTGCACCTGGACTTCAGGATTTCTTCCCAGTGCTTAGCTGTGGATCTCTGCATCTATTTCCATTAGTTACTAGATAAGGGCATCTGAAGATAAACACAGTATGTACTCATTCATAGGTGGGTATTAGACATAAAACAAAGGAAAACCAGCCCACAATATATAATCCCAGAGAACCCAAGAAGAAGGAGGGATATTCATGGACCCTGACCTCCCATGAAAGGGAAATAGACAAGATCTTTTGAGTAAATTGGGAGCATGGAGGGAGGAGGGAGGATGGTAGCAAATTGGAGAGGGAGTAAAGAGCTCAGAAGAGGTGGTGGGTGAAGAACACTAGGGATCAGAATGGTCTACTTGGGAGAAAGACACAGAGGGTGAAGAAGGAAAGGTACCTTGATAGAATGAACCATTATGGGGGCTATCTAGAAACCTGGCACTAAAGAAGTTCCCAGAAATCCACAAGGCTGATCCCAGCTAAGAACCAGCTAAGAATCTAAGCAACAGTGTAGAGATAGTGTAGAGGGTTCCCTTTCTTTCTTTCTTTCTTTTTTTTTTTTTTTTTTTTTTTTTTTTTTTTGTGACAGGGTTTCTCTGTATTGCTTTGGAGTCTGTCCTGGAACTAGCTCTGTAGACCAGGCTGGCTTTTTTTTGACAGAGATCCACCTGCCTCTGCCTGCCTAAAGCTAGGATTAAAGGCATGCACCACTGGGGTGGAGAGGATACCTTAACAGCCCTTCCCCTGTAATCAAAAACCTCTTTCAACAGGATGTGAAACTTCATGATGTTTATACGATCAATACCTGCTAAAGGGAAATCATTTCTTTGTTAGACTCCATTATTTCTTTTGAGAAGTTACAGAGTGATAACTTTTGAAATTATCTTGTATATGCTAATCTAGCTGGACTGATATATCCTATGGCTTGTCTTAGATACATATTAGTTTATTAACCTTTTATTTGTTTTATAGGAATATGAAATCTGGATCTCATATGGCAAATGTTTTACTCACTGAGTTGTCTTCTTAGCACTACTGTTATTTGCAGTGTGTGTTGCGTGTGTGTGTGTTGTATGTGTGTGTATGTTTGTATGTGTATGTTGGTGTGTGTGTGTGTGTGTGTGTATGTTTTGTGAATGAATGTTTGTATATGTTTGATGTTTGTATATGTGTGTATGTGTGTGAGGTGATTATGTGTAGGTGTGTATTTGTGTATGTATATTTTTATATGTATGTGTGTGTATTTTTGTGTGTGTATGTGTTTGTGTAAATGTGTGTTTGTGTGAGTGTATGTGTGTGTGTGTGTGTGTGTGTGTGTGTGTGTGTGTATGTGGCCATGGTATATTTGTATGTATATGTGTGTTTGAAGGCCATTGACTATGCACTAGTTTGAAAAACCAGTTTCACTTTCAATATCTTCTGTTTTCATGTATCAACTTATTTCCTGAGACAGTGTCTCTCACAGAAGTCATAGCTAGACTGTGTTATTAACCAGGCTGGTCAATAACCTTGGGATCTGCCTGTCTCTTCTTCTTTTAGACCTTGGATTCTAAGCAGGCATCCTAGCAAGTATCTGCCTATTATGTGGGCTATAGGTGCTTTCGTGTTAAACATTTAATTCACTGAGACATCTCCTCATGTTTAATATGTTATTATTTCTAGGATTTTACACACAGATGCCAGGACAGCAGATTATCTTATTATATCATTACATCTTATTTCTTTTCCTTCCTCCAACCCTCCCATATATCTTTCAAATTCATGTTTGTTTTCATTAATTGTTATTATATACATAAATATGTAAATAATATATAAAAATAACTAGATGAATATTTATATATATATATATATATATATATATATATATATGTACATCTTTTCAGTCCATACTTGTATACATATTTTCAGTACTATGAATGTGGTAGCTCTTCCTCTTATTTCTGAACATGATCAGTAATAAATTTCCCATGCTATGCTTCATGGCCATACATTCATAAATATACTTGGTGAGTTAAAGAAATAATTATAAAAAGATGACATGAAGAATATTGAGAGCTATAACAGTGGTGTGGTAGAGTCCTGAGAAAGTTGAAATGGGAGTGAGCGGTGAATATGACCAAACATCATTATATACAAGTATTAATATTAACTAATATATACAGGTATTAATATTAATGACTTATTATAAAATAAATTGTAAAATAATAAGAATTGAAAAATAATGTAGTATCTTCATTTTATAAGAGAGAAAAATGGTGATTTAGACTGAAAAATGAAGAAGGGATTTCCGTAGTTTACTAAAATGGCAGTGTCATTTAGACTGAATTTTAATGAACATGATTCACTATGGAGGCAAACAATATCACCCACAACCCAGTTCTGCTAGGAGTCTGTGTGCATAACCCAGAAGTGACACTTCTTGTTCAGACCCTCTGGAAATGTTGAGAATAAACCACTGGGGAGAACATTCTAATTATCACAGACAGCCCTAGGCACCTCAATATTCTAAATAGTCTGTCCATGTAGTGCTAACAACTCAAGTCTGTATTATGCTCACTCTCTGAACTATCTTCATCCACTACCTGTCTCTATAATCATCAACTTGTGCCAATGTTTCCTCACAGACAAGATGTCATTAGCAATATGTGCACATGTTTCTGAGGACATGTCATTACAATTGTCCTGTTTGACATCTGCTGGGTCTTGAGGACATAGACTACTTGGCTTCACTCTCTGTATTACCTTACACTTTGCTAGCAAAGAAGGTTGTGGTCAAAGATTGTAGATTGTATTTTGTTATTTGTTTTTTTCTTCAAACTGCATCTAAATTATAACTTGCTATGTGGTTTTAAAGTCTCTCTGTCACTGTGCACTTTGATTCTTCCCTTCACGGTTTTCTGTTAACAGGGTGGCATGTACCTGGAATACAGCCTCTGGAATGCAAATGTTTTCTGGCTGAATTATGCATAATCAGGAGCTTTGCCAATGACTTCACTGAAAGGCAGCATGAGGTATTGGCAGGCCTGAATGTTCAACCTCCAACATTTTCTTTCCTTGCCTAAAACTGTATGCTAGTCTCTGGCATTGCCCCTCTGGCTTGGAACAGACACCAATGCTAGTCATGTCACTCTCACAGAAACATCTTTAGTCCTTGCTTCCCAGAGTTGATCCAGATAACCTTGGCTTCTATATCATTAGCAATGTGTCATGGTGTGCCCTTCATGGGAAAGCTTCGTTTTGATCCAAAAAGTGACTTATCCAAATATATCTCGAACTAATATGGGCCTGAATAGCCTCTGAATTCTGCATTTGCTTTTCAGAGTTTAGTTTTGTTGAAATATACCATATACATTTAAAACTTTTGGCTATTGTACTCCCCTCTTTAGTTATTTGCTAGCATCAATTGCTTGGTACCTTTTCAAGCAATATTTCATATAAAATAAAACTCTACAAGGCAAAACATGTATCCAAATGTACAATTTTCTATTATATATTCATATACTCATAATAGCTTATATATTTGATTGTGAAAGAGGAAGATATTGTAATATACAAAGGTAGAGAGTCAGAAGTAGAAACTGAGAATAATATAAAGAAATATTTTGCCTTATGGCAAATGTAATATGATTATTTTTCAAAACTATAAAGTATAGGAGAATTGTGGATTTTTAACAGTATATTATAAACTTAGACTTGAAATATAAAGGGGGGGAAAGATAAGAAACATTATGGATTAGAGGGATGTCTGCCCAAGCCAAAGATTTTGATAGCGTTCACCAACCTATAAATAATTCTTCCCTCAGACAAAATTAAGGAAGTAAATTTTTCTGGAAGATTTTATAGTAAGTACTTAAAGTATTTGTAGTATAAAATTAGTTCATAATGCTCTTACAATATCAAAATAGATGCCATTGTCATGCTGAAGTTATAGTGATATGGGATTCTTTCACTAATATTTTAGCTATAACTCACAATATTTAACTGCATATATAATCATATGATATCTATATTTCATTTGAATAATAAGGGGTTGAAATACAATTAATGTAGAAACTTTGGTTATTGGTGAGAGAGAAATCTTTGTTTTATTCACCCAGAGTTAGCCTTTTAATGGGAATTCTGTGTCAAAATTAAGCATACATGAACCTTAAAGAGTTAATGTAAACAAAGCAACAAACAGCACAGTGCTGGCAATGACAGCAAGCATAAACTTTATTGAATGCATGTTTGTGTCATTTGTTTTAATCATCTCTTTTACAAATTTTACTCAATTTCTACTTCAAGAAGTCCATGTAAGCATAATATTGTGGCGATAAATTATGAAGTTTGGAAATTGCCACAGTTTCTAACTCCAGAATAGAAAGGCAGAAAATGCATTTAGTGGAGAGAAAGTTAAACAAAGAAGTTTCTCTTTCAAAACATAGGCAAAATTCAAATGCACAACTGTTGAGAAACAGTCCTGAGTTATCAAAAAATGAGATGAATAGAGAAGAAAAAGCTCTATCAAGAACACTTGGAAGTGATATTCCTTTATTTAATTTTTTTTGTAAGAAATTCTACACAATTGGCAATTAGCAACTCTTGTTTATTGTGCAACTGCAACTCTATTTTAGTCTTGTTTGGAAGAAAGCCCAGAGCTGAAATTGCATAGATAAGAGCTTTAAAAGAAGAGTAAGGTATTTTGATAACACCAAAAAAGTGCATGTTATGCTTCAAGTGCCTGGGTTAAATGGCTTTTTATTTGAAGAGCTTATGAAAACAAAAATAAATGTTCCGAATAGTAACAGCCAGAGGGCAGATGGCGGGCAATGTCTTAGAGAGAGAAGTGACTGAATCAAAAAAAAAAAAAAGTCTTTACGATATTTTCATATTGAAATGGAGTATTATTCTTTTAGAAGTTAAAATAAATGTTTCCAAAGATAGTAACAACACATAATATAAGTAACATTTGGATTGCAGAGAATTCAGTATATAAAGCAAAGGATTAAACTGCAGAGTGTGTATGTTAGTGCTGGTTTTAGTCTGCTGGGATTTTTCTGCTCAATCTATTTGAATCAGACAATAAGTTCATATCAGATATAACTTTTTGATTCAGAGCTTCAAAATATATCACCTTCATGTATTTTATTAGTCACCAATAGTTCCTACTTTATGCTTCATAATTTTTCTTTTTAAATTTTTATTTACTTTTATATATTTTTTATTATTTAATATTTTTTTGTTATTTTACAGATCAATCCCTGTTCCCTGTCCATAGCGTTCCCACATGACCTTCTCCAGCCTCCCATCCCATGCTCCATTCACTCCCCAGGGAGGGTAAGACATTCAATGTGGGATCATCAAAATCTGTCAAGTCATTTGAGGTATGTACTAGGCCCTCCCCCATGTATCTAGGCTAAAAGAATAACCCTTAATGGGAAATGGGCTCCCAAAGTCTATTCATGAACTAGGATGCATCCTAGTTCCACTGCCAGAGGTCCCATAGACTGCCCAGTCCTCCTAGCTGACAGCCATATTCAGGGAGCCTGGTTTGGTCCTGTGATGGTTCCACAGTTGTCAGACTGTGGTCCATGAGTTCCAAATTGCTCAGGTCAGCTGTTTCTGTTGGTTCTACCAGCAAGGTCTTGACCCCTTTGTTCATCACCCTGTCCTCTCTGAAATTGGTTTCCAGGAGTTTGGCTCAGAACTTTCCCAGGGATCTCAGCTTCTGCTTCCATCAACTGCTGGATGAAGGCTCTAGGATGGCAATTACGATAGTCATCATTCTCATTTAGGGGAAGGGCATTTAAGGTAGCCTCTCCACTATTGCTTAGATTCCTAGTTGGGGGTCTCTTTGTGGATATCTGAACAATTCTCTAGTACCAGATTTCTCTTTAAACATATACTGGCTCCCTCTATTATTGTGTCTCTTTTCTTGCTCTCCTCTATTCATCCCCACACTTAATCTTCTTTATTCCTCAAGCTCTCCACCCCCTCCTCTTCTCCCCTCCTCTTTCTCCTACGTCCCTCCTCTTCCTCTTATGCTCCAAATTTGTTCAGGGTCTCTTGTCCTTTTCCCCTTTAGCAGGGGAAAGTGTATGTCTCCTTACTCTTATCCTTGTTACCTAGATTCTCGGGAGGTGTAGATTGTATCCTAAACCTTTGAATTATGTCTACCATCCTTACATGGGTGAGTACATACCATATTTGTGTTTCTATGGCAGGGTTACCTCAGTTAGGATGTTTACATCTAGTTCCATCCATTTGCCTGTGAATTTCAAGATTCCATTGTTTTTTTTTTTTTTTTTTAAACCTCAGAGTAGTATTCCATTGTGTAAATATATCACATTTTCTGTATCCGTTCTTTTGTTGCATAGCAGATAGGGTGTATCCAGGTTCTGGCTATTAAAAACAATGCTGGTATGAGATCCACCTAGCCCACCAGGACCATCCTGAGTCCCTGCCTGCCAGATCTTTGACCCCCAACACCAGGCCTCTGTTAGAGGTGAGTCTGGGAACAGTTTGGGTTAAATCTCCCCCATACCCTTCTCTAGAAAATCCCTGGTGCTCTGATACACCCCCCCCCCATGAAGAGCCTCACTTCCCTCCACCTAGTGCCATACCCTGCCCAATGTCCCACCGCTCTGCTTGAGATCTGGGACAGAGGGCTGATCCAATAATATTGCCACCTCCAGGGAACTTCCTGGAGCTTCTCTGAGCATACTAGACCTGCATATCCATGAGGGACCACCCTGAAAATCCACCTGCCTGTTCTCTGGGCCCCACCTCTTGTCCTCTGCTGAAGTTCCAGGCACCTCCCAGAGATCTGCCTATCTCAGGGGGACCATCCTGAGTCCCTGCCTCCTGGATCTTTGACCCTCTTTGCTTGGACTCTGCAAGAGCCTGATCTTTGACCCCATTGTCAGGCCCCTGCCTGAGGAGAGATCTCCTAGAGAACTTGGACTACCCAGAGCTACAGACATCCAACTTCTGAACCACCTAAGCCCACTAGAGGAGTACCATAGAGAGAGAGAGAGAGAGAGAGAGAGAGAGAGAGAGAGAGAGAGAGAGAGAGAGACCCCACCTGCACCTACTGGAAGAAGCTATGGAAAGACAGCAATACAAGAAAACACCTAACAATAGAAAGACAAGCATGACATCACCAGAATCTAGGGACTCTACACCACTAGACCTGAACACATGAAAGCAGATGAAGCAGAAGAGAAAAACTTAAAAGATATCATCATAAAAATGATAGAGGCCCTCAAAGATGATGTGAGAAAACCCCTTAAAGAAATGGAAGAAAAAGCAAACAAAAAATTAACAAATGTCTTAAAGAAAGTGAAGAAAGCCAATAAAAAACAATTAAACAGGTGAAAGAAACTGTTAAAGACTTGAAAACTGAAATAGAGACAATAAAGAAAACACAAACTGAAGGAATGCAGAAAATAGAAATATCGGGAAGTACAGACACAAGCATAACCAACAGAATACAAGAGATGGAAGAGAGAATCTTAGGCGCTGAAGATATTCTAGAGGAAATACAGCTAACATACAGAATAAACAAAGAATATTAAGAACAGTGAAGAAAAAAGGCCAGGTAATATACAAAGGAAACCTATCAAAATTACACCTGACTTCTCCATGGAAACTCTCAAGACCAGAAGTTCCTGGTGAGATGTTCTATAAGTACTAAGATTCCAAGGATGCCAGTCCAGGCTACTATATCCAGCAAAACTTTCAATCACTATAGACAGAAAACAAAAACAAAAATACCCAAGATATTTAATGACAAAGCTAGCTTTTCCCAATACGTATCTACAAATCCATCTCTACAGAAAGTTCTAGAAGGAAAACTCCAACCAGAAGAAGTTAACTACGTTCATAAAGACATAGGCAATAGATAATCCCACTTCATCAGAACCCAAAGGTAAAACAGGGCAAATATTAACAAAACCACCGCAAAACAAATCTAAAACAAGCATTAACAATCAATTGTCTTTACTTTCCCTCAACATGAATGGTCTTAAAATGCCTATAAAAAGATTCAGACTAACAGATTGGACATGAAGACAGAATCATCCTTCTGCTGCACACAAGAAACACATCTAGCTTCAAAAAAAGACATTACCTCAGGGTAAAGGGTTGGGAAAAGATCTTCCAATCAAATGGAACCAAGAAGCAAGCAGATGTGGCTATCCTAATATGTCACAGTTTCAAACAAAAATCAATCAAAAGAGATGAAGATTGTTATTTCATATTCAGCACAGGAGAAATCCATGAGTACAAGTCTCAATTTTGAACATCTATGCCCCAAATATAAGGGTACCCACATTTGTAAAAGAAATGCTACTGAAACTTAAATCTCACATAAAACCTCACACACTTATAGTGGGAAACTTCAACACCAACTCTCGCCACTAGATAGGACCACAACTCAGAGACTTAACAAAGAAAGAAAAAGAACAGAAGTTATGTCTCAATGGGGTTTCACAGACATCTATAGAATTCTATCCAAACACAAAAGAATATACCTTCTTCTCTCCTCCACATGGAACCTTCTCTAAAATCTACCACATACTAGGCGACATAACAAACCTCAACAGATACAAAAAAAAAAAAAAAAAAAAAAATTGCAATATTCCACTGTATCTTATCAGACCTCCATGCTGTAAAATTGGAATTCAACAACAAAACAAGTAGCGGAAACCTTACTAACTCATGGAAACTGAACAATGTACAATTGCACCATACCTGTGTCAAAGAAGCAATAAAGGGAATTATTAAGGACTTCCTAAAGTTCAATAAGAATGAGGACACAACATACCCAAATTTATGTGACACCATGAAAGCAGTGCTAATAGGGAAATTCATTTCACTAAGTGCTCATATGAAGAAAACAGAGGTTAGTCACATTAGAGTATTAACAGCAAAACTGAAAGCCTTAGAACAAAAAGAAGCAAACTCACCCCAGAGGAGTAGATGACAGGAAATAATCAATTTGAGGGCTCAACACAATAAAGTAGAAACCAGGAAAACAATACAAAAAACTCAACGCAACAATGATATGTTTTTTCAGGAAAATCAACAAGATAGACAATCCTTTATTCAAAAAAAAAAAAAAAAAAAAAAAAAAAAAAGCAGAGAGAGAACATGCAAATTAACAAAATCAGGAATGAAAAGGGGGACATAACAATGGACACTTAGGAAATCCAGACAATTTTCAGGTCATACTTTGGAAACCTATATGCCACAAAATTTGAAAATTCAAAGGAAATAGACCCATTTTTGGATAACTATCACTTACCAAAATTAAATCAAGAACAAACAACCTAAATAGACCAATAAAACCTAATAAAATAGAAGCAGTCATCGAAAGCATTCCAACCAAAAAGAAACCCATGGCCAGAAGGCTTCAGTGCAGAATTCTTCCAGAAATGCAAGGAAGAGCTACTACCAATACTCCTCAAATTGTTCCACACAGTAGAAAAAGAAGGTTCATTACCAAACTCTTTTATGAGGCCACAATCACCTTGGTTCCCAAGCCACACAAAGACACAACTAAGAAAGAAAGAAAACTACACACCAATATCCCTCATCAACATTGATGAATAAATACTCAATATAATACTATTAAACCAAATTCAAGAATACATCAGAGAACCATCCACAATGACCAAGTAGGCTTCATCCCTGGGTTGCAGGGATGGTTTAACATAGGAAAATCTACCAACATGATCCACCACATTAAAAAAAAAAAAAAAAAAAAAAAAAAAAAAAAAAAAAAAAAGAAAAACAACATGATCATCTCCCTATATGCTGGAAAAGCCTTTGACAAAATCCAACACCCTTTCATGGTAAAGGTCTTGGAGAGATCAGGGATAACAGGAACATACCTAAACATAATAAAAGCAATATACAGTAAATCCACAGCCAACATCAAACTGAATGGAGAGAAGATTGAGGTGATTCCTCTAAAATCATGAACAAGACAAGGTCATACTCTCCATATCTCTTCAATGTTGTCCTCATAGTTCTAGCTAAAGCAATAAAACAATAAAAGGAGACACAAAATGGAAAGAAGAAAGTCAAACTTTCACTATTTGCAGATGACATCATAGTTTACATAAGCCACCCAAAAACTCTACCGGGGAACTCCTACAGTTGATAAACACCTTCAGTAAACTAGCAGGATACAAGATATACTCAAAAAAAAAAAAAAAAAAAAAAAAAAAAGAAAGAAAGAAAGGAAAAGAAAAATCAATAGCCCTACTTTATTCAGACGACAAAGGGGCTGAGAAAGAAATCAGAGAAACATCACCATTTACAATAGCCAAAAACAACATAAAGTATCTTGGATTAATGCTTACAGAACAAGTGAAAGACCTATATAATAAGAACTTTGTGTCTAAGAAAGAAATTAAAGAAGATACCAGAAAATGGAAAGACCTCCCATGCTCTAGGATAGGTAGGATCAGCATAGTAAAATGTTGCATTCCTGCCAAAGCAATCTACAGATTCAATGCATTCCCTGTTAAAATCCCAGCACAAATCTTCACTGACCTTGAAATGATATTAATCAAATTTATATGCATAAACAAAAGGCCAAAGTCAGCCAAAACAACCCTGTACAATAAAGGAACTTCAGTAGGCATCACCACCCCTGACTTTAAGCTCCACCACAGAGCTATAGTTCTGAAAACAGCATGATATTGGCCTAATATAGACAAGTAGACCACTGGAATCGAATAGAAAAATCCTGATATTAAACCACACACCTACGAACACCTGATTTTTGACAAAACAGCTAAAAGTATACAATGGGAGGAGGAAAACATCTTCAACAAATTGTCCTGGCACAACAGGATGATGGTGTGTGGAAGACTACACTTAGACTCTTGTATATCCCCATACACAAAACTCAATTCCAAATGGATAAAAGACCTCAACATAAACCCAGCCACACTGAACCTCAAAGAAGAGAAAGTGTTAGGTGCCCTTGAACAAATTGGTACATGAGAAAGCTTCCTGAACATAACTCCAGTAACATAGGCAATGAGATTGAAAGTTAATAAATGGAATCTCCTCAAACTTCTGTAAGGCAAAGGACACAGTTGACAAGACCAAACTGCAGACCACAGATTGGGAAAAAGATCTTTATCAATGCTACATCTGACAGAGGGCTGATTTCCAAAATATACAAAGAACTCAAGAAACTAGTCAACAAAACACCAAATAACACTATTTAAAAATGCAGTAAAGAACTGAATAGAGAACTCTCAGTAGAGGTAATCAAAAAGGCTGAAAGACACTTAAGAAAGTGTTCAACATCCTTAGCTATCAGGGAAATGCAAATCAAAACAACTTTGAGATACCATCTTACTCCTGCCTGAATGACTATAATTAGAAACACCAGTGACAACTTATGCTGGAGAGGATGTGGAGAAGGGGGAACACTCCTCTACTGCTGGTGGGAGTGCAAACTCATACAACCATTTTGGAGATCAGTATGCATAGTTCCTCAGGTAAATGGGAATTAGTCTACCACAGGACCCAGCAATCTCCCTCTTAGGCATGTACCTAAATGATCCACATCCATGCAGCAAAGACATGTGCTCAACTATATTCATAGCAGCATTATTTGTAATGGCAAGAACCTGGAAGCAACCTAGATGCCCCTCAACTGAAGAATGGATAGTGAAGATGTGGCACATCTACACAATGGAATACTACTCTGTGGAATAAATCAATTGTATCTTGACATTCGCAGGCTACTTGAAGAAACCATCCTGAATAAGGTAACCCAGTCACAAAAGGAGGAAGAAGGTATGTACTAACTCATATATGGATTTTAGACATAGAGCAAAGGATCACCCACTTATAATACACAGGGGCAGAGAAACTTGGATACAAGAAGGATTCTAAGAGATTCATATAAGGTTACTCATAGAAGGGGAAATTGATGAGATCTCCAGAGCACCTGGGGAGTGGGAGGGGCAGTGAGTTGAGATGTAATTAGAGAAAGTGAAAGGCAAGGGAGGAAAGCAGGAAGGACTAAGAAGATTGAGTCAGGGGAGATTAGACAAGAGAAGAGAGAGAGAGAATGGGAGAGAGTGAGGGAGAGAGAGAGAGAGAGAGAGAGAGAGAGAGAGAGAGAGACCAATAAAGTGGGAGTCATTATAAATTTGAAGCAAAAACTGAACCTAGAGAATTGTCCAGAGACCTGCAAGACTGATCCCAACTAACGACAGTGGCAAGATTACCATAAATGTCCTTCCCTGATAATGAGATGACTAACTTATCCACCATTATAGAGCCCTCATCTAATAGCTGATAGAAACAGAAGCAAACACCCACAACGAAATACTGAGCCAAATTGTAATCCAGATGCAGAGAGGGAGGAAAAAACTAGGCTGCAGAAACCCACAGAGACAGCTGACTTGAACAAGGAGGAGCTAATGGGCCCCCAGAAAGATAGCTGGGAATCCAGTAAGGGGCTGACTCAGACACCCTGAACATGGGTCTCAGATAGAAACCCTGAGGAATCTAAGACCTCAGACAGTAGAACCCGGATGTATTTCTGGTATACACAGTCTTTTGGGGGCACATCCCCCATGGAGGGATATTCCCTTAACCTAGAAATAGGAGAGAAGGCCTAGTCCCTTACTCCAAATAACTTTACAAATTGAGATGACCCCTTCTGGATGGCATCACCCTACACGTGGAGTATGGGGTGGAGAGGAGGGTGGTCGGGGGCATGAGATGTTGGGAGAGAGACAAAGAGTAAAAAAGGAAGTGAGGGAGAGAGAACTGGGATCAATATGTAAAAAAAATATAAAATATAAAAAATAAATGCTGCTATGAAGATAATTCAACAGATTTCTTTATTGTATGAATGTGTATTCTTTGGGTATTTGCTTATGGAATTGCTTTATCTTGAGGTAGACTGTTTCCCTTTTTTCCTGAGGAACCAACTCACTGATTTCCAAAGTGGCTATACAAGTTTTCACTCCCACCAACAATGCAGGAGTGTTAACCTTAGCCACATCCTCTCCAGTAAAACCTGTCATTGGTGTGTCTAATGTTAGCCGTTTTGCCAGGAGTAAGATGGTATATCAGAGTTGCCATGATTTGCCTTTCCCTGATGTCTAAAGATGTTGAGCAATTTCTTAAGTATCTTTCAGCCATTTTAGATTCCTTATTGAAAATTCTTTGTCTAGGTCTGTACCCAAATTTTTAAATGAATTATTTGGTGGTTTTGTGACCAACTTTTTGAATTCTTTGTGTATTTTGGAAATCAGCCCTCTGTCAGATATGGGGTTGGTGAATATCTTTTCCTATTCCGTGGGCTGCCAATTTTTCTTGTTGACATTGTCTTTTGCCTTATCAAAGCTTTTCAGTTTCAGGAAGTCTCATTTATTAATTGTGGATCTCAGTCTCTTTGCTACTGGCATTTTATTTTGGAAGTGTTTTCTTGTGCCAATTCCTTCAAAGGTACTTCCCAATTTCACTTTTAAGAGTTTCAGTGTGGCTGGATTTATTTTGAGGTCTTTGATCCATTTGGACTTAAATTTTGTGCATGGTGATAGATATGGGTCTATCTGCAATCTTTTGCATGCCCACATCCAGTTAAGCCAGCACCAATTTTTGAAGATTCCTTCTTTTTTCCATTGTATAATTTTAGCTTCTTTGTCAAAAATCAGGTGTTGTCATGTGTGTAGGTTAATATCAGGGTCTTCAAATTGTTTCCATTGGTCTACCTGTCTGTTTTTGTGCCAATACCAAACTGTTTTCATTACTATAGCTCTATTATAGAACCTGAACACTGGAATGGATATGCCTTCAGAAGTTTCTTTATTGTACAGTATTGTTTTGGCTTTCCTAGGTCTTTTGTTTTTCCACATAAAGTTAAGTATTATTCTTTCAAGGTCTGTGAAGAATTGTGTTGGGATTTGATGGGGATTGCATTGAATCTGTATAATGCTTTTGGAAAGATTTCCATTTTTACTGTTGATCCTACCTATCCAAGAGCATGAGAGATCTTTCCATTTTCTGGTATCTTCTTTAATTTCTTTCTTTAAGGACTAAAAGTTCTTGTCATACAGGTCTTTCACCTGGTTATTTAGAGTTACCCCAAGATATTTTATGTTAATATCTTTCTCAGCCCCTTTATTGTCTATATATAGTAGACCTACTGATTTTTTTTTTTTTAGTTAATCTTGTATGCTGCCACTTTCTGAAGGTATTTATTAGCTTTAGAAGTTCCCTGGTAGAATTCTTCCAGTCTCTTATGTAAACTATCATATTAACTGCAAATAGTAAAAGTTTTACTTTTTCCTTTTCAATTTGTGTACCTTTGAACTCCTTATTTTTTTTTTATTGTTCTAGTAAGAACTTCCAGTACAGTATTTATTGGAAAGATATGGAGAGTGGATAACCTTGTCTTTAATTAAAGCAAATTACTTCAAGATATATGATTGAGTTATAGTAATACAAAACATAGAGTACTGGCAAAAGCCAAACCAAACCAAAATAAGCAAACAAAACAAAACAAAAACAAAAACAAAAAGAAACAGACACAAATACCAATGGACTAAAATAGAAGACTCAGTCATAAGTACTCATAGCTATAGATATTTGATATTTGAGAGACAAAAGCATAAGTTGCACAAAATATACCTATATTGCTATAATATATAAATACAGACTGCTCAGTCTATATAATACTACTTATATGTATATATTAGGGGCTGAATTATTGGTTAATGATATAGAGTGATCCTTTCCCCAAAAGGCTATTTTTCCTGAAGTCAACATTCTTAGTTAACAGTAATTCTTTGTTGAAAGCTTAGGCTTACTGGGCATCTACCAACTCAAGGAATTTTTTTATGTCTACTGTTGTCGCCCTTTTTGTCTGTGTGTGTGTGTGTGTATGTGTGTGTCCATGTAGCAAAAATAATGAACAACAAATGAGGCCATGAATATGAAAAAGGGCCCAAAGTGTATGTGGGAACATTCAAACAGGGAGGTTATGGAAGAAATTGTATTATTTATCTCAAGAAATAAAAGAATTAATGCAACAAAAATACACAGGAGAAAGGATAGCATCCCAACAATACAGATGATGAAAATTTGATGCATATATCCAGAAAAATAAAATTGTATCTGTATATCTATTGTCTTTACTTATTTACTTGACAACCAAAATCCACAGAACAAAATGTTCAAGGAACAGTGTTGAATTTTATGTTTAATGCTTAATATATTTTAGTTGTTTTTTAATTAGAAAGTTGTTAATTGTCCAGATTTTGCATAAGGATAACTACTTTTCTAAATACTGCTCTAGAAAGTAAGCTGTTCCTACTCTTATGTACTCTTGAATACCTGTTTACGATTCAGATGGAAGATATTGATTAAAATTGATAGGTTTGTCAGTCAAATTGACAAGGGGTAAAGCTGTGATAGTTAATATTGATCACTAATTTGACAGCATTTAAATTAATAGGTTTTAAACTTCTGGGTATAACTGTGAGCAAGTTTACATATTAGATTATCCGAGGTGAGCAGTTATATGGAGGGGAAGCATTCCTGGGATTGGTGTCTTGACCTGAATTCAAAGGAAGAGGAGAGCTAAGCAAAAGCACAATTTGTACTTACTGACTGCTGATCTCATGTGGCATAGCCCAGCAGTATGACTTGCCTATCACGACAGGATGAACTGAGAAAGACAGAACAAGTCTTTTCATAACTTCCTGCTTTCAGATGTGGTGATGGTAGTGAGGACACTAACCAGTACATTATCACGATCCATATTGTAAACTTAATACTGCATAGACAAGCTCCAGATACACCCACGGGGGTTTGTAAACATTAAAGATAACTCTGAAAAAGTCTTGGCGGAATGGTTCTTTATAGAAACACCCATCTTCCTTGTGGGCAGTATCTTTCCCTGAATGAGGCATCCTGGACTTCACTGAATAGAGAAGGAAAGCTGAGCACCAGCATCCATGAACTCTTTGGTTTGTGCTATTGCCCTTTTTTGTCTTTTCATTTAGAAACAATCTTATTTTACATATCAATCCCAGTTCTCTCTCCCTCTCTTCCTCCCATGCCATTGACATTTAACAAGAGTTCTCTACAACTCCCATTGATGTAGCTCCCCCACCCCTCCCACCCCCAGCCTGCAATGTTACACAATAAACAGGTGAGCCAAGCAAATCCTTTTTCCCTTCAGTTGTTTAGTTATGAGTGTTTTATCTATCTAAGAAACAGGAAAAGAACTAAGATTTACAAAGATGAAGTACATGCACACTTAAAGATAAATCTGCAAGAAGGAGAAAAGCATTGAGGAAATGAAATGCACTTTTAATAGTAGGAGAGCAGATTTTCTCTAGCATATAAGGACCCACAAATACTAGATTCAAACTAACAAATGTGGACTGAAACCGGAGAATAATAAAGGAAAATACTGTTTTCTTTCTCATAAGTTAAGTATCTTGATCATGTGACAATATCATGAAAATCACAATAATATGAACATTTAAAACATATTAACACTAAATGCTAAAAATGTTAGGTCCTGGCAATTTTTATGACTTTTATAACTTCATTAAAGTTTTTTTACTTCTCATTGCACAGATACTTCACTTAAATTTATTACTGTTCATATAGTCACCCAAAATGAATTGATGTATGGAAGGTATATTATGTAAAAAAATATGTTCTATAGCAAAGAATGACTTCATAAAAATATTAACTAAGTCATATATTAATCAATAATTATGGAAGGAAAATGAAAATCCCTGAAGCCTGTCCTTTAATTGACTTTAAACATCTCTGTATCATTTCAAACCTTGCCAGTTGCAGCCCCCGAGACAGCAGGCTATCGTCCTCATTTGGGCACTACTGTAGAGCAGACCTCTTGGTGGGGCACCTGGTAAGCTGGCCTGAGGTCTTAATCATGAGAGAGCTGCCCTTACCACTCACCCTATTATGAGTTCTTAGAGGAGAGATAGCTCCCTCTTGCTCCTTGCAGGGAGGACACCAGGCCTGTGGTTATGAGAGTCTGAGAGCTGGCCCAGCACCCTTTGTCTGCCACCTGTGGAAGGCAAGGGGACTACTCTCGACCATATTAGCATTGGCAGTGCCACACTCTGTGGAACTGGCACCTTGCCTGAACAACACAGTAGAGCTAGCTACCTTGTTAGTGGGGCCCAGTAAATCAGCCCTGAAGGCATGAGTGTCCCCTTCTCCATCTCCTACGTGACAACATATGCCAGGGAAAAAGCCCCCCTCCCACTCCTTGCCTCCTGTGGCAGGTGGGAGAGTAGGCCTTAGGGTCACAAAAGCCAGCGAGTGGACCCTGCCTCTCATAAACTGCAGCACACAGGGGAGTGGACCCTGCACCTGCCCTGGGCAATAGAGTAGAGCTGGCACTGGTGATACAGGTGTTCCTAAACCATCATAAGGCAGGAAAGTGGGAGAACTGGAGGCCTCTTGCTGCTTACTGCATAGGGTGAGCTAGCTTGGGCTAGGCTAGAGATCTCACTCTGCTGGTGATGACGAAGTAGTTAGAGCTGGTGACTTGATCAAATTAACAACCATCCAGGCCCATACGAACACCACCCCTTCTATCATTTGTTGGGGCATGTAAAAGGCCGTTCTTGAAGACCCAAAGCTGCAGGATCGCCATGACAGAGGGTAACAAAAGGATATCCAAAAGGAGTCCCAGCATCGATAGTGTAGCAGAAACCGGAGGCCTCAAACCAGACCAATGATTCTGCAATGAACACTTGTAAATGAAGATGTAAGGACTAAAGGGTATACTATGTGTCTCATAGTTTCATTCTATAGCTTCCACACTGAGACTTTTCTGTTTTCTTTTTCTCTTTTAAATTTTATTATATTTTTTAGGGTTATTATAAAAACACAAAGTAAAATATATTGCACATGTTAAAATTATTTAGAAAACTAGTTAACATAAAGTTCATTACTACATTTTCACTGAGTCAAAAATTAATATTACAATATATTAAATTTAGTGCTTCAAAATTTGTGAAAAACAAATTTTGACACGTTGTCACAATTATTTTCGTTTCCTCTTGCAGGGAATTTTATTAACTATTCTTTCTTATCCTCTCATCACATAGTATTGTCAGCTTGTATGTAATGCATTTTTTATAAGTATTGCCAGAGGCCAATCTCACTTCCTTGTCAAATTTATCTCCAAATAAAAGGTATTTTATTTCATCCAAATCAAAAATAAGTATTATATTAGTATAATGTACTTTATAATATTATATATCCTAATAATTAATATGACATCATTATTCAATGTTTCTCTATTCAGTGTTGACAGAAAAGGGGATCTATTATATAACTGTATGCATGATGACTAATCAATTAGTATTCATCTGTTGGAATCAGTATAGACTGTGAAAAAAATGCAAGCCAAACATCTAATTGATCTTAAAATCTGAGGGAAATGTAGAACTTAACTGGCATTAACAATTAAATAAGTGATTATACAAATTAAAAATGAATATATTCATAAAGTGTTTAATACATATATATTTCAATTACAAAAGTCATAAAGCCAATGTTTCTATAATGAAAGAATATTAATTTTTGAAAACCATAGTTTATTCTATTAGTTTGCACACAAAACACATTTTTCTTCCCTTTTTCTATTCAGAGTTTTCTATCTCCCTGAAATTTTAATACCAGAACAATCTTCACTGATAACCAAATCTTTTACCTAACATCTTTTATCTAAACATTCTCTGGGGCACCATTTTTCAGGGCGCATCTTATGTGAGTTTCATGGCAAGTTTTGAAATAGTGATGTTTAAATAATATTTGCTGCATGAATACTTATATGTTTTAGTAATTTAGTGTCTTCTTTATGTAATAGACTCTACTGATGACTATGATAGAACTAGAGTTGACCAGTATAAAAACAGCAAAAAAAGATTGTTCTTCTAGGATAGATGCTAAAGAGAGTTTACCACATTTATGGATAGATATTTATGAAAACAACAATACTCACATATTCTTCACAAATAATTTATTAATCATAAAGTTGGAAATATTATCCTAGATATAAGGAAAATTATACACACATAATAATATTAGTTTGAAAAATTAGGTTAAAGAAGACAATAAATCGATGTATTATATTGTAATCATAGTTATTTCCTCCATTCAATTAGAGTAAGGAGACATTTACTTAATAAGATCTTATAAATTAATAATTGTGAATGTTTATTTTCTTACAGAGTTTTTATAGAATGCATAAGTCCCCCAAATCATTTCACAGAGTTACAAAAGATAGCACAGGAGAGTGAGAAAGTTATGTGCCTTTGTCCTGATAATAGAGTACTCCAGGAACTAAATAGACGTTCAGACATGAATAACTATAAATTTATATATCTGCTTAGTGCAGTACTGTCTCATTACTCAACAAGTTACTAGAGTGTGGGAAAGTAGTATTTCCCCAATTAATGAGGATATGTAGCATTTTCATATTAATATCTGAATAAAAGATCTAGAACATGGCAGTGTGTAAACAGAACAATAGTGTATATATTTTGGTATGTAATAGTTTCCATATGTAGAAATACTGAACCATCTTAGTTCAATGTATCTTTATCAATATTGTTAAGTAATTCATCCTTTAATACTTTAAATTTTATACTATCCAATTTTAAAATAATTTCTTTTATTTTTGACATTATACTACAATCATTCACTATTTCCCATTTCTACTTCCCTTAATCTCAAAACTTCTATATACATCTTTATTATTGTACATGCAAGCATATCTGAGTACAACATGGTCAGTCTGTAAAATATTAAATGTATGGATGTTTCTAGGGCTGACCATTTGACATTAGATAAATAATTAGTGTGTTCTTCCCTGGGGATGACTATTTTTCTGTTCATAGTATTTCTTAGTTCCCTGTATTTATTTCGGTTTGGTTTAGTCTTTATAGGGTCTTCTCATTGAAGTATAATTATGGACATAATTTGTAAATGAACATTTCCCATCTGGACCAATAATTATTTCTCACATGATCCAACTACTATCTAACAAAAGTTTCAACACCAGGTGTAAAAACCCATCTTTTGAGTTGTTAGTCACTATTCTACAAGAAATTTTTAAAATTTACTGCCTATTGTTATTGACTTTGTATGCTTCCTCCCTGAGGTGGAAGGTAAGTAACTAATGCCAATGTTACCATGAATTTTACATACAATGCCCAGAGGTCCTTGGCCTGGAACTGATCTGAAAGCTCTCCGAGGACAAGCTTTCATGGTAACAAAAGGACACATGCATGCTTCCAGGGAAGAAAACAACCTAATACCTTCCCAGTAATGATGCCTATGAGACACAACAAAGAAAACAATTATCTCATAATTCACTTTAGTGGAGGGCATACCTTGGAATGAACAACACCTTACTAAATGAACTTAGGACCTGCTTAACACAAAGAAAATACTACTTGGGACTGGAAACCTTGCTGTAAGCACCCGGGTGTAGTTAAAATGTGAATCTGCATCCTGAGAAAGAACCAGGAACTGCCATTTTATTAAACCAATGTAATTCCTAACTACATCCTTTAATTTCTTCAGAATTTCAATAAGCTTATTTTGATCACATTTATTCTCCTGTCCCCCAGATCCTTCTAGATCTACTCTACCTCCCTTCCCAACTGTTAAAAAATCATGAGGTCCAGTTTGTGTTACCAAATATTGGGTATGGGAGTTAAACTGAAGAGTGAGAAACCTACCAGGGATCAGATCATTAAATAAAATTAACTCTCCCACTCCAAGAAGCCATCAAATAACAATGACTTCTCAAGAGGGGGTTGGAGTTTGTCCTGCAACTTCTTCCATGCTTCAATTTTGTCTCTCTTTAGTATGTGGGTGATGTTGTATATGTTACAATAACTTCTGTAAATGTTAAAATAACTGTGAATTTATACATTTATCTTCACTCTTTTGTCTAGAGAGCACAACCTCTGACACTTGAAAAATTTTCACCATCTCTTCCTCCCTGATAACTTAGCTGTTTGGGGAGGAATTTGTTATAGAAATTTTACTTCAAGTTGAGCACTGTGCAGTTTCTTATTCTTTGCACACTGACCAGTTGTGTGTCTCTGTATTAACTGAAATCCACTGTGATAAGAAACTTCTTTGTTGATAGATGGACTAATCTTTGAAGAGCACTAAGTTTTTTGGAGACCTTAATATTATGTCCATTTAACAGTAATAGTTTTTTTTCTAATTACTATGACCTGTCTATCCTAAAGTTTTGGCAGAAATATTTTGGTTTAATCTCACGGAACAGTCTGAAATACAATTAGACAGTGGTTGGTCATTCCTTTAATATTTGTGTCACTATTGCATCAGTCATAATATCTTTGACAGGGCAGGCATGATAAACTGTAGGATGCACAGTTTGGTGACATTGATGATTTTGATGATAAATTTTCTCTTCCCATAAAATACATAGCAATGTTCAGTACTATCAAAGCTATCAAAACAGGATGATTTTCCAGGTCTGTATAAGCACATTTTTCTTTTATGGAAATCACAGTAATATGGCCTTACCCTCTAATTTTAGAGAATAACCAATTCAAATGCAGTATTCTGTAATGATGGTGGGCTCTAAAGTATGCCAATGGCCAATAAGTAAAAATAAGCAACCTATTCCTTGTACTGAGGTGTGTATTTGCCAGCATGTGGTGTCTAGTTTGTTGGGATTATCACCACACTAGTATAAACTGCCTGAAATATATACATACTTACAAAGAATTAGAGGCTTCTACCATAGGTTTGCAATCAACATTTTAAAATGTTGTGTTGTATTCAATACTTTTTTCCCTATTCTCTCTTCTACCACTCCATCCAGTTTCTATCCCATTTCTTGATCCCTCGTGTTCTATTATTGCTTTCATTTTTATGGCATGCTATTCCTTTTTCTTGTCTAGATCTGAAATTTTCTTCTTTATTGCCTTTGGTATGGTCACTCTTGTCGTCCTTGTCTGCTTCCTCCTCCTCTTTTTCTTCTTTGCCTGTAATCCAAATGTTAGCTATTTCCATGTGTCTCAAAGTTCATTATGGTACTAATTTTTCTACCTGGTCTTCCAGGCACATTTTCTGTTGCTCTCATGGTCCACTCTGTTGGTGAAGTTTTAATTTACCTTACAGAGTTTTTACTTGCAAAAACATTTTTGTTTGGCCTATCTCAGTATTTTTACATCTTTATTGAATTCCATTTTAATCTCTTTCATTGATTTTCATATTTCATTTGGTTGTATTTTTGCCATTATTTTGAAATATATTCATGTCTTTTTGAGTTGTTCAATATAGTGTCAATCATTCTTTTCAATTCTTGTTTTGGAAGTTCTTCCAGGTTCTTTTAAATGGAGGTAATTACGGTGGGAGTAGTAACTTTTATAGAAAACATATCATCTTATTTTTTCAGGCTTTTACTGCTTCTGCATAGTGATGTGTGCAGCTGGAATATTTTGTGCTTTGAATCTGTCCACTTCTTTGTCTTTCTAGATTATTTATTTATTTAGGTTGAAATGAATTTTCTTCTTATTGGATAAATTTATATTGGTGAGGATGCAAATGAAACTTTGTATGGTGGAAATGTGCATTTTTCCTTTGTAAGGCTGTTATTGATAACTGCAAAATTTTCCCTTAGTTGTCTCTGAGACCAGCTGCTCATTATTGCCTAGGATGAGGGAGGCATCTTCTAGTGTAGGCGGGACTAGCTTGTAAACTGTGTTCCTGCAGTAGTGTTTTCTAGTGACATTGTTGTTGTTGTTGTTGTTTTGTTGTTGTTTTTTATTGCTGCTGCCTTTTAAGCTACAGCCATCCTATTCAGCAACTGCCACTCCACCATTACCATCAGCCCATCAGCAGCTAGGCCACAAGAGAGATCACTTCTTCTCACCTCCCAAGAAGTCCACTTGCTTTTTTTTCACCCTTCCTTATAGGTCCTATATCACCTGGGTGCTATCTACAACACCCAGTGAGCTAGTTGCTGCCAGCCTCCTGATTGTAGGTGAAATTTATTTAATCAAACACACACATCTTTGTATCATTAAACAAATGTTCTGTAGCATGAACAAAATATCATGCCTTATAATAATATTCTACAAAAAAAGAACCCTCCTATGCAGGAAAGATGTGGTCTCCCATTAGGTGCAGGTTGGGTTCATAGAAGTAAATTCTAGCATATAAACATGCCTAGTTGAAATAGCCACTTGGGCACTTAGACCAAGTTCACCAGATGGTTAGTGTAATGCCTGTTTGTGATTATTTTGCTTCTTGGAATTTCTAGAATAATTTCTAGCAATAACTTGTAAATTACTATGTTTATACTTTGGATAAGTTTAGTTTCATACCTAAAATAATTTTGAAAATATTTTATATACAAATTGTTTTTTCTTTATACCAATTTTGAGTTTTAGAGCACAGATTCTGAGAAGGAAACTTAAGTCTTTTCTTTCTTCTTATTTGTATTAATTCTTAGAGAATTTCATACTGTGTATTTAGATCATATTTACTCAAAAATTGTACTCATCCCAGTACTATCCTCTTCCCTACCCATTTCAGTCTGTGACCTCTTTTGCTTGTTTAGTTGATTTAGTTTAGACATATCAAGTACATTTGGTGTTGTTCATTAACACACATTGTATGTTTGACCTTCCACTGGAGCAAAGTCATCCTACCAGGGATACCATGCTTGAAAAGAAAATAACTGCCCAGTAGCTATCAGTTGAGCCTTCTTCTGTCTCATTTTAGTTTCACTTGACCAAAAACACTCCTTGAGTTTTCTTTTAGATTTCTTACCATGTTTCTGTTACTACTGAGTCTCAGAACTCTTAACCAGATAACTGCCTTACATTTCAGAGTTCTGTCAGCTTGAAGCCCAATTTGAATATCTAAAGTTATCTATGAGCAATGGTAATTTTTGAATCACTGTTTTACGTGCCAGTGTATGCGTTATCTGTTTTGGCCACATTTTATAAACCATGTGTGTGCTCAAAGGACAATGTTTAGGGATCATTTCTCCCATCACACGTTTCTATAGACACCAAAAGCAGGCTAATGAACTCTTGACACTGGTTATTTGCTGAGCTATCTCAACAGACTCTAGTGACAATTGTGTAGGTAATCTTGTCGGAAAGTTTGTGCCTTTATCCCAATTACTGGCTTTTTATTCTAATTTAAATTTTGAGTACTTGCTGAGTTGCATTGTGAATATGGTACAAGACATAAATGTAAATAAACAAAAGTGACTATATGAAGAAGAATATCCATGAATACTAAAGAAAAGTACATTATATTCCTAGACCCATAAGCACCACATCCTCTTGACATTACTTTAGTGAAGATAAATAAATCTTCACTTTTGAAATTATTTTTAAAGTATTCTACTAGTATTTTTTACCACTAGATGGTGTGGTTCCATGAGTCATTACACAAATGCATATTTTCCTAAAAATTCAATTGCAAAAAGCAAGTCTTCAAGGAGCACATACTATTATAAATCTTTAAAATATTATAAAACAAAGGGCATTTTCCCCCTATGGTGTTTAAAATTCTAGAAGGAAGGTGATATACCTGTCTAGTTAACACAGTTCTGCTCTGTATCTTTACTTAGCATTTTCAAACTACTTCCGAGTTTACAGCTTGCACCTGCATGTAAATCACACAGTGACTCACCTGAGAAACTTCTTTTGGATGGCTTCCCAGATTGGACCCATTTATACATGAAATTACCTTTTTGGCAGCAGAAATTCTAAATGAAGTAAATAGTCTTGATTAGTTGGTACATAAAACCCACAAATGTACAGTTAGGAAAGGAAGAGCCTATGCTGTAATTGCCCAAAATGCTGTGCTTGACAGTTGTAAAATGAAGTATTTTTATTGAATCTTACCCTGCCAAAAGGACAGGATTGCGGTTTTCATTTGGTAAATGGAATAAATCCAGCCCTTGTTATTTCCAATTCACTTAAAGGTCTTTGATGCCAGAATGTCATGAGAGAGGTTCCCTTAGTGACTTAGATCACAGCAACTAGAGTGCAGGGGAACCCAGAGCTTTGCAAGAGGTCAGTGACTCTCTCTCTCTCTCTCTCTCTCTCTCTCTCTCTATATATATATATATATATATATATATCCTCCAATATAAGTAAAGAAATTTTAATTTGGCATAAATGCAAAAGGTGGTGGACATCTCTTAAGGAGGACTATCCACATACTGCATGTGACACAATGTAATAAAGAACAAAGCCTTCATATCATTGATGTTGATGTAATTTAAATGAAGACAGAAATATACTCAAGAATGCCTTCAGTTCCACCGGATTCCGAATCTTACATATATATCATAGGAAAAAAAAAATGCTTCATAGATTTTATATTAGGAGACAATGAAGGAAGACATTTAAATATTTAAGAGAAGATCAAAAAAGTTGATCTTATTCATGACAGGAGGCCAACGAGCAAGCTAATATTAAACATTTTGCATATTGATATAACATTGTAAACCTAGTCTTATACATTTATAATTATATTTATTTTCTCAACACTTAAAATACATCTTTTGGGATTTAATACAATTTTAATTATGAAGCAATCAATATAGCAGAAGACCAATTTTCTTTATGTAACATATAATCTAATAAATGAAAAAAATGACATTTCTTTCATGCTTATTTTTCCAACAGTAATATTAAGGAAAACACTAGTAATGATAATAACAGTATCAATAACACTAATTATCCTCTTAATTAGTCTTATTGCTAACCACATGGACGTGGACACTTTCTCTATGTCTTTACTATCACTTGTGTAGTCCTCTAGCAAACTACAAAGCTATTAAACCTTTTTTTGCTATATTTTTTGTATTTTATTTTGTATAAGATCCATGTCCGGTTATATGTTAATTATAAGGTTAGCTAATTCTTATGTTTCATAAAACTATGGCAACTTTATTGCAGTGACTAAGAATGTACATTGCAATGACTTGAATATAATGATTAGTAGAAGTTAATACTGGATACATTTTGGCTTGTCCAGCCACAAAATGTTAAAGATTTTAAAATTATTTTACAATCCATAGTCTTACTCTTCTGTGATGCTTATTAACCAAAACAAAAATTTGGCATGACCAAGTGCCATAGTGGCACTCATCTCAGTGGTAACAGCTGTCTCACTTGTCTTCAGGCCAATTTAAGGGGAAGCAAATCATTTTTGGTCCTGGTAACTTAAACATCTACCCACTGAGATGATGGGTTGTGGAGAAAACTGTGGATCCACAACTTTACTACATAATATGATTCTCAACTACTTTCTAAATACCTGTGCTTTTATTTGCAGATAAAAATCTCTTTCATCCCTCAGCAAAAAGCTTCACTTCATGAAAGAAAGTAGACTACTATAGCACAACATAACTAGTAAAATTGCTGAGACAATCTGACCTTGGTGCTTCCGACTTGAAGTGACACATCTATGGAATTGCGACTATACTTAAGCCTCAGCAATAAGAGAGGGACCAGAAAGGCCATAAGAGGAAGTATGCTATGACATTTTGTGTCCTTCTAATGATAGGGAAGCTACACTTTAAATATCAACAATATGGTTGCTGTCTAAGCAAGACTTTATCAAGAACAACACAATTGCTAGATTTTGTGGGGCAGCTGATATAAGACCTTATCCATAGAGGAAGAGATATAGGCAATTAACTAATGCTCAGTTAGGAAAAATATGAGCCTCCTAATTGTTTATCCAATACCAAATGTTTGGCCAAGAATAAAAACCACAAGCAGCACTAAACAATCTCATACTTTTTTTGTATATTTGCTTGTGTGAGAATATGTATTATGTTACTATGTTTTGTGACCATAATAATCTAGAAAAAGAGGCCACATATTTGAGAAGGAACAATGAGAGACACTTGGGGAGAGCAGAGGGAGTGGAGCGAGTGGAAAATGTGTCTATATTTTAATTTTCAGTCTATGAGGCCTCTGATAGTGGATCAGTATTCATCCCTAGTATAAGAATAGACTTTTGGAGCCCATTCCACATAGAGGGATACTCCCTCAGCCTAGACACATGGGATAGGGCCTGAGTCCTGCTAGAAATGATATGACAGACTTTGAAGTTTCTCCATGGAAGGCTTCACCCTCCCTGGGGAAAAGAAAGGGGATGAGTGCAGGAACTAGGATTGATATGTAAAACAAGCTTGTTTCAAATTTACATAAAAATTATATAAAATATTTTAAAAGTATAAATGAAGAAGTAGATGTCGCAGTCATTCTTAGTTGATAGAAGATAACTTCACCAATATCATATCAATATTATATGTAAAGGCACATTAGATGATTTCAAAACTATTTTTTGTAAAAATGGAACAACTAGGAAGGATTTGATAAGTATCTGTTTCAAGAAATATGCAAATAAGTTCCACATAGAATGTTTATTAAGGTGCTTATTTATGAAAAAAAAAAAAAAAAAGAGAGATGACAGACCTGGGAAAAGAGAATAAGAAGTGCCCTTCATGTTGAAGTTTATAGTTGACATCATTTGATATCAGTTCTTACTGATATTTGAAACCCATAAAATCTGTCAAAGAATATCCTTGAGAACAAAGACATTTATACTTATGGGTGTGCTAATAGTCTTTTCATTGCTGTGAGTAAATAACTGAGAAAATATTAAGAAAGAAATATAGGTATTTTGGCCTACAATTTTAGAAATGCTGGACTATGGTTGTGTGATTTTGCTTCTGTGGCTCTGTAGCAAGTCACAAGATGATGGATATAGGAGAGTTTGACAGGAAACACTGTTCACATAGGGAACACTAGGAAGTAAAATATCAAGATTCTAGGAGCATGATATTGCTGGAAATAACCTATTTCTCTATAAAAAGACATCTATGTTTGTATATTCTCCTTTGTTTTGATACTTGGGACTATGGAATCCGTGTTCAAATCCCTTCCTATGAAACAATTGCAGAATGGACTCTGAATTTAATACTGTATGTAGGATGAAGATATAGAATCATTGAAACACCAGACTATAGTTTTACTGTTACATGTGCATAAAACTGTGTGTGGTGTACTAAGATAGAAACACTGTACCCATGTGCTAATTATGCCATAAGTGACTCATTAGGAAATGAGATCAGCAGACAGAACATGTGCATCTATTTAGTATGAGCTCAATTCAGAGTTAATTATGAAATTAAAGTTCCTTAAAGTCATTACATAATGTGATTGAGCACAGCCAAATGTAGTTCTGGTTATTCATATATGAAGGGAATATAATCAGTATATACCCGACCAAGTAATTTAAGAATATACTTTTAAGTAAGCAAATGTTTCTGTTTAGCACAAAACAGTGCTACATTTTTTAATTTGAGAATGAATTTCTGTTCCTTGTAGTAATTTCCAACTTGAATAGGCCAGGATGTTATTTGCTTACTTTCCATTCATCATTATCTTTCAAGATGAAAGATAAAGTTTGTATATCCAATTGTATTCTTTATATGTATCTTTATGCTCACAAGCATGCTTAACTAACACTGTTAATGCAAGAAACTACTTTCTGACACTTTCTGTAACAGTTACAGAAGCCACAACAGCACAAAGTACAGAGAACAACTAAGTTTGTTTTCCATAATTTCCAAAGGTTACTGGAAGAGCTTTGTAAGTTAGGTTGAAGGCAGGATTCATTACATAGTCACAGTTTCCTGCTGTCAAAGCTGTGTCCACAGGATTATTTTAAAGCTTAAAATTTAGAGTAAATCTTTATTTAATTAACATGATTCTCTGGTTATGTTGTTGATATTATCATTATTATTAGTTTGTTTTGTAATACCATAATGCAGTAGTTCTCAACTTTCTTAATGCCGTGACTCTTTTATTGAGTTCTCCTTGTTGTGGTGATCTCCAGCCTTAAAATTAGCTGTGTTGATACTTCATGTCTGTAATTTTGCTATGGTTCTATAAGGTAATGTAAATATCTGATTGCAGGATATATGATATGCTCCACCGTGACATAGTCCTTTGACACCAAAAGGAAAAGTAACCCACAGGTTGAGTGGCAGTGCTCTAAATCATGGTAGCTTCTTGGAAAACACTATTAAACACAGTGGTCTTTGAAATATATAATGAGCACTCCAACACTCAATGGCCACTTACTCTGGTACTGCTTAGGCCAAATTGTTTTCTGAAAAAAAATTAGAGATCTATAGATATACAAAAGAGAAAATTTCTATTAAATTAAATCAATTTCATAGAGGATATTAATAGTTTAACTTATAAACAATATCTTCTTTGAAAAGAAAAGGTATATAATTTCTCCACACCCTTAAAATAACTAAGTGTCTGTTATCCTCCACTTAGGCTATTGTGAGACACTTGCTTTTGTGGAATGCTTAGAGAAAATTTTACAAAGAAATACTCTAGTTTTGTGTTCTGTTACTAGGATTCTATTATTTATTTTAACAGCTTTGTCCTCTTTTGTAGAATTCAAGCCTCTCCTTGCATAAACTGAAGAAAATGCTTATATCAGTGGATATGAAGCCTAAAGAATTATTTGACAATATGAATTTATCAATGTTCTAGAAAACTATATTCGTGGGTTTCATTACCTTTTTCTCACCAAAGTGAGTCAATCTAGTCAATGGGAAGATGTTTGTCTACTTGCAATGTAGAAAAATCCTATAAACCTTGAGGAAAGTAAAATGTAGAGGAACATATAAAGACGATAACATACTGACATGAACCAAATGCATATAAATGAAAAAAATGTAGTCAGGTAGTGACTAACAGAGTGAAAACATGTCACTAATTTAATTGTTTTCCTTAGTTCTCTATGTGTGCACACATGTAAACAAGATTCTAACTTAAAGTCAAATTGACTATTCATATAACAAAAGCTCTAAGAAAATCACAAGAATTCAAAACTGTTTTGAGGTGAATAACAATACATTACAAGCTTTACAAAGAAAATATAAAATATAGCTTTATTCCCACATAATTAGCTTGTACCATATAAGCTTACTACTTTTACAAGCATATAAACTATCATAAAACTAATTGCCTTGAGAAAAAAAATGAGATGAACATCTATCATGTGAACGTGAAAAGTATTTGTACTTAATACTTCTCAGTCTAAGATCCAGTAAGATCCCGGAGTAATCTACATTCTCAAATGTGGAGTTTCATGCTATAAAATATATTAGTGCCTGGAAAATTAGCATTTCTCAAGACATTGCTTTCAAAGCCTTCCAAATTCTGTTCTAAACAGATAATAGAAAAAGTGGGCATTACAGTGCCCTCCTGAGGACTGGGGATTGTGCACAAGCCACCCATCCCAGCATACCAACTCACCCACAGTCTGCCAATGTCTTCGTCCTCCCTCCACCTACTGGAAGAGGAGAGCCATCAGAATACTTGTACTCACAATACCTGCTTGTACCCACTAAACCCACATGAAAAGAACCTTTGTCCTGTACCCACCAAGAGAGGGAGAGAACCCACTGGTACACATTGGAAGAAGATATGGTTAGACAACAGAAAAAAAAAAAAAAAAGAAGAAGAAGAAGAAGAATAGGCATGAAGAAAAACAAAAACAGAGAAGAATGCCATGGAAGCTAAGGGGACAAGACTATACAATGGTAAAATATGGTGCTTTAGATAGTTACTAAAATTTTGTTAACTCAAGATAATTGAAATATAAAATACAGAATTTGGGTTCATATCTTATATGCGGAATTATAAAGTATCTATCAATTGAAAAAAATGACACAGTAAATAACAGAAAAATTAATATGATACCACCAGAGTCTAGGGATTCCTCACCACCAAGACCTCAACATCTCAACACAGATGAAGCAGAAGAGAACTACTCTAAAAACAACTTTATGATGATGATAGAGATCATCAAAGAGGTATTTTGAAAATCCCTTAAAGAAATGAAAGAAAGAACAAACAAAAATTTCAAAAAATGGATGAAAAAACAAACCAAAAATTGCAAGAAACAATTCAAACAGTACAAGGCTTGAAACCTGAAATAGAGAAAATAAAAAACAAGCAAATAAAAAACAAACAAACAAAAAACCAAAACAAACATAAAATAAACACAGTCTGAGGGAATATAGGAACTAGGAAAGCTAGGTAAATGATCAGGACTACAGATGCAAGCATAACCAACAGAATACAAGAGGTGGAAAAGAGAATCTCAGGCATTGAAGATACACTAGGAGAAATAGATTCATTGGCCAAAGAAAATCTTAAATCCAACAACTCTCTAACACAAAATACTCATGAAATTTCAGACATCATGAAACAACCAAGCATAAGAATAATAGGTACAGAAGAAGGTGAAGAAATCCACCTCAAAAGTGCACAAAACATATTCAATAAAATCATACAAGAAAACTCGTTCAACCTAAAGAATGACATGCCAATGAAAGTACAAGTACCTTACAGAACACCAAATAGAGAGGACCACAAAAAAAGTCCCCTTACCACATAATAATCAAAACGCCAAACCTACTGAAAAAAAAATATTAAGAGCAGCAAAGGAAAAAAGGCCAAGTAACACACATATAGGCAAACATATCATAATTACACCTGACTTCTCCATGGAAACTCTGAAGGCCAGAGAGTCTTGCACAGATATTCTACCTACACTAAGAGACCACAGATGGTAGCTCAGACTACTATACCCAGCAAAGCTTTCAATCACTATAGATGGATAACCTAAGATATTTCATGACAAAACCAGATTTCAGTAATACATATCAACTATTCCAGCACTACAAACAGTTTTGGAAGGAAAACTCCAAACAAAGGAAGTTAACTATACCCATTATTATGAGCCCGGTCCCACAGCTGCATCAGCCCCAAATAACACAGAGAAATGTTGTTGTATTAGATATAAAGCTGTTGGCCTGTCACTACCATTTCTTAATGGCTAGCTCTGTCTTAAATATTACCCCTTTTCTATCAATCTAAGTGTTTCCATGTGGTATTATCTTATTTTCTCATGTACTACATCTTGACTCCTCTCTACTACGTCTCCCAGAATTATCCTTGTCTCCTAGTCCTGTGTATCTTGCTTTCCTATTGGCCAATAGGGCTTTCTTTATTCATTAACCAATAAGAGAAATTTTCTTATAGAATGAATCTCCCATAAAGCAATAGACAATCACACTGAACCAACAACAAAAAGAAAAATTAGGGGAAATCCACACACACAAAAAAACCCACAAACATCAAATAAAAACAAACAAGAATTAACAATCAATGTTGAATAATATCCTTCAATATTAATGGTGTCAACTTACCTATGAAAAGACAAAAGCTAACCAAGAATCCATTCTACTGCTGAATATTAGAAACACATCTCAACTTCGAAGAAAGAAGTTGCTTCAGAGTTATAGGTTGAGAAAAGATTTTCCAATATAATGAACCCAAGAAACAAGAAGGTGTAGCAATCATAATATCTACCAAATTAGACTTTAAACTAATATCATTCAAAAGACATGAAGAAAGTCATTTCTTATTCCTCACAGGAGAAACATGTCAAGGTGAAGCCACAATTCTGAATGTCTATGCCCCAAATACAATGGCACCCACCATCATAAAATAAACATTACTGAAACTCAAATCACATGTAAGATCTCACATACTAATATTGGAAGATTTCAACACCCCATTATAAACAGAAGACAGGACTGCCAGAGAGAAACTTAACAAAAAACTAAAGGAATTGACAGAAGTTATGAACCAATTGGGTTTAACAGACATTTACAGAACATTTCATTCAAACACAAAAGAATATACCTATTCTCAGTGCCACATGGAACTTCTCTGAAAGCAACCACATAGTCCGCAATATAGCAGACCTCAATACACAGAAAAACATTGGAATAAGCCCCTGTGTCTTATCAGACCACATTTTAAAGTTAGAATTCAACAACAACACAAATTTCAGAAACTCATGGAAATTGAACACTGCACAATTGCACCATTCCTAGGTAAATGAAGAAATAAAGAAATTAAAGACTTCCTAGAATTCAATGAGAAGGAAGAGACAGCATGTCCAAACTTATGGGATACTTTGAAAACAGTGCTAAGAGGAAAGTTCATAGCACTAGATGCCCATATGAAGAAACTGAAGGATAGACACATTAGAGAATTAACAGCACAACTGAAGGCTCTTGAGCAAAAAGAAACAAACTTGCCCCAGAACAGTACATGCCAGGAAATAATAAAATTGAGGGCTGAAATCCATACGGTAGCAATTAGGAAAACAATACAAAGAATCAATGTAACAAAGAGTTGTTTCTTCCAGAAAATCAACAATATAGACAAACTGTTATCCAAACTAACTAAAATGCAGAGACAGAAAATGCATGTTATAATAAAGGGGCTTTAATAGAAATCAGAGAAACATATCCCTTTACAATAGCCAGAAACAACATAAAATATCTTGGGGTAACTATAACCCAAGGAGTAAAAGACCTATATCATAAGAACTTTGAGTATTTAAATAAAGAAATGAAAGAAGATACCAGAAAATAGAAAGATGCCTCATGTTATTGGTTAATAAAAATGTCAGTCTTGCCAAAAGCAATCTACACATTCTAGGCAATCCCCATCAAAATCCCAGCACAATTATTCACTGACCTTGACAGAATAATTCTCAACTCTATATGGAAAAACAAAAGACCCAGGATAGCTAAAGCAACCTGTACAATAAAGGAACTTCTGGAAGCATCACCATCCCTGACTTCAAGCTCTATTATAGAGCTAAAGTCCTAAAACAGCTTGTACTAGTGAAAAAAAAAAGAGGCAGGTAGACCAATGGAATCAAATTGAAAACCCTGCTATTAAATGGCACACCTATGAACACCTGATTTTGACAAAGCAACTAAAATTATACAATGGAAAAAGGAAAGAATCTTCAAGAAATGCTGGCGTGCAGAAGACTGCAGATAGATCCATATCTATTGCAATGCACAAAACTAAGTCCAAAAGGATCAAAGAGCTCATGATAAACCCAGCCACTCTGATCCCCTTAAAAGAGAAAGTGGGAGGTACCCTTAAAATAATTGGTACTGGAAACTGCTTACTGAACAAAACACCATCAGCACAGACACTGAGATTGGCAATTCATAAATTGGACCTCCTGAAATTGAAAAGCTTCTATAAGGCAAAGGACACAGTGAAAAAGAGAAATTGATAGCTCACACAATGGGGAAAAATATTCACCAAATCCACATCTGTCAGAGGGCTGATCTTCAAAATATACAAATAACTCAAGAAGCTAGATACAAAAACACCAAATAATCCAATTAAAAAGTGGGGTACAGAACTAAATAGAGAATTATCAATGAAGGAATTTAAAATGGTTGAAAGACACATAAGAAAGTGCTTATCATCCTAGCCATCAGGGAAATGCAATTCAAAACAACTCTGAGACACCATCTTACTCCTATAAGAATGGCTAACATAGAAAACACCAAAGACAGTTTATGCTGGAAAGGATATGGAGAAAGGGGCATACTCCTCCACTGCTGGTGGGAGTGCAAACTCCTACAGCCACTTTGGAAATCAGTATGGCAGTTCCTCAAGAAAACAGGAGTCAGTCTACCACAGGATCCAGAACTTCCACTCTTAGGCATATTTCCAAATGATCAACATTCATACTACAAGGACATCTGTTCCCATATGTATATAGAAGCAAATTTGTAATAACCAGAACCTGGAAGCAACCTATATTCCCATCAACTGAAGAAAGGATGGAGAAAATGTGGTACATTTACACAATAGAGTACTACTCAGTGGAAAAAACAAAACAAAACAATGGAATCTTAAAATTTGCAGGCAAATGGATGGAACCAGAAGAAACCATCCTGAGTGAGAGAATCCAGTCACAAAAAGACAAACATGGTATGTACTCACTCATTATGGATTTTAGAAATAGAGCAAAGGATCACCAGCCTACAATGCACACCATTATAAAAGTTAGAAAACAAGGAGGGCCCTAAGAAAAACATACATCGTCCACTAGAGAAGGGGAAAATGACAAGATCTGAGCAAATCGGGTGCTGGTAGAAGGGTGAGGTAGTTAGGAGAAAGACAATGGGAGAAGAGGAGGGGAGAGGTGGGCATGAGGGAACAGGAAGACTGAGTCAGGGAATAATAGAGGAGAGCAAGAAAAATGATACCGTAATAGAGGGAACCATTATAGGTTTAAAGTGAAGTCTGGCTCTAGGGAAATATACACAGGTCTACAAGGATGACCCCCAACTAACAATCTAAGCAATGGTGGAGAGGCTACTTTAAATGCCCTTCCCTGATAATGTGACTGATGATTAATTTATATGCCATTCTAGAGCCTTCATTCAGTAGCTGATGGAAGCAGAAGCAGATACCCACTGCTAAACACTAAGCAGAACTCCTAGAACACAGTAGCAAAAAGGGAGGAGTGATGAACAAAGGCATCAAGATCAGCCTCACAGACAGCTGAGCTGAGCAAGGGAGAGCTAATGGACTCCAGTCTGATAATCTGGAAAGCAGCATAGGACTGTCACAGACCTTCGGAACATGGGTGTTAGGTAGGTGGACTGGGCAGTATATGAGGCCTCTGGTAGTGGATCAGTATTCATACCTAATATAAGAATGGACATGAGAGCATATTCCACATAGAGGGATACTCTTTCAGCCAAGATACATGAGGGAGAGCCTAGGCCCTGTTCCAAATGATGTGATGGAGTGTCAAAATTCCCTATAGAAGGTCTCACACTCCCTGGGGAGCAGAAAGGGAATGGGATGGGGTACAGGAGAGAGAGTGCACAAATCCAAGATTGAGATGTAAAACAATCTTGTATCAAATTTAAATTAAAAAAGAAGAAAATAATCTTATTTTACATACAAAAAAATTGAAAATGTGTGTGTAGTGCTGTGTAGAATATGTGTGTGTGTATGTGTGTGTGTGTGTGTGTGTGTGGTGAAGAACTGTGTGGAGGGGTGTTGAGAAAGAATGTGTGGGGAATGATTGTGTGTGGGAGTATGTGGGGAATGACTTTGTGGGAGGTTGTGGGGAATAAGGACATGTGTGAGTGTGATGAATGACTGTTATTGTGGGGGATTGGGGAATGACTGTGTGTGGGGGTGTGCGCAATGACTCTGAGGGTATGTATTAGGGGGTGTGTATGGATGTGTGATCATGTATGTGTGTTTTTCAAAGTATTTGATATTTTCCTACAAAATTAGATAAGGTGTTTTACAGTCTCTATGAATATTGTTAAAGAATGTCAGCATACTATAGCATTTATTAAAAAGAAAAAATTGAAGGATACAACCTTCTAGAATCAGGTGATCATTTCATAGAAAACACAATGTTATTTCAAAGGCAACTATAAAATTTTTAAAGGAGGCACAGAATATTTCTTCTGATGCCCCAAGTGAAACACAATTATGATATGCAATACTAAAACATATTTAGACATTTTCTGATTTAATTTTTTCTAAACTTCATATTTCAATTGATGGTTGCTTTTTAATCTTTCTAGAAAAAATAGTTCTCATAAACAATAAGAGATCATATTTATACAAAGTGATGACAAGGAAAATGCACTCTTATTGTTACATATATGGTTGGGAAACTATCATCATATCTTGATATTCTAATGCAGACATGACTGGCTCAATTCCATGTGCTGTTATGCTTCTAAATAAGATGCCATTTTCATAAATTTCTCAAATATAATACAACATATTTAAACATGATTACTGGCATTTATTCTCCTCCCTCTCTTCAAGCAATATTATAATAACACCATTTAGGTAATGAAGGCAAAAATATTTTAAAAACATTGAATGCAAAATGTGGGCAATAAATTTGTCATGGATTTTGATATACAGCTAGCAATTCACCAATCACTAATGCCATATATATATATATATATATATATATATGTGTGTGTGTGTGTGTGTGTGTGTGTGTGTGTGTGTGTGTGTGTGTGTGTGTGTGTGTGTGTTTGCATGCCCCTATACATTTGTGATAGTAATTTTCTATCACTGTAATACAATGTGCCAGATAGATTGTTAGAAATTAAACTTAAGCTGGTATATTCTAAATTTCAGGACATGTGCTCTGGATTCCTGTAATTTGGGGCATATGGCAAGGCTCCAGAAAACATGGTGTGAAAAACATGTCAAAGGGAAAGATTTTTACTTAATGGCAGTAGAAAAATAAAGTGAGGAGTTGGAAGGGCAATATTCCTCAAACAAAGAATATTTTAGCCTAAAGGACAATAACCCAAAGTCTTAGTTTCCTTTCAATAAGCCTATTATTGTTTTATTGTTTTGCCATTATATAATAAAGCCAGCATTTAGAGCCCATATGTTCAAAATGTGAACCTTTGAATGACAATCAAGAGTTGGAGGGTTGTCTGATTGAGTAATTGTACTTACTAAGCAGGCACTAGACCTGAATTCAAATACCCAGTATCACTATAAAACACTCATGGATGTGTGTGCCAGTAAGCCTAAGGCTGTTGGAGACTGAATCATAATAATTACTAATTGTACTTGATGCCATCCTGGTTCCAGCGTTAGTGAAGAACATTGTCTCAAGATGAAAGAAGGGAGATTTCTTCTGGATGTGTGTGTGTGTGTGTGTGTTTGTGTGTGTATGTGTGTACCAAACTCACATTCACACTAACACAGAAATACACACACTCACACACTCACTTTCACACAAAGACAATCAACAGCCAATGTAACAAGATTGTAACACCCAATATAATAAGACCTTTTGTCAATAATGTTTTACAGCAATAATTCACAGTATTAAAAAGACTGAAAAAGACTGTTCAATTGTTGAAATGTTAATGAACATATGCACAATTACCTTCAATATAATAAAATCTAATCTAAGTGTAACTTATAATTTACATAGGAATGCTATTTATGTTTTTGGTTCCTTCTTATTTTGTTTTTGAAACAGGGTCTCACTATGTATCTCTGGTCTTCTTGGAACTCACTGTGTAGACCTTGATGTTCTCAAACACAGAAATCATCCTTCATGTCCCTCCTAGGTACCCAAATTAAAGGTATGTGTCACTGTGTTCAGATGTTTCATCTTTAAGTGGAGATGTGTGAATAGCATAACTCATAAAAAAGTAACTTTCTATTACATTTATTTATAGTTCCAATGTTTATCTGTTAAAAAATCCTGTATTTTGTTATGAAGTTACATTTTCATACTAATTATGATCTTGTAACATTACTTTATCTTTTTCATTCTTTCCAGAAGACGCTTCTCTTGATAGATAGATACTGAGGTAGCTTAGACACTGGCTGTTCCGAAGTTCCAGGTCACATCCATAGCTCACTGTAAAAGAGACTAGTTCACTTTTGTACTTATTTGATTTTTCATTTCACCTTGTGATTATTGCAATCTTTAAATAAACAAGGAATCATAAAATGTAAAAGCTTTTCTAGGAAATCCATTTGTGGTATCTGATCCAGGGACGAAGCACAGAGGAAGATTGAATTAAGATACAATCAGGCACTACAGATTTAAGAGAGGAAGTTAAAAGTGGTAACTGACATGCATTTGAAACACTAGCACAACATCAAGGATCTATTTGAACTGAAAAGCATGTGCTCAACTTCGGAACCAGCACACATACAAAAGGGGTACCAGAGAAGGGAAAACAATTAAAATAGTATTTAGATAAAAGTAACTCTAATAAAATAATTTCCTCATTCTCATTTAAAGTTATGCTAAATTAAAACTATACCACCAATATATCACATTTTTACCTGAAATAATATGGTGTATGATTCTTTATTATAAGTTGCAAACACAATCAAAAATAAATTCTCAAGTAACCTACCTCTACTTTTCTTTGCAAATAAAGTAAATTATTTTTAGTGATAATATACAATGTCTTTTTAACATCTCTATGAATAGGGTTGCCTAGGAGACCTCAGGTGTATCCAAGTTTTCATACACACATGTACTTGGACATGCCCACATGCTGAAATATATGTGAGAATACACACATGCAAACATACAACTCAGCATTTGGTTAGTGAGAGAAATTTTACAGTTTTTTTTTCTTTTTCCTTTCATATTATTAAAGTGAGAGTTTAAAAATAAAATGCTTTCAAAGTGTCTTCTGTATATACTAATAAAAACAAGTATCATAAATGTGCTGAAAACAGATTCTCATGCAGCTAAAACATTAAAGGAATATTCTTTTTCTAGCAAAAAAATATGATGTACAGTATTCAACTTAAGATTTTACTCTGAGAAGTATTGTTAAACCTGGAGTGTGTGAGAAAAAGTGACCAAGTCTGCAACTCTCTTTTCACAATACTCATTCTTCTCAAGTACTTAAAAAAAGGGGATCAGAATAAAGTTTATAAAATTTTTGTTTCAATAATATATGTAAAAAAAGTGTGTAAATGATGACAATATAATCATTTTATTTACTCATGAAGTAATAATAATAATTTGGAAAGAAAGATGATTCTTGGATTGCACACATGATATTTTTCAAAAAGAGAAATTAATAATTGTTGCTTTGGGCTTTGGAAGATTAAAAAATAAACATGATGTAGAAAGAATTGTTTCTGATTATTATAAGATTAAGAAATTCAAAATTAAACTAACAGTGAAAACCAGTGAATACATAGAACATGTTTTGATAAATTAATAGAATATATTCACATCTAAGAAACTGAACCTAAGTGAAGATAAAAATTATCATCAAGTACTGAACAAGACCTCAGAAGAGCTTTCTGCCTCCTGGTCTCAGGTACTTTTCAATATTAATGAATATGTATCTAAGACTTATGAAGTGTGCTTGAGATAAGAACCATCAGAGAAAACGCCTTGAATTTTGAGACTGCATCCTAAGTTTAATTGCGTACATCATTAAAGGAGGGAGATTTGACAGACAGGAAAGAACTAGAGGGTACAACCTGGGAACATGTGTTGAGATGATAAGAAACATTGTTGAGGATGGAGAATCCAGTTTTCAACCTGAGTGTATTGACTGCATGCACCCCACCGTAGCAACATATGCTGACTAGTCCAAGTCATTAAATTCACTAAAATATACTATTAGACTTTTAGACTAGTTTTATTATTCTCGCTATGAATGTTGTTGAAGAAAAAGAACTATCATTTTTTGAGAAATGTCAATAAGTCTGATAGAATATAAGGATCAATAAGGATATTTTGCTCAAGAGCTTTCAGAAGAAGTATAATACACATTCTATCTGATGATGATTGTTGCAGACATTTTTATTGTGGTTATAAGTATGCAGAATGAGTATGTATATGTGCAGGTGGTAGATATAAAAATGTGTATGTGTGTGTGTGTTTATGGGGGGTTATCTTTGCAGGGTTGTATTTGGGTCCTAGATACTTTATAATGTCCCATGATTGTGTAGCAACTTCTCTTAACTATTGAGACATCTCTCTAGCCACTTGACTCCAAATTCATTTTAAATTAAAAATATAAGAGTAAATTTGTTACTTTAATCTACTGTAACCTTGTGGCATTTTAATAGCAAGACAGAGAAAATGACATATCATTGATTTTAAAACTAAATGGCCTTGGTCAAGGCTTAGCAAGATTAAAAACAACTGCATTGACTTCACAAGATAACTTCTATTCCCCGATCCTACCAAATGCCAAGGAAGAACTGACTCCTGAAATTCTCTTTTGACCTCAATAAGTACAGCATACCATGGGTATATTGCATGCCCTCTCTCTTTTTCTTTTTTGGTGTGTGTGTGTGTCTCATTCATGTGTAGGAAAATATAATTTACCTTTTAACCTAGCAAATACATTTTTCTAATTGAATACTGAGCCATGTATACAACTATAACAAATATTCTGCTACTTACAAGTGTTAATATTTTAATAAAATAAATAGTAATGAAAGATTTAAGAAATAATATATTTCAACAATAAAAATGTCAGGAAATTGAAATTATAACATTAGAATATGTTAATTTCCAAATACTGCTAAGAAATTAGAATATTTTAATTCCCAAACACTGCTAAGAAATTAAAATGCTTTATTTCAAGGAATAATATTTCATCAGATTTCATTATTTTTGTTTGGAATATATTTGGCATGATATTTAATATATGCATCTGTAAGATTCATTAGTCTTTTAAGGCTTAGTTTGCCAATCTTGGGACATTAGTTGTGAAGTGAGGAAGTTTTTCTGTATGTTCTGACAACAAAATTGCATGCATTTTGTAGAATTTTTAATCTGATGGTAAGAAGACCAGAGGATATCAAAGCATTGATAGCAAAAAATTAAGAGTTTTATAAGATATTAATCTCATCTGATGTATGTAACCAAAGTGATATCATACACATGATAATAAAGTTCACATATTAGCAGTAAAAACATCAGAAAAATTTCTGTAATGCTTTCAGGTTTTCAGGTACCTCTTTAATACTTCCATTCATTTTTATTCTAGTATTAGTGTAAAGCAATGTCTAAGTGTGACAATAAGTGAAAATTATTTTGAATTAATAAGTTTCATGTTTTATTCTGGATGAACTTTTTAATTTTGAACATGAAACAAGAAACAGTCAAGAGAACAACACAGCTACAAAACATAAATTCTCTAGCCTAAACAGACTGAATGTAGATTATAACCAAACATTGTATATTTGTTAATAATTATTTCTAAGTAATAGCTCAATTAAATAATTATTTAGATTGCTAAAAGTTTTTGTTTTTCTTTATTTTTAAATGTTAGTATACATTGAAATATAGTAACTGATACCTTTCATTTCTCTTCTCCTACTCTGTCCACATCTCTCCAAAGATCTCCCCAGCCAAACTTCATATCTATGTGCTGTTATTTTTTTTATATCCAGCAAATCCAGTGCTGTTCACGTGTGTACTGTATATAGTTTGTTTAGATGTTTGTATAACTATTAGATTATAGTTAATTGTTTAAGTTTTGAACTCCATTACAATTCCAGTAAGAGTAAAAGGCTTTTTCTTAAGGCTTTTTATATCATGCCTGTGAGTGTAAAGCTTGCTTGCAAGCTCATCTCATTCATGGTGTGATTTTGGATAGTAGACAAGGGAGAGATATTCACTAGAGCAGGGATTACAGAAGTCTGAGTGTCAATGTGTAGATGCTGAAAATCAAACCCTTACCCTTTGCAAGAGCAGCAAGTACTCTAAGCCATAATCAAATTAATCTAGTTCCAATAATAAAGACATTTTGTCTAAATTACAATGACAGTGTTTAGAATCAAATGAAAATGATGATGAAAATCAGTGCCCCTTTGTCAGTTTTAAAAGGCAAATATTTTACTCAAACTTTTCCTCATATTTTCTAATTCAGTTTACCTTTTACTACTAAAAGGTAGAAAATTTAAGGTCATTATAACCAAGAGCAATTTATAATGTAAAGTTATTTATTTGATGAACAAATCTTCTATCCAAAGTACACATATACATTTAAATGTATTTGTAAAATGATATATAATGACAAAATTAGTATTTTTATTGAGTTTTATATTTAGAATCAAACAAGTTAATTAACACTATATATTGAAATATATATTACTAAATATTAAATCATCAAAAATATTGAAGAAAAGAATTAAATTCAAATCATGGATTGAAAAATCTCACTGTATAAAGATACTGTATTATAGTAATTGAGAGGATAATGCTGTAAAGGGTATGTCTTTTTGGTTGCTGGAATAATTTTTCAGGAGTTGGAAATAGAAGGAGATATAGCCAAGAGAAATAAGAATTTTATTTTAAGAATGACAAGTTAATCGAAACATTTATTAAAAAGTAATTGAAATATTAAAAGTCTTTTTGGGAGCTGGAGTGTTATATTCTTTTACAGATGACCTTAGTTTGGTTCCCAGCCCTCAAATTGGGCAAGGTACAATGGCTTGTAACTCCAGGTCCATAGTATCATAGATACTCTTTTAGCAAGGTCAGTTTCTTGCACTCAATTACATAGTAGTAAAGTGTCTTGAAGAATGTAGAATTCAAGAAAAGGTCCTATGAGATGGAAAAGAAAATTTGTCAGTCATCACAGTAAAGACTCTAAAGATTGAACTTATGCTAAGACATTTAGCATGATTTATGTATTAACTTTTCAAAGGAGTAATAAAAGTGTAATAGAATATATCAATTAAGGAAGACTTAGCAAGAAACAATAAATGTAACAGAATGTATTGATTAAAAAATAGTAAGTGTAACAAAATGTATCAGTTAAGGAAGACCCTGTAAGAAACAGTAAGTACAACAGAATGTATCAGTTAAGAAAGATCCCCAGTAAGAAACAATTATTGTTACAAAATGTATCAGTTAAAAAAAAAGATCCAGTAAGAAACAGTAAGTGTAAAAGATCTTATAAGTTAAGGAAGACTCAGTAAGAAACAGTGTAACAAAATGTATGAGTTAATGAACTGGTAGCCCAAGGTTTACTTCAAAAATATTTGAAATATTGTTTTGAAAGGAAGTCAATTTTGACAATGTAACATTGTTTTTATTTAAAAAATGTTTGAAGTGGTGGAAAGTAAATATTAGTTAAGGGAGTTGATTATCTAAAGAAGACAAAGCATGAAACTCTCTTCTTAGACATTGTACATTGAAGAGATAAGAGAGACTGAAATTATCTTTTAAATTTCTTTACTTACATTACATTCCAGGAACTTCATGTATAAATTAGCAAAAAATACCTTTGACATTTAAGTATCTTTCTTCTTTTTTTGGGGGGGGTTGGAATTTCAAAACAGGGTTTTTCTGTGTAGCTCTGGCTGTGCAACTCTTTTTAAAAAATAAATCATAAGGTATTTGAGTCATATTACTTACTTTTCATTATTTATTTATTTATTTATTTATTTATTTATTTATTTATAATGTCTTTCCTGATTTATTTGCATCAGTATTGAATGTAGGGGTTCCAGAAATTGTTGTTCCCTTTGCTTTATAATTACACTTTCAAAAAACTTGAAAGTTTACCCCAATATTAAACAATAAGGGAAATGGAGAATAAAATTAAGCCAGGGAAAACCCATGCAAATAACTATCAGAAGGAATCCATAGCCCAGTTGGTGGTTCATGCCATTAATCCCAGCACATAGGAGGCACATTCTGAGTGAGGTAACCAAGACCCAAACATAGTTTGTACTCACTCATAAGTGGGGATTAGGAGTAAAGTACAGGATAATCAACCTACAATTAACAGCCCCTGAGAGACTAAATAAGAAGAAGGCCCCAAAGAGGAATGCATGGATGTCCTTTGGAAGGGAAAACAGAAGAGATCTCCTGGGTAAACTGGGACCACAGAAAGGTGATTGAGGTATGGGACTTGAGAGGACAAATTGGGTGAGCTGGGTGTGGGTAGTATGTTGTAGACAAGAAGAAGGAGGAGAGTTAAGAGAGAGACATCTTGATGTCGGTTATTGAGAGACCCTAGGTAAGACTCCTAGCAAGAGTGGAAAGGATGTCAGAACTGGCCATCTACTCTAATCAGATTGGTGACTACTCTTAATTATCATCATAGATACTGTATCCAGTAACTGACTAAAACAGATACAGAGATCCACAGCCAAGCAATGTGTTGAGCTCCAGGAGTCATGCTGAAGAAAGGGAGGGTAGATTGTATGTACTAGGGTGTGGGTAGGGCCATGGAGGTGAACCCTCAGAGCCAGCTGACCTGAGCTCATGGACTGTGGGCCAATAGCTAGGGATCCTCTATGGGACTGACCAAATCCTTCTGCATGTGTGTGTGAGTAGCATAGTTTGGTTTCTTCGTAAGACTCCTAGAAGTGAATTTAGCTGGCTTTTGCAAGCCTGTTTCCCAGGCTGGATTACCTTTTCCAGCCTTGACAAAAGGAGAAGAGCTCGATCCTGCCTCTACTTGAAGTGTAATGCTTTGCTCAAGTCAGTGAGAGGCCTGCCCTTTCTTAATGGAGGAGAAGTAGAAGGGGAGGGCTACAGTTGAGAAATGTGTGTGGGGTTATGACAAGTGAGATGTAAAGCAGAGGAGGCAGGGGAAAGTTTGGTATTAAAATAAATGAAGAAATGTTATTTAAATAAAATGAAACTTTAAAAGGGGAGCAAGATTACAGTAATTCCAATTTGAAAACCACTGGGACAAGGCAGGTTGAAATTCAAAGATAATTATCTTCTTCAGACTTAAATTTTGAATTTATATATATATATATAAAGAGAAAGGGTATATAGGTATATTAATCCACACGCACTAAGTAATGTGTATTTAGTTTCAAATTTTCAAAATATTTTTTTAATTGAAAGATATTTTTTTTCTGCTCCAAAAAGCATTTTCCCAAAAGAAGAACCCTTCAGAGGTAGAGTTGGGGCAGGGGTTTTTGTTTGTTTGGTTTGGTTTGGTTTTGGTTTTGGTTTTCATCATTCCAGGAGAATAAAAGCATCCAGCTAAAGATTTGGAAGACCACTGGACAAGTGGAGCATCTGAAATAAACTAACATCATTAAGTGAAAAAGTCATAAGAAAAAGTAAATTGTGCAAGTGCTATTGCCCACCTCCAGCTATCCAGCCTGGAACTTGCTGAGAGTCCAGACTAGCGTGGGTACCTCTGCCACCATCTTTCCTGAGTGGCTTCCTCTTCCTACTATACAACCATCAAATGTGGGCTTGGGGCAGGACAGCCTGGGCAGGCTTTCCCTTCTTTCTTCCCACAATTCATTTGCCCTTCCCATGGCCAATTCCCAAATGCATATTTCTGCTACCCTCTATAGACATAAGTCCATCAAGTTCCATGTGGTAAAGAAATTTTATTAGCATGGATATGAAACAAAGGTAAATGATGATGAATTTTGCTTATGCAATACAGTATATTTGTTTTAGCTGACTAAAAGTCATCACCATCATAGGTATTCATTCTAACTGTGCTGTCCTATACGTACAAATATAGTCTCAACAGTATTGATATCAGCCTTTAGAATCTTCTAAACTTTGTCATTCTAATTATCTCTATCTACATGATGGTTCTCACATACACAGAAATCATAAAAAAACTAGTGTAATAAATACATTTTCTAAATATGATAAAATTGTATTTCCTCATTAACTAAATAAAACATATTAAAGTAATTGTTGGGAAACATGACACACACACACACAGGTATATCAGGCATGTACACACCCACCCCCCACCCCCACACACACTCCCATTTTTTCCATTCTTTCTTCTTTTTTTCTTTAAATAAAGGTCCTTTAAGTTTTTCACTCAAAAGGTTTTAATGAGAAACAACTGTCACTATGCCTACTTGTCAAAGACGACTTGATACTACTTTGGCCCAGAAAGTGAAAGAGTGACAGCCTCAGAATAAGCTATGTGCTGCACAGAACAGTAACCTCCTAAAGATTTCACAGCAAGTCTTGTTCAGTGGTTGGTATTTTCAAAGGTCACTTTCTTCCCAGCACTAGTCTGTTATTAAACAGAGAGTGTAAGTGACACTTAAACACTACTGCACAATTAGCAAAGGTGTGAAGCATTTCATTTCTAAAAGTAATATTCTGCACTTGGAAAAATGTCCTCAATACAGCCTTCTATTCATATCCTAGTCTATGTATAACATGTTCCATTTCTATCACCTGATCATTTCAAAGTCCCAGATTGTAAAATAGTTTTCAGATTTGAATCTTTGTTTGCTCTGAAGACTTGGATTTCCTGGTTTAATGACTTTTACACTAATATTTAGGCATATTTACAATGAGCTGAAATAGTAAAGGATTACAATTCTGTGGGTATTGGTATAGTTGTGTTAATAGTTGAGTGCTTGATTGTAGCAGTTAGCAAATTCAGAGGGTTAGATATTTTTGAAGAATGTTCATTATTTTCAACTTTAATATGTGAATTTGGAATACCTAAATGAGATCATGCTGGTCTAGTGTGGAAACTAAATCGCATGACAGGGGATATTTTGGAGATATCTAAGGATCAAGCCTTAGGCAAGCATATATTTATCACTGATGATACTTTTCTATTTATAATCAGGGAAAATAATGTATATATTAGGCATTGGCACTCTAGATGGACTCATAGTTCATGTTTTCCAGGATAAAAATTAAAGGATATATTTTATTCCTATAATTGAAGATATCTTATTGTCACAGAAAAATTCTTTTAGGTTCATCTTTTTAGACTATTACTATAATGAGTAGATTGTGAATAAAGAAGAATTTAAAACACACATAAACTTCCAAGTTTATACAGGAATGCCAAACTTCAAAGAGATGTATGTATGTAATTTATTTTACTCTCTGAAATCTAAATCTAGTTGAAAAAATGTAATAATAATTGAAGGGTAATTCAGAAAGATGATTGAGTTTACCCCAGTAATTTCTGGCATAAAATCATGTCTCCACTGGCCTTTTAAAGGCACTTAATACACTATGCTTTACATAATTTTATTCAGGATGTAAGCGATTACAAATAGTCATATTTCTCAGTACATGAATTTAACATTTCACTGAAAACTCCTAAAGTACCTAAAGTGTCAATAGAAGATTAGTGGCATTTTTCCTTGTAATGCTGTTGTTAATCACAAATATTTAAACACAAAATAAACTTACATGTATAGCTTCTGTATAATAAATATTTCCATTACACTAATGTTAGTCAATTTAAAACTCAAAGCATTTCTATTACAAATGTGTTCCAATGACCCAGATTGAGAAGTTCAAAACATAAGCCTTAGAAGAGCCATCAAAGAATGCAAAAATTATGGCAGTGGCCATGTGTGCTGAGGTACTGGAAAACATTCCTCAGAACGGTAGGTAGACCTGATAAAGAGATTCTTGGTTGAGGCCAATAGTTTGGGTCCCAAGAAGTATGATGTTGACATTTTAATTACTTGTTCATGTTTACTATACTCATGTGCAATCAAGAATATTATATTACTAATACCTAGAAAGTTGTATTAACTTGTTTAGTCCATCTTATAGACTACATTTCCAGTTCTTCCTCTTTAAAAATCTTCACTAACACGCTCTTTACAACTTTTACTTCTTGATAGCTTTCACAGTGACTTCTGCTTCATTATTAGTAATAATGTGCTTTTGAAAACAAAAATGTGAGCTCTATAAGAAAGACAAATTTGGAAAAGCCTAAATATAGTTATTACAAGTTTTACATAAGTATTTAAAAATGAAGACCAAAGGAAAAACATAATCCACTGAGTTTCTATATGTAGATCAGCAGTGGGATGACATGAAGAACCTAGGTAGAAAATATGTTATAACCTAATGGTAGTAATCTCAAGTGAACTTGGTGGGCATGTTTGTTCTGATACTTGGGCATCATTCTGTCTTATAGACTTTGAATGCTACCTTATTGTGGCTAAATGTTCAACATATCTTAAGTGAAGTACTATTATCTGCTTATTGGATCAAGATCAAGAGTAGGGTAAGAGTGATCACCCTCTATCTGGTACTTGCTCAAATACCAGTCATATTTTAGAATCACTGAACTCTAGTTCCAAAATAGAGTATTATATTAGAAACTCTTGTTAGAAATAAAGTAATATGTATATATATATATATATATATATTGTAATATGTATAAAGCATACTTATATACATATAAAATAATACACAAGTGTGCATATATGTAATACACCAATAGTAATGGTATTTATTTATTATGTTTTCAGACTTATTTTGCACACATATTCATACTTCCAAAGTTTTCTGAGATAAATTCTGGAAACCAATTAAAACTTTGGCTGGTAAATTAGCATAAGATTATGAACCAGAGTATTCACTTTTGTTTAATGTAATAATTCAAATAAATTACAAAGCAGCAGCACAATGCAAAGAGGATGTTATAATTGATACCTTTACATTTTGATATTTAAAGCCATAACACAAGGATAACTTCCAAATGTACACACATGTCAGTCTCATCAACTGGATCCACATTGACTTGTAGTCAATTTCTGTTTAACTTTCATATGTGATATATGTGATATACAGGGTAGATCAATGTTATTATATAAACCAAGGAAATGTTAACTTTGATGATTATAATACAGTTCCAATGAAGGAAGCCCTATATTTTCAAGATTTCCGGTCAGCATGGTTTATTTACTAAAGTATCTCTTAATACCTCTCCATCTCTACATGGCTTTAAAAATACACAGCACTTTGTTTTTCTTAGTGTTTATTTCATGTTTTCTGGGAGGTAGATTGTGTGTGTCTGTGTGTGTTAGTACCCACAATGTAAAAACACATAAACACATATGTATTATACATACACACATACGTCTATATGTAAATATCTATACAATGTTAGCAAGGACAAAAATATTGTAAGAATAACAAAAAGATCTTGATCTTACTCCAGACAATGCATTCACCTAAATCAAATTAAAATTAAAGAGAAACATTAACTCCTAAGAACACCAGGTCTTTCTTCTTGTTGCTTATATTTAGATTTTCTGAATCATTCATTAGGAATTCAATGCATCAATGAAACTTAAAACCCTCACAATGACATGATTTTGTTCAACAAAAAATTATTATAATGATCTATCTATTAATTCCTTTTTTGTAAGAACAATTAAAATCTACTTTATAAAACAATATAAAATAATATTTGCATTTTATATAAGTAATGATTATACCATTAAATTGAGCTTAAATGTTCAATGTATAATTAAGCCAGACATTAAGATATATTGTATACAATATGAATTACATATTGTAGCAACAATGTAGTTTTGGGGGAAAATACAATACTAGAGCTTTTTCTTCCTCTTATTTTCCTCTTATTTTCTTCATTGATAAAACATTTTATCATAGAGGCTTGTCTATGCCTCCCTCAGTTTCACACTGTATTGTTTGCTTCAGTTTTGCTAATGGAATTTCCTAATTGGAACTTTTTCATACCACATCTTCCTTCCCCATGTCTGTCATATATTCGATTCATTTCAAAATTGTGCATATATATTCTTGTTCCACTCTCTTAGCCAGTAGGCATCTTGACCTTTGTGCTGATTTCTGAGACACTGTTCCTGTAACAGTTTGATTATAATATGTAAGTGACTTAGAGTAGGAATTTTTTTTGGCACATTGAAAGCTTTTCACAAATGGTTAGACTCTTATGAAAATTGTGAACTCTGCTTTCAAATTAAAGACAGTATTTTCAATGTTGACATTTCAATATGCTGTATGTCTGTGATTTATAAATACAATTCTAACACATTGAATTCATTTTCAAATGTAAATGTGGCAATACCTGTATGGTGGCTTCATGAGGAAGACTGGGAATTATAGGCTAACTTGAGACAAAAAAGTGAGTTAGACTGGGAGGTAGATGAGAGAGAGAGACAGAGAGAGACAGAGAGAGAATGGGGATGAGGGAAATGAAGAAGGGAGGAAGAAAAGTAGGGAGTAAGATATGAAAGAAATAAAGGGCAAGAATAATTCAGAAAAACAGATTACTTTTTATCTTAAAACACTTTCAACAAAATTGTGTGAAATGTTTTTTATCCTGTTTATTTACGCTCTTAAAATATTCATGGAACATTATATGCATATAATATTTTATTGTGAATAATAAATATAAAATGCATTAAATTGTCACAGTTCAAAAATAATTTTAAATATATTTGGCAGCATGAACTGCTTAATGTCCAATGTGGATAAGAACTAGTTAAAATACATGCTATTCATTATCTTTACTTGCAAGTACAAATATGTCCTTTGAGTGTTTTTCTGGCTAATTATCTCATATGTGGAGGCCAAAGTGAGGGCTAGGTTAACAACACTCTGTTCGGTGAAGAAATTATCTATATTTCCAAATGTAATATTTTAAAGTAGTAAGCCTTCTTTTAAATGCAGATACTAAGGAAGAAAAAGTTAGAATTTCTTGCTCAACGTGTTGCACTGGGTCACCTATGCATCTCAAGCCTGCCTTTCTAGAACAATCATAACTACATTTATCTCTCATTTACAGAATCACTGTAGTCTCTATTCTGATAAAGGGCAATCATATATAGGGTTTTTGACAGCTCTCTTTTTCTGTACTGTCAGCAGAGTGATCAATGCATATAGTCAGCTCACTCCTTCTTTTAAAATTCAGTTCAGTGTTTGTTCACACCCAGCAAGCTACATTTAGAAAATATCTCAGAGAAACTTCATTAGAAACCTCAATGCTGGGCGTCAGTGGCTCACATCTTTAAGCCCAGCACTCTGGACGCAGAAGCAAGAGGATCTCTATGAGTTCGAGAGCAGCCTTGTCTACAGAGCTAGTTACAGAATAGGCTCAAAAGCTACACAGGAAAACAAAACAAAACAAGAAAGCTCATAAGTGCCATCAATTAGAGCTTCAGGTTATCCAATACCTTTCTGACATCTTCATGTACCTGATCCTATCTGTAGGTACACAGAGATTCCCATTAAAACGTATACATATGTGCAAAAATAAAAATTAAAATAAAGCCAAGAGAACAATATGTAATTTAAAATTTTATATTTCCCTTTAAAATATCTAGAAGACAGGATTTTAACAACATATATGATAGGTATTTAAGATCATATACTAATTACTATGATTAGATAATTGCATATTTTGTTTCCTCATTAAATACTACATTGGCTAATTGCACTTCTTCGTCATGTATGAAAATATTATTGTCCCCCACAAATATATGTAACTATTCATTTTATTTGTTTTTACTCATGCTACAAATTCATATTTTAGGAAACACATTTGTTTAAATCATTTTGTAGTTATTTTTTATAGTGCATCCTTTCAAATGGTGTTTTAAAATATTTCTGTATTCATGGAAATGAAATACCACTAAAATATAAAGCAGTTAATGACTGCCATTATTCAACATGTTGTTTTTTGTTTTATTATTCTGTTCATAAAGCCCAAAATTTTAAACTTTACACATGCTACATTTTTATCAAAGTAAAGTGTGTAAGGAGTAAGGTTTTTCTGCCCTCTGCCTGGTCTTATTCCACCACCACGCCAGACCCAATTAATACACAGAGACTCTGTATTTGATATTATGCTGTTGGCCAGGTGCTAGTTTCTTATCCGCTAGCTCTGTCTTAATTATTAACCCATTTCTATGTAATTCCACGTGGTTTCACCTACCAGGGAGTGGGGCAGGCATCTGGTCTCCCTGGTCTGGTCTCTCCATCCTGACTCCTCCTTACTACTTCCTCTTTCCTTCTTGTCTCCCAGTCCTGCCTATCTTGTCTTCCTATTGGCCAACAGCGTTTTATTCATTAACCAGTATGAGAAACATATACAGAATGACATCTCCCATCAAAAGTGTTTCTCTAAAATCTGGTTTTGACACCTCATAGTTGTGCTGTTTTTTCCAAGTATGGAGGACCATACAGATTATGTCCTAAAGATAGCACATAGTGCTAGTGTAAAGAATATATTTCACTGTGGTAAAAGTGCAGTATTTTGTTGGAAATGGTGTTAATAAAAACAGAACGGAGTTGTCATGTGACCTCTATGCATTCGGACTTGCTCTGAATCCAGAAACTGCCTATACTAGTGGAACAATTTTGACCCACAGATCAAAATTTTACAATTGTCCATCACCTATTATCTTTTTCCACCAAAGTTTTCATAGCATCTAACCTTTCATCCACTTATCATAAGAAGTTTTAAAAAATGAAAAGAAAAGAAAAAAACAAGTGAGGAACCATGGTCCCTCTATCAGCTGATCCTGAGAATAAAGAGAAAGAAGTATTTTCCATTGATTGCTTCTCCTAATAACTGGCTGGCTAGAAATAAAGTGCTTTCCCTAGAAGATACCAATGGATTTTCTGGCCTTGCACAACATCCCGTAACATTTCTGGGACTAGATAAACACATGAAAACTTTTATCAAATTGATTTTCAGACACTTGCACCAGGGTTTGTTTTGAGTAGAAATGCAATCCAGCCCCTAATGCTGCACCCTTGCAGCACACATAGAGAGCTCAGGACAATTGGCAATTGATTAGGTCCCTTCTCATTTGTCATTTAGAATAAAGATCAAAGTCATAGTGAAGTGCATGAACAAATCTTAGCTAAAACTATGCTAGTCTTTTATTATTATTATTATTATTATTATTATTATTATTATTTTATATATTGATCCCAGTTACCTTCCCCTCCCTCCCATGCCCTCAGATCCACCCTCCCTTCCCAACCTTCCCAACCACAGGGAGGGTGATGCCTTCTGGGAAGGATCATCAAAATCTGTCAAGTCATTTGGAGTAGGGTCCAAGGCCCTCCCTCCTGCCTCTAGGCTAAGAGAGTATTCCTCCATAGGGAATGTGCTCTTTTTTGTGCACCAGGGATACATCCTGGTCTGCTATTCTTCTATTGTGGTTTTTTTACACAATGGCTAGAAACATAAACACCAACTGTTTTAAATACAGAGCACCAAAAGAAGTATTGAAAGGTAATAAAACAACTACCCCATGAAATGGGTCTTATTCAGTGTCAAATTATTCATATAATAAGCAAGACAGATTCACAGAACATCTTATGTTTCTTATTTAATATTCTATAGGCTTCTAAATTTGTAGTACATTGATTGATGAGTTTATAAAATATTATTGTAACTTTCTGATTTAAATTATGTTATCATTTATATTGGCATTAATTTAGAGTTAAGTTCACAAGTTTGGGAATGGATAAAACCTAAGGAAACCTGTAATTATATATTGTTTACTTTAACTCCTACCTTGAAATACAAGGAAGTATTTTTATGTAGAAAATGGCCTTAAACAAACTCTAAGTGAGTGGGATTATGGTTTTCAAAATTTTCTTCACACTTTTAAGTAAAAATTTCCATATTAGCAAGTACATACCTATACCAGTATTCTATAACAAGATACAAAATACTAGATAACTTAAATAGAAATGCACTGTTTAAAAATTTTGCAGCCTCAAATTCCATAATTGAAATATCAGGGTTATTTTAAAGAATATTTGTAAGTTCTCCATACTCAAAGAACTATTCTCCAAAATAGTAGGAAAAGAAAATGGTCATTGAATGAGCATGAAGACAGGATAGATTGCTCTTGGAAGCACACTGGCAAGACAGAAAAGCAAGAGAGACACCATATCTTTTTATCGAGCCAAACATTTACAACAAATTACAGACCAGCTCTCAAAATAAACACTAAGGAGTCCTTATGGAAATGAACAGGACCGCTCAAGTGATCACCATTCTCTGGAGATGTGCCTGCCATTCAGATATATGCTTCTGTTAGATAATTTTTTTTTTATCTCAAAACAAAACAAACTCATCACAGCCTGTAATAGAAGGCAGATTTGTAATTTGGGATTACGTGTCTTTGAAGTTTTTATATTATGCTGCCACAGAAAATAGGCAACAACATTAGAAGTGATGGCTTTAAAGGTTTTAGGGAAGAGACTCCTTAATCATAAATATGACAAAATACTATTAAAAATATAATGCACACATCTCACCAGTCAAAGAAAACACATTTATAGTATTCCGTGGAAACTAGCATCAGAATAGAAGGCATAGATGAAAGTATCAGATATGATTTTATGATTTTGATCACGAAGAATCTTTTATTATTATTATTATTGAACATATGTTTTCGTATTGAAGAATGATTTGTTACAGGACTGTTTTCTTGTCTGTATGTGATCATCTGTTCTCTGTTTTGTCAAGGACATGGAAAAAAATCTAAATTCCAGATGAGCTTTTCTGTGTACCCTTACTGAAATCTTTACCTTACAAAGAATTATATAAGTATAGTCTAGTTATATGTATTTAACAACTCAAAAGCAAATGCATAAGATCACACAAGCTTCCTTTAAAGTGCTGGTGTGAGAGAGCTCAATGGTGCAATACTATTTCCCTGTAGCTTGAGAAAATATCTTCAAGCATCAAAGGGAGGAAGGCAATAGAACTAAAATGATAACAAGAAACCAGCCAACAAGGCTGCACTATGTGTATTTATAGTCCCAATCTCACTTTACCAAATTTGCAGATCCACTTTTCCTCTTTTTCATGTTCCCTTATTACCTAATTTGAAACCGTTCATGCAGAATTCTCCCATATTTACATGCAGGACACAAGCAAGCTGGACACGTCTGTCTTGTTCTACAATAAGAAGTACCAGAGGCTGTCAAGCATAGGAAGAAGAAAGTGTGTCTACAAAATTAACGTTTACCTGGGTATTGCTGAAAAAAGAGCACAGAAAGGGAAGTTCATCAGCTTGTAATTTAATGTGAATTATTTTATTTTTTTTTTTTTTTTGCAACAAGCTTTGGCAATTCAAAATATTAAATGTCATGGCATTCAGTATGTACCCCAGGCCACTCTCCAATTGATAGATATTTTTTTTTTGCCTCAGTTTTATTTATGGTGGTGTTACAACTGTGGGCTAGAGTTTCTGGCATAATGATTTTATTAAATGTTAAAAATGAATGGATTGTAGGTGGATATTTAGAATTTTTTAAATCTATAGGAATGGAAGCATTATGATTCCCTCTTGTGGGTAGCTTTACAGGTATACTCTCTGCAATGCTGAAATGCAAATTAAAGTGTAAAGCAAAACCTGTCTTCTTAAGACATGTGGAGGATACTCTGTGCCAAAGCAAGTAAGCAGTAGTTTGGATCTAGCAGACTAGTAAAGCTGTGAGAAAACACATTTTACTCATTATTGGAATAGAAATTTCCTCACAGTTTCACAAAACAGATCAAAGAAAATTCATTTACTCTCTTGAACACAATCCAAGAATCATGGATATTTGTAAAGCCTACAGCTATTTTGTACTGAACCTTTATTGAAATTTGCTACTCTAGCCTACTCTCTGGAGACAGAAAAAACAACCAGAGTGAAACATTCTAAGGTCCGATGAGTACATTTTTTTAAACTGAGTTTTGTGGCAAATCCTCGGAAGACAATAAAGAGCCAGGTCTCTTCTCGCAGCCATGTAGGTGATTATGTCAACAGGAAACATTCACCTGATGCAAATTTTTACACTGCTTCCCTGCCTGACATACATGGAGTGTTTTAGTGCATTTAGAGTCTTCCAAGTCTTTAAGCATGGACACCCTCTTCCAAGTCCTTACATTAATGTTAAAATCAGAGGTCAAGTTAAACAATGAAGCCAAAGTGAACAATTCCGGAACAATCTTGACAAACTAATATTTTGTGGTGTGAATGGTAGAAGAAACAGACACAAACACTAAATGCAGGCATTATGATATAAAACGCAAGGCAATGTGGGAAGAGGTTAATAGATTAAACAGCAAGGCAAACACAAAGGTAAGGAATGGAGATGTATCTCAGAGTCTGAACAAATTAATGTAATGAAAACAAATTGGGAATCAGTCTACCTCAAGACCCAGCAATACCACACTTTGGCATACAGCAAAAGAATGCACTCTCATACCCCAAGGATACTTGCTAATCTATGTTCATAGCAGTACTATTTGCAATATCCAGCACCTGGAAACAACCTCAATGCCCCATCTAATCCTCAGAAAGGTTTCCCCTGGGGAGTCAAAAATTCAGGCATATCACTTTGAGATAGAACCAAAACTCTGCCCCCTATATTTAGGCTGAGAAAGGTATCCTTCCAAAGAGAATGGGCTCCAAAAAACCAGTTCAGTCACTAGGGATATATCCTGGTCCTACTTACTGCCAGTGGCCTCACAGACTGTCTAAGCCACATAAATGTCAACCACATTCAGAGAGACTAGTTAGGTCCTATGCAGGTTCCCCTGCTGTCAGTCTGGGTCAGTGAGCTCCCATTAGCTCAGGTCAGCTGTTTTCTGAGTGTATCCCAAATGGTCTTGACCGCCTTTGGTCATATTCGCTCCTTCCTCTCTTCTACTGGACTCTGGGAGCTCCACCCAGCGCTTAGCTGTGCATCTCATGTGTGTGTGTTTGGTTGTTTTGCCTACGCACTAAATGTCTATATAACATACGTGTTCTAGGTGTTCATGGAATCCAGAGGTAGCCATCCAATCTCCTGGATTACTGATGGTTTTGAGCTACTTATGGATGCTGGGAGAAGTCCTATGCAGGAACGGTAAGTAATCTTAAATGTTATACCATCTTTTCTAGACCTTAAGCTGTGTGTTTTAAGAAGGCATGTAGAAAATTATTGAATATTATCAGGTATAATAAAAGTCTAGGAACACAATTTAGAAACAAACTAATATATATATATATATATATATATATATATATATATATATTCTTATTTACATATCGATCTCAGTTTCCTCTCCCTCCCTCCTTCTCTCCTTCCCTCCCATACCCCCCCTCCACTTCAAAGGGAGGATGATGCCTTCCAGGAGGGATCATCAAACTCTTTCAAGTCATTTGGAATAGGGACTAGGCCTTCCATCCTGCCTCTAGTCAAAGGGAGTATTCCCCCATGGAGAAATTGCTCCCAAAGTCCTTTGTACACCAGGGATACATCCTCGTTCTGCTGTCAGAGGTCCCTAAAACCAGGCTACGGAAACCCACAGAGACTGCTGACCTGAACAAGGGGGAGCTAATGGACCCTGAGACTGATAGCTGAGAAACCAGCATTGGACCGACTTAGAACCCCTGATCATGGGTCTCAGTTAAAACAACATATTTCTATAAAGATTACTGCCTGTTTGAGAAGTAAAATTTTGATTGAATTAAATGAATAGGTATGTACCATTCACATTGAATAGCATTGGTATGTCTGTAAAGAATTATTCAGTGATACGTATTTTAAATATAGAATATTCATATATTTATAATAAAATTTATATTATATTATATTATATAATGTGTATTATTGGTGATACAGATGGTAACTTCTAAATTTTTTTTGGTGCTATACAGAGAAATAAAATATAGTCCTTTCTAGTAGACAGGGTGTTGATTGTTGTTGATTTAATTCTCTTGAAGAATATTTTTAATGGTCTCTAGGGAAAAATAATTGTGCAGTATCCCTGAGTGATTCTTCCATCCTGAGAAAGAGGAAGGTTGTTCTTTTGAAGTGATAATGAACAAGAATTTAATGCAGGCACACTGATGAGTTTACTCTAGTTCAACCTCAGTCCTTGTTTCAATCTTTGTTTTGAAAAGAAGTACAAAACTCTTAACAGCTGATACCATCAGAGCAAATAAAGGTAACACAGAGCTTGTATTTTCTGGGAGAATTTGTCAGAATAGGTGCCATGGAAACAATCTCTCAGCAACCAAATTGTGAAAATTGGAAAATACCCTCAGTCTGCTTACCATTTTTACTAAGACATTTGTGTTTTAAGATGTTTAACCCCCCCCCCCTCTTGTCAATGCAGAGGTAAAAATATACTCCACTGTATCTGAACTTGAAAGCCAGACCATAGAATCTGTGATTTTGGTTGATTAAGTAGTTAATTATAACACAATCATTTATGTAGGAGGAAAGTAAGACCCTGGGACCTATTTGTAATTGACAGGGCAGAGAGCAAGTTATTGGTGAAGGCTTCAGAGAAATAAAATACCCATGCTCCTTGCCAGAGGCATATAATTTTAGATATTATAAATTGAATGAATAATGCACATAATGAAGTATATGCATATATTAAACTCTTACTTTGAAAATACTTATTTTCAGAACTCTTATCTTATGAATCAGCTCCCCCAATATAAAATTTAAAATTAATACTGAATAGGAGTAACAGATATTCTAATGAACAGCAGTTGGTACTAAATGTCAATAATTATAACATTATTCTAATTTTTCACAAAAGAAAAATAAATACTAATGAAATCTATGTATTAATTAAAACAATATCACATACAAGATAAAACTAAGTTGCAATTTTTGAATAATTGCTAGATGAATAAATGTTTCCTGCAAGTTTCTATCATCTAACTGAATGTATTTTATTGACTTTAATTGATTTTTTTACATAACATGTATTTTTTATGTGAGCAACTGCCATCTGTTCAAAGGAGAGAATTTTGGAATGCTCTTTTAGCTTGTGTGATTCTGAACAAGTGGTTCCAGAATTGCCTCTGGCACACTAACACTGAAACAAAATAGAAAAAAAGAATACACTGTAGAAAAAAATCAAAATTATCTCATAAGTTAAGTTACATTGTTTTAGTGAAATTATAATGCAATCAGAGCTGTATCTTAGAGTATATCAGCTTAGAAATATTTAATACCAATACTAAGAGAAGAAATAGTAAGTCCTATAATTTTCTTGGACAATGTGAGATTTTTATGAGATAACTCTGACTGGTTCTAATACAAGCTACTTGATGTTCCAATAAATGGAGATAAAGAACAGTCAATAAATAGTCATGGAAATTTATGAATTTGTGGGAATTATCAAAGCTACATTGAAATAGTGCATACTGGCTCTGAAACATGTAAAGCATGTTGACACTTTGAGGTCGATCAGACACATGAATATTTATTTTTACATGAGATTTAAAAGAAAATGAAAGTAAACAAAATGAAAGATTTTGAGGAAGCAAAGCAAATTTTTTTGCCTACTGAAGACAACAACTGTAAGGAATTTGGGTCCAATAACTCACCTGTAAGATCTAGTAATGCATTCAGAGCATTCGAAATTCATTGGCTTATTTGACTAAGTATTTAACATATTAGGAGCAACAGAGTTTGGGACTTTGTGTTTTAAAAATTCCTCGACATGGTATGAATAAAAGGTTTTGAAGCAAATCAAAACTTGGGGCAGTGAAGCAAAAGCCTTTAGCACACAAATAATTGGTAATAAATCACATAATTTAAAAGAGAATCATCAACACATTGTAATGATGGATTGGAGAATCAAGACAACAGGAACAGATGTCAATGTTAATTGTGGCTTTTATTACTTAGTCGGATTTGTTTTCTTTATTAAGAGAGGGTCTGCACAATGGTGACCACTGCTCAAAAGAGAACTGACTTCACTTTGGTTCTCTTGAATATAATACTACTTTGGCTCAGCATGTATTTTGAAAAGACTAGTGGGCTATGGAATCACATGTTTACGGCGCCCCTTACCAGCAGGAAGTAGTTTGGAAAGAATGACGCCAAAATTCCCAAATATTGTCTATAAATGTTTATTTTCATTTAAATGGACTTGGTTATTAAAAATAAATTAAAAAAAGTAGATTATTCAGGATTGGCCAGGGGTATTTACTAGTCGAAAGAAAGAGAAGGACTAAGTATTTTCAGGTGATGATGAGCAAGTGAGATTAATGGCAATTTCACAATGAGATGATTTACCATAATCTTAAAGTCCATCTGAGAGTGTATGTTTAATGTAAGTGACTAGAGTCTGTATATTCTGAAGTTGTTGTTGCTCTTGTTTAATTTGTAGGAGAATGATAAAATTTAATGTAAAACTTTTGATATTATAAAGGAAATGAAATCTCTGGCATCTGAGAAAAATAATTCTACATTATATCATGAATTTAAACATATACTAGATAAAATAAATCAGGTGAGATTAGATGATTTTATAGATTTGGTGGACAGTGAAAATTCAGTTTTCAGAAGGACTATGAGATATTTACATTTCTAGAAATGTAACTGATTATGATTAATAGGACTCTAGCAGTAATGAAAATTAAGAACGTTTCTTGGGTATACTGTAGGAACTGGTTATATGGGAAGATTTATGGTAATACTTTAAATAGTGTTTTCTAATAATTTTTTGAAATTTATTTAGTTTATTATTGTGTGTGTGTGTGCATGCACTCATATGCTGGTGTGGAAATGCATTCAAAAGCCAAAGCACACCTGTGAATATGAGACAATAACTTGCAGGAGTTACAGAATGAAAGTTTAAGCACTTTCCTCAAGAAAGAATGGTCCAGGCTGACAGTGGTGTTGAATGACTTTAATCCTAGTAATTGGGACACAGAGGTATGTGGATCTATAAGTTCAATGACAGTTTGGTGTACAGAGCAAGTTCCAGGATAGCTGGGGATACCCATGGAAACCCTGTCTTAAAAAATAGTATAATCAATTCTATGTGGACTTTGGGACTAAAAAAGGTTATTCGAAGGAATGCTTATTTTACTGTATCTGTGTTAACATCTCGTTTCACTACAATTCCTTAAATTTGAATTTGCTGCATTGATAAACATAATTTTAGATTCTTTTCATTAAGGACATAGAATCTGTGAAGAGAGTATTTTCTTATGGACCCAACAAGTCTACTTAGAAGTATATTATTTGATTATTTGTTTTGCCGTTTTCACTGTCAAGGTAACTTCATTTTTCATTTAAGGCAAAAATGAATCTGCTCTATAAACATCACTTTGTAAATGTATTGCATATTTTGGCTTTTTCTCATATTTTCTATTTTACAGAATAATTTCTATCAACAGGTAAAACACCAATTAGCAGTATAAACATGGGATCAATTTATTTATATTTTACAGATTTACTTACTCTTTTCATGCATGATATTTTGATCAATTCTTTCCTTCCCAAACTCCTCCCAGACCCTCAAAACTCTTGGTTTTTCTCGTTCTCCCAAGGAACCCAAAATTCAAAACATGAAAACCCAAAGAAACCATGAAAAGGTAATAAAAAAAATAAATGCTAAAACAAAATGCACATGAAAACACACGAATTCCATTTTTTAAAAAAAATTGTTGATTTTTTAACTTTTTTCCATATATATATGTGTGTGTGTGTGTGTGTGTGTGTGTGTGTGTGTGTGTGTGTGAGTACCAATTTTGTTTTACATGTCAATCCCAGTTCCCTGCCACTGCCCTCTTCTCTTGACCCCCCTGACCCCCTATCCAATCTCCTTTCTGCTCCCCAGGGAATATCAGGCATTCCTTGGGAGAATTTGTTTGTTTGTTTACTTTTCTATTGATAAATCTCATCTGACTAGGGCCTGCTTTGGAGTGTAGGGGAGGGAGGGGACCTGGTTTTCTCTTATCCAACAAGTATCAATTAAAAATATTTCGGCTAAGTGTTGCATTTTGTTCACATTTCCAACCCTCAATGCTGCTGTTCTGTTTTATTTGAACTTATGCACCTAGTGTGCTAGCAGTCACAGCTTCTGTATTTCATATGTAAACCAGCACTTTGATATTTTGAAGTCTTTTAGGGTTATCCACTAACTTTGACTCTCTTAATATTTCTTCTACTTCTCACATTGAAGCTTGAGGAAGGGATTTGATGAAGTTGTTTCATCCAAGAGTGACTAGATTGAAAGACTCTTACTCTTTTTATCCATTGTCCAGTTGTGGTTGTCTGTGATAAGCATATTCTCTTGCAGGAGGAAGCTTGTCTATTGAGGGCTAAGCAACACACTAATCAATGGGTATAGTGATATGCCATTATGACTCATTTTATTGCCATAATACTATAGCATAGTAAGAATTGCAAATTCGCCCCTGGGAACCATGACCTATCTAGTCTCAAGTTGTGGGCCACTGTAGCTCTGTCAGCTATGTTCTCCTTATCACAATGTGGGCTTTAAATCCAGTCATCTTTATTGTTAGTTTTGTCCTATAAGATTTCTGCCGCTACTGCCTCGGCATATCTTGTAAGAAGATTTCTGATATAAGAAGAGGATTCATACCTGTATGATATTGATAATTACTTTTCTCCACTGGTAGCCAGCAAAGTATTGTTCAGCACCATGAGTGCTTAAAAATAGTCTTGAACTCATAAGTAAACAACAACCCCCACTGGGCATAATGATTGAGTCATTGCAGTTAGAGGAGTTGTGGTTTGATGATAAGGAATACTTCCATATCAAATGTGTGGTAGTTCTTTAGTTATTTTTTTAAGATATTAACTTCCTATCTTGGATATTGACTCTGACAAAAATATCTAATGTTCATATTGTGGAAACAAAAAAAAAAAAAAAAACTGTTCATACTCTTCATAGTGTAAAATAACCATGACTCCAATAAAGTTATATTTAGCACACCAATCAATGGAGTCTGTTTCTTTTGCATTGGTGTTAGTGTTGCTAGAAGTGAAGTATAAGTTAAAAAAAGGAGACATTTGTGATATCATCTAAGCCAAAGAAAAGTGTGGGGAAAAATGAGTGATGGATACAGAAAGACTACAATTTATAAGCACAATAAAGGTTTAAAAGAGTTATCATCTCCATGCATTCCAATCATTATTCAGAGAAACATTGCCAGTGAACCCTTAAAAATTCATAAAACATGCCCTAAGTCAATAAAGAAAGGGAATAATAATTTCAGTGATCAGCTACAAATATATTTCTAATAGGCCATCCTGAAATAGATAATTATCTGGTCTCCCCAAAGATTATCTTGTCACAAAATTGAATGCTACACTTTTAATGTCTTAACGTGATATGCTGAAAATATATCCATTTAATAATATATTTAATGTAATGAATCACTAAATCAAATATGAGTATGACCACACCAATCCTTACAAGCACATTCTATCTTGGACAATCAGTCATGTTTTAATTTCATCAAAATTGAGATAAATGTCAATAGAATACAAATAATTTTGAAAGGTGTGTGCCTAACTTTTAACACTCTCAATTCAAAGGTGTAATGAAATGAATTATTTCTGGTAAGTATCAAATATTCAACATTGCAGTATTATTTTTTTTTTTGCATTACCAGTGATATAAACATTTCCTGTCTCTTTTGTAATACATGAGTTATTATTCGTAAAGAATTATTTATGTTCCAGAAGGCAGAATTTCATTTTACAAATTTAGTCTAAATTACTTAACTCAATTAGCATAAGTTTATAACCATTTTTAGTAAGAGTTTCACATACTGAGAATAATATTATATATTTCAACAGCCACATTTTTTAAGTATTCCTGAATAACATTTGGCTAAAGATTTCCTAGATTTGCACACATTTAGAAGATTGAATTGAGATGAAATTTGAGGAGAGAATTTGTGATGACCTGTGCAGAACTATGCATGCTTTCAGGGGCTTTTTCTTAGTTGGATTTGATGACATCCTTTGACATTTTCAATCACTACATTATGAATTTTTACTTGTATAAATATCCATAAAGTTCTTCAGTCCTCAAGGGCTCCTCCATATGTCTTCATTAATTTCCATCTTGAAATATTGGTGAACCATGTCAGTAATACTCAGGTAAACTCTCTGCCTGAGAAGAGAATATGACTAGCTTTCAATGATCAAAAGAAAAGATTCACATGTGCTAGACAGGGCAAAATAAATCGCCCTTATTGCAACTTCTATTTTGTAAAGAGTAAGGTTTTTCTGCCTTCCGCTGGTCTTGTCCCGCTGCTGTGCCAGCCCCAGTTAACACACCAAGACTCTGTATTTGATATAATGCTGTTGGCCAGGTACTAGTTTCTTATTTGCTAGCTCTGTCTTAATTATTTACCCATTTCTATGTATTTACATGTGGTCTTATCTTACCAGGGAGAGGCAGCTGGTGGTTCTTCTCTCTCCAGATTCTCCTTCTTGACTCCTCCTTGTCTCTTAGCCCTTCCTATCTTCCTATCCTATTGGCCAACAGTGCTTTATTCATTAACCAGTATGAGAATCATATATACAGAATGACATCTCCCATCATCTCCTCTATTCTGTTTAAATAAAAAGAAGGGTTTTAACATTAACATTGCAAAATATATCACATAACAGTTATCAAATAAGAATCACATTTAACAATATTTAGTCCATTAACATTTAGCAAGATTTAAGAAAATATTCCATAATCTATCCTATCTTTGTGTGTCTAAAGTCTATGTAACTTATCTTTAACCTAAGGAAAACTATAACCATAACTATTTGCATGAGAAGGGAATGAACTAATTTTATCCACATATAGGAGAATATGACTAGCTTTCAATGATCAAAAGAAAATATTCAGATGTGCTAGATAGGGAAAATAAGATTGCCCTTGTTGTATCCTCTATTTCCCTTTTTATCAGCATGGTTTCTTGGCAGAGTGAAAAAATAAATCAGTGCCATGCAATCGTGAATATAATCATTCACTTGGAGAGTTTAAATACTTGTGTCTGATAGCTATAAGTGTAGAGAAAGCACAAACTGGAATATATATACTCAACCATTTAGTTTTTTTGTTTGATTTGAGAATACCTTATGTTTTCTTACATTTGGAACAGACATAATATAGAGCAATATGTACTTTGTAAAGTTTGTGTGAAATGCTAGAGTATATGGTTTAAACTGATGTTATCTAAAAAGTTACATTCTACAAACTATAGGATTAAGTAATGAGAGATAGATAATTTCATATCTTTAAGCCCATACTGATCATTTATATATGATGTAAAATTCCACAGTGAAAATACAGTGTATGACCTCTGGCCTGAACAATTAATTGTTCATCACAATATACATTGCATGATAGCTATTTAATACAACATGCTTGCCTTGTCTGTCTTTCTCATTTTCATGTATCCCATTTATAATCTTACTCTACTTAATATAAGAACATTACTAAATAAATTTGTGAAGTGTACTTATGTTTGTTTAATTCCTATCTAACTTTAAAAATAAAAAACAATTAAAAAATGGTCTAATAAGAGATGGAGAGATGACTCAGCAGTAAGAGTACTGATTTCTCTTCCAAAGTGTCGCGCCTACCTTGACCAGTAAGGAAACATGATCATGACTCTTCTTTAAGCAGTTTATTTAGGAACCTTGTACATCAGCTTCTGCTCTGCTTCTCCTTTCCCCAGCCCCAACAAGCCCTTAAATGTGTGCTTACTGCCCAATCAGCTCATGCCACCTGGCTATCCTAGATAGCCACAGAAAGAGGAAGCATACCAGATCCATCAAGCACTTTCAAATAAGGCTTGTTTACAGCTAAGCTCAGACTACCTGGCATCCAGCCAGGCACCATCTTGGGGCTGTGGCTTCCCACAGTCCCCCCCCCTTTTTTTTTTAAATGCAACAGGCAAGGGTAGAGGTCTGATCTTTGATGAACAAGGGACATTGTAATGGCCCTGCACCCAGTTACCAGCTAAGCTGGTGTCACACCCCTCTGGTATCTTTTCACAGAGATGGGATTATGATACCAACCCATATGTAATTAGATTTGCCCTCCACGAAGCTGCTGGAAGCTGGCCTCAAATGTAGTACTTTGTCTCACATCCTGAGCGTGATGACTGCTTAGCCTTTTAACATAGTTAAGCAAGCCTGAGATGATTGCCCTGCCTCCAGGGCTGCAAAGGCTTGTGTAACCCTCATCCTGCAGATACACCATAAGGCAATGAGACTGACTGGGATAAGCACCCCTCCCAGGGCATCCATTCCCGCCCATTCTTTTAGGTGGTTCATGGCTTGAGTGATCCATGTAGATAGTCCCTCTGTAACCAAGACATCGACCCGGGTGGAATTTATATGTACTATGGAAAGTCTCAGGTCCTGCATTAACTTATCAAATTTGCCAGACCAATTTTCTAAAAGATACTGAGAAAGCTGTTTAGACATATTGGCAGCCGCTGAATAGTTTTGATATAGCATAGAGGTCACACATAGCCGTCATCTTCCATTCACATTTTATTTGTGTCAACTGTCAAAAAGTGTCAATCTGTTCCTGAACTAGATCAATTTGTTGATTTAGGACCATAATACCACCTTTTAATTGAGCATTATGGGAAGATTGTATGTCCAAAGCAGTGGCTACATTCGTTGACAGGTTATTTAAGGCAGCTGCAGTCTGGACAGTGGAATGCATGGCAATGGCAGCCATGGAGGCTCCCATGGCTCCAGCTGTAATGGCAACGACGATAGCAGCAGTGATTTTAAAATCTCTTCTCTGTTTAAAGAGGGCCATGGTGCTTGGGCTCTCTACCAGAACGGGAACGTACCTGGGCATTTTGGTCACAAGAGCCAAAAGAAATTTTCCTCCATCCCAACATAAAGAATAGAAGCATACTTGAGGTGTACAATTTAGCATTCTCTCACTAGAGCTTGTAAAGTTGCTATTGCTAATCACAAACACAAAAGGATTAGAGGCTCCACGTTTAGCTGGGTTTTGATTACAATAAGGAGCCCACCTGGGTTGCAGGGGAATAGTCCAGTTACCCCTCTCCCGGGCTCTAGGCCATGAACCTCTAATCCAGGTGGCATTACTCTTCAAAATGGTTAATGGCGACTAAGAGCTTCCACCTGTGCTATTGCAAAAGAAGCAGTTATTTTAGGGGGTCTGGCTTGTTCAAACCACATTAGCGTGGAAGGAATCCACAGCTTTTTATTTTTTGTGGAAACAAAAATAGAAATCCTTTTCCCCAGTAACTTGTCCTTAGACTTAAATTTTGGAGTCAAAGCATTTTTAAAATATATAAATTGGATTGATCCAGCAGGATTTCCTTTAACAGTTGTTGTTTCCTCAGTAGTCAAAAAATACAAAGACAATATAATACCATACAGTATCCAGACCCTTTCAGAATGCAACAGCTCCTGAAGAGTGAGATAAATGGGTTGTGATGTCGAATTCCCCATATTTTCACTTTTGGTTACTTTTACCTTGTCCGGTTCCGTAACTTTATCGCTCCTACTGGAGACCTTATTGCCTCTTTACCGAGGTCCTTAACTTGGTCCCACCTTACCTGGGACTTACCAGTCGACTACCCTGACTGCAGGAATTTCTGAGCCATTCACCCATGGAGAGAGGATCCCCGTACAGGCCACCACTCGTTGCACCTACTTCAACCAGCAAGGAAACATGACCCCGACTATTCATTAAGCGGTTTATTTTAGAACCTTGTACATCAGCTCTTTCTCTGCTTCTCCTTCCCCCAGCCCCAGCAAGCCCTTAAATGTGTGCTCACTGCTCAATCAACTCATGCCACCTGGCAATCCCTGATAGGCCACAAAAGAAAAACACACAACAAACCCAGCAGGCTCTTTCAAATAAGACTTGTTTACAGCTAAGCTCAGACTACCTGGCATCCAGCCAGGTTTTGAGGACCAAGCTTTCCTATTTACTTAGATCTTTTTCTACATTCTATATATTTAGTTTATTTAATTTCACAGTTATTTTTTCCTCATTTTGATTTTTAATTTCTGTTTTAGATGTTTTTCTTAGATACTATTTTCAAAAATTTTGAAGAAATGACACCAGCACGAGAGAAGAGGAAACATAAGATAATGAGAGTAAATATGATCAGAGTATATTATCTGTAAGGAGTAAGGTTTTTCCGCCGACCTGGACCCACTGCCATGCCAGCCCCAATTAATAGACTGTATTAGCTATAGAATCACTGTATTAGCTATAATTCTGTTGGCCAGTTACTAGTTTCTTATCGGCTAGCTCTGTCTTAAGTATAAACCCATTTCTGTTAATCTAAGTATTTCCATGTAGTTTCATCTTACCAGGAAATGGGGCCAGCATGGTCTCCCCAGTCATTCCATGCTGACCCCTCCTTACTACTTCCTCTTTGCTTCTTGTCTCCTAGTCCTGCCTATTGGCCAACTGTTAGGAACTAGCAGACAGCTGACCAGCTGACCCCCACCCCAACGATGGGCGGGACGCTCATGGCTGTGTCATCTCTATGTCAGCCTTACCTGGCTTTACCTGGAGGCCAGAGGACTCGGTTACTCATGCGCAAGCCTCTTTTAAAGCAAGCGCACCAAGTGCTTCTCTCTCTCTACCTCTCTCTGCTTCTCTGCCTCTCTCTGCCTCTCTCTGCTTCTTTGCTCTCTCTCTCTCTCTCCTGCTTTCAGTTGGCCACCAGCTATCCCCTCTTTCTCTCCCCTCTCAATAAACTCCACGTGGGTGCTGAGTCTCGTGTTTGTGTTTCTTAGGCATAAGCTGCAGCATAAGAACAACACCAACAGTGCTTTATTCATTAACTAGTATGAGAAACATATTTACAGAATGGCATCTCCATCATTTCCTCTTTTCTGTCTAAATAAAAAGAAGGGTTATAATACACTTATCAAGTAAGAATCACAGTTAACACTACTTAGTCCATTAACATTTAGCAAGATTTAAAGAAAATACTTTATCATCTATCTTTGTGAGTCTAAAATCTTATCTGTAATTTATCTTTAATCCTAACTAAGGAAAATTATAACCATAACTATCTGTCTTCAACACCATCAAAGAACACAGAAGGATAATATATAAACCCTGGAAATGACAGAGATAACTTGCCTGGTCAGTCACCCAAAGTTCTGTAATCTTCCACTTTCAGCCCATAGGCCATAGTGTGTCTGGCAGACTCTTCATCAAAGTGGGAAACTTTAAACTGTCTTCTTGTATTAGCAGTTTGTTAGTCACTTTTTTCTATGTCCTGTAGACTGTCTGGAAGACTCTTTCATGAAGCAGGAACTCTGTAGCAATGTCCATCTTGAATTAGCAGTCACTTTCCTGTGGGTCCTGCATGTCCAGTTTATACACATGAAGTAAAACAGTCCAGACAAGAGCCATATCTTATCCAAATGGTTAGTCTTGCCATATTGGAAATAAACTCCATACATGTTTCCTTGATGTCCATCTTCCTTTCTGATGCAGGTGGTGTGGCCAGGAGCATTTATATCTCACTATCAAGAAAAACCCAAACCATTTTAAATGCCATATTCTGTAGGTCTTTGAAAGGTTTGAAGAATGCCTATTTATCTCAAATACATGTCTGTTTATCTAGAAATCTTAACTAACTTAACTATAAGATCAGACTATCATAGGTACTATCTATAATCTGTATTGAATTATACATTACATTTCTATACAATACCTAAACAAGAGGAGAAATATACATATCACAAATTGACTTTAATTGTATCAATAAATGGAAATCCATTCCAACACAAAGTATTAATATCTATACCATAATCCCCTTTTTACCTTTAAAAAGAGATTAGTTGTAGTCATTAACCATTTATAACCAACCCCATTTAAATGAAAACAAACATTTATAAACAATATTTGGGAATTTGGGCATCATTCTTTCCAAACTGCTTCCTCCTGGGAGGGGACACTGTTATGGGGATCCAAAGAAGACGTAAATACTTGGCTCTATTCTGAAAGGCTGCTATGTCCCAACTGTTTTGAATGTTGGACCACCTGCGACTCTGTTTTAGGGGGTCTGGCTTTATCAATCCACGTTACTCTGGAAGGAATCCACAACTTTTCGTTTTCTGTGGAAACAAAAATAGAAATCCTTTTCCCAAGTAACTTGTCCTTTGACTTAAAATTTGAAGTCAAAGCATTTTTGAAATATATAAATTGAAGTAATCTAGCAGTATTTTCTTTAATAGTTGTTTCCTCAGCAGTCAAACGATATAAAGACAATATAATGCCATACAGTATCCATATTCTCTCTCTCTTTATGTGGCTTTTTTTATTACTCTGTTTCTTTTACTTTTATATTTTTTTATTTTTTGAGACAGGTTTTGTCTGTGTAACTTTTATCTGTCCTGGAATTCACTCTGCATCCCAGGTTTACTTTACAATCATAGAGATCTGCTTGCCTCTGTCTCCCCAGTGCTGGGATTAAAGGCATGTGCCACCACACCCAGCTCCTCTCTGTCTTTTTAAAACCATTTTATTCCTTTTCTCTCCCAAGACTACATGTATTTTAGAACATATTGTAAACCTTTAGAGGTTTTCTTAATGTGAATCTGTCTTTACTGTAAATCTTTACTGTAAATCTCTTTGTAGCCATGAGTCTTTTTATCAGGTAAACAACAACATTGCTAAAATGAAAGCTACAGTTGTTTCCACAACAGTCTATCCAAGATGGCGACGGCTATTTTACCACCAGAACAGAGAGCTGTGCTTATTGTCTTGGCCTATGCTGCCAGCAGCATGTTGCCGGCTTGGAGAAGTGTTTACTGCCACTGCCAGCTCTTGTACACACCATTCAGTTGCTAGCAGAGCTCTTTAGAAGCCTTGCAGTTTTGTTGACACTTATGCTGATTCAGGAAAACAGAGTTCAACTGAGAAACCTGCTGCTATCAAGAAGCCTTGCTTGTCTTTGTTCTTTTGTGTCTAAAACAATTTCTTTGCTTTTCTTAGTTTAAGTAGAAGTTCTTATTAGCCCCGTTGTGGCGCCATAATGTTATGAGTAGGTTTTTCTGCTGGCCTGGACAAACTGTTGCTCCAGTCCCAAATAACACACAGAGACTTTGTATATGACATAATGCTGTTGACCAGGTACTAGCTTCTTATCAGCTAGCTCTGTCTTAAGTTTTACCCCATTTCTATTAATCTAAGTATTTCCTCCTGGTCTCATCTTACCAAAGAGAGAGGCCGCTTGCGTTCTGCTCTCTCTGTCTCTCCATCTTGATTCCTCCTTACCACTTCCTCAAATCCTCCTTGTCTCCTAGTCCCACCTATCTTGCTTTCTTATTGGCCAAGAGTGATTTATTCATTAACCAGTAAGAGAAACATATTTACAGAATGACATCTCCCAACAGTTATATGGTATGAGAAAATTACATGAGAAAATTACATAAAATCTCATTATCATTTAAATAGACTAGTTTCCACAAATATGCTAAAATTGAAGTTCTACAGTCAGAAATAGGATATAATTGATACCACATCTGAAATAGCAAGGTCAATCTCAAATAAAAATTTTCAGTATTATTGCTCTGGTAGACTAGATTTCCTTAATTAATGGTCCTGACATGACTGAAGTAATTACAATGCAAACATGGGTCTAATTGAATGGATTGTTTTGGAGAATAATGTGGAGTGGTCTTTCTTAGTTCTCAAGTTTCCTTGAAGAAAATGGCTTCCATGGAATTTGAGGATAAGTCTGACATAACTTTTTGAAATTTACTATTTAAGGATTATTAGAAGACAACCATTAGTTGAGAATCCAATTCATCATTTATTCTTTATTTCAGGGAATCTACCTATTCTTTACTTCTTTCATGGAAGGCTGCTGCATTTTCTCAATTGTAATGTAAAAGAAATTAATTGCAAGAGTTTCAGACCATTCTGCCCATCCCTCCTCACCTCTTCCTATTCTTTCTGCTCATTTGTTGGTGGCTTTCCTCTGCCACTCCCCACACACACTTCTTCCTCCTTCTCTTCCTGTCTTTTTTCCCTGTGAAAGTCAGGTACATAGATTTATGCAATTGCCAAATGGAATTTCTTCCTACAAAACTATAGACTGAAGTATGATATAATTACCAAATAACTTTTATTTTCACTGAATTCCTAGAACTTAAGGGTTGTCTATACTTAATCATAAATAGGGGATCATTTTGCCTGGTATGTTTAGTGATCATAAAAATTATACTAATGGAATTCTTTACAAGTATCCTGATATTACATCTCCCTATTCCTTGGAAGGATATCTTTATTCAAAAATTTCAAGTTGTATGTCTACACTTGTGTATAATATATGGACAAAGGAGAAGAGAGAACTGAATTATAACATAGCAATTTGACTTAGCTCTGGTCTTTAATTTTTATTTTTTGCTTTACATTGAGACAACTGCAGACTGAGATAGCACGCATATAAAACAAACAAATTTCCAGAAGCCATTACATTACAAAGGCAATGACTTAATCAATGGTTTAGGCCATTAATGAATTTTTAATCTCTATACAATTTTACAATGTGGGGTAATTGTGATGTCAGGCATTGCTGGATAAAGCAGGTAGCTGTGTCATGCCTTTGAATTGTAGATCTTGGAAATGGCTCCATGTTGTCATTCCTCTATGCTTCCTATTCACCACTGAACAGACCTCTTTGTTCACCCCTTACTTCTTCATCTGGTTCTGCTTCACTACAAGCCATAACCAATGAAACCAAGAGGCCATGGACTAAATCACTGAGTCCAATATCTGGAATAAAGATTTCACCCATTGCACTATTCCCCTTCAATATTTGTCACATGTACACTAAGACAAAGTGTGGACTGCTTCTCCAGACTAAATCCATGTTATCTACTTGAATAGGGCATAAATATCAGTACAATACACTGACCTTCACACTACATAAATAAACTTCAAGAGTGTGGCTCAGAGGTATAGTTGTGATAAACTGAATATTTTAAAACTCAGATCTTCATTAACAAGATTTTGACATTCCATTTCAACATGAGGCAAATTTATTAATTATGTACCTTTTTGATTGTGAGAGAGTATACCTCCCTTCATAGAAACTACTAAGGATGTTAAATGAACTTTATTCTTTTTGGATCACATATCTATCCCAATCATGTCCATGGTAGAGAAAGTAGAAATGGCTACTGTATTACACACATCGATCTCATTGTACATTGGAATTCTAATAAATTAATTCCTAGAGTGTATAGATATTCAGGTTTCAGTAGGTCTTATACATGACCTTTATTGTGTGTGGTAATACCTAAAGTTACCTGAAATGTTGTCTTTTACTCATTTCTAAATCTTCAACCTTATGGAGCAACGGTAAGCTTAGAGCAATAAAAGTCACATTTCAACTACATTAAATGAGTTCTATATAATTTTTAATGTTTCAAATATCCAAAATTTAGCTAACAATGTGTTTATATAGCATACCTCTGCTACATACAGAAATGTAAATATCAATTAGATTGGAAATCAACCAGAGAAGTGAATGTGAACACTGGCAAGCTGAAAAGTTCCTGAAATGATATTAATTTGGAACAAAACCAGAATTTAATAAATAGTGGGGTTTTTAATCTGACTGTACATATGTGTGTGTGTGTGTGTGTGTGTGTGTGTGTGTGTTTGTGTGCTTTCAATACATCACAAGGAAGAGAACATATAGAATTTCTAAGAAAAATTAGGCTGTGTTTGAAGATTATTTTTTTTTTTTTGCTATGGGTGATTAATTTCACAAAAATGACATCAATATCTATATCTATTCAAGACAAAACTGAATATATTTTCCAAATGAAAAGATTTATTTTGTTTTGTGGGACAATCAATGGGTTAATTGGTTTTATTTTTTCTACTAAATATATTAATTTTTGTACTGTTAATTATACACTTAAAATTAAACAGCTTGGTTAATTTTTTTTTATAATAAATCGAGGAGTGTGGAAAAGAAAAACTTCAAGAGAAAGACCCAGAACAATCCCATTACTTTAAAATTATCAAAGTTTATTTCTCTTTCATGTAGTAATTTTAGGTCATTACATCAATGGGATGACTGCTTTAAAAACATAACTATATCTTTGCAATCCTAAACAATATTTGTAGTCAATTTTTCTTCTGGTTATAAATTAGTATAGGTAACATACTCTGGTATTATTTTCCTTTACAACTTCATAGAGAAATAGGTTTTGGAGTTATGGTAACACAATCAAACTAAAATCTAGAATAGCTATTTATTCAAATATGTTTGAACTAATGTCTTTGGTTACATATGCAAAATTTGGATACAGACTAATAAAGGAGAATAACCAACCTTGCTGTTCATTCACTATTCAGATATAGCAAGTTATTTAATGTGTCTGTTCACATTTGCTCATCTCTAAAACATAAATAATAACATCAGCCTGGAAGAAGTTTAGTTCAGGAAAGTAGCAAACCCAGAGCTCACTCAATACTCCTCCGTACGCTGTGCAATAAACTTACAATCATCTTGAGATGAAATTAGCAATGAAGATAAATATATGACTTTTATTTTCCACTCTCCAAAATATCTGTCATTTATCAGGTTTGAATATGCATTCAAGCTTGTAGGTTTTAGGACTTGGCACAATTTTGAGTAGTTATCTATTTCTTTATACAGGTAAACTAATATTCAAAGTATGGTTCAATGTAATTTATAGCACTCTGTTTTAAAAGAACATACCAAATGGATCTTATTTAATTTGAACACCCCTTCGCTAAAATTTATCTAAACTCCCTAGTTCTCTGTAATAGACCAAGTAAGTATAATTGATAACATATGGATCCCAATTCCCTCTCCCTCCCTCCCATGTCTTCCGACACCTCCCCCCCCCCCCGCTTTCATCCCAACCCCACCCCTGGAGGGTGATGCCCTCCAGGAGGGATCATCAAAGTCTTTCAAGTCATTTCATTTGTATCAGGGTCTAGGCTCTCCTTCCTGCCTGTAGGCTAAGGGATTATCCCTCACACATTCCTTTTGTGCACCAGGGATATATGCTTGTTCCATTGTCAGAGGTCGCTTAGACTGTCCAGGCTGTCTAACTGAGACCCATGTTCATGGGGTCTGAGTTGGTCCTATGCTGGTTTCCCAGCTATCAGTCTGGGGGTCCCCGTTGTTCAGGTCAGCTGTATCTGTGGCTTTTTGTAGTGTGGTCTTGACCCCTTTTCTTATCACTCCTCCCTCTCTGCAACTGGATTCCAGGAGTTCAGATCAGTGTTCAGCTATAGGTGTCTTCTTCTGTTTCCATCACCTACTAGATGAGGGCTCTATGATGCCATTAAAGATAGTCATCAATCTCATTATCAGGGAAGGGCATTTGAGGTACATTTCCATTGTTGCTCAGACTGTTAGTTGGGGTCATCCTTGTAGGTCTCCGGATATTTCTCGAGTCAATTTTCTTTTCAAACCTATAATGGCTCCCTCTATTATTCTATAGTGTAATTACATCAAGATCCACTAGGTCTAGTTTATTACTTGCTTTTTGACTTTCATTAACTTTTAACATGCTTGTTTTCTCAGAAGATATGTTTCATACCCTTTTATAATCCATCTGTTCTCACTCATATATGACTGCAATAAGTGCCAACTGGTGATTCATTCAAGTGATTTAGAGAAAAAGTTCTTTAAATGTAAAATAAGCAAAGCAATTTCTCTTTGATCATTGCACATATTATTCTCACTTACCAACAGCATTATTTAACAGGGATGCCGCACAACCACACCTCAACCTCATAATCATTTTAAGAAGTCCTCCTCATTTGGGTGATTTTATTTATGTATTTTTGGGTTTATATTGCAGAGGAACATTTGTCCTGAAAGCTGGCTTTCTGATGCTTCACTCATAGTTGCTAAAAGTCTTCACGGTTTATGTTTTTTATACCCATTGTCCTTTCCTTCATTTTTCTCACTGATAAAGAAAAAGAAAGTAAGCTTTGACAATATTACTCCTCAACAATTCTTTTTATTTGACACAATCTCTTTGGAATAATCAGTTTTGTTTCCCAATATATTTTCTCTCTTTAGCATCATTTTGAAGCTATTCTAATTTTCATGTTTTAGGTATATTACTTCCTTCATTGCTATTATAAATTAAAGCAAAATTCCCCCCAAGTGTTTACCATTAAGATATTTATTGGCTGATTCTGAGTATACACAAGTTCTGTCAACAAAGAATGAGAGTTATGTATGGTTCCTGCATCTGATACAGAAGCAGATATGATTTGTAGGGTGAGTATGCTGGTGTATGTGCCTGTGTGTGTGTGTGTGTGTGTGTGTGTAATGTGAGTGTGTAGGGGATTGTCACACCTATATACTATATACTAGAGGTTTCTAAAATAGTCATTATTGAGAACAGGTCCAAATATTTGTATTAATCACAAAGCAAGTCTCTTTTCCTGAATCCACACTTCAAGAATGGCCTTTATTTCATTGTTGTTACTACATTTAAGAATGAAATCAAAGTCATTATTTCATTTTATTCACATATCTCCTTTTGTCCTATTTTTCTAGTCAAATGGTGTCAAGAAGAGTAAGACATGAATACAGTAGACAATTAAATAGATCATATATTTAAGTATTGATAAGAATAATTTTAGAAGCCTTTATATTTAAGTATGATTGCAGGAATCTTATTTTAGTACGTTTATTATAAATTAAGGCCTTATCCTTTAGAATAACACCTTCAAAATGATCAGCTTTTCCATACAGCAGTATGTAACTGAACGTTTCTCTTCAGTTTTGCCTACACATTCCCGAATAAACACTCAGTGTCTTACTATTAATTATAATTGTTAGGCTAATGGCTCACGCATATTTCTGATTACCTGTTAGTAAAATTAACCCCTTTTTACTAATCTGTGTATCAGCACATGACCGAGGCTTACTGGTAGTGTTCTGAGATCTAACTTCTTAAGAGGCCACAAAACGGATACACAGGAAACCCCAGAGCAGGACCTCCGCTAAAGAAAGAGTCCTCAGCTAGAGAGTGCCAGTTTTCAGTAAGATCCGAATATCATGCAGAAACTTCCCAAGTATCAGCTCAGCCTTTGTCCTATTCTGCCAGCCATTGGCTAGAGGTGAGTCTGGGCCCAATTGAAGCAGCCTCTGCCCTACAACCTCCCACCCTCCGACTCCATGGTTTGGCACCTGATCCCAAAGCTCCTATGTCCTGTCACCATCAAGAGCATTCTTGGAGCACTGATACACCCCAACCCATCCCCACCACAAGCCTGCCTCCCCTACCCTGTGCCCTACCATGCCTACTGTTCCGCTGCTCTGGTAGAGAGCTGAGGCAGAGGGTGGAGCAACAGTCCATTCTACTTCGGGGACTTCTAGGAGCAACTCTGAACAAAGGAAACCTGATTATCCACACAGGACCACACATAATTTCCACCGGCTTGGTCATGGATCCGACATCCAGTCCTGTGATGGAGTCCCAGGCCCCTCCCAGAGACCCGACTATCTCTGGGGGACCACATGAATATTCTCCTGGATCTTCATCCCTGACAACATCCCTGGGTCTCTGTCAGCAGAGAGACCACCTAAAGAGCTACAGATATTGGGCCAGACAGAGCTACAGATATTGAACCTCTGGTCTACATAAGGCAACAAGAGAAGTACCATGGAAAGAGGGGGAGACCCCACCAACACCTACTGGAAGAAGCTATGGGAAGATGGCAATACAAGAAAACGCCTAACAACAGAAGGACAAGCATGATACCACCAGAATCTAGGGAATCTACATCAACTAGAACGGAACACAACAAGAAAGCAGAGGAAGCAGAAGTGAACGACTTAAAAATTACCATCATAAAAATGATAGAGGCCCTCAAAGAAGATGTGAGAAAATCTCTTAAAGAAATGGAGGTAAAAACAAACAAAAAAGTGGAAGAAATGAGCAAATTCCTTCAGGAAAGTAAAGAAAGTACAGGAAGCCAAGGAAAAAAAACAACTAAGCAGGTTAAGGAAACAGTTCAAGACTTGAAAACTCAAATAGAGAAAATAAAGGCAACACAAACCAAAGGAAAGCTGGAAATAGAAAAACTGGGCAAAAAAATCAGGAACAACAGAAGCAAGCATAACCAACAGAATTCAAGAGATAGAAGAGAGAATCTCAGGCACAGAAGATAAACTAGAATAGATTCATCAACCAAAGAAAATCATAAATCCAACAAATCCTTAACACAAAACATCCAGGAAATGTGGGACACCATGAAAAGGCCAAACCTGAGAATAATAGGCACAGAGAAAGGTGAGGAAATCCAGCTGAAAGGTGCTGAAAACATATTCCACAAAACCATCGAGGACAACTTTCCCAATCTGAAGAAGGACATGCCCAAGAAAGTACAAGAAACATACGGAACACCAAATAGGCTGGACCAAAGAAAAAAGATCCCTCGACATATAATAATCCAAACACCTAGCATACAGAATAAAGAATATTAAGAGTAGTGAAGGAAAAAGGACAGGTAACATATAAAGGCAGACAGACCTATCAAAATTACACCTGATTCCTCCATAGAAACTCTCAAGGCCAAAAAGTCCTGGATAGATGTTCTACAAGTATTAAGAGAACACTGATGCCAGCCCAGGCTACTATACCCAGCAAAACTCTCAATCACTATAGATGGAGAAAACAAGATATTTATATTTAATGGCAAAACCAGATTTTCCTTATAGTTATCTTCAAATCCAGCCTTACAGAAAGAATTGGAAGGAAAACTCCAACACATGGAAGGTAATTATGCCCACAAAAATGTAGGTAATAGATAATATAACGACACCAGAAACCAAGGGTAAAGCAGAACAAATATATTTACAATGCCACTCCAACAACAAACCTAAAATAAACAAGCATCAATAATCAATGGTCCTTACCCTCAACATTAATGGTCTTAACTCACCTATAAAAACACACAGGCTAACAGAATGGATACGAAGACAGAATCCATCCTTCTGCTGCATATAAGAAACAAATCTAAGCTTAAAAGATCGACATTACATCTGGGTAAAGGGTTTGGAAAAGGTTTTCCAATCAAATGGAACCAAGAAGCAAGCAGGTATGGCTATCTTAATATCTAACTAGTTAGACTTCAAACAAAAATTAATCAAAAGAGATAAAGACGGTCATTTCATATTCATCACAGGAGAAATCCATAACCAAAAAGTGTCAGTTCTGAACATCTATGCCCCTAATACAAAGGCACCCACATCATAAAAGAAATGTTACTAAAACTCAAAGCTCACATAAAATTTCACACACTTATAGTGGGAGACTTCAATATACCACTCTCAACACTAGACAGGACCACAAATCAGAAACTCAAGAATTAACAGAAGTTATGTCTCAACTGGGGTTAACAGACATCTATAGAACATTCCATCCAAAGACAAAAGAATATAACTTCTTCTCTGCTCCACATGGAACCTTCTCTAAAATCGACCACATAAAAGGTGGCATAGCAAACCTCAGCAGATACAAGAGAATAGGAATAGTCCCATGTACTTTATCAGACCACTGTGCTTTAAAATTGGAATTCAACAATAACACAAATAGCAGAAAACCTGCAAACTCATGGAAACTGAACCATGTGCAATTGCACCACACTTGGGTCAAAGAAGAATAAAGAAAGAAATTAAGGACTTTCTAATACTCAACGAGAATGAGGATACAACATACCCGAAATTATGGGAAAACTTGAAAGCAGTGCTACCAGGGAAGTTCATTGCACCAAGTGCTCATATGAAGAAAACAGAGGATAGTCACATAAGAGAATTAACAGTGAAACGGAAAGCCTTAGAACAGAGAGAAGCAAACTCACTCTGTAGGAGTAGACGCCAGAAAATAATCAACTTGAGGGCTGAAATCAACAAAATAGAAACTAGGAAAACAATACAAGAAATCAAGGCAATGAAGAGTTGATTTTTTGAGAAAATCAACAAGATAGACAAATCTTTTCCAAACTAATGTAAAAGCAGAGAGAGAACATGCAAATTAACAAAATCAGAAAAGAAAAGGGGAACATAACAATTGACACAGGAAATCCAGACAATTTTCAGGTCATACTTTGAAAACCTGTACTCCACAAAAATTGAAAATTCAATGGAAATGGACAAATTTCTGGATAACTCTTATTTAACAAATTAAATCAAGAACAGACAAACTACTTAAATAGTCCTGTAACCCACAATGAAATAAAAGCAGTCATCGAAAGCATTCCAACCAATCTCTTTTTATGAAGCCACAATAACCTTGGTACCCAAGCCTCACAAAGACATAACTAAGAAACACAACAAGGCTGCCCTCTCTCTGCATATCTCTTCAATATGGTATATGAAGTTCTAGCTAAACGTATAAGACAACAAAAGGAGATCAAGGGGATCCAAATTGGAAAGGAAGAAGTCAAACTGCCTCTATTTGCAGATGATATGAGTGTTTACATAAGTGACCCAATAATTCTACCAGGGAACTCCTACAGCTGATAAATACCTTCAGCAAACTAGCAGGATACAAGATAAACTCCAAAAGATCAATAGCCCTACTTTTTGCAAACGACAAAATGACAGGGAAAGAAATCAGAGAAACATCATCCTTTACAATAGCCACAAGCAATATAAAGTATCTTGGCGTAATGCTTACCAAACAAGTAAAAGACATATATGATAAGAATTTGTGGCTCTAAAGAAAGAAATCAAAGAACACACCAGAAAATGGAAAGATCTCCCATGATCTTGGATAGGTAGGACAAACATAGTAAAAATGGCAATCTTGCCAAAAGCAATCTACAGATTGAATAAATCCCCATTAAAATCCCATCACAATACTTCACTGACCTTGAAAGGATAATAATCAACTTTATATGGAAAAACAAATTACCCAGGATAGCCAAAGCAACCCTATACAATAAAAGAACTTCAGGAGGCATCACCATTTCTGACTTTAAGCTGTACTACAGAGGTATAGTTCTGAAAACAGCCTGGTATTGGCACAAAAATAGACAGGTAGACCAATGGAATCGAATAGAAAAATCCTGATATTAACCCACACACCTATGAACACCTGATTTTTGACAAAACAGCTAAAATTATACAATGAGGCAGGACAGCATCTTCAATGAATGGTGCTGGCATAATTTGATGAGGGTGTGTAGAAGACTGCAGATAGACCCATATCTGTTGTCATGCAGAAAACTCAAGTGCAAATGGATCAAAGACCTCAACATCAATCCAGCCACATCGAAGTCTTAGAAGAGAAAGTAGGAGGTACCCTAGAACAAATTGGTATAGGAGACTCCTTCCTGAACATAACTGCAGAGGCACAGACACTGAGAGCAAGAATTAATAAATGGGACCTATTCAAACTTCTGTAAGGCAAAGGACACAGTGGAGAAAACCAAAGGGCAGCCCACAGACTGGGATTTTTACTAATCCTATATGCTACAAAGGGCTGATCTCCAAAATATACAAAGAACTCAAGAAACTAGTCACAAAACACCACTTAACCCTATTAAAAATGGGTTACACAACTGAAAAAATAATTCTCAATAGATGAAATACAAAAGGCTGAAAGACACTTAAGAAAGTGCTCCATATCCTTAGCTATCAGGGAAATGCAAATCAAAACTACTTTGAGATACCATCTTACTCCTGCCAGAATGGCTAAAGTTAGAAACACCAATGACAACTCATGCTGGAGAGGATGGGAGAAAGCGGAACACTCCTCCACTGCTGGTGGGAGTGCAAACTCGTACATCCATTTTGGAGAGCAGTATGGCAGTTCCTCAGGAAAATGGGAATTAGTTTACTACAAGACCTGACAATCCCCCTGTTAGGCATATACCCAAATGATCCACATCCGTACAACAAAAACATCTGTTTAACTATGTTCATAGCAGCACTATTTGTAAAAGCAAGAACCTGGAAGCAACCTAAATGCCCCTCAATTGAAGAATGGTTAATGAAGATGTGGCACATCTACCCAATGGAATACTACTCTGCAGAAAAAAATAATGGTATCTTGAATTTCGCTGGCAAGTGGATGGCAGTTGAAGAAACCATCCTGAATGAGCTAACTCTGTCACAAAAAGAGGAACAAGGTATTTACTCACTCATACATGGATTTTAGACAGAGCAAAAGATCACCAGCCTATAATTCACACTACCATAGGAACAAGGTGTATTGTAAGAGATCCATATAAAGTTCCTCACAGAAATGGTATGAGGCATGTCCCCCAGAGCTCAGGGGAAGCAGGGGGGGCAGCGAATGCAGAGAGAAATAGGAGAAAATGAGGGGGAGGAAAGGAGAGAAAGAAAGAGACAGAGAGGGAGAGAGAGACAACATAAAAGAGGGATCCAATATTGGTTTGAAGATAAAATTGAACACAAAGAAAAGTCTAGAGAACTAAAAGATTGCTGCCAACTAACACTTTGAGCATCCATGGAAAGGCTACCATAAATGCCCTTCATGGATAGTGAGGTAAACAACCAACTTATTCATGGATCCCTCATCTAATACCTGTTGGAAACAGGAGCAAACACCCATACATAAACACTGAGTCAAACTAGAACCCAAATGCAGATCTAGAGGACAAGACCAGGCTTCAGAAACACATAGAGACAGATGACCTGAACATGGAGGAGCTAAGGGGCAACCAGACTGATAGCTGGGATGCCTGCATAGGACTGACTCAGTCCCCCTTGTATATGGGTCTCAGACAGAAGGACTGAGTAGTTTAAGGGACCTCAGACAGTGGAGCCAGGATGTATCCCTGGTGCACAAAAGGACGTTGCGAACACATCCCCCATGGATGGATAAGTGCCTTAACCTAGAGACAGGAGAGAAGCCCTAGTCCCTACTTCACATGACCTGTCAGATCTACATGACCCCAACTGGATGTCATTCCCCTACATATGGAATTGGTGTGGGGGGATGGGAGGGGAGGGTCTTTAGGATGTATGTGAGAGGGCAGAGAGTGTAAAAGGGTGGGAGGGAGAGGGAAGTGTGATAGACATGTAAAATAATAAATTAAATAAATAGAAAAACTTTGACTCCAAAATTTAAGTTCAAGTACAAGTTACTGGGGAAAAAGATTTCTATTTTTGTTTCTACAGAAAATGAAAAGCTGTGGATTCCTTCCAGACTAACGTGGTTTGATCAAGCCAGGCACCCTGAAACAGTGTACCAGGTGATCCTACATTCAAAACAGCTGGACAAAGCAATCTTGCAGACTACAGCCAGGATTTTTGCATCTTCTTAGAATTCCCCATGACAGTGCCCCTTACCAGCAGGAAGTAGTTTGGAAAGAATGACGCCCAAATTCCCAAATATTGTCTATAAATGTTTGTTTTCATTTAAGTGGACTTGCTTATAAAAAAATAAATAAGTAAATAAATAAATAAATATCAGAAATAGGCTGAAGAGTTAGTCCTGGAAAAAACAAACAAACAAACAAACAAACAAAAAAAGCTCATACACATTTAATAGCTTTGCATATTCAAAAGTGGCAGAATAATTCAATTTATTTGTATTTTATATAACTGTCTAATTAATATTTTAAAACATTATTTCACTTATGATTTGGGGTTCCATCTCCTGTATTTTAGTAAAGAGATAGTCACAAAATAAACAACAACTCTAGTTCTCCTCGTATGTGATAGAACTTCGGACTTTATTTCTTCTATTTAGGCTTATGATCTTGTTGCAGAAGCTATTTCCATCTCAGTTTCTCTACCAGTGCAATAGTCCAAAGCTCTTAGGAGTTACATTCTAAATGACTTATTTTAGCATCATCATATGTGCGTGAAGATGTATTATTTATCTTTTTTATATATACCATATTTCACCAAGATACTTCCTGATAATAATATAGTTTTATTTTTACACTTTAGTAAGAACACCTATATAATATTGTAATTAGCCACTCATTCATTGATGAACCCCATGTACTGCTTATTATGCATATCACAGTAATAAGAAAGTGAATAATTAATCTATAGAAATAAAAATAATCAATATGAATAGATACTGTTGAAGAGAGGAAATTCAAGTGGTATACAGAATGATGAAACAAAAACTCAAAATTTTTAGTCACCAGGGAAAAGTATATCAACATTAATACCAAAAGGTAGGTTATCTACCCCAGTTAGAAAGGTTTTTATTAGAAAGACAAAAGGATATTTTCAGGACAGAAAATAAGAACTCTCTCTCATAGTTGATGGGGATATAACTTAGTATGGAGATGAAGAAACATGTACCTCGAAAACCAAAAGAGATTAAAACCTATGACCTAACTCCTCAGAGACACTCCTGCAGAGCTATGTTTAAAAATGATTTTCACAGAGAAATTTATCACCCATTTCAATTTCCTGATAGAAGCTGCCCACATGATTAAAATGTGAACATCTATCTATAAACCTATCATTCCTGTCAATCATGTATCTATCAGCCTACCTGTCAATTGTCTGCCTACATGTTAATGGTTTTAATGATTTTCTTTTCATAGAAATATAGCTGTGACTCTAAGGTTGTACCTAGGAGCACTTCATTAGAATTTTATTTAATAGCATTGTTTCTGCTCCTCTATTTCAGAGTCATTTTGTATGCTCATTTTTTGTATAATATGTTCATTTTTTAATGTTTAAAATGTATATAGTATATAGCCTATACATATGTCTGCAAGTCAGAAGATAGCACCACATCTCATTACAGATGGTTGTGAGCCACCATGTGGTTGCTGATAATTGAACTCAGAACCTCTTCAAGAATAGTCAGTGCTCTTAACCTGTGAGCCATCACTCTAACCCCTTGTATACACATTTTCACCTATTAGTCTCATAAACAGTTGTAGAACTGAACATTGCTTCCTTTATTTTTTTCATGAAAAATAATAAAGTGAGTAACTTGAATGATTCAAAAGAAGAGATGTTCAAAAACACTGTCTAAATGAGACAAGCACAATAGATTCAGGGAAAGTATCCCTTAATTCCTGATTGTTTAAAATCTCCCTTACTATTCATTTATACACTATAAGCAAGTATCCTTAAAAGGACAGTGCATTCTTAGAAGGCACATGGGCATCTTCATAGATGCAAACCATCCTTAACCATTATCCCATTTTTGCATATGGCTTACAATTTTAATTATTCTTGAGAATGAATTTTTCAATTTCTCTTTATGGATTAAATTTAAGATAAATAAAATAAATTTTGAACAAACTGGACAAACTGGAGTTTTTTTTTTTTTTTTGTTCATTAGTGGGAGGTGGATAGATAGATAAATATTCTTCTTCTTTTTTATTTTTTTTCATTTTTTGTAGAGCAGACATTTATATCTGTTTAAAAATATGTTTCCCTGAGGGATTTTAGTATCTCTTTTAGCTCCAGGCTCTTCTTTTTGATCATTTAGATTTTACTGGAATTTTCTGTTGGTCATTGTAGAGAAAGTTGTAAAATTGAATGTTCTATGAAGTGTAAGCAGAATGAACACAATATCTTTCTACCCTCGTGGTCCCAATGCGCAAAGTGTTTTTCCCACAACATATGCAGGATTTTACCTAAAACAGTTAGCCAAACTAAACACACATTTATTTTACTTATATTGATTTATTGGTATTCTTTTGTTGCCTGATGATATGTGTATTTACTTTAATATTGAAGAATAAAGCATGGAGAACAAAAAGAAAACATCTTTACGATGCTGAAAATAAAGAGTGATCATAAAAATTAATTTGTAATATGTATACTAACAGGAAATACTTTGAATTTAACAGTTCCAACTGAATTAACAGATTTTTAAAGACACCTTTTTAGGTATTCAATACACTCTTACATTTAACAAAGATTTACATTTAAATATCTCTTAATGTTGTTTCTAAATTATTTGTTATTCAGTGAACAAAACTAATGGTTATTGCATTGAAGTTTTAATGAGTAAAGGTTGAGAATATTTAATATAATCCTGTGATAATAAGTATGAGAGTAGATTAATAATGAGAAATACAAAATTTGCTCTTTCATTATCAATGGAAGGTTAAGGAATTAATTTTACCGACCATGAAATGGAAATAGCTTCCCTACTATTTTATTAACCAATACTTAGAGCCATCTAATCAACTCCTGCATTTGGATCACATCTATTACTTAGCGCCATTAGATCAGCATTCCCATCAGTTTCTTAGGTTAATATAACTCAATAAATAACAGTGAAGTGAAAGCTAGATCATATTACATGATCATTTCTTGATAAAACATTATAGATCATTAAAGAAATATCAACACTTCTGATGATGAAACAAGTGTATATTAGTAGCTCCACATGCGTTTATTTCTAATTAAACAACATAATGCTGTCATCATTAGTGAAAATAATTACCATGGGTGTAGCTCAGTGGTAGAAGGTTTTCTAGCTGTGTAAAGCGTAAAATCCTACATGAAATACTCAGCAAAACACCATTTAAAAATCAATCAATCAATAAATAAATAAATAAAATAAAAGAATGGGTTAACAGGAGTTAGGGAACACTGTATTAATTTTTTTTTTTTTATCTGTGAGGGTTACATATGTTCCTCTCTTCCCTTCATATGTGTCTTGAGGATCTAGAATGATGTTTCTCAGGCTTTGAAGTGGGTGCCTTTACCCAGTGAACAATCTTTCTAACCCCAGGAGGTAGAGGGATAATTTAGAACATGGTCAACCTGTAAAAATGAAACAAATTTGATTCCCATTAATAATGATTTGGGATACAAATTTTAAGTTTTCCTATAGAAGTTAAAATTGGAAGGTCTGAACTTAATCAGAAAATATATGGCTAGCTTTACACTTTGAAAATAGTGCAGTACATATTTAAAGAAGAGAACTGAATAAATGTGTAACTGTGATAGCAATGCATGTGGTACACACTTATAGTTGAAAGAGTTGACCTAATATTTTATAAATTATTTCCATATTGACCAATTGTGAGTTATTCTGTTCAGGCTTTATTTTGTTTTATGTACGTTTTCAGAGATGACTACTGGATAAATAAATAAAAGTAATTGATATGCTCTTCCTTGAGAAGAACATTACTCTCAGAATTTCTTAGTTGCCTGAAATTCTTTGTGTATGGTTGAGGCTTAATGGTCTTTCCCTCATACACTTTGACATGTCTATTACTGATTTCTTTTTTTTTTTTTTCCTTTTTTTAAATTAAATTTGAAACAAGGCTGTTTTACATTTCAATTTCAATTCCCTCACCCTCCTACCCTCCCGTCACTCCCACCACACCACAGCCCATCCCTTTTTTGCTCCCCAGGGAGTGTGAGGCCTTCCATCGGGAGTCTTCAAAGTATGTCATATCATTGGGAGAAGGCCCTAGGCCCTCCCCCATGAGTCTATGCAGAGTTGGTATCCCTCTATGTGGGATGGACTCCAAAAGTCCACTTCTATACTAGGGACAAATAGTGATCCATTACTAGAATGCCAAGTCCTCCTAACTAACACCAACATCCAAGGTGTGTGGGTCATTTCTATGCTGGTTTCCCAGCTATCAGACTGTAGTCCATGAACTCCCCCTTGTTCACGTCAGCTGATTCTGTGGATTTCTCCAGCCTGGTTTTGACCCCTTTCCTCATTACTTCTTCTCTCACTGTAATGCTGTAACTGGATTCCAGGAGTTCAGCTCATTGTTTAGCTGTGGGTGTCTTCTTCTGCTTCCATCAGCTACCAGATGATGACTCCAGCATGGCATATAACATGGTCATCAATCTCATTATTGAGGAAAAGCATTTAATGTAGCCTCTCCACAATTGTTTAGAGTGTTAATTGGGTTCATCCTTGTAGACCTCTGGGCATTTCCTGGGGCTAGATTTCTTCTTAAAGCTCCCTCTATTATTGTATCTCTTTTCCTGTTCTACTCTATTCTTTCTCTGTCTCAATCTTCCTGTTCCCTCATCCCCAACTCTTGCCTCCTCTTCTGCTCTTCTCTTTCTACTAACTCCCTCTCCCCTCCTTCCATTTTCCCCAATTGCTCGGGAGATCTTGTCCCTTCTAGGTCTCTGGGGGACCATGTATGTCTCTCTTAGGGTCCTCCTTGTTTCCTAGCTTATCTGGTGGTGTGCATTGTAGGCTGGTAATCCTTTGCTTCATGTCTAAAATCCATATATGAGTGAGTACATACAATGTTTGTTTGTCTTTCTGTGACTGGTTACATCACTCAGGATAGTTTCTTGTAGTTCCATCCATTTCCCTGTGAATTTCTGGATTGCATTGTGTTTTTCTGCTGAGTAGTACTCCATTGTGTAAATGGAGTACTTCGGTTGAGGGGCATGTAGATTGCTTCAAGGTTGTGGCTATTACAAACAATGTTGCTTGAACATAGTTGAACAGATGTCCTTTTTGTATGAATGGCCATCTTTTGAGTATATGCCTAAGAATGTAATTACTGGATCTTGAGGTAGACTAATTCCCATTTTTCTGAGGAACTGCCATACTGATTTCCAGAGTGGCTGTAGGAGTTTGCACTCCCATCAGCAGCAGAGAAGTGTTCCTCTTTCTCCACATCCTCTCCAGCATTAACTGTCATTGATGTTTCTGATTTTAGCCCTTCTGACAGGAGTAAGATGGTATCTCAGAGTTGCCTTGATGTGTATTTCCTGATGGCTAAGGATACTGAGCACTTTGTTTCTTCTTTAGGTAGTCATGTTGATAAAATTTTTATGAGTGTAGCTCTGAAATTACTATATCAAACAGTTTATGTCTAATATGTATATATCACATACACATAAACAATAATTAAGGTGAGAAGGGGTCATACATTTGAAAGTGAGCTAGATTTGTGTATGGGAGGGATTGGAAAGAGGAAGCAGAAAGGGGAAATGATGTAATTATATTTCTAATCTCACAAATAAAAGAAATTTGAAAAGAAGAATTCTGTTGCTGAAGAGGTAGATCAATGGTTGTAGTGCTTTGAATAAAAATGGGTGCGATAGAATCATATAATTGAATTCTTTGTCATTAGTGAGTGGTGGTACGTAGGGAGGTTAGGACCCGTGGCCTCGTTGAAGGAAGTGTGTTACTAGGGGTGGGCTTCTCAGTTTCAAATATTTAAGCCAGTCTCAGTGTCTCTCTTTATTCCAGCTGCCTATAAATCTCTAACCATCAACATTCTGAAATTTTAAATCTCTTTCACACCAAATTTTTTTCTTTTATTATTTTTGCTTTCTTGGTTTAAAATTCTTCTCTGTATCTGTTACCTCAACTTGTCCTAGTAGAATATTATCTTCTGCATGGCATCATCACACACCCTTCATTTTCACAGCCCAGCAGCCATTGGTGTCTGTGTACCAAAAATTTGATTACACATTCTATAAAATAAAATTTCAATAATCACTTCAAAATTTCTGATGATGTCTATTCTCCCTCTCTCCTGCTCTTCTCCCATTCCCAGGAGCTAGCCACGTCCAATAGATTCTCAAGTAGGATGGTGCTTCTTTCTGTGCCCCTCTTTCTGTGGAGGGATTTGTTTTTCTGGATCTGGATTGAAGTTTTCCCATATTAATTGTGTTTTGCTTGATAAAAGAAAAGAAAAAAGAAAAAGTTTTCCTGGCTCTGGAATGAGGGATTTAGGCCAGGAATAGAAAACTTGATTTGAATATTCCCAATCCACTCGGTAAAACATAGGATTCCACATTTTCTGTTGAGCTGTTCAACAGGCAAAAATCTATGCAAAATAGGGGAAAAAAATCAAAAACTTTGTTTTTTTTCCTAAGCATTTCAGTTACAGGATACTGAGTCTGTATGCTGTAAGAAGTATGGTTTTACCATCCGCCTCTGGTCTTGTCCCGCAGCTGCGCCAGCCCCAAATAACACACAGAGACTCCGTATATGATATAATTCTGTTGGCCAGTTACTATTTTCTTATCGGCTAGCTCTGTGTTAATTATTAACCCATTTCTATGTATTTCCATGTGGTCTTACCAGCGAGAGGTGGCTGGTGGTTCTAGTCTCTCCAGACTCTCCATCCTGGCTCCTCCTTACTACTTCCTCTTTCCTCCTTGTCTCCTAGTCCCTCCTATCTTCCTTTCCTATTGGCCAACGGTGCTTTATTCATTAACCAGTATGAGAAACACATATACAGAATGGCATCTTCCATCATCTCCTCTTTTCTGTCTAAATGAAAAGAAGGGTTTTAACCTTAACCTTAATATAGCAAAATATATCACACAACTGTTATCAAATAAGAATCACAGTTAACAATATGTACTCCATTAAAATTTAGCAAGATTAAAAGAAACTATTCTATCATCTATCCTTTATTTGTGAGTCTAAAGTCTATGTAACTTATCTTTAATACTAAGGAAAACTATAACCATAACTATCTGTTTTCAACTCCTTCAGAGACCACAGAAGGATAGTCTATAAACTCTAGAAATGACAGAGACATCTTGCTTTGTCAGTCACCTGAGGTTCTTATGTAATCTTCCATCTTCAGCCCATAGGCCATAGTGTGTCTAGCAGACTCTTCTGCAAAGCAGGAAACTTTAAACTGTCTTCTTGTATTGGAAGTTTGTCAGTTTCTCTGTGTCCTGCATACTGTCTTGCAGACTCTTCCATGAAGCAGGATCTCTGTAGCAATGTCTATCTTGAATCAGCAGTCACTTTTTGGTGGGTCCTGCATGTCCAGTTTATACAGCATAAAGTCAAACACTCCAGAGAAGAGCAGTATCTTGTCCAAATGGCTAGTCTTGCCATATTGGAGGCAAACTCCATAATGTGTTTCTTTAATGTCCATCTTCCTTTCTGACGCAGGTGGTGCTGCCAGGAGCAGTTGTGTCTCATTGTCAAGAAAAACCCTAAAACATTTTAAATGCCATATTCTGTAGGTCTTTGAAAGGTTTGAAGAATGCCTATCTATCTCAAATACATCTCTGTGTATCTTGAAAAACCTAACTAAACTCTAAGCTTTGACTATCATAGGTAATTATCTATAATCTGTACTACATCATACATTACATTTCTAACTGAGCTCAATAAACACAATACCTAAACAAGAGGAGAAATATACATAGCACCTTATTGACCTTAAATTGTATCAATAAATGAAAATCCATTCCAAAACAAAGTATTCATATCTATATCATAATCCCCTTTTTACCTTTAAAAGAATTGGCTATGATCATTAACCACTTATAACCAATCCCATTTAAATGAAAACAAACATTTATAAACAATATTTGGGAATTTGGGCATCGTTCTTTCCAAACTACTTCCTGCTGGTAAAGGGTGCTGTCATGGTGGAATCCTAAGAAGACACAGAAATCCTGGTTGTAGTCTGCAAGGCTGCTTTGTCCAAGCTGTTTTGAATGTTGGATCACCAGCGACTTTGTTTCAGGGGGCCTGGCTTGATCAAACCACATTGGTCTGGAAGTAATCCACCGCTTTTTATTTTCTGTGGAAACAAAAATAGAAATCCTTTTCCCCAGTAACTTGTCCTTAGACTTAAATTTTGGAGTCAAAGCATTTTTAAAATATATAAATTGGATTGATCCAGCACCATTTGTTTTAACAGTTGTTATTTCCTCAGCAGTCAAAAGATACACAGACAATATAACACCATACAGTAACCAGATTCTCTCTGAGCTTTTCATCTTTACTGTGGCTTTATTATTACTCTGTTTCTTTTATTTTTTATTTTTTTGAGACAGAGTTTCTCTTGTAACTCTTGTCTGTCCTGGAATTTACTCTGAGTACCAGGTTTACTTGGAATCACAGAGATCTGCTTGCCTCTGTCTCCTGAGTGCTGGGATTAAAGGCGTGTGCTACCACACCAAGCTGTTCTCTGTCTTTTTAAAACAATTTTATTTTTTTCCATGTCTTCTTATATTTTAAAACACAATGTAAACCTTTAGAGGTTTTTCTTAATATGAGTCTATCTTTAATGTAAATGTTTATAGTTTTCTGGCCACGAGTCTTTTATCTGGTAAACAACAACATTTGTAAAATGGAATTCATAGTTGTTTCTATGGCTGTTTATCAAACATGTAGGCAGCTATATTACCACCAGCACTCTATATTACCACCAGCACTCAGAGCTGTGGTCACCACCTTGGTCTGCTTGCTGCCATCCAGCAAGGATGCTGCCGGCTTGGTGATGTGCTCACTGCCATTGCCATCTCTCATACACACCAATAAATTGTTAGCAGTGCTTCTTAAAAGCGGTTTTTTGCCGCTTATGCTGAGTCAGGAAACCTCTCTTAAAGAAACCGTGCAATCTGCTTGTCTCTTGCAAGTCAGAGTCCAACTGAGAAAAATGCTGTTACCAAGAAACCTTGCTTGTCTCTGTTCTTTTGTTTCTAAAACACTTTTTTAAGCTTTTGTTAAATTTTAAGTGTAAGTTCTTATTAGCCACGTGGGTGCCATTTGTAAGAGTATGGGATTTTCCTCCTGCCGCCTGGTCTGGTCTGGTCTTGTCCTGCCGCCACGCCAGCCCCAAATAACACACAGAGACTCTGTATATGATATAATTCTGTTGGCCAGTTACTATTTTCTTATCGGCTAGCTCTGTGTTAATTATTAACCCATTTCTATGTATTTCCACATAGTCTTACCAGCGAAAGGTGGCTGGTGGTTCTAGTCTCTCCAGACTCTCCATCCTGGCTCCTCCTTACTACTTCCTCTTTCCTCCTTGTCTTCTAGTCCCTCCTATCTTCCTTTCCTATTGGTCAACAGTGCTTTATTCATTAACCAGTATGAGAAACATATATACAGAATGGCAACTCCCATCTGTATGCTGTACATTAAAGATGCATGGGATGGAAAGAACTAGCGATTGGTATGGTGCATGGGTTTCGGGACTCCCTTTCTGAGAAACAATTAAGCAGAACTCCTAGCTGATGGTAACAGGTGACTTGAAGAGCTCAGGACCAGGCATCGAGTTACTGTGCAGCATTTCTTCAGACTTAAGCAACTCATCCTAGAGGGAAGATTAAGCACAGTGATATTAATGAAGTAAACAAAAGTTACAAGTCCATGAGTGCCAAAAATTAAAAACAGACTAACAAACCCCTTTCCCAAAGTGGTAAAGACAGCAAACAATTCACTGGAGAGGAATCGCCATGCTCTTGCGCTTCCTACCACTCACATAGGTAGTTTCAGCAATGCAACTTTCATGAGTGACATTCAGGATGTGATGAGCTTTTCAGTAATACATCTGCCTTGAAATCCTCCATTCATCCTGTGTGTAACTCTTCACCCACATTTCCTAATGGACCCTCCCCCATTACACTCAAGGGTTCCCTCAACTAGGCTTGCTGAAATGTTTCCTTTGATTTTTCGTTGACTACCTCTCTAGGATGAGTAGGCATTTGTTTGTATTTGCCCAGGGAAAGTCACAACAAAAGCAAATACTGGCTAGGTCAACAGATAGGCGATGACAAAAGGTTTTGCTTTATTGTCCACAACTCTACAGCTGATATTTAAATAAATGATAAGAACATTCTGGAAAACAAGAATATAAATGTGTGAAACCTTAATCCTCAGTATAAAGAGTTTGGTTATATTAAAGTTAAATATCAGCCAAAGTAATGCTTATTACTTGTTAAAAATATTTAATAATATGTGGGTGGAAAGGTTTTTTTAGTGTTATTGTTTATTTAGAGACAGGACAAAATCTCTGAAAAAAATTACCAGGTCTGGATGGGATAAAAAAGTAGGAAAACATGCTTAATTCCATTAGAAAATTTTCAATAAAATCCAGAAACATTGATTCATGGACTAATTACCTTGATTTTTATTGTTAACAATAGGGGGGCTTTATTACTATTTTTTATCTGTTGAGTTTTTGGATGAGGTGGAATTTTACTCTGTGATATTTATCAGGTAGATTTATGTAGCTGGTGTCCACAGCTCACACACATTTGTAGCAATAGTTATTGTCACTAATGTTTATTTTCCTTTCCTGGAACCCAACCTCTAAAAGTTAAGTGTAAAATAATAGAAAGCAGAGAGCTATATACAGATGAGATCTTTATAAAGACAGTTATAGTTGCAAGAAAGGCCAGTTCATGTTTCCCTTGTGCAGCCCCCATTTTGAAAATGGTAAAAGAAAATAAGTGAGTGAGCTTGCAGTTTTAAATAGTTTATCAATGTCATCAGTGAGAAAGTAACATTGAACATATAATGACAGAAAGGGACAATTATCTTCACAGAGACCTTAGGAAACAGCATTTTAAAGAAAGCAATGAATTCATTCAATAGATGTACTTGGCATTTCTGAAGAAATACAAAAATCCCAGGATATGTAAAGAAAATATTATGGTAATAGAATAAAGACCAGAACATTGAAAGAAATCCTCCTAGGTAGGTTCTGGGAGGCCTTTATAAAGTCCACTTGCACCAACAATCAATTTGTGTTTTTGAACAAACACATTCAACACTGACTTCTCAAAATAAATAAACGAAGTTAATGCAATTTCTTGAACAAAATTAATAAATAATTTAGGAAAGAAATTAGACTGTGGCTGTAATAAGAAATATAAAGTCACTGTATATTACATGGCAATTCAATGTTTGTTAAAACATTAGCTATGGGTAAAAGCAGAATAAGTAAAGTACGGGATGACTCAGGCTTATTGTCCACAATATTAGTACAGAAATGTTATTTATTAGCTGATATGTTAAATAAGAGGGACATTTACTATTTGGAAGCTTGGAATAAAAAGCATCTGATTAAATGGAAATGTGTTACTTCAAATAAAACTGTGAGTGGAAATGTCTACAGATTAGTTGCATATATATATATATATATATATATATATATATATATATATATATATATATAAAATTAGAAATGAAGAAAGAATACACATATCTGGAAACTTCAATGTATGTATTCCACATGTCATCTACAATATAAACAGCCACATGAAGGTGTGGGTAACTTGGAGAGTCCATTTAAATAATCAAAGATAACAATCTGAAAAAGAAGATAAAAATCTGTCATAGAATATAAAACTTCATTATTTAATAGATAAATGTTAATTGTATTCACACTACTCAGTAATCAATTTAATAACATATTGGGAATGAAGATGTAATTCAGGGTACAGCACTTGTACATCATACACTAGGCCTAGAGTTTGATTGCCCAGCACAACATTAAAGTAATGTACTCAGGCTTGCCATTTGGTGTTAGATTTGTTAGTATTCAGGCATGTTTACTGGCTTGTCCTTTGGGGTTCTGACAGGGTAAGCCCTCAGCTGCAGCCACTAAGAGCACCACCTGTGCATATTCACTATGTTGCCATTTAAAAGGGCCCTGACCATCTTGCAAGCTACTCTTTTTCTCTTTCCCTCTGTCTGTTTCTTTCTCTCTCCACCTTTTTTCTCTCTTCTGCTGCTCCTCCATCCTCTTTACCCTTTTATGATCCCTTTCTCTAATAACGCTGCTTGAACACTGTCAAGTGATTCATCACTGATGATCTTTCAGTCATAAAACCATTAATATAAGTAACATTAATTTACAGAATGAGTAGATTATTGTTGTATACTTAGGAATGTGTGTGTGTGTGTGTGTGTGTGTGTGTTTGGAATAGTGTGGTGTGTAAAAGAATTAATAAAAACTTGAAATGAATTTCAAAAAAAAACAAGGAGGGGTTTATGGAAGTGTTTAGAAATAGGAAATGTAGGGGAAAATTATGTGATTATTTTTTTATCTCTAACTATGCAGGAAATAATTTTTTTAAATTGACTTTTGAGCATAGTAATACTCAGTAAGCTAAGTAAATACCAGTTCCTCCATCTCTATCCCATTCCATGTAGTTCTCTCTTTTAAACAGCTGTTGCATACAACCAAGGCAAGCACATACAACATCATTTATATCCTTTAGTCTACTGAGTACAAAATGAAATGATTTTCTTTCATTTGTTTTGTTTTTTTTGAGACAGGGTTTCTCTGTATTGTTTTGGAGCCTGTCCTGGAACTCATTTTTTAGACCAGGCTGTATGTGTACTCACAGAGATCCACCTGCCTCTACCTCCTGAGTTTCGGGATTAAAGGCAGGCACCAACACGTGAACTGATTTTCTAATTATCCCATGTCACTAAAACATCCTTTCTTAGTTTCTATCTGATCCATTCTGGAAACTGTTTCTGAAATGTGGAAACATACATTCAATTATAAGAGAATATGTATAACTTTAAAAGAGAGAGAGAGAGAGAGAAAGTTTCTGTTTCCAAACAATTCTAATCAGTTGAAAGATCTCAGATACTTTTCAGAGATCAAATATATTTTTCATGGATGTAAATTAAATATTTAATACATATTATCTCTTTCTGATACAATGAAAAATTCTTCAAAACTTTTCAAAATTAACATCATAATAACCCTTAAGCACACATTTATAATTTTATTTGATGCATAAAACACTCTTAGTATTTATGTTGAGGTCTTTGACCCATTTGGACTTGAGTTTTGTGCATGGCGATAGACATGGGTCTATCTGCAGTTTTCTCCACACCATCATCCAATTTTGCCAGCACCATTTGATGCTTTCCTCCCTCCATTGTATTCTTTTAGCTGTTTTGTCAAAAATCAGGTGTCCATATGTGTGTGGGTTGATATAAGGATTTTCAATTAGATTCCATTGGTCTACTTGTCTATTTTTGTGCCAATACCTGGCTGGTTTCAGAACTTTTATTGTACAGGGTTGTTTTGGCTATCCTGGGTCTTTTGTTTTGCTCTAGGTCTTAAATTCATATATGAGCGAGTACATACCATGTTTGTCTTTATGTGACTGGGTTACCTCATTTAGGATGGTTTCTTCAAGTTCCATCTACTTGCCTGCGAATTTCAAGATTCCATTATTTTTTTTTCTGCAGAGTTGTATTTCATTGTGTAGATGTGCCACATCTTCTTTATCCATTCTTCAATTGAGGGGCTTCTAGAAACTAGGAGAAACAGGAGGGGAGGAGAGGAAAGCACATGCGACTAGGAAGATTGAGTCAGGGTAGGAATAGAAGACAGAAAAGAAAGAGAGAGAGAGAACATAAAAGAGGGAGCCATTATTGGTTTGAAGAAAAAATTGAACCTGACTCCAAATAACAATTTGAGCAACCTTGGAAAGGCTACCAGAAATGCCCTTTCCTGATAGTGAGATCAACAACTAATTTATCCACCATCATGGAGCCCTCATCTAGTACCTGTTGGAAACAGAAGCAAACATCCATAATTAATCACCAAGTCGAACTAGAATCCAGAAGCAGAGGGAGAGGACAAGACCAGGTTGCAGAAACACGTAGAGACAGCTGACCTGAACAAGGAGGAGCTAATATGCCACCCAGATTGATAGCTCGGAATCTGGCATGGGACTGATTCAGACCCCCTGAATATGGGTCTCAGTTAGAAGGACTGAGCAGTCTAAGGAACCTCAGACAGTGGAACCAGGATGTATTCCTTGTGCACAAAAGGACCTTGTGGTCACATCCCCCATGGTGGGGCACTCCATTAACCTAGAGACAGGAGAGATGTCCTAGTCCATACTTCAAATGCCTTGACAGATTTCTATGACCCCACCTGGATGGCATAGCTCTACATGTGGAATGGGGGTGGGGGAATAGGAGGGGAGGGTGATCAGGGTGCATGTGAGGGGGGAGAGGGGGTAAAAGAGAGGGAGGGAGAGGGAATTGGGATTGACCTGTAAAATAAAAAAATAATAAAATAAAAAAGAAAAAGAAAATAAAACTCTAAGTAACAGGCTAGCCAAAATTAATTGTATTCCCTATGAACCGTGCTATTTACTACTTAAATTTGGACTTCAACAAGAAGGTGGGCATTTTTTTTACACAGAAAATTAATTACCCTGCCATTTCTCCATGAATGTTTATTTTGGTTTCATACTGCATCCAAAACAGTATCATCATCTGCCCAAGTGCCTCTCCTAACTGGAGACACATTTGATTCATTTCCTTTTTTCTTCTACAATTCTTAGGAGCCTGCCTTCTCTTTATTGATAATTCTAATTATTAGTAAATCATCATTGCTGTGATTTTAAATGTGGCAGGAGAAAGACTCCCTGAGACACTGCTCACTAGGAGGGATTTCTTTTGGAAAGGGAATGGGAAAAGGAGGGAGGGGAGTGGGGAGACCAGTCTCTGGGGATAGGAGCATCAGGAAAGAAAAAAGAAAGGCAGGTGGGGGGGGGCAGAAACACAAGCAGAAAAGCAGAGAGAAACAACAGACAGCAGACAGAGAAAGAGAGAAACAGAGAAGAGAAATGGGAGGTGGGTATGTCCTTTTTATATCAGAATGTACTGAATGTGCACTGGTGGTGCTATTAGTGGCTACAGCTGAGAACTGTCCTGTCAGAACTGCAAGAACGGGTCAGTAGAGATGCCTGTATAATAATAATCATACTGCTTACATCTTTTTTTTTTTTCTTTTGCAAATGCTATGTACTAGTCTTGATAAAATTATTACTAAAAGCCAATATTGTATTGTTTAAATCATTTTAAAATTTAATTTCATGGGGCTGGTGAAATGGATCAGTGGATAAAAGCACTGGCTTCTCTTCCAGAGTACCTGTTATTATTCAGGAAACTACTGGCTGCCCTCAGCTGCAGCCACTGAAGAGCAACTCCTGTGCAGATTCACTAAGTTGTCATTTTAAAAGGCCCTGCCAAACTTACCCCTCTTCTCTGCCTGTCTCTTTCTGCCCCTTCCCTTCCCTTCCCTTCCCTTCCAACCTTCCTTCTCTTCTCTTCTCTTCTCTTCTCTTCTCTTCTCTTCTCTTCTCTTCTCTTCTCTTCTCCCACTCCTATCCCAAAGATGGGTCTCCCTCATACCTGCCCACTTTTCCCATACTCTTAGTAAGATATCCCTCCACATGAACTCTTTTGCATAGCAACTTTCTCTTCTGCTTTAAAAAATTTTAACAGTACCAAGGTTTAATTACAAGCACCTAGTGGCAGCTCACAGGTGCCTATAACTCCATTTCAAGGGGATATGACACCCTCACACAGATACAAACGCAGACAAAACACTAATGTAAATAAAATACAAATAATTTTACAAACTTAATTTAATTTATTATATATATACACACACACACACACACACACACACACACATATATATATATATATATATTCTAAAATTTATGTTACATATGGGTTGCAGTTTCTCTTTTTTCCTCACCTCTCAGTTGTCTGCCCCTCATACACACTCTATGTTCCCACCCACCCCAATATCTTCCTCTTTCATCCCTATCCATGAAAGTGCAGGTCTCCCATGAGTATCAACAAAACATGGCATATCAAGGTGCAGTAAACTAACCACTTTCCATGTATTAAGGTGACCCAGCAGTATGGGAAGTAGCATCCCACAAGCGAGTAAAGGACTTGCAAATAGTCCCTATCACCACAGTTTGGAGTCCCACAAACTGACCCAGCCGCACAATGTAATATATATATTACCTTGCAGATTCCTAGTTTGTCTATTCAATCTCTGTGAGCCCCTAAGAGACCAGATTAGTTGATTCTGCCAGTTTTCTTGTGGTTTCCTTGATCCTTCAGTCTCCTGTAATACTTTCTGTCTCATTTCAGCAGTAGTCCCTGAACTCTGCCTAATGTTTGGCTATAGGTCATCATCTATTTCCATCAATTGCTGGATTAAACCTCATTAATGAAAATTCGGCTGGGCACCAATTCAATCCCATCCCATAGACAGGACACAGTATGAGTTGAAGATTATGGGAATGGCTTGGTTTCCCTCTTCCTTCATTTGAAGTCTTGCCTGTTCACCAGAGATGGCCAGTTCTGGCTATATATCTAACATTGCGAGATCGCTTAGATGGGCTCATCCTTGTAGAGTCCTTGGGGATTCAGGTGTGTCACATTTCAACCTGATCTTGAGATGCCCCCACTTTCCAGTAGTCTTTTTCAATACTTCCCCCCTCCTTCCCCTCCTCCAACTCCTCCCAGATCCTTTCTAACTCCCTATATTAAAAAAAACTTCCTGTTCTTTCTCACACTCTTAAAAAACCAAAACAAAACAACTCCAAAATAACAAGAAAAAGAGCTTCAAAACAAAATAAAATAGAACAAAACAAAAACAAATGCAGAAAAAAATACACAGAAATGTTTGTACTGACCTACTGTCACAAACATGAGGCATACTATGAAGTTGGTTGTTATAAACAGTGACACTCTATTGAAGATAATGTATCTGCCATTTCCCAGCAGGCATCAATAGCAAATAACTCTTTAGATAGTAGTTTGACTTTGTGTTCTCTTCTTCTTCTCTGTACTGGTAATTTTTTCCAGTTTGAAATTGTAGAGAGTAATAAACATTTTAATATGTTACCAAGAACTGAAAATATATCCACTGAATTTCCCAACCAGCATTCATACACACACACATACACACACACACAGAATGAGAGAGAGAGAGAGAGAGACAGACAGACTCTTGATTACCTTTTCTCATTTTCAAATGATTATTTGTGAAATAATTAGTTTGGGGCTTTTTCTAATCTCTGCAGCATCTTAGACATACACACCATGTATTCAAATACAATGCATGGTTTGATAAATCTTGAAGAAAAATGTAGTTTATTGACATATATATATATATATATATATATATATATTTCCCAAATCAATGTCATAATCAATGAGTAGACATTAATAGTTCAAAAACATTTGTCCACACTTAAACAATCAAAACAAAGGAAGAACAATTCATAGTACAGTTCATCCCTGGAGCTATCTCAGTTTATATGGGTATCTTCTGCACTGACTTCTAAACTGCTTTTCCCTGAGTAAATCATGTTTTACACTCAGAGAGATAAAACACTTCTGTTTTGAGATCAGCTGCTCCAAGAAATTAAGTAAAATGAAATTTATTTTTATAAATATCAGTTTATTTCATAAAAATACAAAAATATAAATATACATTTATAAAAATATGAGTGAATTAACACAAAGACATCTTTCAACTAAATAAATATGGCAGTAATAGTCACTCCTATTTTAATTAGGTATATTTTCTTCAATATTAATTTACAAAGCAGTTGCACAATGTTTAGTTTCATAATACATGTGACTGACAATCAGTTAAGAAAACATTTATAAATTTCCTAAACTAAGACAAGGCACAAAAAGCCTTTCAAGAATTTTTATTGATTATTTATGTAATATATTTTTCCAAGCTCATTAGGCAAAGAGGGTGAAAGGTTGTTATTACTGTTTTAAAATCTATGTCATTCATATTCATTCACAGAAACTTACTGATTAAGCAAATCCTTACTAAGACAACAGTTATGTATTGTTTGGAGTTGATTTTTAAAAACTTCCTCCAGAAAAAGGATAATACAGGCCACTCAATCTCGTATCAAAGAGTATTTCCACTAACATTGATCAAGTCATAAAGGACTCATTCCCGGTCACTATCATCACCTCCATACATATCAGCGAGTTTTTTGAACCGAGGCCCCCAATCGCTAAGGTAATCGTAATCTTGGTTGCAATCAGCAGTGAGAGACTCTAAGGAACTGAGCGAATTAGCTATGGAATCATTCCCTTCATAGGCATAAGTGGCCAGGGAGTCGTAGGGAGGTGCACTTGGGTCGGAATCATTTTCTTTTAATCTCCGGTGAATAAAATCCTGTACATCAATATTTTCCCACAGGGGTACTGTCCTCCTTATCTGAAAAATGGTATCAGGCATGACATCTCTCCTAAGTTTACTGTCTTCTCTTGCTTCCGGGTTCCTTAATGTGCCAATGTCAAAAGCCTGGGTATCTTCTTCTCCACCACCTTCATCATTATAAGTTACAATATTGTCCCGGACATCATCCTTTGAGATAATCAGAGGCTCCTTTTTTCGTTGCCTCTTCAATGCAGCAAACAGCACGATTAGAGCTATTGTTGAGACATGAACAGACAGTGAGATTCATGATTAGAGATAATACACATAATTCTAGTTCATGTAAAGTTTAGTTGATCATCTGGAGACATGAAATAAATATCTGATTAGAACAATAAAAGAAAGCAATGCATGATTTAAAATAAAATAAAAGCAGTAAAATAAACAATGAAAATGGAAGATATTAAAGCAATATTAATTTACATTACAATGTCTGTGAACCATCAGTATTGAAAATACTATTTATGCATTATTGCATTTGGTCAACTAAAATGAACTGCAATCTCATTCTCATGGAATGCACATTTATCTCAAGTTTAAAAATATAAATATTCAGTCATTGTCACCAGTAAAAATTTAGGGTTATGTATATAAATAATCTCTCCTATAAAAGCACATAAATAAATATATTTCTATATATGTAAATTTATTATACACATATACACATATATTTATATAATGTATATAAATAATAATTGATCTTTTTAAATATTGAGCAGATATTTATCTAAATTTCCTTAGTGGTATGGTTTTGAAAACTTTCTGGAAAATATGAAGTGCAACTCTATGACCTAAATGTAATACAAATTTCAAATCAAGTTTAACTTATACTCTCACATAGGGCAGCTACAATAAGATTTTTCTTACTGAGATCATTCACAATTCACAAACATATTCAAGATTTGGGACTAAAATATTAATTTGTTTCATTTATATAGCCTTCTATTTTTTATTCATGTACTTTTCTATAGATGTAATTAAGCACTTTCCCACACAGTAAACTTACAGCTTTCTCACCATCTTTTCTTAATGTTTATACACTAGGATGTACTGTATGCATATGTATATTTGCTTAAGCTTGTATTTGTGTGTGTGTGTGTGTGCCTGTGTATGTGTGTGTGTGTGTGTGTGTGTGTGTGTGTGTGTGTGATATAACGGTTAATATTGGAGGTATTTCTTGGTCTCTATATACAATGGTTTGTGAATTAGGATCTTTCACTGAATGTAGAAATCACCATTGGTTAGAATGGCTGTCCTTCATGTTTTCCTCCTTACCTGTTATCCCTGCATGCTGGTTTTCTGAAACTTTTTCATGAAAAACATTTTACCAATTAATTAATTTTCTTATCTCTTATAAAATGCTTTCAAAAAATTAAAATTCAGTATGATTTCTAAATTTTGAAATTTATATGAAAATTCAGTCAATCCTCTTATTTATACAAGAGAAAAATAAGAACTAAATCAAAATACAATAAATACATATTGTGAGGAAAATATTTAATTGAAGAAAAAATTATCAATTTTTAAAAATTTATTTAAACAGGAGAGAATTTAAAAACTGCATTTCATTTATTTTAGGAAGCCAACATTTGCCAAATTTACTCATGATCCAGTCTTCACTATACATAATTATAGTTCTAGTATTTTAGGGCCTAAAGCAGCAAGACCCTTTGAATCTAGCCCAGACTGCCTACTGAGATCTTGCCTCAAAGGCTAGAAGGGGAGGGCATATGTCGTTGAAATTAACAATAAATTAGCTTCAATTTTTCCATTGCTTTCATTGTACTCTGATTTAATTTTGTTAGGTTGTGTTGTTGTTGTTATTATTATTGTTGTTATTATTGTAGTACTGGACTTTGAGTATGGGTGGAAAGCACTCTACCACTGTCCTGCATCTCCAGGTCAATTGCTAACCTCGGATCAATCCCACAAATAATATTTTATTAGGACTCAACCTTTATTCAGGCTTATCTGGGAGTAATATAAAGAAAACATTACTCTATTAAAATAAATAAAACCTTAATCTTTATTAGTAAAAAAAAAAAAGAAAATGAAAAAGAAAAAGAAATAGGCACTTTGTATAGCATTTTCATTTTGACAGGTATTTTTAAAGTTTATTAGCATTCTTGAATTTGCTTAGACATTCTTTTACTATTATGTATTTTATTCCTACAGATATTATTACTTACATTTGTTTGGTTTTACATAAAGTCTAGTATCAAACTTAGTGCTTCATAATGCCAATATACTTTATCCTTCAGCTACCATCACAACATTCTTCTAAATTAAGTTGTACGATAATTAAATCATAAGATTCATCATAGTGCCAGAGGGGTCTCTGTGCTCAAAATTTATAAAGTTCTTGCCATAGATGAGACCATAATCATGCTTGAAACCCTGGACTGGGCAGAAATGGTGTCTTAAGGGCAAAACACCCTCATTTTCTTTCTCAATAGCAAGATGATATTAAATGAAACAAATGTTTTCCATTCACTTTTATCAAACCCCTAGTGAAGTTCTACAAACACATCTGGCAAAGGGGATTTTATTGAGAGAGCCTGAAAGGATTTATTGCAAAAAAAAAGAAGCCAGCATACATGAACATTTAGCACGTAAACTTGGCAAGCTTTCATGCCCTAAGTACAAAATTTTGGATGAATATTTTATAGAAATAATTTTTGGAGTGGTTTACAGTGCAGCAACTGTTTAATTAAATTAAATCATTGCTGTGTTAGTGTGTGCTTAGATAAAACGTGTTCTATCAGAAACAGGATTTAATCCGAAAAATCTGAGTGAGGCATCTGTGATTACTCTCTCATATGATCTTTCAAAAGCTAAGTTTTTCGTATTTATTTATTTATTTTGTGTGTGTGTGTGTGTCTTATAATAGTTCAGTCAGGAAAATATCTTAAAGTGGCCACATTAATGCCTGTTTTTTCTACCAATTTTATATTGTTAATAAAAAAAAATCTTTAAAGCTGAAATATGCTTAGTTCTGAGATTAGGATAGAGACTTTTAAGGTAGAAATAATTGTGTTAATATGCTAATAAATGCATTTTAGAAATGCCATTTGGGAGTTAGGGAGATGGCTCAATGGATAGTTGGCTTGTTAGCTTGCTTGACAAGAATGAGGCCATTAGTTCAAATCTCCAGCAGATAGGTTTAGTGCCGCACATAATGATAGAACCCTGTAACTCTGATAATAGAAGTATGAGGAGAAACTTAGAGAAGGACTAACCAGCCAATATAGCCAATTCTGTGATTTCTAGGTTTTGTTAGATATCCAGTGTCAATAAATAAGGTGGTAACCATTGGATAAAGGCATGTGATACTGACTTCAGGCTCCACACATGACTCTATGAGTCACCTTTACACAAGTATACGTAGGCATGCAATCACACAAGACAAGGGTTGCACCTGCTTTTTTAGCCATTTCTGAGCTGAACAGATTATATAGGATTAATCATTAAATCGACCTTTGACCATAATGCCTTCATGCTATGATTGTAAGACTCTTGTTACTTATATCTTGTTTTATAGCTTTAGACAATGAATCATTTCTCCCTCAAACAACAATATGTGGGGTATGATTTTGTTATTGAGAATAATTGTCGTAAAATTATAGATATGCACAACATCATAAACATCTCCATCTGGGCCATGGAGAAGAAGACCTTAGGGAGGGGAAAATTGAGAGATACGTAGCTTACTGAGCAGAATGATGACACAAAGCAAAATTGCTATGAGCGCTCCTGTGCTCAGGCCAGCAGGAAGAATCAGGGCCTCTGCATTGCAAGACTGCATGTTCCCTTGGTTATCACACGCACACACACGGATAGTGAGCGTTCCAGTGCTGCTTTGAATAGGGTAATCATTGTCAAAGATTAAAACTGGCAGTAGGTATGTGTTCATTTTGGTGCGGCTGTACCCATCTTTTCGAGTTATGATTCCTGCAGTGTTATCTGAAGAAGAAAAAAGACTATTAGAAATAAATCGTCATACTTTTTCCCTTCTCTTCCTTCTCTCTTTTCCTACTTCTCTGGTGCCTTCAATACATTCTTCCTTATCACGGTTTATAAGGATGAGGATAAACAATTAGGCCTAAAAGATGTTTATTCAAGGAGAAATAGCTCACAACATAGACAGGTGAACATCAGCAGGTTCCTACTTCCAAGAATTCCTCAGGAAGTCCTCCTGTCCCATGCAGCTTTCAAGAGATCGTTCTTCCTTGCCTCCTACTACCTATTTCCCCAGGTCACTTTCGATCCTGGCTCCACCCCCAATGGGCGTGGTCAGTGCCACAGAAGGAGACAAAGTGAATATCCCACTACACTTCCTATCTTTGGTTTCAGGAGATATGATCTCATGTACCCTAGGTTAGCCTCAATCCTCCATCTAGAGAACGACTTTGAACTCCTTGATGTTCCTGAGATCACTTCCAAGGTGCTGAGATGACAAAAGAAGCCAGCACGCCTCAATAATTGTTCACCTTAATAATTGACACTTTAATTTTTATAGATGTCCTTTACCTTTATTGTCAACAATGGTGAAGTTTGGGTTGAGAGGAAATTCTGGCACTGGCTCAAAGAAGAACTTGTGTCCTCTGGGAGGGTCATCTTTGTCCATGACACTAATTGTTTGAATCAGCTGAAATCAAACCATAGTTATTAATTCAATGCTGCAAAATAGAAACAAAACTTAGTTTATTCAAGAACTTTTTAAGTAGCTATGATTTGCTAGAGCAATGCTACTGTTTAAATTTTTTATTTAATTAAAATGTTGAACATATATGTATCATTTTCAGAAAAACACACCAAAGGTATTGTTTTTATGGACTTACTGTTGTCATCTCAGATAACATTTAAGCAATAATGAAAGTTATCTCTGAAGCAAAGTTTATTTGGTATTTCAGTGCATTGTTTTCTATTTCCTGGTAACTTGAACACCCAACTTTATGGAAAATTGATTAATTCAATTAATAATTTGTTTTGTCATTTTTCTAAAGCCATGATCTCTTAAACTTTTTTACTTGTACTTAATGAGGATATCCTTTCCTCACTATAAAATTGTGTCTCTAAGGAATGACACATAAATTGTACCCCTCAAAAGGCAACATTGGGTATGTAAACACAGTAAAACGGAAATTCTATAATGAAAAATAAATTTAGAGCAAACTGTACTCTTCTGAGCTGGTAGTGTAGCAAGACATGAACAATGAAACTACCAAAATTGAATATTAAAATAGAAATATTTAATACATATAAATGTTCATTTAAAGTTTATACAGAAGACATGAGTAAATATGACTCAATGTTAGTCTAATTATAACTCTATATGAGAGCTTTTGGACATGCTATAAATGTGCTTATTTTTCCCCATAGTCAAGTTAAAAATAATTTCAAAAGTCACATTTTAAACATCATTGTGATACTTTGGTGAGTGTACATAAAAAAAAATCAGTAATAGTACAATAAAATGTCTTGCAATTGACACGATTTCAGCGTTACCAAAGAATATTTATAAAGTTTATAATAACTGCACTTACCTGACCAGATTTTGCATTTTCACAAACAAATGTTTCATAATACATGGCAAATTCCGGAGCATGATCATTTATATCAAGAATTCTAATGAAGACAGGAATTTGGGTAGTTTGTTTTGGGTTATCTGAAACAAAAACTTCATGTAAATTTTCAATGCCATTTGTAAAAGAAGCTATAAAGCTATAACCAACATTCATATTTTAGTGACTAATCAATTCCCTCTATTCTCTAGCTCACTTAGATTTCTGGCAAATATCTTACCTTTATTACTTGGCCAAAAAATGTGTAATAAAAAAGGAAAATATAATGGAGGGTAAGAAATAATACTGACAATGTCCATAATCTCAAGAATGATTTATTATGATGTTAGATGCAACTCAAATCCATTACTACTTGTAAAAAAAATTAAAACACATATAAGTAATTTGTTAATCTTTAAATAAATATTAACACAAAGTACTAACATCTGCTGATTCATTTTTCTTAGATATTACCACTGTTACAATAATTCACAAGAGTATATTATTTTGTCATCTATGTACTACTTTGGTCAAACAGGTTCAGATGGACATAGCTATAACTTACTTGTCTCTGTGGCTGTAACTGTGATATTGTGCCAAGGAGAGGATTCCCTGTCCAGGGGCTTCACAGTGAAGATAGAGCCATTTTCTGAGTGAATACTGAAAACACGATCCATATCAGTATGCCGGTCAACAGAGTATCTGACAGGAAAGAGACTTGTAAATTCAGGCCTCTCTGAAATTAACTACATCTTTCTCTATGTCCTGAAGTTCTTGGAAATCCTCATATTCATATGACAAAAATATGAGTTGTTAAACTTACAATACCTTTTGTTCACAGTGTATCCCAACCCAGCTTCAGGTTCTGACTATTCCATTATGACCACCAACTTTGTGTGTTTGGATCCATTACTTATACTCATGGGTACTTGTCTAAATAGTTAAGTAAAGTAATACATGTTTTTTTAAATAACTCATTTTATCATGATCCAGTATTAAAATTTTTATAGAATAAACAGTTATATTAAACATGTTGGTAAATAATAATACATTGAAATTATTTTAGTGAGAATGGAAAAATAAAGAATAACAATGAAGCCATCAAACCATGGCCAAGTGTACTGCTCATTTTTCTAGATGTCTCCTTAAAGAACTTAAGAAATTCTTTATTGGTTTTAATTCATTAAATACTGTGTATTTTACTGCAGTTTTTCTGTTTCTTTTGCTTTCTCTTGTATTTTAGTTTTCTCGTTTGCATATTTGTTTTTAAGCAGGGTTTCAAAGTAGCAGAGGATGGACTCTCACCATTTAACCTAGGCTATCCTTTAATACCTTGTCTCCATGCCTTCACCTTGAAAATATTGGGATTACTTTTGAAGCATGTGTTTGTATATAGCCCATTATTACATTAGCTTGGAATTCTCCTACCTTATCCTCAGCACTCCTGGCACTCTGAAGGCACTGACAGGTGACCAAGCAGTTGTTTGAGGTTTGTTTCATAATGCATATGCAACCATGGATATTGTAATTGGAAATATAAAATTTTATATAAAATGTAAATAGGAGAAAGAGGAGAGGAGGAACAGAAGCGGGAGGAGAATATGGGGGAAGAGGAACGTTAAATTTCGGGGGACACTAGAGAATGATACCAAGGAAAGAGATGTTTTGATGGAGGGAGCCATTATGAGCTTAATGAGAAACCTGGCACTAGGGAAATCTCAGGGATTCACAAGGATGAAGCCAACTAAGAATCTAAGCAATAGTGGAGAGGCTAACTGAAATGTTCTTCCCCTATACTGAGATTGATGATTACCTTAAAAGCCATCCTGTAGATGGAGTCAGAAGCAGAGATTCATAGCTAAGCATTGAGCCAAACACCTGGAATCCAGTTGTTAGAAAGGGAGGAGTGATGAGCAAAGGGGTCAAGAGCTTGCTGGGGAAACCCACAGAAACAGCCTATCTGAGTAAGTGGAAGCTGGGGGAGCCCAGCATAGGACCGATTCAGATACCCTGAATATACGTGTCAGTTAGGGATCTTGGACAGTTTAATGGGGCATTTGGCAGTGAAACCCATATTTATCCCTATGTACAAATGGGCTTTGAGAGCCCATTCCCTATGGAATGATATTCTCTTAACCTAGATACATGAGGGAGGGTCCAAGTCCTTTCCTAAATGATGTGACAGACTTTGATGACCCTCCTGCCCCCCGTGGGTGGCTTTACCTTCCCGGAGGAATGGATGGGGATAGGAGGGAGGGTTGTTGAGGGGAATGAGTGGACGGACCAGAGGCTGAGGGAACTGGGATTGGTATGTAAAATATGATTGTTTTTAATTTAAATGAAAATTAATTAAAAAACTGAAAGTCAGTTCAGTTTTCTAAAGGTTTGTTTTATGTGCATGCATGTTAATGAAATGCATGCCTGACTGGCAATTGTGGAGGCCAGAAGAGGCCTCTGGATCGCATGGAAGAGGAGTTACAGAAAATTAAAAGTAGCTGAGTTGATGCTGGGGAGCAAACCTAGGTCCTCTGTAGGAACAATGTTCATAAACATTAAGACATCTCTTTATTCATATAAATTCAGTTCTTGAATTTAATTTTTCTAGTTTAATGCAATGTATGAAATTACTTATTAAATTTATTTTGACTATAGCTTATAAGGTAATTATCTCAGCAGTTATTGATATTGCCTCATTACAGTTTTTGAGCCTGTAAGAAATCTGTGGGAAGAAAAGGCGAAAAATAATTACACAGTTTCATATTTATTTATTGTCTCTACTTGTTTTATTTTGGTGTGGTTTTGAGACATAGGAGCCTAAGTTTTCCTTGAAATCTCTGTGTAGCCAATAATGGCCTTGAAATTCCTATTTTACCCAACTCTTACCTCCAAGTTCTAGAAATACAAGTGTACCTCTATACCTAGAAGATGCTCACTCCTCATGAATGCATGAATCATCTCAGTCACCAATATTGTGACTTTTTCAAGGACATTGATGGGTGATAACATTATCTAAAAATAGTAACCCCTCAGTTTTATCAAGTGATACTACAATAACTTCCTAAGTTAAAACAGGAATGAAACTAGCTCTAAACAATATAACAATACATTTGTGTTGAATAAAGTGCAATTCACAATCACCTACAAATGTATCATGTATCTTTCCTTGTTGAGAAAGGCAAGTAGTTAATTATTATCTGATAGAGAAAAAATTATCCTTTTATTCCTAATAGCTTTTCCCTAGAGAATAATATAAGGACTCTTTGGTGAAATAGATAATAAATAATGATTCTAACATTACAAAAGTCATATATTGACCAATTTGTAGTTTATAAGGGATCAAATATAGTTCTGGGCACATATCAGCCCTCAACTTCAATTTAAACTTAAATGTCAATGCTTTTCAGGTTCTGAAATCATGGAGGAGAATCACTTTGACAATTTAGAATTAGGCTTACATTTTATGATCAACAGGGCATATTTACACTGGTACAGGGCATTTTACAACTGGTCTATATTTACACATTGCCCTCAGTAAAAATGATGTCCCTTGATTTATCAAACTTAGCATCTATGTTCTATTTTAAGCATGGAATTAGAACATTCTGAGTTACCAAGTAATAATAAATACATTGAATAACTGCAAATGACCAGAAAAAGAAATCATTCCTGTGTCGTTGAAACTGATTTACACAATCAACTGAATTTTGAACACTCATCTGAAACAGACTATGGGCATAAACTTTTTGTGTGGATGATTCCTACAGAGAAAGGAACAGTGCAAATGGCTGACATATAAAAATCAAGAAGTTCACATAACTCATCTGTAGAATCTGAGCTCCAAATTTACATTTTCCATTTTATTTTGTGTAATAAAATATGAACCACAGTAAAGTGCCTATATTAGTTTTTTCCTAAGACACACTAAATAGAGACCCCAGTCATACACAGCATCAGTAGGGGTTGTTTCATTTTGTAAAATAGATCATCTTACCAATGACTAGATAAGTGCAGCTAGAATATGGATTTACTTTCTTCCTACTGTGATAAGTCTTTCAAGAATATGTTTCTCATAACTGCACATTATGAAAATTTATTTTCATTGTTCAAGTGGATGTTGTCTATATAATGAAACTACATTTAGTTTCACAAGAAAATATTAAAAGTAATTTACAGAGATTAGTTATTTTAAACTCAGACCAATATTATGATTTACAGCTAGACTGTCTCAATGAATACCTAACTACCATATTTCTTGTTATGAAGTCCAAAATAACCTTGTGGTGATATATTAAGTATTAAGCTTGCCCCAGAATTCAGAAACCAAAGACAGCCTCAAGCTATAGAGATCAGGCAGGGGTGGTACACACCTTTAATCCTAATGCTCAGAATTAAGAGTTAGAGAGATTTCTGTTAGTTTTAAGGCTTCCATGGCCTATGCAACAGCTAACAGTAACAGAGTTCATGCCTTTGATCCCAGCACCTGGGATCACAAGCCTTTAATCCCAATTAGACTAGTAATTAGAGAAGTAGAAAAGACAGGAGCAAGGTCTTAGGGGTGGCATTCATTCTTCAGCCACACTGAAGACAGGATGGCATTGAAGTCTCCAGCCATGTTGAGGAGAGTATAACAGTCTAGTATTACAGTCTGATGTTTGGTGGAACCAGAATAGCCTTTCAGTCTGAGAGAGATTTAGGGACTAGTTGCTGGCTTCTTTGCCCTTGTAATTTCAGCTCAAATCCCATTGTCAGTTTCTGGGTGTTTTATTTATCATGCTACATAACTTCTTTTTATAATCCTGTGCCTTAGAAATAAATGTTTCACGACCACATCTGGCTAAATTATTTTCTATTCACAACATAGTAAAATGAAGAAATCTGGGAAGCACTTTGTGTATTGATGTTCCTATGGATTCAGTGCATCTTAGGTTGGACCCTGTGTCCTTTACTGAAGCATAGCCCAATACCTTGCCAATAAATTTGTTTTGCTACTTATTTTTAATTGAAAACCACTGAATTTCTTCTAAAAAACATCTATGAACTTTAAAAATGTTGAACATGAAATAGGTGTGAAGTGAGGCAGGCAAGATGTTCTTTCAGAATGCATAAAATTATAACTAACCTCATAATTTGAGAGATCCATAATAACTAATGAGGTGAAGTAGAGGGGAAGACAGCTATTACCTGTGACAGTAAATTGGTATGGACAGTATCATTTGTATTTAAGCCAATAAGTTTGATAAACAGATTTTCTGGGTGGTAGATGAAAACAGTTCACCAAATTTTCCTTTAGGATGTGTTTCTGGTGCTGATTTTATTAACTCTCTGTTTGGGCATTCAACCATGATTCTTCATTCTTTATTGACTTATTGCTGAATTTTCATCCTATTATCATTGGATAGCTAAAGATGGCTTCATTACATTTTGCATGTGATGGATTTTGCTGCTTTCTCATTCAATTTCCAGGTACAGCTTTATTTCTTGGAAGATTCGGCAATATAATTGATAAAACTTCATAATTCTTGAGGATTTAAGTGAAACTACATTTCATTTCCTATACCCAAGCCTGAATTTTAACAAGAACCTGGAAAATTTTATACAATGAAGGTTGGATGAACACTTTACAATCAGTCTTCAAAACCAAAAACATCCCTTTGAAATTATATCACCAGGAAGTTACCATATTTGGGAAAGATATATACAATTATTTAAAAAAAAATAAAGATCCATCATAATGTATAACACGTATTATAGTGCATTTTTATACAGAACCTCTTTTGATAGTACTTAGAGATTTTATACCATGATTAACAAAGTAAAAGCATTAATAATGACTTAATTGTTTTAGAATATAGCAGACATCTAGGTTACTTTGTTGTAAAACAACATTTAATATCACTGATTACTAGGTGGAAAATAACTTTTTTTTCTTATTTTACATATCAATCCCAGTTCCCTCTCCCTCCGTCCCTCCCACCCTCCTTCCTTCCCATGCCCTCCGACCACTCTCTCATCCCACCCACCCCCACTCCATAGGGAGAATAAAGTGTTTTTTATGTACTATAAAACTTATTTTATCCAAAGCAGTGTTTCTTAACCTCCATAATGCTTTGACCCCTTAATACAGTTCATCAAGTTGTGGTGACCCTCAACTCTACGAGCACTTTATTTGTAATTTTACCACTGTTATTAATTATAATGTAAATATGTGTTCAGATGGTCTTAAGCAACTGCTGTGAAAAGATGGTTTAAAACGCCCAAAAGGTTCATGACCTATAGATTCAGAACATCTGATCCAAGCAAATCTTAACAACTCAGAACTTAAGGAATATAATGAAGTATACTTTCTCCAGCTTCTCTCAGGTCGAAAGAGGATTCAACTTATTGTACTTTTCTAATTGTGAATGCCCAATAAAATAAATAGAAGAATGTTATTTAAACAATTGTCAAACCAACAAGCTTTGCTTGAAAATGTAGGTAAGTGTAAATGTACTTTAATACTTCAGAATTAAAATACTCAAGATGCCAATCAAAAAGAAATAAATATTCAAATTGTAATATTTTATATGGTAATACTACTCAGCTGTCTGTGGTAGAGTCCTCCCTTGAACAACAATATCTCTCCAAGAGTTCTCAAGTTCACCTATCCACGTTGACAACCCCGAGTCCCCTCCTGCCTCACCTTTGACCCCCCATTGCCAGTCCTATGCTGAAGTTGAGTCTGGGACCAGTTCAAGTAGAATCACCCCCACACATAATACCCTGGAAACTCCATGAGTTAGCCCTGAATCTCGCTCCCCCCATATTCTGTCCTCAGCAAGAACAGTCCTAGTACTTTGTTCCACAACCCCCACCCCAACCCAGAATCTGCTCTCCTCACAACCTGTGCCTTACCTAGCCCACTGCCCCACTCTTCTGATTGAGCACTGAACCAGAGGGCACATCCTACAATCCTGCCAAATCTGGGGAACTTCCTGGATCTGCTCTGAGCATACTAGACTCACCTTTCCATAAAGGACCACCCTGAGTCCCCGCCTGCCAGATTTTTGACCCCCATCGCTGGGCCCCTGACTGAGGAGATACCTCCTAGAGAGTTTGGACCACTCAGAGATACAGACACCAAACTCCTGACCCACCTAAGCCCACTTGGGGAGTAGCAGAGAGTGAGAGAGAGAGAGAAAGAGAGAGAGAGAGAGAGAGAGAGGCCCCATCTGCACCCACTGAGAGAAGAGATGGGAAGACTGCAATACAAGCATGAAACCACCAGAATCTAGGGACTCTACACCAAGTAGACCTGAACACACCCAAGCAGATGAAGCAGAAGAGAATGACTTAAAAAAAATATCTTCATAAAAATGGTAGAGGGACTCAAAGACGATGTGAGAAAATCTCTTAATGAAATGGAGGAAAAAACAAACAAACAAAAAATTGGAAGAAATGAACAAATCTTTTAAAGAAAGTAAGGAAAGCCAAGAAAAAACAATTAAATAGGTGAAGGAAACAGTTCAAGACTTGAAAACTGAAATAGAGACAATAAAGAAAACACAAACTGAGGGAATGCTAGAAATAGAAAAACTGTGCAAATGATCAGAACTACAGACATAAACATAACCAATAGAATACAAGAGATGGAAGAGAGAATCTCAGGCACTGAAGATAAACTAGAGGAATTAGATTCATCAAACAAAGAAAATCTTAAATCCAACAAATCCTTAACACAAAACATAGAGGAAATGTGGGACACTGTGAAAAGGCCAAATCCAACACTACAGAAAGTTCTGGAAGGAAAACTCCAACCCAAAGAAGTTACCTATGCTCACAAAGACATAGACAATAGATAATCCCACTTCACCAGAACCCAAGAGTAAAGCAGGGCAAAAATATTCACAATACCACTGACAACAACAAATCTAAAACAAACAATAATTAACAATCAATGGTCCTTACTTTCTGGGAATATTAATGCTCTTATCTTGCATATAAAAAGACACAGGCTAACAGAATGGATATGAACACACAATACAAGAAACACATCCAAGCTTCGAAGACAGACATTGCCTCAGGGTAAAGGGCTGGGAAAATATCTTTCAATCAATTGGACCCAAGAAGCAAGCAGGTGTGGGTAACCTAATATTTGAAGTTAGACTTCAAACCAAAATCGATCAAAAGAGATGAAGACAGTCATTTCGTATTAATCACAGGGAAATACATCAGAACAATGTCTCAATTCTGAACATCTATACCCCATATAAAAAGGCACCTATATTTGTAAAAGTAATGCTACTAAAACTCAAAGCTCACCTAAAACCACACACACTCATAGTGGGAGACTTCAACACCCTACTCTGACTGCTAGACAGGACCACCAGACAGAAACTTAACAATAAAACAAAAGAACTACCAGAAGTTATTTCTCAATTGGGTTAAACAGACATCTATAGAACATTCCAAACACACAAAAAAGACTATCACTTCTTCTCTGCTCAACACGGAACCTTTCCTAAAATGGACCACTACTCGGCAACATAACAAACCTCAACAGATTTAAAAAAAAAAAAAAAAAAAAAAGTTCCCTGTATCTTATCAGACCACCATGCTTTAAAATTGGAATTAAACAACAACACAACACAAATCACAGGAAACCTACAAACTCATGGAAACTGAACAATTGCACCATACCTTGGTCAAAGACGAAATAAAGAAAGAAATTAAGGACTTTCTAATATTCAACTAGAATGAGGACACAACATACCTGAAAATATGGGACACCTTGAAAGCAATGCTATGAGGGAAGTTCATTGCATTAAGTGGAGGTTAGTCTCATTAGAGAATTAACAGTACAACTGAAAGCCTTAGTACAAAAAAAGAAGCAATCTCATCCCTCAGTATAGACACCTTTAACCAAACTAACCAAAAAAGCAGAAAGATACATAAAAATTAACAAAATCACTAACGAAAAGGGGGACATAACAATGGACACAGAGGAAATCCTGACAATTTTCAGGTCATACTTTGAAAATGTGTACTTCACAAAATTTGAAAATTCAAATGAAATGGACAAAATTCTGGATAACTATCACCTTCCAAATGAAATCAAGAACAGAAAAGCAACTTAAATAGAACTATAACCCCATAACCCCTAATGAAATAAAGACAGCCATCAAAAGCCTCCCAACCAAAAATAAATGAATAAATAAATAAATAAATAAATGACCAGGGCCAGATGGCTTCAAGTGCAGAATTTTAAATAAGGGCTAGTACCAGTATACCTCAAATTGTTCTACATAATAGAAGCAGAAGGTTCTTTACCAAACTTTTTTCTGAGGCCACAATCAACTTGGTACCCAAGCCACACAAAGACATAACTAAGAAAGAGAACTATAGACCAGTATCCCTCATGAACATTGATGCAAAAAATCTCAATAAAATACTAGCAAATCAAATCCATGAACACATCAGAGAAATAATCCATCATGGCCATGTAGGCTTCATCCCAGTGTTGCAGGAATTGTTCCTCATATGAAATCTAGCAACATGATCCTCCATATGAATAAACTGAAAAAGTGAAACCACATGATCATCTCTCTAGATGCTGAAAAAGCTTTGACAAAATTCAACACTTTTTCATCACAAAGGTCTTGGAGAAATCAGGCATAACAGGAACATACCTAAATATAATAAAAAGCAATATACAGTAAACCAACAGCCAACATCAAACTGAATGGAGAGAAGCTTTAGGTGATTTCTTTAAAATCAAGAACAAGTCAAGGCTGCTGTCTCTCTCCATATCTCTTCAATATTGTACTTGAAGTTCTAGCTAAAACAGTAAGACAACAAAGGAGATCAAGGGGAAAAAAACTGGAAATGAAGAAGTCAAACTATCACTATTTGCAGATGATAGGGTAGTTTACGTAAGCAACCCCCCAAAAAAATCTACCAGATAACTTCTACAGCTGATAAACACCTTCAGCAATCCCCATCAAAAATCAAGCATAATTCTTCACTGACCTTTAAAGGATAATAATTAACTGTGTATGGAAAAAAAATAACCAGAATAGCCAAGTACAGTTAAGGAACTTCAGGAAGCATTGCCATACCCTACTTCAAGCTCTACTGTAGAGCTTTAGTCTTGAAAACAGCCAAGAACTGGCACAAAAAGAGACAGGTAAACCAATGGAATTGAATCAAAAATCGTGATATTAACTCACACATCTATGAACACCTGAAATTTGGCAAAACAGCTAAAAGGATACAATGGGAGGAGGAAAGCATCTTCAACAATTATTGCTGAAACAATGGGATGATAGTGTGTAGAAGCCTACAGAAGACCCATGTCTATGCCAAGCACAAAACTCAAGTCCAAATGGATCAAACACCACAAAAAAATCCAGCCACACTGAATCTCTTAGAAAAGAAATTGGGGGGGTACCCTTGAACAAATTGGTCAGGAGACTCTTCCTGAACATAACTCCAGTAGCACAGACACTGAAATAAATGGGAATCCTCAAACTAAGTAGCTTCTGTAAGGCAAAGGACACAGTTGACAAAACCTAATGATAGCCTATAGACTTGGAAAAGATCTTCACCAATCCTACATCTGACAGAGGGTTGATCTCCAAAATATACAAAGAACACAATAAACTAGTCACTAAAATACCAAGTAACCCTATTAAAAATTGGGGTACAGAAATGAAGAGAAAATTCTCAATAGAGGAAATCAAAAAAGCTGAAATACACTTAATAAAGTGCTCAACATCCTTAGCTATCAAGGAATTGCAAATCAAACAATTCTGAGATACTATCTTACTTCTGCCAGAATGGCTAAAATTAGGAGTACCAACAACTTATGCTGGCGAGGATGTGGAGAAAGGGGAACACTCCTACACTACTGGTAGAAGTACAAACTTGTACAGCCATTTTGGAGATCAGTATGGCGGTTCCTCTGGAAAATGGGAATTAGTTTACCACAGCACCTGGCAATCCGACTCTTAGGCATGAATAAGGAGGAGCTAATGGGCCCCCAAACTGATAGTTGTGAATCCAGCATTGTACCGACTCATACCCCATGGACAAGTGTCTTAGTTAGATGGCCTTGGTAGTTAAGGGACCTCAGACAGTGGAACCAGGATGTATTTCTGGTGCACAAAAAGACTTTGGAGCATATTCTCCATGGAGGGATACTCCCTTAATCTAGAGGCAGGAGGACTGGCCTAGGCCCTACTCCAAATGACTTGACAGATTTTGATAACCCCTCCTGGAAGGCATCACTTTACCTTTGCAGTTGGGGTGGGATGCGATGTGAGTGTGGTGGGGGTGCATGGGATGGTGGGAGAGTGGAAGGATATGGAACTTGGATCGATATGTAAAATAAGAAAAAATTTTAAAAATTCACTATAAAATATATCCATTTTTATATAAATGAATGCACAGTAACTATATATTTTCCAAGAAACTGGTGTGATTTATATCTAGTAATAAAAGGTAAGCAAAATTTTACTGAAGTAGTTGTGTAAGCTCAGAAAAAGTTGAAAAAAGATGTGGTTAAAAGAAACATTAAGCATTATTATTTGAATAACAGTAGATACTTAATAGTTTTACAGTTGGCCAAAGTACAACATGTGACAGTTGAATAGAGTTCAGTCCCAAATGTAGTATCACCTGCCCTTTCCAAGTTGCTTAGGAAACATCATTGAAGATGTAGTGGAAAGATTGTGTATGAGCATGTGCTGATGCAAAACTTGTTTTGGTCATGACCAGATTGATCGTGGCAAATGTGAATTCATATCAGCTCTGGTTGTCTATACTGTGTATGCAGAAGATCAACCCAATCAACTTTCTGTACAACCTAAGATGTAATTCCAAAGCCATTTTAGGATTGATGGCTGCCAAAGGAGGGAGGGTCAGTTGTATTTAACTGTGTTCCCCGGTAGGATGCTCCTATGTTCCATGGTCTAAACTTTTCCCACACATATGGACATCACTAATTGGACTTCTCCTTTACAAGGGAAAAATAGAGAGGATGAGGTTGTATGTGAACATGATGGGGACAACTGGGGACATACACACATATATAATGATCAAACAATAACTAAAAATGTCTACTAAAAAACAAAAAACCCACCAAAATCTTTTAAGGGTAAAGATATGATCACAGCTTTAGTGATGTTTTCACTTTTGAAAATATGGCAGTTTTTAACAACTTTTATTTTTTCAAATTTATCCACTTTGTAGGTTAAGTATACTTCAAGATAACTGTTAAATGCTAACAGAAATTAAAGTTTTTCTGGGTCCGGAAAGATGGCTTAAAAGTTAAGAGCTTTGGCGATCTTCTAGAGGACCCTGGTTTATTATCAAGCCCCCATATTTTGGCTCACAATGTCAATAATTTCAAATAAAGACATTCAAGACATCTAATGGCTTTTATAGGCAGCTTTATATATATGATCCATTGATGTACAGAAAACAATTGATGAACACATACAACATAAAAAATATGCAATTTATTTTGTTGTCAATATCATAACGATTAAAACATTATTATAACAATTACTATATATTATAATTATTATATTATAATTATGTTATTATAACATATTATAAATTCAGAGTTTACAGAGACAACATACAAATAACATTTTAAACAATTTTTGGTTAAGAGACTGAGTTTAATAATATTAATTAGTTGTATGAGAAGATGTAAAATATTTAAATTGATTGACATGTCATGAAATCACAGCAACATGACTAACAGAACATGAATTTGGTTGGTCGTTTATAACTTACTGATAAATTGCAGAAATATCTTCAGAATAGAATTTTTAAGTAGAAAGAGTACAGTGAAATGTTTGATTTGTATATACACATATTTGGGGAACTTGGAGGAGCAATCTGTATCTTTTGAGACATTTACCAATCATTGAAATGCACCACATAAATAAGGACACATAATATGTTTGGATGTAATCTTCAACAATAAGATGATTCATAAGATTCTATGGTAATTTATCAGTATTTATCCCTAGTATATTAGTGGACTTTGGGAGCCCATTCCACATAGAGGAATACTTCATCAGCCTAGACATATGGGGGAGGGCCTAGTCCTTGCTCCAAATGATATGACAGACTTTGAGGAATCCCCATGGAAGGCCTCACTTTCCCTGGAGAGCAAAAAGGGGATAGGATGGGGGTTGGTGGGGAGAACAGGGGAGGTTAGGAGGGTGTAGGAACTGGGATTGACATGTAAAACAAGCTTGTTTCAAATTTAAATTAAAAAAAGACCCCAAAATATATTATCCTTCTTCGTAATAAGTATATGATTTGTTGCATAAATAGTGGGCATAATAAAAGTTAAGGAGAAGGACTTGACCAAAATTGATTTTTGTATTCAGAAGTTGGCAAAAGCTATCAAGAGGAAAGAGTACTTTATTGTTTGAAGACACTATTATAAGCACAACTAACTTAGAACCAATGGACACTGACAAGCTGAAAAACTACAAGAAAATGACATACAAAAAACCAAATAAAAAGGAAAAAATATGATCCATCTGAGACAGATATATTAACCTTTTCTATATAGAACACTTTTTAAATATTTTAAAATTTTATCTGTATGAATATTTTGTCAACATGTATATCCCTGCATCATATGTGTGTCTAGTGCCTACAGAGATCATAATAGGGCATCAGATACCAAAACTAGAGGTAAATGGATGATTATGAGCTGCCATATCAGTCCTGAAAATCAAATCACAGTTCTCTGCAGGAGCTACCATGCATCTAACTGCTCAGTCTTCTCACCAGCCTTGAACACTTTATTAAAGTAATTGTGATTAGTGACCTCTGTAAATATGTTAATATTTGGAATTCTTTTGACTTTTGTAAATACCCCTATCGAGTTCCATATATACGTACATGCATATATATTTGCATTTATGAGATCAGATCAAAACAAAAGTGGGTAATTATATATCCTTGAGGTAAAACTATAAAGGTATGTTGCTGGCTTTACCAACTTAAAGGAAATTGCTTCTGGTGGTCTTTATGGCCAGAAGCAGAGAGAAAAAAAAATTGCTTAATCAATAGCTCCATATCATGTACCAGAATATGTGTTAATTTACTCAGGTTACTACACCTCTTTTAGTATAGCGTTTACGATTGCAGTCACTACTTGATTGAGATTATATAGTCAACATTTCATTCTTCATGATCAATCTGTCTACTGAACTGGCCATAGAGAAGAGTAAAAAGGAAATGTGGGAACCACAGCCTGCATTTTCCAAGTCCTTGATGGGGGCACTGATTTATGCTGTCCCTCCAGTAATGTGGTTGTTTTCGATTCACTATTTTACTGGCAGGGGCAACTCTAAAAGCTTCTACTTAGCTTTTCTAAATACAATATCCATCAGTTCACAAGACAGGACCAAATATGAGAATTCTGTCCACCCCTAAATATGTCTATCCCAATTATATCTTCTGGGACTGGCAGAATAACCACAATATTTGTTTAGATACCCACTGGATCTACTATGGATTACTCAAAACTCCGTTAATTACATTAGCACCAAACACTCCCATTTAAACTGGAGGGTTACAATTATTCTGAATATCTTCAGGAATCAGCATCACTTCAAAACCAGTATCCAAAAAAATCCTCAGAAAATCTAATTATTTCCTTTTCCCCAGTGTCCAAGTATCCTTGTAAAAGGTCATAGGTCTCTCTGGGGAAGGACTGGAGAAAGGCTAACAGTGAAAATCTAGGTATTTAATTTAGATCCTTTCTCAGGGAATCCTGGCTATCCCTTCCTTCAAACAATCCTGGGATCTATAAACTGGATCATCTGAAAATTAATTCACAGGATTAAAATTGCATTTTTCCAAGAACCAATGTTGCTTCTCTTCAATGTTCAGATCAAAAAAATTTGACTGTGTTTCTTATCTATTTCATGACTGGAAACACCTTGACTCGTTATCAGATAACAAAGAGCCACTAGGGTCATGCCATAAAAAATGACTGATGCTCACTTATGGGTCAGGTCATTATGAACATTGCTTTATCTATAATATACATTACAGTAACTATGATCACCTCACCTTTGGCAATTCAGTATAGCTATGTGACCTAAACTACTTGGAGTCCGAGTGCATTTAATCTATCCTACAGAACACCATCATCAATGACCCCAAGGGCTGGTACAAGGAAATGGGTGACATCATAATTATGCACATGAGCTTGTGTCCCTCTTATCATTTTATATCTTATATAATTAGTGAAGGGCATGTTTTCTGGGCCTCTCCATGTTGGAGGATTAGACTTTACAATTTGGCCTGCTCTAGAATTGTAATTTCTCTGAGCCTTAATATCTTTTAATCTAAACTAGGCCAAGGGATGTCAGGAACATTCAACTTATTTTCAGTAGGACATTTTTAATTAAAACTTCATTCAACCAATCAAAGAAAGTTTTGACACATTAAAAAAAAAAAAAAAAAAAAAAAAAAACCTGTGCCAGCTTCCATATTAAATCTAGAATCTCCACCCAGTATTCCCACAATTATGTAGTTCACTGGTATTTCCATGTTCCCCACCATGAGGCCTAATAAAAAGATAGAATGGCATTTTGAAGACACTGAGTGCCAATTAGGTGGAAGTAGTCTGGAGGACTGGGGCGAGGTTCTCCAATAGGTAGTGTATGCTTTGTATCAATGTCCAATATATGGTATACTTTTGTCTTCCCCATAGCCAGGAGCCATGCATCCAGAGATCAATGGGTGAAAAAGAGAATAGTTTCACTCATTATCACATATATTGACCCACTCTTAAATTGTTTTGTTTCCTATTATTGTGACCTTAAGTTCTACTGCAATAGAGGTTCTTTCTTCAAGATGCAGGCAGGGCAAGCACCCTTACCAGGAGGCACAACAAATATTCCATTTTATTGGATGCTCATAGTCACTTTGGGATTCTGATGCTGTGAAACTCACAGGCTAAGACATAAATAACAGTGTTAGGAGCATTGTTTATCCATATTACCAAAGGGAAAGTGGATTAATTCTCCAAAATAGAGGTGAGAAAGATTTTATCTGGAATATACAATATCATTTAGAGCATCAATTGGTACTATCAAGTCATGTGATTAAAGTCAATGGGCAGCTAAAACAACTAGATCCCTTTAGGATGACAAAAATCACAGATACTTCAGCAATGCTAGTATAGATCAATTGTCTAAGACTAGAAAAAAGACTAACTCAGGTGCTGGATAAATTGAAGGAAATGTAGAATGTGTAGTAGAGGACAGTAGTAATAAGACAAGGTATCATGATTGATGACAGAAATGAGGGTTATAATTGACATTTCTATTTCTGTCATATTTTATTGAGAATGTGTATATGCAGAATTTTTGGTTTCTTTTTCCATGAATATTTTTGTGTAATGTAACACCAATAGAAAGAAATCTCTGTGTTTTTACTACATTTAAGAATGAGACACTTAAAGAACATCCTTCACGAAATATTGCCATATTATAAAACTTATAATTTATTTGTGGTTGTAGATGGAAAAGTTACATTATCTTAGATATAATTATGACATTGTTAAATATATAATGCTTCTGACATTTTACATGGGATAGTTAAATCATGTTAAAGTAAATTAAATCTGACTATTACTTTTACTTGGAAATTAAGCATGGAAAAAGGAGGTATGACTGTGTGTCAAATAAACAAAGTGTGCATTGTGATGGCTAACATTGGTTGTCAGCTTGACTGTATCTGAAAATGCAAGTGTTTGGGTACACCTGTGAGGGTTTTTTTTTTCAGTAAATCATATCAAGTGAGAAGATTTGCCTTTAATCTGGACCCCACTTTCTAGTGTCTGCCTGCATAAAGGAAAGGTAAAAAGGAAGCCTTAGTTCTTTGATTTCTTCACTGGAAATTCAATTACTTCACTAATATTAAAATCTACTTCTTTGGGATTTTATAGTGTGTAAACCCCTCAAAGAAACCCCCCCTTTCTCTCTTGTTTCATATCTTCTATATTATCCTGTACATATCCACCACTCATGATCCATCTGAATAATCATAAACTCACACTACAAATATATTTATACATTTCTTGTTTTCAATTATTAGTCCTCTTAATATTGGCAAATATTTTCATAATATCAAACTGTTTCATTACAGGGAACTTTTAAGATGAAGTTTAAAAAAATCACTGGTGCCTAAAATTATCTTAACATGATACCTTATACAGCATATTATGCAAATGTATCAAATGTGAAAATGGAATTAGGTCAAATATCTGCATCATGGCCTAGTGAGCCAGCTCAGTTTATAGAGTCTTTGTAGGATAAACATGATGACTTGTATTAATCACTAGTATTAACATAAAAAGTAGGCAGAAAGCCACAGTGTAATTGCAGGGTCGGAAGGGAGTTGGCCTCCTAGAGATTGATGGCCATTATTCTAAATAAGCAAACTCCAGATTCTGTGAGAGAATATATCTTAAAAAATAAGATGGAGACAAATGGACTGATAGCCGGGAATCCAGCAGTGGACTGACTCAGACCCCTTGAACATGGGTCTTAGAATGCCAGAGACCTTCTGACAGCAGAACCAGGATGTATCCCTGGTGCATAAAAGGAATTTGGGAGCACATTCCCTGTGAAGGATACTCACTTAACCTAGAGGCAGGAAGGAGGGTCAAGTCTCTACTCCAAATGACTTGACACATTTAGATCACATCTCCTGGAATTTATCACCCTACATATGGATTTGGGGGGGTGGGATGGGAGGCTGGGAGAGAGGGAGGGATGAAGGAGGGGTGGGACCTGGGACTGATATGTAAAATAAGAAAAATAAATAAAAACATTACAAAATTAAAACAAAGAAAAATGCATCTTCAAGCTTCAAAATGCCAAAGTTCTTCAGAAATATTCTAAAACAGTGCTATAAATGTAAAACCTTTAGCGATTTTAATCAGAAGAAAAAAGTTTTTAACATTTAAATCTATATAAAACATCTGCTGTTTATGCAATTATTAATTACATGAAGATATACACATTAATGGAGTGAGTAACACTATTTTTCAAATAATATTTCTATTTCAAGCTTAAGTTTGAAGATTTCTTTTTCTTCCCATTTTTCTCCTTTTATAAAAAATAAATATATTTGAGTCTTGTTTATCTTTTAATATGAAGCCCGTTAGCAAGGCAAACCTGTCTACTTTTTCTCAACAGGAGACCTAGTAGCTCTGGAAAAAGCATCTCTTGATTTTTTCCATATGAAATGAGTTAACAAGCCTTGGGGAAGAACCTGGTTGTGTGCTGCTAAGCTGTTGAAGTTATAGTTAGCATAGCAGTCAATACCATCAGAGATCTGGGAGAATAATTATAACACAAAATATAATCCAAATGGTCTGCATAACAACACTAGATCAAAGGAATGTTCCCTGTCATAGCTGCCATGAGATAAAGTAAATAACTGTTTCCCATTCTGATTTCCTGGATCCTTCTAGGTAGAAGTCTATCAGCTGTAACAGGCCCTCTGGCCCTTCTGCTTCTGCTAATTGAAGTTTATTATTTCACCATTGAGGCCTTAACTAAATGATAATTTCTGATGGTTATTAGATCCCAATATAAACAGGGTCCCATCACAGAGTCAAGGATTTGACTAAGGGCACAACTGAAATGGGGAATGTGAGTGCAAAAATTAAACTTTAAGCTATTATGCCTAAGTGAAATAAAATGAAACAAGAGTGCCCCCATTCTGCAAGCCCCTTACCCATGAACAGATAGTTCTTGAAATGCTGGAGACTATTGTTAGTGGGATAAAACAAGCCACATGTGTTTTATTCCTCTAAACAAGTTTGTTTGAGCCATATGCACCCAATGAGCCTTATCACATGTGGGGGGAGGGTTCACAGGCTGGAGGTACTTCAGGATGCTTGCCCCAGATTTGACCTGGTGGAAAATGCAAAAAGAAATATGGGTTTTCTTTCTTAAGCCCTTGCTTTACTGGATTCTGGACCATTTCCCAGTAACCTGGCTATGAACCTAGCCAGTGCCCATCCACCTGTCTAGAATTTAATTAAAGCTTGCTTCACATTTGGCTTAAAAAAATAGATCTATTTTGAATCTGTGGATTGCAAGAAAGAGTACAAGAACACCATAAGAAAGTCTACAGAATCAACTAAACTCTGCTCATAGTGACCCGCAGAGATTCAACTGACAATCAGGGAGCCTGTATGGTACTGACCTAGGCCCTCTACATGTGCATTATGGTTGTATATAGCTTGGTCTTGTGGGACTTCATGTAGGATCAGGGGCTCTCTACAACTCATTTGCCTGGTTTTGGACTCCTTTCCTCTGACTGCTTTTCCATTCCCAGACTTAAAATGAGGATAGGTGCCTAGTCTTAATGCAACTTGATATATGTTTGTTTGATATCCGTGGTAGGCCTTCCATATTCTGAAGGGAAAGTGAGGAGGAATAGATAGAAGGCGAGGGGAAATAAGGGGGATGAGTGATAGGAGGGGGTGACAGCAGTCTCTATGTAAAAATATGAGAGAAAAATTATTGAAAGATTATTTGTTCATACATTATATCCCAATGTGGTCTGCCCTCCCTCTTCTCCTCCCAACACCTCGTGCCACACTTCCCCTCCAGATCACTCCTTTTCTGTCTCTCACAAGGAAAGAACAGTTTTCTAAGGGATACAAACCAAAAATGACAAAATAAAATACAATATGAAAACCATCTTATGCAAGGTGGGCATGGCAACCTAATAGGTTGATTTTCAAGTCACAAAAGCAGGTATAAGAATCAGGGACATCCTCATTTTCACACTCAGGAGTCCCATAAAAATGCTAAGTTAAAAGCTATATATAATCAAGGTGCTGGTCCATACCAGTGTATGCCCTGTACTTGCTTCTCAACAAAAGAATAGTTAAAGAAAATTTGGTACATTTATAAAACAGAGTATTAGTTTGCTTTTAAGACAATGACAATGACATTTTCAGGCAAATAGAACAAGAAAAAAGTAATTATGAGTGAGGTAATTTAGACCCAGGAAGACATGTAGTATATGTTCACTTAAATGGGCATTAGCTGTTAATTCCTTGATAACCAAGTTACAATCCTAAGACCCAAGGGGGTTAGTTATAAAGAAAGGGTCAATGGGGGGCACATTGATCTCCCTGGGATGATGAAATATAGTAAAATTCCTAGGTGGACTTTAGCACAGTGGGAATAGGAGTGGGGGAATCAGATGAGGAGGGTGAAGAGAGACAGGGTAGAGGGAGAGAATGTGGGAGGGTGGATAGATTTGAAGGGCATTTGGGGGTATGATATGGGAATTTATTTAATGTAGTAGAAAGTTTCTAAAGTAAATGAAGGTGACCCAAATAACATTTCCTAATATTGGGTGGCATAGGTTAGCAACTGGCCAACTCTTGTCAGCAAACAAGGCTTGCAGTTGTGGGACTGGATTTCATTCAAATGAATTGTTGGAAAGGTAGGATGCATGGAAATACCCTAACAATTCAGGCTACTGCTAAGACAACATATTGCTCTCTGTGAAATGACAGTGGGCCCCCTGTGCTGAGAACAACACCCACACAACTAACTGTACATAGACAAATAAAGCAGGTGCCTACATGGAGCCTTCAGCCCTATGTTCTAGTGTGTTTTCAGGAAAAAGCTCCTCTGCACACTACCAAAAAAGAAACATAAACAACAACCCAGACACAAAACCTTTTACATATACTCTGTCCTGCCTGCAAATATACTAGGGATATGGGAACAGCGCCTATAGGAGTACCTAACCAATGTCTGATTGTACTTGAGGCCCACTGTTTGAGCTAGAACCCATACCTGTCTCTGCTAAGGTTATTTATCTAGAGACTAGATAGAGACTAGGTAGTCCAGAAACACAGCGTAAAGCCAAATACTACCTGTCTAACAAGAAACTATTAATAAAATGACACCCATTGATAGTATGCTGTAATCATAGAGTACTGAATACTCAATCATCAGAGAAGCCTCCTCCAGCAGCAGATGGGAACATATAAAGAGATCCAGAACACCACACACACACGCACACACATACACACACACACACACACACACACACACACACACACACACACACACACAAACTCACAGAGAGAGACAGATAGATAGATAGAGAGAGAGAGAAAAAGAGAGAGAGAGAAGGATGGGGAGAGTCTAAAGGGAATGTCTCCATCAACTCCTACCTTCATAGTTTATGGAGCTCATTGAAGGGGAAGAAGAAAGAATGGAGGAACCAGAGGGAATAGACCAGATGAATACCAGGAGAACAAAAAAATAAGACCCTCAGAATCAACTAGGCAAAGAACGACTGATCTCATAGAGACTGAAACATATTTACTTACATAATTCTTTTATTTATAATTCATTCAGTCTTTTAAATTTTATTTTACATTCTAACCACACTTTTTCCTTACACCCATTCTCCATGCCACTCCACCTCGCTTCATTCTTAATGGATAGTTTATAAGAATTATTTAAATTTCAGAAACACTGCTTCAGGTGGTAAATCTACAAGCCATTTTTGGAAAATAATTGTACTTACTAATTACTAATACTTTTACCTTTCCTGTTGTTTTGCATATTTTTTAGGAAGATTTCTGTGGATATGTGAACATAATTAATAAACTTGTCCATCACAAATTTGATATGTAACATTTTATTGTCTATTTTAACAGTGTATATTTCTATAAATAGCTATAAAAAAGTTACTATAAGTTTCCTAATCCAGATATTTATTTCTAGACCTTTAACATATATATTCAATATAAGTTGTTAGACATTAAGTTATTTATTGAAACCATTGAAATTTTAAGTGTTTTAATGTTTAAATGTTATAAATAAATTTATAAATTTATTTGGTTTAATAAAGAGAGGCAATGGATTTTCACATTAACAATAAAAAGATTAAAATATGTGGCTAGTTTGAAATTTATATCTTGTCTATAATTCAAATGCTCAGAGACTCAGTAGTATTACTTTTGGTAAAGTATTATTATAATGTTGTCTATCAAAAGGAAGCAGAAGTGAAAATGTATCTTTAGGATGTGATTGTTGTGTGTGGTTTACCACATACAATTATACAACTCAAATTATTATGTAAGTCTTAAAATAGGTTGCGTGCTTAAAAATCTGCATGCTTTTCAGGTACTTACTTTATTATGTTGTTCATAGCATCTGGATCATATGCAGTGACTTGTCCAATGATGCTTCCCTCCTTGACATCTTCATCTACCTCCATCAAGTAAGAGAGCTTACTGAACACAGGGGGCTCGTCTACATCTTGCACGGATATCTTAACCATGGCTGTATCTTTGAAAGGCCCAAGATGCAAGAAGCGAGGGTCTGGGTGGGTATTGCTTGCATCCACTCTTAAAGTGTATAGCATTTTCTTTTCATAATCTAAATTCTGAGTTATAAAAAAGTAAGAAATGTTAGGATATATTGGAAGACAGAGCGATCATTGATTATATGAATGATTAATAATCTTTTAAATTTTAATATCAGCTATGTCTATGTAACTATTTCAATTATTGGTTAATAGTTTTATCCAATGAAATAGCATATGTGCTTTATTTTTATACAATATAACTGTCATGGAATGCATAATAAGGTTGATGCCCATTATGTAATTCACTTCAATTTCCTAGGCAGAGTTACATAAAATATCATTTAAATTAATACTGAATAAATAATAGCATTGTAATAAACATTTTTAAAAATCAGAAGGCTGACTAAAATGTAAGTCTGGAATATATTTTATGTTTGGTCAACTTGAGTGTTTGTGGAAAGAAATATGTATAGGAAAGAAGTGGAAAGTAAAAATGATTAATACTGGCTGTATTATGATTTATAGAGTTTCACATAATTTTCAAACATTCTACTAAAAGCCATTTAAATGCAATACACCAGGATATTTTACATAGTACCCTTTGATATTTTGACTATGAATTGAAATGTAGGAAGCTGCAAGGTCAGTTCTAGTGCTTAGCTCTTCATCCTGTTCACTATATAGACCATCACACTTACAAAAGATACAAGAAATATACGAAGTACCAGAGATGGTTCTGATTTATTGTTTATCCCATAGTGAAATACAAAGTAAGTACTTTTGAGTTTACTCTCAGTCTCTTCTACAACAAGCACAGCCATCTAAGCATGAGTAGAAACTTAACTATCAGGAACAATATATCCCTTATTTGATGTGAATTCATTTTTCCTATTTTCTGTGAAGGATGAACAACACATAAAAATGAGGAAAAATAGATGCATGGTTGTTTTTCTCTGTACTGAAAAGTAAAACAAAATGGAAGAGCACTTATTGAAAATAGAAAGACAGCCAAAAGCAACCTGTTTGACAGTTATGATCCCTTCCTGTGTATCTTTGTCGGTAATCACATCAAACATGTCTGATCCTTCTCCTCCTGAAATGCTGTATTTCAGCTCAGCATTCTCCCCCATGTCAGGGTCATTGGCTTTTATCCTTCCAAGATGAGTTCCAAGGGGTGCAGACTCCAGAGAATTAAATTGATAAGTGCCTGTAAATTGAAATGAAGCTGGCTTGACTTTCAAATTTGGATTATTCAAAATTTTATTTCCATGTAAGTAAAGTGGTTTAAATTGAGTGACATTTTCATCATATTGAATTGTATGCTGTCAAAAGTTATGGATTTGTGGAGCATAAAAATAATGTATAGAAGTTTAACTTTCTCAGTTTATACCTGAGAAAATTAATTTTCATAATTATTAAGAGAATATTCAACATTACTTGAAGAGCTCATGGAAACCTGCTTTAATAATCCAGAACTTGACCTGATGATTATGAAAAACTAGTTGTTTGTTCCTTGATTATGTTGTTAAATAATCTCATTGCACACTTTATACATGCTCAGAATAAAGGAGTGAATGTGCAAGTTTTTAAATAGTCCATATTTTCCATTAATTTTCAAGCATCAATATATTTATTACTATTGTTTCTGATTGTATACTTAAGATTAATGTCTTTAAGTAGCATGTTTTTCATGTCGAATATAGATCTAACCGTGAATTATAATTTTTTCTTCTGTTATGACAAGTATCTTATTCACAAACTTTCTCGAAATGTGTAGATATGGATAAAGAAAGTAATTAAAGTAATATACTTAGACATAGATGCTGGGCATTTTATAAACTCAAAGATTCTTTATGGTAACCTATTTAGTGTTTACAAAGAAGCAACATGGTAAATAATTTTCAGTGGACAGGCCAAATGAAATTATCATGTTCAGCTACGAAAATAAGAAAACAAGAGTTCAGATTCTGATTTCAAAGCCTAATCGCTTTCCAGTGATTTTGTACTTAAGATTAGGAGATTTTACATCTCACTGTGGGATTCTATATTCAATTCTCTAAATGTAAGTTCTAGTCAGTAAACAAGGAAAATTGTGATCACAATTAATTCACAAATTTGTTATGAGGAATAGTGGTACTATGCTATTACATCTGCAGTCAATTTAGTTCATGGTCCAGCCTTCTGCATTTTATCACTGTTACAGAAAATACAGCACTTCTGTTGGTGTGCTACCATATGACCAAACTGCAATGTGGCAATTCATCCATTTATACACTTAGTTTATATTTTAAAAATCTGAATGGAAAGTTTAGGTGACATCTGGAAAGGAAATTTACTGATTTTTAAGTTTCAGAAAATTAATAATTATAATTTAACATGTTGTTACATAATTGATGATTTCAATATTATTATAATATTAACATAACTAAGTTTTAGTGACTTTTTAATTAAACCAAAAGAATATTAAGAGGCTGCCAATTTAACCCACATACATTGCTTTAAATATAGATCCTGTTTTTAGAGATGACAAAGCATGCAATCTGTGTTTTAAGATTCATTAAATAAAGGCTTAAAATGCTTGTTGATAAATTAGCTAAGAGTTGTGAACAGTGTATACTTTTAATGTAAACAGGCAGACTTTGCACCCACATTCTTACCCAGGGTGCTCTGAAGGGTGGGATAGCAATAGTGACTGTGAGGGCACCAGTCTTCAAAGCTGTCTTGCTCATCAAAAGCTGGCAAAAATTAAGTAGAAAAGAGCTTTTGTATGTTCTGTTTTCTTCCATACATCTTTGGGGATAGATAACACCACATTTTTAGCTTAGAAAATTTTAGCTTTTTATTTTTAGGAGGGGGTGAATTGATTTGTTCTCACCACAGGGACTAGAAATGAGGACCCTTAGTTCTGTTGTAATGGTTTGTTTGGTAATAGTCCCATTATCCTGTCTGTACAGCCCGCCTTACTCTGTGGAAACCGAGGAGGGTTGTTGTTGACATCAGTGAGGGTGATGTTCACTGTGGTTGTTCCAGAAAGGCCTCCCATCTGGCCGCCCATGTCCTTGGCCTGAATAACCACCTGATACTGCTCTCTGTTTTCTCTGCTCATGTCTGGTAATGCAGTTTTTATTATGCCTTTAAAAAAAGGGGAAAATTAAAACATTGACCTTTCAAATCCAGGTATATATTTCAAGATCCATTTTACCAAAGAAAAATGGAGAAAATGAGTGTCAACAATTAACTTAATGTAATTCATAAAATAGAAAACATTCTATTTTATGCATTTTCCATTTTATTAGTTGATTTTGCTTTACTTTTTATAACCATTATGTTCTTTAAGCTTTGAGTATTATGTTATTCTGGAAATATAGTAAACCATATGAAATCTTGTAGTCTTATAAATTTAAACCCAATAAATAATAGAAGAGCTAAGTAATCAAATATGTCATCTTAACATAGGATGTTTTATTTAATTTCTATAAAGCAACTGTAGAAAGCAGCTATTCAAAAGTGTCTGGATAGATTTTAAAACAGAAAACTCCCTAAAGAAATTGTAGCCCAGTCTATACTATTTCAGATGAAATAGACTAAGACTTGAGTGAATTTACCTGATTCTGGGTCCACTGAAAAATATGGCTGCCCTTGCAGTATGCTGTAGACCACTTTTGCACTGTTCCCATAGTTGGCATCATCTGCATCGGTGGCAGTCACTTGTATGACAGAAGTACCTGGATCCAACCACACCCCAAGCAGAGACACATAAATTCTTCTAAGTTGTATACTATTTCAAAAACCACTTTCTTATTCATTGTTTTCTTATGTGAAATGAAATCCTGGATTTACTCTTCACTGTGCAAGGTATGAAAATATGATATATTTTAACACAAAGATGAATAAATCTAAATAATTGAAAAATTAATTGGAACATGGGAACATTATGATGAGGAAAGTTCTCATTAAACATAATAAACACCTAGTTTTCAATTAGCATATTTATTGATAAATGAGAAAGTGCAAGGAAAACTTGAACAATTTTATCTTAGTGAACTGTATGTGTAAACATAACAAAACAGAGGTATTGTTATGAAGAAGCAAACAAACAAGTCATATTGCAAAATTTAGCCTCATCATGTCAAAATGCTTGTGAGCAAACATCAGAACAAAACACACACATCAGTAAAAAAAAAAAAGAAAAACAAAGTAAACTATAATTTTTTGGTAACAGGTATTTACGGTACAGATATTTACTATACATAGTTTCAGATATATACTGTGACTTTAAATCCATAAATAGTAAACAATTAATTATTAAACTTTCTCAAAAGTTTAATACGAATTTCATATTTCTTGTATTAACAATTTTATTTTTTACCAAAATAAAAATACCTTAATCCTTTCAATTGTTCATCTAAAGACTATTTCTCATCTAATTTTTACACAGTGTAAGAGTTTTCTAAGGGTATTTGTTTCATTCCTTTTTGTCTTCTTTAGGGGACTATAGGATATCTTATTTCAGTTTGGCTCAACGTGTAGATGAAGAGATCAAAATGACACATGCCTCTGCAGCCCCTTTAGTTGGACAGCTCACCTCTTCTCTATTATGCTTGTCAGCATAATTAACTTGAGAATGAAAGGGACTAAATCTCTCTTCCCTAAGCATTTGAGTTTTGGAGCATTGTGATTTCAAACAGTGCAGTGTGAACAAAAAGAGTCTCAATTAGAAGTGAGAATACTAATCTTCATAGGTAAGAAATAAATGTTGCCTTTTGTTTTTCTTTGAAGTTTAAGTGCTCTCTGGGCTTTAAAATTCAGAATTCATTTAAATATTGTCTTGATACCAAATACAGTATCAAGAACCATGCCATGAGCTATCCATAGGATGGTTAGAGTATGTTTAGCAGATTGGTAAAAATTCATTTGTATTAAAAAGTAAATCTCATGTTACGGGAGGACACATGCCTCTGGGCCATATATCATAGATCCAGTATGTTACAAAAAGGAAATTAGATAAAGTTAGTCTAAGTAAAGGTCACCATTCTAAGTGATTTTCATTGCAGATTTATTGGGGAAAACAAAAACAAAACAAACAAAAAAAACAAAAAAACAAAAACAAAATCACATGTACTTGATGATTCTATAGTAAGCGAGCCTTAAAAAAAGGCCTGAATTATCACAGGAAGTAACCATAATTTGACCTATTTTTAAAATTAACTAAAAAGGAATGTTAGTTTGAAATTTTCTAAGTGAGGAGTACTAGATAGTCTTTTAGAATATAAATCAGATCATGTCTCAGAATTATAAAATATATGCCTCACAAAACATAAAATCCAAAACTGCCCTTAGCCTAAAGGAAAATGCATGTAGCTATAAAAACAGTATTTGATAGTTATAAAGAATTGAATCATCAAATATTTTTAAATTAACATTTAAAATTACTTAGGTCAGTCTATATATTTTTTATTTTTTACAAATAATGATAAATTATATAATTATATTTAATATGAGAAAGATGACATGAGGCATGAGCATATACATGATAAGAACACAGTGAATTGTGGGATATCAAAGAATTTACCAAAAAGAACAGAGAAAAGAGAAACGGTGACCAGCATATATTATATGAAACATAATCTATTTTTAATAAAAGCATGAAAGAACAAAATATTTATCACTAAAATTAAAAATATTTGATAGAGAATTACTTTCTTGCTTTATTTTATTAATTCTTATATGTATGGGTGTTTTGCCTACATGTTTGTCTGTAAAATCATTACTGGGGAAAACAGGATAGGGCATCAGATGCCCTGGGACTCAAGTTACAGACAGTAAAAAGTACAAGACATCGTGTGGGTTCGGGGAATCAAACGTGTCCCCACCCCTGCGCCAGGAGAGGAACGCATGTCATTTATCTATGAGTAATCCTTCCAGACCCCATTGTGCAAATTTAAAAGCTATTAAAGTCTGAACAGTAATGCGTTTAGGGGTGTGTGTGTGTTGGTGTGTCTGTGTGGGTATGTGTGTGTTTGTGTGTGTCTGTGTATGCATGTGTGTGTGCTTGTGTATGTGTGTGTATGTGTGTGTGTGTGTGCCTGTGTTTATAAAAACAAAGAAGGAAAGTGAATTTGAAAAGAGCAAGGAGGATGAATGAGAGTGTCTTAAGGAAGGAATAGGAATTGTAAAATTATGTAATTATATTATAATCTTAATAATAAAAGAATTAAAAAATAAAGAGGTAATGTTGTAAGTTTAAAGATCACAGTAACATATAAATAATTCTGATAAAATATTCTAATAATAACATATGTCTGTAAACCTAATCATACTGGTTACATTTCTAAGTATGCAAAATCAATAAAATACATAATATTTAAAATAATTTGCAAAATAAAATAAAAATGTTTTTCAAATGATATAAGTATATAACCATAATTCAGTTCAATTCAAAATTGATAATTCATCCAGAGATTATAATTTTATATACTTCTTCTCAAATGTAGGTTCATAAAATGCTATAATGTATATCTAAATTAGCTTAATTCAAGGGAAATATAGATCAATCAAGGAAATTTTAACAGTCAAAAGTTATTAGAACATTATTAAAGAAAACCCATCTAATCATATATTATGCAAGATACTTGTGAGCTCAAAAAAACTCCTTTCTTTTCATATAAATCCCCTTTAGTAAGAATGAAAACTAGGAGAAGTGATAAAATATGTTTCCTCAGAAAGGTGAGTTACACAAGATAAAACTTCCCATACACTTGGTTCCTCTGAATAGGCATACTATATCATTAATCAGTAGTCATGCCACATTCTTAGTAAAGGGATATACAATTTTTTTTTGATAATAGGGTTTTTTCCTTCAAACATAAATTAATACACACCCCCCCACCCCCCCACCCCCCCACCCCCCCCACACATATATTGAACTAATAATCAAATAATCAAATAAGTAATGTTAAATATAGAAAAGTACATATGTTGTGTATTATGTTTTTAACCAGTATTGCTTCAGTAATATTTTAAGAAAACATTTAGCTCTTTTTATATAATATAGTTATTATACATTGATAGAATTAAATGTATTAACACACATAATTGTAGTAATTTGCTATACAAATGAGTGGTGCTGAAATTGGGACAGTCTTAGAACTGTGAGAAATTGCTCTTTCCAGTTTGCATGTAAAGCCAAATAGAAGCTATCACATAAATATACACAACAAAATCTGTGAATTTTGGAATGATGCTACATGTTATTTGATTTTCATTCAATTGTTCAATTCCTTTGAATTTTGAATTCCTAATAAACAGGATGGACAGTAAAGTTCTAGTTCTCATATTTATAAAATAAGGTTGTTTTGATGATTAAATGAGACAGTTATGTAGAAGCAATTTGTCAAATACAGCAGTTTTCCTTTTCAGTTTAATATGAGAAGAACTGCTGACAGTTAATTCCACCCCTCTAGGCAGTCATGCCTTTTATAGGACAGCTAGTCTTAATTGACAGAGCAGGTGTTGACTCCAAAGGAATCAAACATCTCCATTCAGTAAATTACAATTAAAATGAGACATTTCCATATTAATAATTGAAAGTACCTGGAATGGAGCTATTTGACTGAAATAAGAATTTCTGTGTACCACTCTTAATTTGAAAGAAGAACACATATAATCACATGCTTCTAAATTTCTTAGTTAAAAAAATAAAATAAAACCATGCTGTGCACACGAGTTAGTAGATACCTACCAACTCCAGACATTTCGGGAACACTGGCTGTGTACAAGTCTTTTGTGAATTTTGGCTCATTGTCATTGATGTCATGAATTTTAATGATGAATTCAGATTCTGGCTCCACTTGCCGCCCAGTCTTTCTGTCTATAGCCTTGGCGCGAAGAATATACAGGGATTTTTCTTCTCTGTCTAATTTCTTTGCAGCATGAATGTCTCCTGTATTTTCATCTATAACAAACAGATTGCCGGCCCCATCTCCTGTCAAAATGTATTTTAAATTTCCATCTCCTTTATCTTGGTCAGTGTGAAGCTTCAAAGATTAGGAAAAAAGAATTCTGTAAATTCTATGGTCATTACAGTGAAAACAATTTGATATGCACTAATTTCTCCCCATATACTCTGTCAGTAATGATATGAACATGTACCTCAGATCAAAGGGAAATTAAACATTTGATATTTTATTATTCTTAAAATATTACAAAGTTATAGTTAGTCCCTATGATAGGGTGAACTTATCATGAATGGTACTTCAGTTCTTCAAAACATAGTGGTTAAAATATGCTTTTGAATAGAATATTACCAACATTTAAGCCTCTAATACAAAAGAGAAAAATAACTTTGTCTCCATTTTGTGTTTAAAATGTCAATCTGAATTATACTTTAAGTAGATAAACTCAAAGATAACATGAGGTACTTACTATTTATTTTAATGATTACTATATAATCAATTCTTTAGTTGTTCCTAGTGTTCTCCCTTGGTGACATGAGCCCTTGAAAGACTGTATTTGTGGAAGCCAGTCAGAAAGAGGAAGTACTTTAAATGTCAAATTATATGCAGTAAGAACTTTTCAATTGAGTTTTTAATTTTACCTATCAATCCCAGTTCCCCTTACTCTGGTCATCCTGCTACCTCCACCTTCCTCTCAACTTCCTCCCCATCCACTCCTCAAAAAGGGTACATTTGCAATAAGATTTTAAGTACTTTTTCTACTACCATATTCTTATATGTGAGAAATGATCTTTATAAACATTTTAAACTTCAAGTGATGCAAAACAAGTGACAGTTATGCCCTGTTTTAAGAAAAATTGAGATGTGTCTTAACATTTATTCTATGAGGATAACATCTCTGTAAAGGCAATCTCTTGCTAGGGGTTGGAATTCACTTTAAAACAATGCCTAAAGTATCCAAGCATGAATTCCTAATACCACAATAATAATGATAAAATATATAAATAATAAGTTAGTATATATAGACAACCAACTACTGAGAGTGAAAGCAAGTGCTCTACAATAATCACAGCCATTCTGAATTGAGTGAAAACTTAGTTTTGACAAGGCAATGTCTCAACTCCTTATTCCTTCCCTAGGGATATGTTTTTGACTAATGAAAGTTAACTCGTGGAATTTCTTTATTGTTGGAGGCTCCTGAGAAAAAGAGAGTATTTAAAGAAGAAAAAGAACCCAGAAAAAGAATTAAAGAGAAACTAGAAATAGTACAGGAGAATTAGAATGGAAACAGAAGAATAAAGAAATTGGCTCAGAAAAACATGGAGTAGGAGATTCTTTCACTCTCAGACATACTGAGTGCTTTACTGGCTGCTGCTAAGACAGAGCTAGCCGATAAGAAACAAGTAACTGACCAACAGCATTATTTCAAATACAGAGTCTCTGTGTGTTAATTTGGGCTGGCATGATTGTGGGAGCAGTGGGACCAGACCAGCTGTAGGAAAAAACTTACTCCTTAAAAATGGCTTGCAGCGTAGCTAATAAGAACTTCCATTTAAAACTTAACAAAAGCATATAAAAGGGTTTTAGAAACAAAACAAAACAAACAAACAAACAACAACAAAAAAAAAAAAAACAGAGAAAAGCAAGGCTTTTTGGTAGCAGCATTTTTCTCAGTTGGGTTCTGTTTTGCTAAAGACAAACAAGGATTTGCATGGCTGTTTCAAGGGAGGTTTCCTGACTCAGCATAAGTGGAACAAAACCACAAAGCTTTTTAAAAAGCTCTGCTAACAATTCATTGGTGTGTATGAGATCTGGCAATGGTAGTGACCACATCTCCAAGCCAGTATTATGCTGCTGGGTGCAGCATAGACAAAGGCAGGGAGTACAGCTCTCAGTACTAGCAGTAAAAGCACCTGCTGCTGGATAAACCCTGGATGACACAGCTATGAATTTCATCATAGCAATGTTGTTGTTTACCTGATAAAAGACTCGTGGCTACGAAAAGATAAATATTTACAGTAAAGACAGATTCACATTAAGAAAACCTCTAAAGGTTTACAATGTGTTCTAAAACATATATGTAGGCTTGGGAGAAAAAAGAAATAAAATGGTTTTAAAAAGACAGCGAGGAGCTGGGTGTGGTGGCACACGCAGTTAATCCCAGCACTCAGGAGACAGAACCAAGCAGATCTCTGTGATTGCAAAGTAAACCTGGTATGCAGAGTGAATTCAAGGACAGATAAGAGTTACACAGAGAAACCCTGTCTCAAAAAAAATGAAAAAAAAAAAGAAGAAAGAAAAAAGAAAGAGTAATAAAAAAGCCACATGAAGATGGAAACACAGAAAAACTGTGGATACTATATGTTATTCTGTTGTCTTTAAAGTTTTTGACTGCTGAGGAAATAAAAACTGATAAAGGAAATGCTGCTGGATTAAGTCAATTTATATATTTCAAAAATGTTTTGACTCCAAAATTTAAGTCTAAGGACAAGTTACAGGGGAAAAGGATTTCTATTTTTGTTTCCACAGAAAATGAAAAGCTGTGTATTCTTTCCAGGCTAATGTGGTTTGATCAAGCCAGTCCCCCTGAAACAGCGTCCCAGGTGATCCAACATTCAAAACAGTTGGGACATAGCAGCCTTGCAGAATATAGCCAGGAATTCTTCATCTTCTTAGGATCCTCATGACAGTGCCCCTTATCAGCACGAAGCAGTTTGGAAAGAACGATGCACAAATTCCCAAATACTGTTTATAAATATTTGTTTTCATTTAAATGGGGTTGGTTATAAATGGTTAATGATCACAACCAATATTTTTTTAAAGGTAAAAAGGGCATTATAGTATAGATATGAATACTTTGTTTTGGAATGGATTTTCATTTATTGATACAATTTAAGGTCAATTTTGTGATATATTTCTCCTCTTGTTTAGGTATTGTGTTTATATAGCTCATTTAAATATAACATATAACTTAGTACAGATTATAGGTAGTTAACTATGATAGTCAAATCTTAGAGTTAAGTTAGGTTTTCAAGATGTATTTGAGATGGATAGGAATTCTTCAAAAGTTTCAAAACCTACAGTATATGGCATTTAAAATGATTTAGGTGATGCCAGATGTCATTCTGTAAATATGTTTCTCATACTGGTTAATGAATAAAGCACTGTTGGCCAATAGGAAAGCAAGATAGGCGGGACAAGGAGGATTCAAGGAAGTAGTGGGGAGGTGAAACATGGAGAGACTGGAGAACAGAGGTCTGGGCCCAATCTCCGGTAAGATGAGACCACGTGGAAGTACTTAGATTAATAGAAATGGGTTAATAACTAAGACAGAGGTAGCCTATAGGAAGCTTGTGTCTGGCCAACAGCATTATATTTAATCTAGAGTCTCTGTGTGTTATTTGGGGCTGGCATGGCAGTTCGTCCAGGCTGGCAGGAAAAACCTTACTATGGGGCTGGACTCCAGAGACTCTCATTAGGCTGGCACATCCTAGCACCTTTGCTAAACTTCTGTAGTCTAGGGGCTGTGCTGATCTTCACCCTATTTTCTTTCCTATATAACGGAGCATCTTTACTCTGCTGGTTTTCTCCTCTCCCCTAGGCCCTCTGCTCACATGGCCCAGCTTAAGGTGATGCTCACTTTGGATCCTTCCAGATGCCTCTGGCTCACATTTACAATAACTCTTCTCCTCCACCATACTTAGTAGCAGTCATGTCCTTCCTTTTTATTTTTCTTTCCTTCAGGTATTAATGCCTCCAATATGTTCATTCACCTGAACAACATACCCCCAACTATTAGCACTGTTTTATAGGTCGTTGTATCTTGAGGATAAAGAGCCTTGCTGGAAACATGAGTCATTTGCAGTGGACCTAGGATATTTAATAATTTGTCTTCAATTCCATTACCCTCTTTGATTCCTGAGAGCAAATACAGTATGATCAACTGTCTCACACACACTTGCAACCGTACGTTGACCAGCATGATGATCTTGTCTGATTAAGTCCTTCCCTGATAATGAGATTGGTGACCACCTGATATGCCACCCTAGAGTCTTTATCAAATAGCTGATGGAAGCAGAAGCAGATACCCACAGTTGCAGAAAGGGACACATGATGAACAAAAGGATCAAGACCAGGCTGGAGAAACCCACAAAAACAGCTGATTTGAACAAGGGGGAATCTCTGAAACCCAGATTGATAGCTAGGAAACCAGTATAGGATTGACCCAGAAAACCTGAAAGTGGGTGTCAGTTAGGAGGCCTGGGCAATCTATGGGGCCTCTGGTAGTGGATCAGTATCAGTATTTATCCCTATATCTGGCGAGTGGACTTGGCGGCCAGGTGTTGATGGAACATGCCTTTAATCCCCGCACTTGGGAGGCACAGGCAGGCAGAACTCTATGAGTTCCAGGCAAGCCTGGTCTACAGAGCAAGTTTCAGGACAGCCTTCAAAGCAATACAGAGAAACCCTGTCTCGAAAAACAAACAAACAAACAAACAAAAGAATGGGCTTTGGGATCACATAGCCCATTCTCATTCCACAAAGAAGGATACTCTCTCAGCCTAGAAACAAAGGGCAGGGCTTATTCTCTGCTCCAAATGGTTTTGCAGACATTGAAGATTCCCCTATGGAAGTCCTCACTCTCTCTGATAGCAGAAAAGAAATGGGATAATTGGCTGGGGAGGGGGTGAGGAGAGGATGGAGAGAGAAGCGGAATTGACATGTAAAACAGGATTGTTTAAGTATTTTTCTGTTTTTTTTTTTTTTTTTTTTTTTTTTTTTTTTTATGAAGTGGGCATGACACCAGGGGAAGAGGATTGTTTTGTCAATGTTCAGCAACACAGATGCTGATGCATCAGGGCCATCTTTAAAGTAGCTCATAAATTGTAAGCTGTAGCCAGTGGAAACTAATATATGCCAATGCACCAATGCTTCACTATTGAAAGGGTGATTAGACATCTGCCTTACAGGAATGAGTCCTTTCAATACAGCCTTTTCCCTTTATATTCAAACATATGACAAAGCTTTTTTCCTGGAACATACAATGAGCTTCCAACAGAAATCAAATACAGTTGTCCTTGACCAATGACTTCATTATTCAGCAACAGAAGCATAGCAGTTCATCCTTGTTCACAAAATGCACTGATTAAATGTTTCCATCCTCCTGAAGCATATATTACATTCTGGAAAAACTTGCCCAAGCCCTAGAGGATAATAACCAACAAGAGCTCATTCTATTTGGTATTTTTGTTGTTGCTTTTTTGTTTTTTGATATTTTTTTCTTTTTTCTTTTTTCTTAAATCCAGCTACTTCAGGAAGACAAAGCAAGGACCAACCAGAATGTACTCTTTTAAGTTGATCATCAGGATTACTCTATGCATATATATAGTATAACATATTTTTGCATAGGTGCAATGTTTGCATAAATATTTGTTCCAAAATATATAGAAAAGAGAAGGGCACTGTAAATACTCATTTTATGTAAGTAATAAATAACTTCATTTAATAAAATCCTGGTGAGAAGAAGAAATGTATAAAGAATTCATATTCTTTATACTTATATACAAATACACGAAAATCTTTCAAAGTCTGTTAGAAATGCAAATAAAATCTTCACACATTTACTACATTACCATCAAGTAAGATTTAATACAGGTATGCAAGACTATTTGAGTATTCTGAATGAATTAACATAAATTCTCATTTGAAAGGCTAAAAAGATATAAGAATAAATTATAAATTGTTAGTTGGAGTCAGTCTTGAATGTCTCTAAACCTTTCCTTAGGTTCAGTTTTCTCTTCAAACCAATAATGGCTCCCTCTTTTATGCTCTCTCTCTCTTTTTCTCTCTTTCTCTCTCTCTCTCTCTCTCTCTCTCTTCTGTCTTCTGTCTCTACTCTGACTAAATCTTCCTACTCACATGTGCTTTCCTTCAACTAACAATGTGAGCAACTGTAAAAAGGCTACCATAAATGCCCTTCCCTGATAGTGAGATCAACAACTAACTTATCCACCATCATGGAGCCCTCATCTAGTACCTGTTGGAAACAAAAGCAAACACCCATAACTAAACACTGAGTCGAACTAGAATCCAGATGCAGAGGGAGAAGACACGACCAGGTTGCAGAAACACATAGAGACAGCTGACCTGAACAAGGAGGAGCTTATGCCCCCCCAACCAGACTGATACTGGGAATCCAGCATGGGACTGACTCAGACCCCCTAAATATGGGTCTCATCTAGAAGGACTGAGCAGTCAAAGGGACCTCAGACAGTGTAACCAGGTTGTATTACTGGTGCACAAAAGGACTTTGTGAACACATCCCCCCTGGAGGGATACTCCCTTAGGCTAGAGACAGGAGAGAAGTCCTAGTCCCTACTTCAAATGACTTGACAGATCTACATGACCCCACCTGGATAGCATAGCCCTACATGTGGAATTGGAGTGGGGGGGATGGGATGGGAGGGTCATCAGGGTGCATGTGAGGGGGGAGAGAGCATAAGAGGGAGGGTGGGAGAGGGAACTGGGTTCAACATGTAAAATAAAAAAATTAAATATAAAAAAATGAATAAGTATACACCTCAGAAAACTTTAAAAACTTTCAGTACTGAGTGATAATGAAAAACTCTTAACACAACAGGAATAAACAAACTCTCTCTAAATCACACAAAATGGATATTTCCAAAATTAATATAACAAGTAAGTATGAATATAGTGGGCAACTAAATCATTTTTAAGATCAGAAAAATTAAAAGCAATGATTTTACTTCTGTTGAATGTACCATTGGAAGAACAATGCAACACAGTAATACAAAACAATGAAAGTTGAAGATATACTAATAGGAAAGAAAGATAATAAGCCTACCTGTCTGTATCAATAACCTCAAAGTTTATGCAGAATATACACCATGTTTTCCATAATAACAAAACTTAAACCAATTCCTTCATCTAGCAAGTGAAGATTATGTAAGGTTAATTTTATTTAAAATATACAGCAAAAAAGGTATTGCTTTAGCAATAAACAAATGAACTCTGTACTTTTTTTATGTTTTTATTAGGATAGTACCGCTTCTTGAGTTCTAGATTATAGGCATGCATCATCATGTTGATTTTTCATGTAAAGCTATGGATTTAATCAATTCAGGTCTTCATTTAGGATAGAAAGCCTGCTACCATCTCCCTTTCCACAAATTTAACTTTCAATTATTATTATCATTATTATATGTTAATTATTATAGATAATTATTATTTATTATTATATCAATTCCACAAATGATATATTTAGTTAAAATGTTAAAAGACATATGCACATAATTTTCATGACAGAAAAATAAAGTAAGTGGAGATGTCATGTTAATGAACTGAGAAATTAAGAACTATAATGACAGTTCTTAACTTTGTGTATAGGACCAATAAAGGTATGCTACAATCAGAGGTAAATTTGTTTTCTTTTCTTTTGGGATATCAATGTACTTATTTTGAGGTTTATAAAAATAATAGTATTCTTAAACAGTTATGAAATTTGCCAATTTAGAAATAATATTCATTTCAATAGAACAAAAATAAAAAAATCAGAAATTAATCCAAATAATTATATTCAAAGCACCTTTCACAGAAGAGGAAACATTATTTGGCAAATGGCATAGGACAATGGGAAACAGTTGCCATCAGAATGAATCCATATAACTTATACACAAACACACACACATAGCAGCATATATCTTAACACAAGGTACATAATTAATGTAATAAACTTACAGAAGTTACTATGTGACAATTCCTAAGTCACCTTTTTTATACTATTATTTTAGTTATAAGATTAAAAATACCACTAGTCAAATTTTGTAAAAATTAAAGACAATTCCTTTGTCAAAACATTAAAAGAATTTTAATGGGTGCCAATACTTGGAAAATATTTACCATAAATATCATAAGAAATTTTATGAAAATAATTACCTCAATCATAAATGCATTAACATCTTTTAATAAAAGAAGACATTCAGAAATAAAACACATAAAAATGAACATTATCATAACCATAAAATTCAGCTACACTCTTGTCATAGCATATGAGGCAGAAATTAAAAAATATTATTATTCATATCATACAAAAAGTTTTCTAGTCTTGTAATGTCCTTAGTAGATTACTTATGTAACCAGGGAGTATGTTGCAAAACTACATGGGAACTCTGCTTTTTCTTCAGCTGTTTTTTTTTTTTCCTGTGACTCTTAAACTGTTCTTAATTTAAGTCTATTAATAACAGACAAAATAAAGATATGTTACAAAATCATCCACATAAAGAAAGTAAAAAATAAGCCAAGACGTCAAATTGTTATGAAAATTTTAAACGTTATATATGAATAGTTCTTGAAGTTATTATGCAAGTCATTCAACCAGTACAAAATCAGGAGAAAATAATAATATTTTACAGTAGATGCTTTGAGAATCAATAGTAATCAAGGCATATTCGAATGTTTGATTCTTTAGCAAAATGAAAAGTGTGCTGTGTAAGACTACACATATTTCTTTAAATAGTTTAATTTAAAAAATAAATTAAACAAGCAAATAGAACTATGAAATATAATAATTTGAACTGTTACTTTTTAACACATTTGAGAAACATTAAAAATTGTCAACTTTTTGCTTTTGCTTCCAAAATCATAGCGATAAAAGAATATTAATAGTATTGGACTACATGATTGAGAGGCACACTCCTGGATAATGTGTGAATTTGTTTTGTACAAAACAAATTTCATATTTAATCAAAGAATTAAATACACATATTTATAACACAGTTACCACAATATAGAATTTTATATGATTATACACAAAATATAATTTAAATTATGTCTCTAAGGATTTTTTTCATCCTGTTGTTTAATTAAAATAATAGCACATGAACTCAAAACTTCATAAATATATGAGTTTTCTTTAACCAGTAAAAGTATATAAATTTAAACTTACTTTCAATTAATTTTTATATAAATTAAAAACAATCTTTTTTTATATACCAATTCCTGCTCCCTCTCCCTTAATCCTCCCATTCCATCCACCATCATCACCCTATCCCACCACTCATCCATTCCTCAGAGTGGGTGAGGCCTCCCATGGGGGAATCATCAAAATCTGTCACATGATTAGGAGAAGGACTGAGGTCCTACCCTCTGTATCTATGCCAACAGAGTATTTCTCCATAGGTAATGGGTTCCAAATAGTCAGTTCATTTACTATGGATAAATATTTGTTTCATTGCCAGGGACCCCATAGACTGCCAAAGCACTCCACCTGATATCCAAGTTCAGGGGCCAAGAAATTTCCCTATTGCCAGGTTAAGCCCCTATAGGCTTCCACTATCAAGGTATCTCTTTAGATTGCTTTTTGTTAAATGGCCATTTCTACTATGTTAATTCTATGGATCTTTGAGCATGGGAGACATCTCCCTCTTCTGATATATTCTTTAATTTCTTTCTTCAAACACATGAAATCATTGTAATGCAATTCTTTCAACTGTTTGGTTAGAGTTAGCCCAAAATATTTTATATTATCTGTAACTATTGTGAAGGGAATGCTTGTCTCATTTTTTTCACAGCCTATTTGTATATAGCAGGGCCAGTGATTTTTTGTTGTTGTTAATCTTCTATCTAGCAACATCATTAAAGCTGTTTTTATCAACTGAATGAGTTCCCTGATAGGATTTTTGGGATTGCTTATGTGTACTATTATATCATCTGAAAATAGCCTTAAATTGACTTCTACCTTTATACTCCATTTCCCCCTTGATCTCCTGTAGTTGTCATAATGGTTTAGCTAGATATCATTACTATATAAAATAGCTACTGAGAGAGTGGACAGCCTTGTTTTTGTCCTGATCTTAGTGGAATTATTTTGAGTTTCTCTCCATTTAATTTGACGTTGGCTATAGGCTTACTGTATATTGCCTTCATTTATTTATTTGTGTGTGTGTGTGTGTGTGTGTGTGTGTTTGTGTGTTTTCAGGAATTTTACTTTATTTTATTATGTAACACATTTTTTTAAATTTATTTTTTATTTTAATGTCGATCACTGTTCCCTCTCCCATCTTCTTTCTTCCCTCCCCTCCCTCCCTCCCTCTTACCCTCTCTGCCCCCTCACATGCACCCTGACCGCCCTTCCCTCCAATCCCCCAACCCAATTCCACATGTAGGGCTATGCCATTCAGGTGGAGTCACCTAAATCTGTCAAGATATTTGAGGTAGAGACTAGGACTTCTCTCCTCTCTCTAGGTTAAGGCAGTATAGCTCCATGGGGGATGAGTCCAAAAGGTCCTTTTGTGCACCAGGAATATATCCTGGTTCCACTATCTGAGGTCCCTTCGACTGCTCAGTCCTTCTAGATGAGACCCATATTCAGAAGGGCCAGAGTTAGTATGATGCTGGGTTCCCACCTATCAGTCTTGGGGGACCATTAGCTCCTCCTTGTTCAGGTCAGCTGTCTCTATGTGTTTCTGCAACCTGGTCGTGTCCTCTCCCTCTGCATTTGGATTCTAGTTCCACTCAGTGTTTAGTTATGGATGTTTGCTTCTGTTTCCAACGGGTACTAGATGAGGGCTCCATGAAGGTGGATAAGTTAGTTGTTGATCTCACTATCCAGGAAGGTCAAACTTTATCAGGGAACTCCTACAGCTGATAAGCACCTTCAACAAATTAGCAGGATACAAGATAAACTCAAAAAAATCAGACAACGACAAGGCTGAGAAAGAAATCAGAGAAATATCACCCTTTACAATAGCCACAAACAAAATAAAGTATCGTGGAGTAATGCTTACCAAACAACTGAAAGACCTATATAACAAGTACTTTGTGGCTCAAAAGAAAGAAATTAAAGAAGATACCAGAAAATTGAAAGATCTCCCATGCTCATGGATAGGTAGGACAAACATAGTAAAACTGGCAATCTTGTCAAAAGCAATCTACAGATTCAATGCAATCCCCATTAAAATCCCACCACAATTTGTCACTGACCTTAAAAAGATAATAATCAACTTTATATGGAAAAACAAAAGACCCAGGATAGCCAAAACAACTCTGTACAATAAAAGACCTTCAGGAGGCATCACCATACCAGACTTTAAGCTTTACTACAGAGCTATAGTTCTGAAAACAGCCTGGTATTAGCACAAAATAGACAGGTAGAACAATGGAATTGAATCCAAAATCCTGATATAATCCCACAAATGTATGAACACCTGATTTTCAACAAAACAGCTAAAAAGAATACAGTGGGGGGGGGGCAGAAAGCATCTTCAACAAATGGTGCTGGCACAATTGGATGAGGGTGTGTAGAAAACTGCAGTTGGACCCATGTCTGTCACCATGCACAAAATTCAAGTCCAAATGGTCAAAGACCTCAACATCAATCTAGCCACACTGAACTTCTTACAAGAGAAAGTAGGAGGTACCCTTGAATAAATTGGTATAGGAGACTGCTTCCTGAACATAACTCCAGGAGCACAGACAATGAGATCAACAGTTAATAAATGGGACCTTCTCAAACTTAGAAGCTTCTGTAAGGCAAAGAACACAGTGGACAACATCAAACAGCAGCCCACAGACTGGGAAAAGATTTTCACCAATCCTACATCTGACAAAGGTCTGATCTCTAAAATATACAATGAACTCAAGAAACTAGTCAACAAAATACCAAATACACCTATTTAAAAAATGGGGTACAGAACTGAAGAAAGAATTCTCAATAGAGGAAATCAAAAAGGCTGAATGATACTTAAATTGTTCAACATCCTCAGTTATCAGGAAAATGCATATCAAAACAACTTTGAGATACCATCTTACTCCTGCCAGAATGGCTAAATTTAGAAACACCAATGATAACTTATGCTGGAGAGGATGTGGAACAAGGGGAACACTCCTCCACTGATGGTGGGAGTGCAAACTCGAACAGCCATTTTGGAGAACAGTATCTCAGGAAAATGGGAATTAGTTTACCACATGACCTGGCAATCCCCTCTTTAGGCATGTACCCAAATGAGCCCCATCTATGCAACAAAGACATGTGCTCAACTATGTTCATAGCAGCATTATTTGAAATAGCAAGAACCTGGACGCAACCTAGATGCCCTTCAACTGAAGAATGGATAATGAAGATTTGGCACATCTACACAATGGAATACTACTCTGCAGAAGAAATAATGGAATCTTGAAATTTGCAGGCAAGTGGATGGCACTTGAAGAAACCATTCTGAATGAGGTAACCCTGTTACTAAAAGAGGAACATATACTCTATCATTTATGGATTTTAGACCTAGAGCAAAGGATCACCAGCCTATAATTCACACTACTAGAGGAACTAAGATACAAGGTGTATTCTAAGATATTCATATAGAGTCCCTCACAGAAGGGGGAAGGAACAAGTCCCCCAGAGCACGTGGGAAGTGCAGGGGCAGTGAATATAGAGAGAAGTAGGAGAAAGAGAAGGGGAGGAGAGGAAACTATGTGCTTGACTAGGAAGATTGAATCTGAGTGGGTATAGACAGAAGACAGAGAGAAAAAGAAACATAAAAGAGGAAGCTATTATTTGTTTGAAGAAACAACTGAACCTAAAGAAATGTCTAGAGACCTACAACTATGCTGCCAAATAACAATTTGAGCAACCATGTAAATTACCTTTATTATGTTTAGGTATGTCCCTTGTATCCTGGATCTTTCTGAGACCTTTATGATAAAGAGCTGTTCAAATTTGCCAAAGGCTTGTTCAGCATCTAATTAGTTAATCATATAATCATGTACAGTTTTTTCAGTTTGTTTATATGTCAGATTATTTTTTGATATTTTTTGAATGCTAAACCATTCTTGCATCACTGGGATGAAGCTAACTTGGTAATGGGGGATGATCCTTTTGACACATTTTTGGATTTAGTTTGCTAGCATTTTATTGAGTATTTTTATGTCAACTGTTAGCCATCACAGAAATGCAAATCAAAATGACTCTGAGACTCCATCTTATACCTATCAGAATGGCTAAGATCTAAAACCCAATTGACAGCTCAGAGTGGAGAGGATGTATAGTAAGGGACACCTTCCTCCATTGCTGTTGGGAGTGGAAAGTATATCCACATTGGAAATCAATACAGCTGTATTTCAAAAAATTGGGATTAGTTCTATTTCAAGATCTAGCTATCTTTCATTTGGGCATACACACAAAGGGTTTTCCATCCAACCACAAGGATATTTGCTATACTAGTTCTTAGCAAATTAACTCATAATAACCAGAAAGAATGTATACAGTCTTGACAACCCTCAACCAAAGAACAGAAAGAGAAAACATACATTTACACAGTGAAGTGTGATTCAGTTGTTGAAAATAATGGCATCATGAAATTTTTAGGCCAATGGATTGAAGCAGAAAAATGAAACTTTGAGGTAACACAGACCTAGAAAGACAAGACTAGTATATACTTATTTATAGGTAGATATTGGCTGTAAATTAAAGGATAACCATGCTATAATCTACTGATCCAGAGATGCTAAATAATAAGGTGCATGTATCTTCCTGGGAAGGGGAAATTGAATCAATTTGAGGGGTAGACAGGGGACAGGTTTAGATGTAAACAGTAGGGAGAGATGACTGAGAGGGAAGAGTAGAATTTGTTGACTTTGGAGGGGGGGGATCAATGTAGAAAACTTGTACAATGGAAACTCCCTAGCAGAAACTCTTCATTATAAGGAATACAGAGCCTGACATGGCTATCTTCTATAACCAGACAAGGCCTCCAGTGGAGAGAATGGGACACCAGTGCAGTCCCAAACTTGAGCTATGATGGGGTGCAATCCATGGAAAACCTGCTCTTTTATGAAGGGAAACAGGAGGAGTGGGTCTGGTAAGATGAAGAAAAACTGTTATCATGATGTAGTATATGAGAAAATCATAAATAAGTTCATCAATTAAGAAATATTCTATAAGATGTGAGAAATTTGATGCCATTTTATCTGTACTCTTCATATACTGAGATAATATGTGATGGAATATCATTAGGTAGAAAGGGCTTTATCATAACAAAGATACTAACAAGATGCAGACCATTATTTATAGATATGTTACTTAAGAAGGATCTTATATAGACAAACGGAATTGTATGGTGAGAACAAGTACCAGGAAAACATTGTTGCAGATATTTAATTTCAGTAAAATTTTCTTAGTAAGCTTGACTGAGGAAGGAAAGAGGTGCTACTTTTTAACTCTCATACTGTTGTTTTTTTAATTGTCTCTCTCTTTTTTTTTTTTTTTTTGTTTTATTTACATTTGAAACAAGGTTGTTTTACAAGTCAATCCCTGTTCCCTCACATTCCCATCCTCCCCTGATACCCCACCAAGCACAGCCCACTCCCATTCTGCTCCCCAGGGAGGGTGAGGCCTTCCATGGGGAGCCTTCAAAGTATACAGTTTAATGAAATTAAACAGCATACCCAGACAGTGGAGGTATAATAAACAGCTTAAGAAAACTAAATTTGTACACATGGGCAAACATTCATTGGTTGAACGATATCTTCTACTAATCCTCCAGCAAGGCAAACTCAGCATATTATACTAGTCACATGCTCCTGTCCTTATATAACTCCATAATTTTCAGCTCCAGACAAGGAGAGATGCCAGAACATTGTGTGGCCAAGAAGCACTCTAGCCAGATAAGAGCAGTGATGAATAATCCTTTGCAGTGATCTCTAAGGAGTAAGGTTTTTTCTCCCGCCACTGCTGGTCTTGTTTCCTAGTCCCTCCTATCTTCCTTTCCTATTGGCCAACAGTGCTTTATTCATTAACCAGTATGAGAAACATATATACAGAATGACATCTCCTATCATCTCCTCTTTTCTGTCTAAATGAAAAGAAGGATTTTAACCTTAACATAGAAAAATACAGTGATCCTATGAAGGCACAGGTGGGTTAGCTGATATAGTCTCTGTTTGGAAAATTTGTTGTTATCAAAATCTTTTACTGTTTCTAAAAATATATTCAAGCGTATGTGATTGGCCTTTGCTAGTTCATGCTCATCACCAGCAGAAATCAGAAGAGAGTATCACATCTTCTAGAACTGAAGTGACAAGAAGCCTTCAACTGTGATGGGAGTCTTTCGGGCCAAAACCAGACCTTTGTAAGTGCTCTCAATGGTTAGCCATCTCTGCAAACCTATCAGAGGTTTTTTTTTTTTTTTTTTTTTTTTTTTTTTTTTTTATCTCAGCAAAAGGCAACTCAGCACAAAATATAACATCCTCAGCCTTTAATACTATAAGGCACAGTATGTTGCTAATCTGTTTTTAAGGGTAGGATGCTGCAAACCATAGGTCAGCAAATCTGCCCTAAAAGAAATCCCATGTAGAATTTTCTATTTACTTCTAAGTATCACATTGGCTCAGAAAATAACAGATAATCTGTTTTATATCTATGATGAGAAAGGTGAGAAAAATATCTTTACCCTGCACTTCACACTCAATATTTTTCTAGGATTCAATATCCCTAGGCCAAGTTCCAAGACCAATTTAATGGAAGAGCTGACATTGAGACATCAAAAGTTAAGGTGACTTCAATCTTTCATAGAACTTATGATCCTTGTACACATGTATGATTTATTTGATATAAGGAGAAAAAAAAAACCTGAGTAGCATATACTGTAGCATTCATTTCCACACCACCACATAGCTTTATAAAATAATTATCCTTCAGTGAATCTATAATGTATGCTATTTACATGACACACCCAAAACTGTTAATTACTTTTCATTAAAACAATATGAGTTCTTCCTGCTGCCTGCTAATCAAGATGTGGAAATTTTGGCTACTTCTTCATCACCAGGTCTGCCTGCATGCTGCCATGCTTACTACCATGATGGTAAAGGACTAAACCTCCGAAAAGCCGTTATCCAGTAGCTGATGGAAGCAGAAGCAGACACCCACCGCAAAACACTAGTCAAACATCTGGAATCCAGTTGCAGAGAGACAGAAGTGATGAACAAAGAGGTCAAGACCAGGCTGGAGAAACCCACAGAATCAGCTGACCTGACCAAGGAGGAGCTCATTCATCCCAATCTGATCCCTGGGAAACTAGCATAGAACTGACCCAAACCCCCTGAATGTGGGTGTTAGGTAGGAAGACTGACTGGGCAGTCTATGGGGCCTATAGTAATGGATCACTATTTATACCTAGTATACAAATGAATTTTGGGAGCCCATTCCAGATAGAGAGATAAACCCTCACTAGACACATGGAAGATGGCCTAGGCCATTCTCCGAATGATAGGACAGACTTTGAAGACTCCTCATGAAAGTCACCCTCCCCGGGGAGCAGAAAGTGGATGGCCTGGGGTTTGGTGGGGGTAATATGGAAGGATTGGAGGATTAAGGAACTGGGATTGACATGTAAAATAACCTTGTTTTAAATAAAAAAGGCAAAAAACAACAATGTGAGATGGATGCACTATTTGCTTTTAAAAGCTGCATACAGTTATGAACTTGAAGTTGGATACATGGCTCAGAAGTTAAGAATGCCCATAATTAACTCAGTTGTAGATAAAAAATGTCTGGGTTCCAGAACCTGCATGGCTAATCCACACATATCTTTAGTTGCAATAGGTCTGATGGCCTACTGTGACTTCTGAGGGTTCTGGTATGTACATGGTGCACATACACTTTAATAGGCACATGCAAATCTGCCTATAATAATACATAAATATTTCATTTTTTGAGACTACTTTGCAATATGTTTTGATAATATGCAACTCCCACAACCTAACATGCCCATACAAATTTCTGTCCCTACCCCCTCTTTTTAAACCTATCAAGTTCTATTTGTGATACCAATAGTCTTGGATGTGTGGTTTTCCATTGAAGCATGACCCTATTACCTGGAGTTACAATATTAAACAAATCTGACTCCCCGTCTCCTGTCATCTATCAGTTTCCAATAGTTTTAGGCTAAGTGTTGGGTAGTGATTCCTCTTGATTATAAACTTGATTACATCTTGAATCAACTGCAACCCAAGCAGTGGACATTCCTTTGAGAAATTTTCTTTTTCCTTTGTTTTATTACCTTTTCTTCTTTTTAACTTGTAGTGATTCTTTGTGAATTGTCAGATCATGCTTACCATTCCCATTTATTACCCTGTCCCCAGAAATCTGCTTCCTATCCTTGCAAATTCCCCCCACCAATACAAAACCAAATGTAAACCAAAAAGCAAAAACCATTCAAAACAAATTCTCTATAGCCTTACCTAATTATTTTTCAGATATTTTCTTTCTGCAGGTGGGGAGGTGCAGTGAAAAATCCATGTACATATGTTTAAGGGGTATGAAGAATTTATTCAGATATGAAAAGGGGGAAATACACTCACAAATATAGGATATGGTAAATCCATTTACAGAGTCCTTGGAAAACTGGGCATGAATCACATCATGTTTCCCACCACCTAACCCTGGCTTAGTCTTAACCACCCATGGGAGCAAGAGCCACTACTTACCTTTCATTTCAAGAGGTCACATCTTCAAAGAAGAGGCACCTCTATAAGGCCAAAGGTCCTGGACACAGGAAATACCTACTATAGGGGACAGTATTTTCAATACAGGGTTTCTCTGTGTAACAGTGTTGGCTGTCTTGAAATTCACTTTGTAGATCAACATGATCTCAAATGTATAGAGATCTGTTTGTCTTTGCTTCTAGAATGCAGGGATTAATGGTCTGCACCACCACCACCTGGCAAATTTCCTATTTCTATCCCTTTCCATTTACCTACCTCTCCTTGCTCTCTCTCTCAAATTTATGGCAGGTCTTTTCTTGAATGCTTTTATATATACATATAGTACAGAATGAGCAGATATATAGAATTACAATTATATAGAATTACATATACACATATACCTATCTACCTATATATCACACACACACACACACACACATATATATGTAATTATATAGAATTACATATACACATATACCTATCTATCTACATATCACACACACACATATATATATATATACATACATACATACATACATATATATATATATATATATACGTGACATATGTCACAGCAAGTTCTGTTGAGAAATTTGGTTGCTAAAAATTTTCTTCCTACAGGATCCCATGGAGCAATCATCGTCCCATATCAGCAGGAAGTAATCTTAAGATAACAATACCCCCTTTCCCTACTCTTGTAATTTGGGGATAATATTCATCTTCTTAGTGTTGGTTTTAGTTACTTAGGGTTGTGTATGGAAGGTGATGCTTAGACTCGGTTTTATCTTTTGGACATAAATAGTGTATTGTTGGGAAAGGTATGGTTTAGATAGGATATAGGTAGATTAGCATATTGTGAATTATTTAGTGAGATAATAGTATTGTACAGCTTACATTGTTATATATTCTTATTTGTGGTAAGCTATGTAAAAATTAAGTTTATATTCCCTTCCCAGAAGAATTGTATATTTTGTCATATTGTGTGAAATCTTTCCACTTATGATGTTTTATGCACATTATTCTTGCCCTATTCTATGTATGTATACTTTTGCTTGTATTCAAGACATTTTGTATATTGATACAATTTGGGATATTTATCATGCCTCCATTATAGTTCTACCTCTTGTCTAGACATTTCTACTCCACCTCTATTTTAGGGATTTATATGTATGTATATGTACATAGTTATATTGTCTAGGTATTTGTCCCTGCTTTACTCAGGGAAGTTTCAATCAGCTTTTTACCTAAGTTCCTGAGTATTACAGATTATCTTCACTCGTGTTTCCTTTACCTATGAGATTAATCAGACATAGATGCTTAATCTTCAATCATTTCATAGACATGCAGAACATGGCATTTAAATGTTTTGATATTAGTAATCCGTTGACATGAGACACTGTTGCTCCTGATAGCACTGTGCACTTTCCCAAAAATATGTGGGACACTGTTGATGCTCCTGCTGGAGTCCATTGTCCCCTCAGCTAATGGCCTCTTGGGCCTTAAAAAGGGTGGGGCCAATTTGAAGGGTTACACAAGGAAGGAGTGAATCAAAAGTAATTTTATAAAACTCTTAATAGGATTATGAAGGTAAAAGGGGGAAAATTGATATTAATTTGAGCACTCTAAGTTCCAGGACTGTGGACTTAGAACCCTCTTCTGGCTTTCTTGCAGCCCTGCTTAGAATAATTGATTGAGCTCTAGGCCAGTGAGAAGTCATGTCTCTAAAACCAAGTATAGTAGTGTTTGAAGCACCCAAGTTTTTCCTTTGGCTTCCATATGTACACCTCTACATATCTGCCTTCACACACATGTACACCTGAAATGAATGTGTGTTTGCCTATGTGATGCATCCAAAGTTTCTCTGTATGTAAGAGAGATAATAACACGCACAAAAAGCTTTTATTTAACCTTGAGCCAGCGAGAATTCTCAGCATAGAAAGGAATGTGTGGGAACTTTCACTGGATTTCAGACTCCTCCCTAAGTCACTTTCTCCAGGATTGTTTGAATAACTGAACTTAGTTATGATCTTAATACTTCACAAGGTTTCTGATGAACTCATATCTTGTTTGTGAACAATGCACTTAGTTCAGGTTATTAGTGTTAGACATGGTTGTGGTGTTGAAAAGGCTTCATAAAACTCTCAACAGGTTAAAATGTGAAGACACTTAGAGATAGGAAAATTATTTATTTATTTATTTATTTATTTATTTATTTATGGCAGATAAGATTCTCCATAACAAACCTCTTCAAAGAGAAGTTTATAGCAAAATTTCCTCTCATTGTATAACCTCATGAATAATGTTCCTATGTACTCATAGAACAGAAGAAAACATGTTGTTTGATGGAAAAGCAATATTGTAACTGGAAGTCAAGAACTAATGACCCCTAAAGTCTAAAATGTATTGTTAATGAGTTAACACATTCTGAAGAATCAACTATCAGTATCAGCTAGGATACAACCTTTAGTTAATAATTGGGTAAGCTGGGATTTACTCTGATTTGAAAAATCTAATTAATATTTTGGTGGTTATGTGACTTCTATCTCTTGCATAATTTTAGGTAATTATTGTATATGAACAGGGTATGATAGTTATCCATTGCACAGGTCTATTTTGCTATATTTTCTATTCAAACATATTTAGTAGGGTTTTGTAATCTTCTAGTCCTGTGTGTTGGAGAAGCCAGAAAATAAAGAATGGAATGTTGAAATTAAGCAATATATCAGAGCTAATCTTAAACAAATTACTGCAATGGCAGATTTGTTTCCACTAGCTCTCCTTTAGACAGCCTTCTGAGTCAGCAAGTCCATTTCCTATTAGCATACTGAAATATGAATTTGAGTGAAATGGAGCAGGAATAACCGATAAAATATTTAAAGAGGTGCTGGTGCAATCAGTCCAATAAAGCTCTTACAACCCAGCTGCTCAATGACAGGAGAAGTAGTGATGGCAAAAGCCAATGGAGACTGAAACTTTGGCATTAATCCTTCACTGCTCCTTAGCAGGGTTCTCTGCATTCTTCTGCACATCAGGTTTAGAAAGCTTTATATGTTTTTTTTTTATTTCAGAGTATTTATAAGACAATTGCTAACACTAGTTAAAGTTATAGTCACCATGTAGCCTTTTATGGCAATAAAGTTGGATCTTCACTAATGACAGAGAAACAACTCTATAACTGAAAGCAGAACCTTGTGACTCAATTATCATTTCCTTTGCTAAGGACTGGCATTCTGGACATCAGGATGTAATTTCTGAACAAACATATTCATTAGCAGGTTGTGTCTTATTTCAGTGCTAAAAAACAGAAGATAGAGTCCCCTATTATTGCTGACCTTATCATTTTTCATCACAAACTCATCTCAGCCCTATCTAGATCCTAAAGGGTTCTTGATCATTGATGGGAACCCAAGATGGAAAATATGTTAATATTTGCTCATCAAAATAAATATTTGGAGCTTATACGACTATGTTTAAGTAAGGAAATGATAATTTGCCATGCTAGTTGATAAAGGATATTCCTTTAGTCATGAAAGTGAAGTTATCACAATTAAATGCGAGAAATACTTGTATAATTGTACATTCTTGTAAAATGTTCTTTCTTTGAGGTATGGTAAATCGAGTGTAATATAAGTTAATGTACAATATTCTAATTAAATGCCATCCAGATGAACAAATAAGCAATAAGTAAATACCAGTGCCTGTGGGAAATGAAAATCTAAAATGGTGCTTCAGGGTCACTATGACTACTCACATGGGCTCCAGAAATAGTCAAAAGCAAACACTCTAAAACCTGATAATTTATCCAATGTGTCCAGAAATCCCTCTATCCCTAAAGGAATTTATCTGAAAATCTCTTTGCTAAACATATCCAAAGATGAGTTAGGACAGCATGGTATCTGCTATCTATTGGTACACATAATGTTCTAAAATCACTGCTGGGAATACTTCTAATTCTCCTGTCAAGTTTGTGAATTATGGAACAGATATTACTTTGAAAATACATTAATTTTCATGAAACAAAGGGAAAGAAGAAATTGTACAATTATTTAGAAACTAAAAAAATTGAAATAATAGAAAATAATGATTTGGAATAATAATTTCTCTCAATGTAGTCTACATGGATATATATTTATAGTAAATTACACATTTTTGTCATCTATTTCTAAAATAAGAAATACTTTAATAACATAAAGTTCAAATTACTAGCAGGGAAGTGTTCTGCTTAAATTGAAACAGTTTCTTTTTGGCATTTGGTATGATGATTCAACAATAAATTTCAATCCTCAAGTTTCACATTGTGGGAGGAAAGTGCCAAACCCAAAGTGCTGCCTTCTTATCTCCAAATGCATGGTATGGCATGTGAAAGCCCACATGCATACACATAAAAAAGCAAGTAAATAGGACTTATCATTTATATTATAAATAGGACATCAATAAAACATGCCTTCCTTCTGAGGCTTGGGGATCACTACAAAGGAGGAGAAAAGATTGTAAAAGACAAAGTTACTGCATGACTACTTCCAAGCAGGGTTTTATGGACATTACAGAGCTTACACACTACAATGACCTGTGGCTCTTGTTGCCCAGTAGCTCTGACTGTAGACACAAGGTATAAGATCAAGCCATACAAAATTCCAGCACAGACAGGGAAGTTGTTCATGAATTCTGACCCTTAGCTGAGATGCAACTGGAAAATGAGAGCTGCCTGGAGCGGGAGCTTCAATGTCCTTTGGGGACATGTTCCCTGAAGGGCTAGTCATTTTCCATTACAAGGCTCTGCTCTTCTGAAATACTAGTAGTACTAATTGTAGTTAAAAACAACAACAACAAAAAAGAATACTTGAAGTTGAGAAGGAATAGTGGTAAGGGGAAAAAGAAGGAGCATGGGGGAAGGGAATAGGGATAATTGATAAGTCACTTAGATATACTAAATTATTATTACTATTTGAAATGTCTAATGATAATGATTCCATGAGCATGTTTATTTAAATACACATGTTCTCATCTTCACTATGATTGGACACACAATTAACCTCAAAAATATGATCTAATCTAGAGTTGGGAATGGAGGAACACAGAAAAGACAATGGAGCAATACTTTACTCTTTCTTCTTACAGAACTTTTCTTCTACTTTTTCTTATCCAGTGTTTCAAAATATCCTACTTTTTATACAAGGAAAGTTGTTTGCTACTTAATTTCAATGACGTGATCAGTATGGATATCTAAAGGTATTCCATCTTATGTCAAAACTTTGGCCCTGTAGTGTTCTTATAAAGGTACCTCTGTTGCAAGCAATAGGGCTCCTCCTGTACTCTCAGTTGTTAAATCTCCTTTGGACTGGAGTCTGGAAGAGTATTATTGAGAACATTTGGAGCAGCTTTGGGGTTAAGTGTGAACTTTCTGAGATTAAACATCATTATTCTGTGGAAATTAAAATAGTAAAAAGTATGAAATATAATAAATGGAAAAAATATACTCATGAGACTTATCATCCTGGAGAGAATTGTGAGTACTTAATTTCCAATAGAGCAAGACAGCAGCATTCTTCACTGATCTTACACTTCAAGATGCTAACACTCACATTAAGGGGAATAGTTCTGGATTTTTATCACATTGAAACAATGCTGAAAGTTGTGTTTCAGATGCCATAGAAATACTGTATCTGGTTAATATCTTCTGTGTTCCTAAGGCTCTGTAATTTCCATGGCTGAAATGTGAAGTGTTCCTCATCAGCTCATGTATTTAAACAAGTATTCCCAGCAGATGATGCTTTGGGGAAGGCTGAATTTAAAAGCAGAAGCCTAGCTGGAATTGAGTTACAGGATAGTGAACCTTGTATCTTCACTTTCAGGGATTCCTGGTTCTGGAGTTTGGATAGGTTACATCCATCTACCTTATGTTGGCATATTTTCACTACCATTTTAGAATGTTCATTTTCAAACATGACCAAAATAAATCTTTGCTACCTCCAGTTGATTAAAGCCTTGTGTCAGAGCACCTGGGGATTTTATAAAGGCTTTTAATATAGAAGATGAATTTGGGGTTCTGGGTATAGGGTCCCTCTTTTCCTTATGGACCATTGGCCATCAGCCCATGAAGATGAAGGAGTAGAAGCTATGACAGAGAGCCTTGGATTGTCTGTGAATACAGTGGAGATGACAGTTCAGGATATGACTTCAATGAGGCAGATAAACTTTATTCCAGTGTATAGGGGATACATAGGATTGGAGTAGTAGCTGGGGCAAACCCTAATTTGAATTATGTGACACACTCCTATTATATAGCTGGATTGATGGCAGCCTGGACTTATGAAAATAGGTAGAGCATGTTATTTAATTACCACGTGGGCATTACAGGAAGGGCATTTGAGAAGATCTATGTGTGGGTTCCTTGAAATAAATCAGGCACCTGGGCCTACAGACATCTTCTGAATATGGATAGGCAGAAAGCAGAAAGCCCCACTGGAGGCAGGAATTCCCCCTATTGATTTGAGACCAGGGAAAGCTGCTAAACTCTGGCAGACTGCAACCTTTGTCCAATGGGACCTCCCAAAATATAGTGGAAGGAAATTAGCATTTCCACCATATATAAGGCTGGTGAAAAAGTCTTCACAACACCAACAGGAACTCAGTGTAGCAATTACTTTCAAGACATTGTCAAATAGCTGGGATTATTTTGTGTATAAAAAAAAACAGCTAGAATTACACAAATTAATATGATAAGAACTTCAGTGGAGCTGTGTAAAATGGTGATTAAGGGTTACTCATGATTAGTAAAAGCAATAACGTATCATCCTATTGATAATTTTAAAGGTTTCAATTCATAGATGGCTTCTGAATATTATAGCAATTTTGGAAGGAAGTATAAACTTCCAGAGGGGAGGACTATTTTGAGAAAATAGGTCAGTAGTGGTATGAGAAAATGTTCTATCCCAACCTTCTTTCTCTTTGCTTCCCCATTGCTTTGATCTGAATAACTCTTCTCTGTTACTTCCTTTCCTTCATGTTTGACCTGACCTTAGACCCAAAGAAGTGTAACTTCTCAATAATGGACTGAAGAATATGAAATTATGTGCTACCTTAAGTCTTTCCTCATTCTTGGTATTTCTAAATGCATTTGCCATATTAAATGATAAAACTCTGATAAACACAATCCTTAAAATCAATTATTTATGGCATTAAGGGAAAAATATTTGCAGAAATGTATCACATAGTATAATAGAGACCACGTTAATGCGACTTAGAAATGTTTATTTGTAGTATGCAAATGATCTCTCAAAACAGAAGGAAGATGGAAAGGTTAAACAGGCAAGTAAAAAATAGGTAAGTAACTATAACAAACTCTTCTAGTAAACATGTTAAGAACAGATATATCAAAACAAACTTATGCATACAATGCAAGTATGGTTGTTCTTCTGATGCTTTAATTAAACATCACATATTTTGTTTGCTTTCAGTAATAAAAAAACAGGTAAATTTGTTTTCTTTTTTTGCAACAGGAAACTGCAAGCAATTAAATAAAGACATAAAGTTACTGGACAACATAAAACAAACTTATTTTCTTGTTGAATTTTTGTCTCTTATTGATTGCTGTGGGTTTCTTTTTTTTTTTTTCAACTGAATGGTCTTTTGTTTGTATAGTGTGGTTTTCAATTTTGTGTTTGTATATTTCTTTTGTGTGCTTGTGTATGTTTCTTGTGCTTTTCGTTGTTTTTTCTTAATTGCTTGTTTTTTTTAACGAAATATTAAGTGGAATTAGATTTGTTGGGAGGAGGAGTGGATGTGGAAGGAGATAGGGGATGTGATATCATGATTATAATACATTGTTTGGAAATTTATTGTCAATTTAAAAGTCTAGTCATATTTATTCCAGTCCTCATTAATATATCTAAAGCAGAATTCCTGAACCTAAGGCTCAGGAATTGTGGGCAAACAGGAATCAAATAATTTTAAGAGCCCGAAGAATAGGTAGTTACTTGTAAAGTTGTGTCTCCTAGAATTGTCTAACAAAATAGCTGCAAATCTTAACCAAAATGGTTCCTTGAACATAATCTGAGAAAGGTTGACAGCAATAGACTGCTATGATGGACAGAAGAAAGCATAAGAGGTATGAATTTTACCTGGAGATATATAGTCAACTAAGGAGTGCTAAATGCAGGAGAAATAACCTTCCATGGGTAAAAATGGCGCACTAATACATTATCATATGGAATAGGCAGTCTTGAGACCATATACATACAGATAACATTATATTGAATGATTTTAGTACTTAATTAAATCTGAGAGGGCAAGAAAGGACACATGAGAAAATTTGGAGAGAGGAAATAGAAGGGTAAAATAAAAATAGAGGAGAATAAAAAAAATCAACTTTGATGTCCTACCCAGTTCTTGGAAAAGTCCTATAAATTACGAATACAAAATAGAGATGTTGCATAACCTAGACATATTTTTAAAGCGTATGAGATACATATTTCCTTGATATATAAGATGGGTACTGAAAAATACATTCCATGATGATCTGGAGGCCTTCGAGGATTTTCTGTACTTTTTTCTGCTTTATGTTGTGCTCTGGATTGCACATTAGAAACCATTATTTAAAACTAGTGGTAAAGTATACCTGAACCACATTCTCTAACAAATTACAGTTATTTTTTCTTAATTTTGATATAAAATATTTTATCTTTTCTTAGTTAGACGTGGAAATATAGTAGTGCTGTTTTCAAATTCTTTATCCCTGTCTCTCTCCCTTTCTCTGTCTCCTCTCTCTATCACTGTCTCTTCAGTTTCTCTTTTTCCTCTCTCTCTCACACTCCATTTTCTGTCTCTCTGTCTCTGTTTCTCTCTCTTTGTCTCTCTGTCTCTTTCTCATTATGCTTACAGTACTATTAACTCATACACATATTCTGGTAAAATTAAAAGTAATTCTCTATAAATTTTCCATTTCTGAGAAAATCTCAATGACAAAACAAAATGTCTCATTTCTTAAAAAATAAAGACATCATTTGAGAAGTAAACAATGTTGAATTTTGAATGGTAAGAAGTTGTAAAAAATAAAACCTAAAGTCAATTAAATAACTGCATATTTAGGTATATTTTACATATTCATACTTTTACATTCTATGCAGCATCAGCATAAAACATATGTCCTGCTGTGCTTTCATCACTCTAATTTCAGTGTCTTCAATATTTATAGAACATTTTCACAATTCTGCCACACTTTCCTTCATCTTTTATTGCAAACATTAAAGTTTATATTCAGTAATGCATCAGGAACTCTTCTTAAGAAAACTTATTGAGGCAATAATTTGACTTTTATAGAGACATTATATAATTTGAATCAATTATTACATAGTAAATTTTAAAATATGACTATTACTATATTTCATTATAATACTTTAAACATATTTAAGAAGCAAAATAAAACACATGTGGCCTAGTCTACATTGCATTTATTATACTTTCTTTTTTGTTCCTCATCCTGAATAGTTTCTTTATGAATGAATCATTACAATATATAGAAGTTCTTTTATGAACTACAGTTTTTATATTTTAGAAACCTATATGTAAGAAATTAAAGATAAGAAGAAAATAAATTTGAAAGAGAGCATGGGAGAGATTGTGGGACTATATGAAAGTGTAAAAAATGATGTGGTTATATTATAATCTCAAAAGACATCTTAAAATGCAACTATGATAATCACACACATTCTTTGAAATAATCTTCAATAATAATCCCTATTCCTATGTTCTATTTTTTCATCCATATTTGTTCAAATAAATGTAATTATCAAATATTTGTTAAAGCTGTTACAATCTAGTCTCCACATTACTCCTTACATTGACTTTGGAATGTGATATTCAGTGTGTACCATACTGACCTGTAGATGTGACAAATGAATTGCTTAAAACTTTGCCACTGTATTATTCCATTTCTTTAAGGACATATTTGAGACTAGATTCTTTGTAAGGAAAGGGGTTTATTTCGCTTAGAATGCTGTTAGCTGAAGCCATAAATAGGACATTGCCAACTGCATTAATTATTGTGGGGACATCAGTCCTGGGGTTGTTTTCCAGGCTTGTGCCCAGGACGTACTTAAAGGCAGGACCCAAACCTGACTCCATATTGGAGATCTGTCTCCAGTTTTACTTTCGTATAGCGATGATTTAGCATGGTCCAAAAGAAAGTATCCTCTGCCTGGTAATTGGTGATTAAAAACAATGCTATCTCTTCAACCACTATCATCAAACTTCCCCCAGCTGAAGCCCTGTCCATACTGGAAGCCTACTTAAACATCTACCCTGACCAGGCTGACTGTCTCTTCTGATTCTCCCTATGATGGACAAGGGCAGGGGGAGCTGGGAAAGGGAAACAGTGGGCAGACCAGAGCACTCAATGTTCCTTGGTCCTCTCCTTTGAGGGAGGGATTGCTGTATTATTTACAAGGAAAGGGGTTCATTTTGCTCAGAATGCTGTTCCTTGAAGCCATAAATAGGGTATTGCTAACTGCATTAATTATGTTGTTTTGCTTTTGTTTCAATTATAAGATAAAGCTGAAGGAGGTCCCACATGAGAGACCGCCAGGCGAGGATGACTGACATGGAGAGACAAACATACCAAGCAGACAGAGCTTGAGTGAGAAGTTTATTTAGAAAGGGGAGTGAGGAGAAGGGAAGAGAAAAGAGACATGGAGACACCCGAAATAGAAAAGACGAGGAAGAGAGAGAAGAGCGGGAAAGAGAGCAAATAGAGCATATGTGGGCAGGGGTCTGTCTTTTAAAGGGGTCTTTTACACCTGCTTACAGATTAGTACTCATGGATTCCTGGGCTGGCCAGAGTACTACCTGAGTGCATTCTGCCAGGTAACAAGGGAAGACCAGCATAATGCCTGAATCCTTGCATATATCATGGCTAGGGTACAAGCCAAAAGAGATATAAGATGAGAAACAAGTACATAATTCAGAAATATCCAACTTATGCCTTTATAGCAATCTCATTTCTTAGGACAGAAGTCACAGAATACTGTTAACTTTGTCTGATGGTACCACCCCAAAGACCTTACACTAAGCTTTTGGAGTGACTGAAAGTTCCCAGGTGTTTTGCTATTATGACATTTAGGATTAGGCTTCCAATATGTGAACTATTGGGGAACTAACTTGGATCATAGTCCAGCAATAACAATGACTGTAAGAGAATGATCTGTTCCTCTCAACCATGGAATTCTCATTTTCTCATCTTTCTTTTACAGTACACTCTGTTCTTTTTAAAATTAATTTTATTTACATTAAAAACAATCTTATTTTACATACCAATCCCAGTTCCCTCTCCTTTCCCTCCTCCTAAACTCTCCACTATCCCCAACCACTTCCCCATCTAGTGATGAGGAAGGTTGAGGCCTCCCATGTGGGATTATCAAAGTCTAGCATATCATTTGGGACAGGACCTAGGCCCTGCCCAGTGTATCTAGGCTGAGAGAGTATCCCTCCATAGGGAAGGGGCTGCAAAGCCCACTTGTGCACCAGGGATAAACACTAGTTTCACTACCAGGGGCCCCATAGACTATGTAAGCCTCCTAATTGACTCTCACATTCAGGGAGCCTGGTTTGGTCTTTTGTTTGGGTTTCCCAGCTGTCAGACTGAGGTCCCTGAGTAAATGGGTCAAGACCATGCCAAGAAACACACTCTACAGTTTGTGAATTTACTATGTCAAAATTCTTTGTTTCTTCCATATTCTTCATTATGTTTGTAATGCTCACGATTCTATTACATTTTGTTTTAGGTGAGGTTTCTGGTAATTCACTATTAATTAACTCACCAGGATTTAAAAAAGAAATAACCTTCAGTATAATCTCAAATCAGTTATATCGACTAAAAAAATGCTCAATTTATATTGATGAAAGGTTCATAAGTGAAGATTTTCTGACTGAATAATTTTACTTTATTCTGGTCCATAAATATATAAGTCTAAGTAATGATATACATGCTTTCTTTTACTTAAGATTTAGAAAAGTATTTGATCATCCCATTTTATTTGAAGTTGAGAAATGTTAAGAGTCTTCCTTTTTTGGCATTTTCATCTTTGCTTTTCGTCTCTTGAAAACTGGATCATCAGGCTTTGCATTTTTACACAGCCTTCCTGTGGTGACTATAATGAGTAAAATTACACTATTTGAAAGAAAGCTAAATGAAATTTATAATTATAGTAATTCTGATAAAATTTCATAGTATCTGGTGTTTACTGTGTATGTCTTCATAAAATACAACTTGTATAATTTATAATGGACTCTTATACTCTCATCATAATAAACAATTATCTACTGTAAGTGAAAATATCACTAAACAAATTTCCTCAACTACATATGGAATTGGGTTGGGGGGATGGGAGTGTAGGGTGGTTAGAGTGCATGTGAGTTGGCAGAGAGGGCAAAAGGGAGGGAAGGAGAGAGGGAGGGATGGAGGGAGTGAGAGAGAACGGGGATCAACATGTAAAATAATAAATTAAATTTAAAAAAAAAATGCTTTGACTCCCAAATTTAAGTTGAAGGACAAGTTACTGGGGAAAAGGATTTCTATTTTTATTTCCACAGAAAATGAAAAGATGTGGATTCCTTCCAGACTAATGTGGTTTGATCATGCCAGACCACCTGAAACAGAGTACAAGGTGATCCTACATTCAAAACAGCTGGACAAAGCAGCCTTACAGTCTACAGCCAGGATTTCTGAATCTTCTTCGAATACCCCATGACAGCGCCACTTACCAGCATGAAGTTGTTTGGAAAAAACAATGCCCAAATTCCCAAATATTGTGTATAATTGTTTGTTTTCATTTAATTGGACTTTGTTATATAAAATAAAATAAATTAATAATATATATATGTATATATATATATATATACATATATATATATATATATATATAACTTGCTACACTTGTAACGACTGCTATTAAATTTCTTTCACACACATGAGGCAACAGACAACCACTTATAACTGTATAGACACTGGAATAATGATTATGTAAAGTCCTCTTATGATATTTGCAGATATCTGCACATACACACACACACACACACACACACATACACAGAGAGAGAGAGAGAGAGAGAGAGAGGCAATCACTAAAGTAGACTCATTGGTTTTCTCAGTGGAGGGACACTTCTGGCTCTTACAATCTTTCCTCCTTCTCTTCTACATAGAGCTCTGATATCCAAAGTATCTCACTATCTTTCCTCTGCAAGGTGTATGGTTCTGGGAGATTTCCAACCATTGAAAGAAGCTTTCTGATGAGAGCTGAGTGGTGAATGATAATATTTATCCAGCAATATGTTATTGATAATAATTTTATTTCTATATTCCTTTAGAAGCATAACAATGTTTTTTTTTCATGAATCCAGGAACTTTGGTATTTCAGAATCTTGCCTATTTTAGAGGTGCTATGTATGGGGTTCTCTTCATTGGCTGGACCCTTAAATGTGATTAAATTGGTTGGCTATTTTTAAAATAATTGTGCCACTCATTGTGTAGTATAGCTTTCAGGCAAGTCACTATTGTATATTGAAGGGTTTGAAAATATTGGATATTGATGGATTGCTTTCTCCCCCAGTAGTGTGCATATGGTTTCATTTATGCTAGTCAGCAGGGGTGAAACTCTTACACTCAAATATGAAACAATAGACAACATTCAATTAATGAAAGGGAGATACACTTTAGTAGTGTGCCCAGCATCAAAGAAAGCTGTAGGGAGTAAGATTTTTCTGCCTGCCACTGGTCTTGTGCCTGCCGCCATGCCAGCCCCAACCAATGCACTGAGACTTTGCATTTGATATAATGCTGTTGGCTAGGTACTATTTTGTTATCAGCTAGCTCTGTCTTAAGTATTAACCCATTTCTGCTATATCTATCTATTTCCACGTGGTCTCCTCTTACCCTCAGAGAGCCAGCTTGTGTCCAGCTCTCTCTAGACTCTCCATCTTGACCCTCCTTCCTACTTCCTCTTTCCTCCTGGCCTCCTAGTCCCTCCTATCTTCCTTTCCTATTGGCCAGCAGTGCTTTATTCATTAACCAGTATGAGAAACATATTTACAGAATGACATCTCCCATCAGAAAGCAAATGTACATTATTATTTATTCATAAGGACAAATGAATTTAGGAAAGTGAAGAAGGTTAGAAAAGACATGAACTTCTTTTTTGAAATGGTTAAGCTCTGAGTAAAATTTTAAATAAAGGCTAAGCATTGTTTTAACAGACTATAATTGAGTTATAGTTTTAACTCCACTAAGTATATGGAAGTTTGGAAAGTATGGTATGTTAATCAGTGTGAGTAACAGTCTAAATTTCAGTAGTGGTGTATCTAATATTTAAAATTTTTTAGCAGGTCACAAAAAGCAAGTATCCACACTAGTATTCTACTTTCCTATAAGAACCATATTAGAAAATTAGGAGCTGCTCTGGTTTTGGGATTACCCTATGATTGTTCATTTATTAGGATGTCATATTAACCTATAAATAAGTTTATCACTGAAAGTTCATCACAGAAGCACATATTCCAATATACTAGTGTTTCAAGTAAGCAATTATTGATTTATACTTTAGTAGGCAGAAACTGCTTTTTCACAATTTCTTTCTTCAATTTATTTTTTAAGTAGATGATGTCTGATGGTTTTCCTTATCACTTGACATAGAGTAGACCATTTTCATAGTGAATAACTGTTCATTATTATAAAATATAACAATTTTGTGTTTTGATGTCATTTGTTTTCTCACTGGTTATGATGTTTTATGTACAATAAACTTTTTTGTATGCATCTTGAGCTGTTGCCATGAATTTTTCTATTTTCTAAAGTCTACAGGAGGAATCACTAAACAGAGTATCAACTATTTTCTCTATCATTATAATTCTCAGAATTTCCTCTTAACAATTACATGTCATTATGAAATTGTTCATTTTCATGACATTGCCTGGAGAAGAATTAAATCTCACTACTTTTTAATATTATTACTGAAAACATACACAAAATATATTCTTCTCTTATTTCCAAGAAAACAGTGCTTTCATTTCAAATATTGTACAATTGATTTAATTAGCTAAAGAAACTGATTGGTAAGAGATACTTCAACAGTTTCTAAATCAACAGAGATTTTTTTCCATTTTTATTTTTTTCTGATTTCCTTAATTGTGTCTATATTCAAATTATGCTATTTAAAGGAAAATTTCAAAATATTCATATTGTTCTCAAATCTATAACACAGAAGATATTTCAAGTGCATATGATTTTACAAAACATATTTTTATTTAACTATTTATAATGAAAAATACATTCTAGGGGTAATTAATAATTTAAGAATTGTTAATTTTTAAATTTACTCATATGAAAATGTGTCTAAATTAAGTATTATTCATTTTAATATATTCATGTTTATTATATGGTATTTATATTAATTTTTGAGTACTGTATTTCTTCTATACCTATAATTAAATTATGGGAATGCATTTTTTTATAATACAAATGACCTTAGTAAGTTTATTGTCTTGTTGTCTAGTACTTCACTTAAAACACAAGTTAAACTAACTTTCAAGAATCTGTACATTTATACAAAATATACATATTATTTCCTCTAATGAATACTTCCCAGTAGTTCAGAATTTAACCCATTATGATATATGTGTATTTTTCAAGTTATATCCATTTTTCAGCTGTATTACTTCAAACAAAGGAATGATTCCCTGATTATTAAAGCCTCCTAAATATTCGACTATCTAACTATCCCTGTGTCCAGTGTATTGACAGTTACACCCTTCATTTCATTGCTTTACTTGGACTTTGGAATATGCACCTATGCTTCACACTATTTATATGAAAAAATAATAACACACTTTTTCAAAAACTGACCTTGACCTGTACAACTATATAAATATAAATAATATAGTTCTTTTTTTCTCTCAGAACAGCCCCACAGTGACTGACATGTCTACAAAAGAATCCCGTGAAAATGGATTAATGCCAACAGGAATTTTCATTTCCTCTAACTTTTGTAAACCAAAGAAGGGGAAAAAATGCTAGCAATAGAAGCATTAGAAAAGTTCCTTTCATAGAAGAGGTCATTCTTATCACAGTCCACACATTTCAGCTACCTTTTGTCCTTCAGAGTTCACAAATGCCAACTCTGCTCCTTTCCACCTTCTCCTTGTCCATGCAAAGCTAAAATAGGAGCCTCTATTTGTATCCTTGACCAGGAAGTCAGAAAAGAATATGTGTTTGCTCTGATTCAAGCATTACTCACTGTGAACATGGTCAAGAGGAAGCACACATTACCAAGATTGAATGACAAGAGGGAAAATTAGGATTCACTCATTGCTCTTATTATATCTCACAGAATACAGACAAAGGTTGTAGCCTTGAACACATTTTCAAGAGGACATTTTTACACTCTAAAGCATGCTATGTATAGCAACGTATTTCCACTCCCACTACTTCATTCCAGCTATAAAGAAATATATGCTAAGTTGAGCCAGCTATAAGTAGTAATATCCATTGTTTTCTCAATGCATAAAATACATTAAACATAATACACCCATAGGAACATATTTATAGTGAATATCTGTCATGTGGCATTATGGATGTAGTGAAATAAAGCCTCACAGATGAAGTATATTTTTCTCAGTAGGACATATTTCAGGATATTTTCATATAAAGTTTATTTCTTTATATTATATATTCTTATTATTTATATTAACAACTCTTTGGTCTTTTTCTCTCTTGTGCAGTGTGTGTGACAGACAATAATAGATACAAATTCTTATCATGAGGTCAGGCATCTATTCATCTTAAACACACGCACACACACACACACACACACACACATATGCATGCACTTTATATACTTAGTGCTGTGCTAAGATAAAAATAATTTTATGTAGTATTGGACAACATATATAGTGTGAGTACACAGAGAGTACAATCACCACATGTAGAGATGAGAAAGCTTTCTACATTGTAACATTGCATGGAAACCCTTTTAATAGCACCAATATTTTAACCTTATAAAACAAATTGAAGATACATATGAACTGTATTTGTGAGGGAATTTAATAGTAACAATGGTGTAGTGTACAGTGAATCATCGTGAGCACCTCTTCACAGTTTGGAAAGAAGGAAAGATACAGGTAACCATAGAAGTTTTCCATTTAAAGTGTCAGATGGGAATAAATCTATGATGCATTCTGAAGAAGAAAGTCCTGTGCTAGTAGAGCAGGAAGTCAATAAGAGAAGGGGAGGGGAAAATCCTGGTCAACAGGAGGTGTTGGGAATCAAACATACAACTCCAGACATAATATTCACTTAGAGAAACCACACACATTAAGGCACACACATTTAGGAATAATAATCAGATGGTCAAGATCAAATACATAAGAGACACAAAAATTGAGAGACATCAATAACAAATTTAATATATTTACTTCTGGAATTATACTTTCTTATATGATAAGTATACTGGGTTTTGTGTGTGTGTGTGTGTGTGTGTGTGTGTGTGTGTGTGTGTGCGCGCGCGCATGTGTGTGTATCCATGCATGCATGCACAAGCACGTGCACATGTGTACACAGCAGGAGACAAATCTGTAATACTACAGCTAAGGTTCTGTCCATGCTGTTGTTTGAGAAAGTTTCTCAATGATCTGAAAGTAATCAATTTTTCTAGGTAGGATAGCTGATATCTATTATGAGGGACACACCTATCTCTGACTTTCTAGTACTGCAAGTACACTCAACTATACCTGACATTTTTTGTTTATAAAGGTTCTTGGGTATCAAGCTTATATCTTCATAGTTTCAAGGCAACCACATTATCTACAGATGTTATCCATTTTTTAGCACAGTAATTTATTGGATGATATTCAGCATCCATTTGGGATAAAAGCAAAATAAGGTTTCTCAGGGCTTATAAGATATGGCCAAATATTGAAAAAATCATGCCTCTCCTCCACTTTATTTGCAGGAGGGACACCAGTCACTAAGAAAAGTTGATATGAGAGTCTTAATTTTAAAATGGATAACAGGGGAATGGTAACAAGTAAATCTGATTTTTATTTACTTTTAAGTAATTAGCTGAACACTAATTACTAGTGGGCTTTTAAAACTGATTGACAAGGCTGTGAAATGTGTTTCATTTCAGCTCTTGGGGCTTTGCATGAATTATTATATGCTCTTGGTTTCAGAACTTCAATTCCAGAGACAACTGGAAAACCTGATCTAAAACACAATATTCTCTTTAACCCAGGAAGTATTTTACAAGCATCTTAAAGTTCACAGTGCCATTATTTTCTTCAGTAATTTGTCTTCTTTATGCTCCCTTCTTTCTATTTTATTTTAAAACCTTTTATTTAAGACATTCTGCATCAAAGAATATGACATATTAATTACTGATACATAGTTGGCACTAAGGATTTAATCACAAACATTTACTTGTATAATGATGCCCATTAATTTCTACCCCTTACAGTTGTAAAGCTTTCAAATTATTTCAACAAGAAGGAACACTGCCCCTTTAAGTCTGTGTCTATGAGATCATATGTTAACCAGTATTTCTTATAGTGGATTTTCTTTCCTTTGGTGTCGATGTATGATATTTAGCTCTAATATGAGATGAATGTGAGGGTTTCAAGCAGTGTTTCCAATTAATGTCTGTCCTTTTAAATTGAGCTAAAATACCACCAAATAGAATGTAGTATCTGGGTGAGTATGCTTCAGGTATTATATTCTTGGTAATTCTGAGACCAGGTGTCAGCAAAAATTACTCAAGAGCTAACTTTATAACCCAGCCTGAAAGGGATGGTACAAACCTTATGTTTCATTGTCCCGAAGGCTGGGGTTACAGGTATATGCCACCATGAGCACTGGCTCCTTTGTTTCCTAGGTTTGGTTTTGGTTAGTTCATTTCATTTTGAAGAGTACTTACTCCAGGCAGTCTTAAAGTTCTTATCCTCCTACCCCAGCCTCTTCTCCTAGTTTATTCTGAAGTACAGTGAATTGTGGTGAAATATAACTGAATATTTTCCACACTATAATTCAAAACATTTTCTCTGTCACCTTGGCAAGATAATAACTGAATATTTAGAAATTTCCATCTTTAGTGGAAACAAGTGAGTTTCTACTTTGGGAAATAAGCAAGCCTCGAACATGGTTGTGTTGCCACTCCTCCTCTTAGTTTGCATAGATGCAGGAAATCATCTCAACTCTTGAGAGGGATGCCTACCTCTTCATTTTCAACAGTGATTGACTTTACTCATATAACTACTGATTATTGAAACCATTTCATTCTTTCATGTCACAAGCGAGCTACAGTTTTCATTTTTACCTCATGAAGGAGGGCATGTTTGACAATACAATGAGCATAGATGAGGAGAGTGCAGATGGACAAGGATGTTTACCATGTAAAAATGAAATGCTACTAGTACATTTCTATTAGTGACTGTGGAATTACAATGCAACAACTACATGAAAGCAAGCCAGCAGCAGGACACTGTAAGACCTGTGCACATGTGTTTACACCCTAGGATAATTTCTTATAACCAGAGCAGTCAAATAAAGCATTTCATACTTTTCTTTGGTGTTTTATGTTTGCAAATGTGCATGACCCTCCTGAGTAAATGGTATACAAAAAAAGTAACTGTTTTTGGTACTGTTTGTTTAATTAAAATGTATCAATTAAATATTGGCCTATTTCAAAAACTGATGTTAGAGTAAAAAACAAACATTCCTCAGGAACACTGGTAAAAGTGAAAATTTAATCTCTATATATTTACCTTTGCCTAGTCCATATTGTTCTTCTCATATAGTATGAGGGATATCATATAATGATAAAAACATAGTTCTCAAGCATTTGCATGAATTATGTTGCAAAATAAAAATAAATTCTAAGCTGCTATTTTAATTCTTCATATCATTTGGTACAGTATCCTAAGATTAAAACAGCATAAGTTTGTAGCCTCTGTTATAGATTTATTTTTAAGATTATAAATTAGTCATATTATCCATAATTTATGACTAATATTTGAAATAAGTAGAATGATTACAAAACCAATCTGCATATCAAGGTAAGAATGTTTAAATAACATTTACTAGAGCACATATGAGCAGTCAGAGAAATTGGACAGCAACAATAAGAATCACAGGTGAGTTTTATTAAATAGCACAGAATCAACATTAATATGTAGTGGTAATCTAAAACTCTAGTGAGAAATGAAAACTGTCATGTCAAGATATGTTGAAAATATTATTTAAATTGAAAATGAAATAAAGATGTTTCAGATAACCAAAACAAAAGAAAACTTTTGAATTTATAAATAAAATTATAACAAGTAAATGTCAAATTTTTTTAGTTTTCAAAAATGCATAAACCATTAAAACATACTAGATTTTTAAAAATATAACACAAGATAAACTAATTCAGAGTTCCACCTTTAAAAAACTGTATCGACATCTCATAAATAATTATATTGTAAAGCTAAACGAAGATAAGTCCTACAATACTCACCTTCAGATACTTATGGGTAAATTAGAATGATTCAAAATTACTCAAGTAAGATTCTTTTAGTGCTGTGGTGGGAATGCCAGTAATCAATTTACTAAAGAGTATGTGAGGTGGAAATAATAATTTAGATGTGGCTGTAGATTTCAACTTTGGAGAGAGGATGTCTTGGATTCACAATTATTTAAAATACTATTTTATTAACGACAAATATTTTGTTGTTGTTGTTTTTGTTTTGAGACAGGGTTTCTCTGTGTATCAGCTCTGGCTGTCCTGGAACTCACCCTGTAGATGAGGCTGGTCTTGAACTCACAGAGATCTGCTAGCCTTTGTCTCCCTAAAGCTAGGATTAAAGGAGTGCAGCACCACTGTCCAGCAAGAGCATTTTTTAAGAAATTAATGTGTTACAAAACATTGAATTGGCATTTACTCTCTACTACAGAAGCAAGAAAGCATTCTTCATCTTTGGCTAACATGGTCAACTCTTACTCATTTACTGATTTATCTAAATAATTAATTAGTTAATTAATAAATACATTCATTCTTAAATATGTATCTGTGCCTCTGCTTAAAGAAGAAATAATCTGTCTATATCTGACAGTATAAATTTATATAATTACATCATGAGAAATGTTAGCTGTGAACTTGTTTTAGCATTCAGTACATGTATCTCACTATGTATATAATGATTGCATATCTACTGTGACTTCAGTTACCTCATAAGCTCAATGTAAAGCATGGTGAGAATTTTTGTAATCTTTTCCTAGCTCTGTTTCCATGGACACCACCACAGCAAACCTGTGATGCTTAATACAGGTCAATACTTTTTCCTCTGTACACATTACAAAATATTTGCACCAGAGAAAAATCAAATATTTGTGGCTATCTGGGATAAATACCTTTGTTTCTTGAAAATATGAAGCACCATAGTTGTTAAACAAACAGGTATGCATCATTAATTTAGAAAATAGCTCTATGTTAGTTACATCAGACAGAAAATGCGGATTAAATTAAATTCTCAGTTTATTATGTCACCTTTACCCTGCATTTTGGCAGATTATTGTCAAGTGTGGTGGCATAACATTAATCCCAGTACTGGGGTAAAAAAGAAAAGAATGGATCTGTAAGTTAGAGGCCAGCTTTTCCACATAGTAATGTTCAAGTTCCAAAGCAATCATGACTACAGAATGAGACAACAAAGACAAAACAACAAAGACAAAAAAATAAGTAGAAAAATCATCAGTGTTAAGTACATAATGTACAAATGAATGAAGCAAATATATAAATGCACTAACCTATTTTATGGTATGATTATACTATCTTCTTAGCCTGGTTTTAAATAAGAAAATATTATGTTACATAATGACTATAACAATGGTGAATATTGTTCTGTGCCTAAACAGATGCTATCTTCATTCATCTTTCTGCATATAACTAGACTATGTCTAGAGACATAGTCATTTCTGCTATTTATTTAGTTCCATGTCTTTTTTTCTACTTACTACCTTCACTTTGTTTCTTGTTTTAATTTGAAACCACTAATGTAATATAAGAGTAGGACTTATCACCCACATTCTTTGAAGCATATGAAGAGAATGTTGACATAATATAAATAGTTTAAAAGGCCAGAAGCCAAAGAAGAATACATGCTATAAAAAATGCATATGTAATTTGTTGAAAACACAATATTTTATACCACACTTTATAGTTAAAGCACTTTTCCAGTTACGTATACCACACAAAACATTAAAATATTTCTATAGGACTCAAGGATACCACAAGAAAATCCACAGAATCAATTAACTTGTGCTCATAGGGGATGACAGAGATTAAACTGACAACCAGGCATTCTGCATGGGATGGACCTAAGCCTCTGCATATGTTACAGTTGTATAGATTTGTCCTATTTTGTGGCTTTTTCTGACAGTGGGAGCAGGGGTTGTCTCAAACTCTGTGATTTACTTTTGGGACCTTTCCCTCCTATATGGTTATCTTTCCAGGTTTAATAGGAGAAGATGGGACTATTATCACCTCAACTTGATATATCATGGTTGACTGATGTCCATAGGAAGCCTGTTCTTTTCTGAAGAAAAATGCTGGAGAAGGGGTGGATAGGGTGGGGAAGTGGGGAAGTTGGGGGAGCAACTGGGAAGAGAGAAAGGAGGAGGAAACTGCCACCAGGGTGTTCAATCAATCAATCGATCAATAATTAATAGTCTTCAGAAGTTTTAAGTTTAAGGATGTATAAGAACAGCTGCAAAGCTTATTTCACTATGAATTGATGTAGAATTTACTTATCCACACTAGTTACTCATTAAGAAGAAGATGGAGATCACTCTGGAGAGGAAGGAATTGTATTCATGACATGATGCAGTGGTTCATTGAGGTAGTAAAGGCAAATGGGCAGTGACAGTGTTGGTAGAACATGATAGAAGTTCTATTTCGAAATTGATTTTTTTGTACTGTGGTGTGAAACTAGACTGTGTAGATTGCCTTGAGTAAGTGGCCATACATGATTACTATTTTTCTCAGGTGTTCTGAGTCCATTTCTCTTTCTAATTTCATTTTTCCTTGTTATTTCTATATAAAATTTCTATGTTCTAAGAGCTCAACAGAAAGTGAGCTATTGCCCATTACACAACATACTCTTAAGGGATAAGTCATTGTTTGGCACGCATATGAGCATGTGTAAATGTAGAGAAGATAAATTTCCACAGTTTGAATATATGTATACACAAAATTCCTATCAATTTTATATCTGTGTCTTTGTCCACTCTTTTCCAAAATGTTATTGTAACCAGTCAGCAAGTGAAGAATGAAGGTCAGATGTTGTTTACGAATACTGTGATTATACTCATGATGATGTGAGTGATAGTATATCCAACTATGTGTGAAATCTATGAAAATTCAACAATTAACTGTAAAACAAATATCTCCTAGTTTTAATCAGCAATAACTTAGAGGACATCATGTGACAATTCTTCTGAAATGTTTCAATCCAATATGGATGATGGAAGTTCTTGATGTAAAAACAAATAAACAGAAAACATAAATGAAAGAAAACAATACAGGGGTCTTTGGAAGTTCTTGAAAGTTACAAGATTTGAAAGACCCTGTCCCAGGATTGCACAAGCAGTAATATCTGACTGGGTTAGGTACCTGAATGCTATTCAAAGAGCTCCAAGGGATGTAGCTCTCAGGGGTCTTCACCCATTTTAAGGTGGACTTTAGGGTGATACAATGACAAGTAGGTAAGCCTTACTACTGTAAATAACACCTGGCTACAATCACAGTTATAACACAATGCATTCATTGGTTCAGTATATCAAACACTAGGAGAATCATTTCTTTGGTCTATGTTTGGTGCCATCCATGCCAGATATAGGTTTCATTGCTATCTCCTCAGGAAGTCACTTCGCACCAGTTCTAATGCCCTATGTTTCTTATCTGAAACAAGCAAATATAAATATGTTGCTTTGAACTAACTTAATATATAATGATTAGTTTGATTGTAATGCAAATGTTTTAATCAATCCAGGAGGTTTCCTTAAAATAATAACAAGAAAAACCCAAAATTCGAGTTCCACTATATATGGAAATTGTTGTTGGGAAATTTAAGTACTTGTCTCGTACAGCTCATTTCCTCTCCACCCAGCTGTAGAACTTTCGTGCAAACAAGGTTGTTTTCAAAAGTTTCTGGTGACTCCAAAATTTAAGTTGAAGGACAAGTTACTGGGGAAAAGGATTTCTATTTTTGTTTCCACAGAAAATGAAAAGATGTGGATTCCTTCCAGACTAATGTGGTTTGAGCAAGCCAGACCGCCTGAAACAGAGTACAAGGTGATCCTACATTCAAAACAGCTGGACAAAGCAGCCCTACAGACTACAGCCAAGATTTCTGAATCTTCTTCGAATCCCCCATGACAGCGCCCCTTACCATCAGGAAGTAGTTTGGAAAGAACGACGCCCAATTACCAAATATTGTGAATAAATGTTTGTTTTCATTTAATTGGACTTTGTTATATAAAATAAAATAATAAAATAAAAAAAAGAAAACTTAAAAAAAAAACATTTACAGTAAAGACAGATTCACATTAAGAAAAACCTCTAAAGGTTTACAGTGTGTTTTAAAATATACATAGGCTTGGGAGACAATAGGAATAAAATGGTTTTAAAAAGACAGCAAGGAGCTGGGTGTGGTGGCACATACCTTTAATCCCAGGACTTGGGAGACAGAGGCAAGCAGATCTCTCTGATTGCAAAGTAATTCTGATTGCAGAGTGAATTCCAGGACAGATAAGAGTTACACAGAGAAACCCTGTCTCAAAAAATGTAAAAATAAAAAGTAAAAGAAATACAGTAATAAAAAAGCCACATAAAGATGGAGAGAATCTGGATACTATATGGTATATTGTCTTGTATCATTTGACTGCTGAGGAAATAACAACGGATAAAAGAAATGCTGCGGGATTAATTCAATTTATATATTTTAAAAATTCTTTGACTCCAAAATTTAAGTTCAACGACAGGTTACTGGGAAAAGGATTTCTATTTTTGTTTCCACAGAAAATGAAAAGCTGTGGATTCCTTCCAGACTAATGTGGTTTGATCAAGGCAGAACCCCTGAAATAGCGTCCCAGGTGATCCAACATTCAAAACAGTTGGGGCAAGGCAGCCTTGCAAACTACAACCAAGGTTTCTGTGTCTTCTTAAGATCCCCATGACAGCGCCACCTACCAGCCTGAAGCAGTTTGGAAAGAATGACTCCCAAATTCCCAAATATTGTTTATAAATGCTTTTTTTCCCCATTTATATGGAGTTGGTTATAAATGGTTAATGACCACAACCTATCTTTTTAGAGGTAAAAAGGGGATTATGGTATAGATATGAATACTTTGTTTTGGAATGGATTTAAAGTCAATTTTGTGATGTGTGTATTTCTCCTCTTGTTTAGTTATTGTGTTTATATAGCTCATTTAAAAATGTATAACTGAGTACAGATTATAGATCGTTACCTATAATAGTCAAAACTTATAGTTAAGTTACTTAGGATTTCTAGATATACAGAGATGTATTTGAGATAAATAGGCATTCTTCTTCAAACCTTTCAAAGACCTACAGAATATGGCATTTAAAATAGTTTAGGATTTTTCTTGACAGTGAGACATAAATGCTCCTGGCAACACCACCTGTGTCAGAAAGGAAGATGGACATCGAAGAAACGCTTTATGAAGTCTACTACCAATATGGCAAGACTAGCCATTTGGAAAAGATACTGCTCTTGTCTGGACTGTTTGACTTTTCTCTGTATAAACTGGAAAGGCAGGACCCACATGAATGTGACTGCTGATACAAGATGAACAGTGTTGCGGGGTTCATGCTACATGGATGAGTCTGCCAGACAGTCTGCAGGACACAGAGAAAAGTGACTGACACATTGCCAATACAAGAAGATGGTTTAAAGTTTTCTGCTTTGCTGAACAATCTGCTAGAGACACTATGGCCTATGGGCTGAAGATGGAAGATTAACCAAGAACTTCGGGTGACTGACCAGGCAGTGAGTTGTCTCTGTCATTTCTAAAGTTTATATATTAACCTTCTGTGGTCTTTGATGGAGTTGAAGACAGATAGTTATGGTCATAGTCTTCCTTAATTAGGATTAAAGATAAGTTACATATAGGACTTTAGACTCAAAAAGATAGGATAGATGATGAAATATTTTCTTTAAATCTTGCTAAATGTTAATGGACTAAATATTGTTAACTGTGATTCTTATTTGATAACAGTTGTGTGATATATTTTGCTATGCTAAGTTTAAAACCCTTCTTTTTATTTTAGATAGAAAAGAAGAGATGATGGGAGATGTCATTCTGTAAATATGTTTCTCATACTGGTTAATGACTAAAGCATTCTTGGCCAAGAGGAAAGCAAGATAGGCAGGACTAGGAGAAAAGGAGGATTCCAGGAAGTAGTAGGGAGGAGTCAGGGAGTCAGCATGTAGAGACCAAAGAGAACAGAGGTCTCTGCCCTACTCTCTGGTAAGATGAGATCACATGGAAATACTTACATTAATAAAAATGTGTTAATACTTAAGACAGAGCTAGCCAATAAGAAACAAGTAACTGGTCAACAGCATTATATCTAATACAGCATCTCTGTGTGTTATTTGGGGCTGGTGCAGCTGTGGGACCAGTGGCGGGGAAAAACCTTACTTGTACAGTTTCTCTCTAATTTCTTAATACAATGCTTAGCTTGGTTCTTCTCTAAATTCTTCTATTTGTATCTGAATATTTTTATTATGTGTTTTAATAAACTTTCTAAAACTTGTAAAAAAAAAAAAAAACAAAAGTTTCTGGTGCGCATTGCAGGTGTGCCTTGAACCCAGGTGTGACTGGCACATGACTTCTTCCTATGCTTAGCCCATGCCCTGGCTTGGGTATATAAGCCCATTACTCTCTGTAATAAACAGTGGCGGTGGCAGTAGCTTATTCTTAACTTCTCCTGGTGGTCTGTTAAGTGTTTCAATCCCTACACCCACCGCCAAACTCAGTACTCAGGCTGTGCAGATGCGGCAAATTGTGTATCTTTTTATCAATAAATGTAGTCAACAATCAATATTAAAAGGATATGATGATATCGCTTCATGGATTATGACTGAAAATTAATATTGGGTTGATTTGTAATTACCAAGGATTATATAGAGCCTATAAAAAAATTAAACATGGGCTATGGATATAGTTCAATTTTATATCATTTATCTAGAATGACTGAAGCTCAGGTTTCAATTCCTAACCCTGAATGTAAACAAATAAACAAACAAAGCATACGTTAACATTAGCTAACAAAATCTAAATCATATCTGATACTTTCGTGAGACTTGTTTTAATTAAAATTTAAATGAAATTATAATGACAAAACAATTCAATCACCTATTTTTACTTAAATTAGAGAGTTTTTAATGCACCGTTTTTTTTTTTTTTTTGACATAATCTTGAGAAAGAACAAGGTTCTCCTCGTTACATTAAACAGTAGTAATAACCACTGATAGTTTCAGTTAAAAAAAAAAAAGCCCAGCTAAATGTCAAATTCCATTATTAGAAAATGAAAAAGAGTTGTTTTAATTACAACATTTTTTACCTTGGTCCTATATTATACACAGGGTCAATGATGTAAACAAAAAATGGAGCAGTGCTCCTTTATAATAAAGTCAGGTTAATCCATAGTATTCCTCTCATATATCCTAGAGATGACAACAAGCTAATGAGTGCAGATTTGTAGTCCACCATTAATTAATTAACACTAGACCTTTTAGCAGTGGATTACTATTCCAGTCATTCCATTTAAATGTGCCTATTTGGAAAGCTGGGCAGTAAAGGCCCAATACCATTAGTCAGTCAGTCAGTCAGTCAGTCAGTCAGTCAGTCAGTCAGTCAGCCAGTCTGTTGCTCTCTCTCTATTTCTCTCTCTCTCTCCATTTCTTTCTGTCTGTCTCTCTGTAACCTCCTAATTTTTGCCTTCTTCTACAAGTTGTATTTAATCTGTCTACACATACATGTTTGTGATCATTTTACTAACCCTTCCTTATCATACTAGCAAGTAACATAATATTCCAAAAGTTTTAGAATTAAAAAATTTTTAACATCAATATAATTTGACCTAGGAAAAACTCTGAGGATTAAAATATTCTATGACTCCTGCATTTTGTATAGTTATAGAAGAATATAAGGGTCAATTCTACAAGGCATATGGTTATATGAATAGTGTACTAAATACTTTTTGTTCTTATGTGGTCTATAATAAAATTGTTTTTTAAATTCAAATGGAAATTTTAGCTTTATTTTAATGTTTATGTGTATTTCTAACAGTATAATTTTATATTATCTGTAAATTAATTTTATGTTGTTTCCTGTGAAATTTACATTTTGCAAAACTAAGATAAAGCTGTGAATATCTCTGTGTTAGATGCTAATGGTCCTTTCCCATGTTAGTGTGTGATGAAGATTCTAAGTGATTAATTCACTAGGTTTAACATCACCAATACAGTGGACACTGAAAGAATAGTTGTAAATTCAATCAGAGAAATGATAATACATGAGTCATAATGATTGTTCATTATGCATTCAGAGCAGCACATCTTTATGGGAATTCAAGTATTTCATAATGCTTAAAGATGAGGAACTTATTTGTCTTTTCACATGCAATAAACAATAAACAATAGATAAATAATATTAAATACTGATATAAGGACCATTTAATGTCAAAATATGTGATCAATAATGGCACATGCAAGGCAAGAACACTAACAAAGAAAAGAAAGCACATATTTTTTAAAGGAATATAGATCGGTGTTTGCATTTGTTTTCATATTTCTTGTATTCATATATTGTTTCAAATAGACAACTAAAAAATGTTGACAGTTTTAAACTGATAAACTCCCCTAGACAAAATGTAATTATTATAATCTTTCACATTGCCTTGAAGTCTACTGTAAATGAAAAAGAGACAAAGAAAAACAAATGAAAGATAGCTAATGTTTGAAGTTGTTCACTGCAACAATTTTACAAAAAGTGTATCATTTAGACTCTAGTTAATAAATGATATTTAGGAAATATTTTAATTTTCAATTAAATCACAATACTGGTAAAAGGGCTTCAATATGTATCTCCCTTTTCTGTGACCATTTTCCTACATCTGTGAAACTACAAGGGTGAACTATTTCAGTAATCCCCTGTGACCCAACTGGGAGTCCTTTATATACTGGCCTGCAAAAAAAGAATCATAAAGCAATTTCAAGTCCTTAGACACAAATGTTTGCTTGTTGAACTTGAAATGTCCTGATGATACCTATTAACTAGACTGTGAAAGTGATGTTAAATGAGGGATATAGAAGGAAGCCACATGACTAATCTAGAGAGAAATAGGATGGAAAAAAAGAATCATTGCCTGAACTACAGTGGACAAAATTGTATGACCTATGTAGCCACGAAAGAGAGATCTCAAAAAGGAGAAAATCATAGTCTTCAGTTAAGAGAGACTATATTTGAGAAAGTACATTGGCCCAGACAAAATGAAGTAGTACAAGATGTACTTCTGGTTTGAAGAATATGGATATAATTTTGTGCCATCAGTTATATTTTTTATTTTCTCTCTTGCCTGTATTTGTCTGTTGTTTTCAGTGAGCCAATCATCAGTCCCTTAAAGTTAATATTTTATGCTAAGAATAAAGAAAAATACATGTGTGGCATGTGAGTGATTGTCAGAATGTAAAATCATTCATGATGTTACTCTCAGGGTCTCATCACACCTGAGAATTTTGTTTAAGTTATGAACAATTAGAGGGATCCAGAGATCTCTATAAGGATAAGGAAGGTTTATTCAGATTGTCTATGGGAAATAAACAAGTAGTAAGAAATGTCAAAATATTTTATTACTAAAATTATAGGATGCCATGAACTAAAACAATAGAAGGGGTTAAAAGGAAAAGGAAAAGCAGAGAAAACAAACTCAAATTTAGGACCCTAAAATGAGTTGAATTATCACTCTGTTATTTCCCCTCCTGAGTGCTAATGGGCAACTGTCAAGGATGCTGAAATTGACATTGCAGTATACCATCCTAAAGATATTGTTTTCTTTCTCTTTATATTTTTGCTCCATGTTTTTCTTAGATGGCAGTCACTCATGGTCACCCATCTCGATTAATTTAAGAAGCAGAATATTAAGAAGTTATGTGTCACAATGTTGCTTCTATTATGGATCCTAATGAACTAGTTACTATGACATATTGATATATTTTATTGTATATAATAACTACATTTCATTTTTAATTATATGACACAGGAAGTAGTCACAATATTTAGAATAACTTAAGTCAGTCTTTTAGTAAGCAAATGAAAAATATAAATATAAATTCTACATCCCATCTATAGTTTCCCATTCCTCCCCCACACAACACTTCTGTTCCAAGATCTCATTCCATCCTCTTCCATTTCTGTTCAGGAAATTGAAGGCCTCCATGGTATATCATGATGCAATAAGACTAAACATACAACAGCCCCCCACATGCTAGGTATTAAGTCTGGGAAGGTGACCAAGTATGAGGAGTAGGGTCCCAGATCCCATTTATTCAGGATTTTTAAATTTAAAGGATAGTTTGATTTGGATATATGCATACTAAATGGAATCACAGTTAGCTGATTATTAATGAGGTATGACCACAATTGACTTCTACTTTTCTTGTTGTTGCTTATTTCTTTCCCTTCCCTTCCCTTTCATGTTCTTCCCTGCCCTCCCCTGTCCTCTACTCCCCTCTCTTCTCCTCTCCTTCCCATTTTCTTTTCCATTTCTCCTTTTCTTTCAGGCATGATCTAGCAATATAGTCCAAGTTTACCTTCAATTTTTGATCCTCCTGACTCAGCTTCCCCAGTTCTAGGATCAGGATGTGTAGGATGATTTTGATGATGTCCTATTTTGATATCTATAAGAATTGTTTATTTATGGGCTGAAGTGGTGGCTCAGCCATTAAATGCTAGGCTCACAACCAAATATATAAGAATTGTTTATTTGTATTAGGTATTTGAATGATGCATTTCACACAAGTCTTATTGGAAGAATTTATGGTAACACCTTATGACAATGAAGCTCGTCCAGTATTTTAGGATAATTATTAGTGATACAGAATTATTGTAAAGGATAATGGATATCACATTAAATCTCTGTTTTTTTTTCTAGAAAAAATATCTTACCTTTCCTACATACTGAGTGTCTGTACCTGTGTATTCTTCCAACAAGAAGAACTGATTCCACATCCAGCCACGTTTGGTGCGATGGAGCATTTTCCCATCATCTTTTGTCAAATCCACTATGGTTTTCAGTAAGTGACTATTATCCTTTGCTTTTAATGGGCTGTTGTCAATGGTATGGAGGATACACATCCAGATGACCAGTGAAAGACAATGGTGCGTCCTCATTATCTTCAACTTCAGAAGGAAGAAAATTTGAATGTATGTTCTGTAGGAAAAAAAAGATTTCATTAGGATGTGTCTCACACATATCCTAGCTACTGGAACATACTATTTATGTTTTTCTGTGTGTGTGTGTGTGTGTGTGTGTGTGTGTGTGTGTGTGTGTGATGTAGACATTTGAGTGAAAAAAATCTAGTTCTATTGGATGAATCAGAGTTTAGGCAATGACAAATATTGTGAAACTTTGTAACTTAATAAAATAAATTAACATTTGAGTTCATTCCCATCAAAGCCACTGAAGTATTACAACATAACATCCAGAGATCAATCTTGGCTAACTAAAAGTAATCAAGGGTAGGAAAGAGATCCTGTAAGGTAGGCATCAATGAAGTCTGTCCTATCAGTTCAGTAAGGGATGATGATGCTTCTCCAAATATAATTAAATCAATGGTGATTATTAAAGTTCTCTAGTAGACTATATGCGACTGCTAATACACACACACACACACACACACACACACACACACACACACACAGTTCAGTTTCTCTATGCCTTGTCTTTAATTTGGCTATTGCAGTAATTATGTACCTACAATTTTGCAAGTGTTCCTGTGAAATTATTGAGAAATATTTGAAGTATGAAACATGACAGAGTTTCATGCAGATTCCAGCTGAAGCTGTACTGTGTATTCCTCTGTGTGTGTGTGTGTTTCTTTTTCTGTATATGAGGTTGTACAGTCAAGAACGTAGTTTGTAATGCTGAAATAGATGTTTGGAGATTTGAGTATTTTATTTTACAGATAAGTCATTCATTTAAGGAATTAGAATGTAAATGTCTTGCCTGAGTATTTGGACTGTTCTCAAATCCCTGTGTTGGTAACCTATTCCCAGCAAATGTTAATTGGGAGGTGACTTAGCCAGAGACCAGAATTATTCATGGAAAAATTACTGCCTTATAAGAACATGGAGTGAATTGAGTTCCATTTAACTATGGTGCATGAAAGCATATGTAAGGCAGACAGCTCTCAAAATGCACCACTAAGAGGGCACCTTGACGTTGCACTTATCAGTATTCTGAACTTAAGAAATACTTATTTCTGTGATCTTGCTCATTGTATATTATGTTGTATTAGCCAGAATCAACTAGGAGAAATAAAAAAAAGGATTTAATGTGTATGTACTTGAAGACTTTATTTAAAATTTGTCCAGTTAATAGTTTTACCTATATTTCTATTCTGATCTGACAAAAACTTGCCAGGTTAATTCTTAGACATTTTATTGGCATTTTTGATGTTTGTCTATCATATACTTTTACAGTTATCCAAGTAATAATTTGAAAAATTATCACATCTCATTCCAGTTTTTCATGTTCTCTATCTCACTGTTCATTTCTGACCTTCTCATGAATGAAAACAGCATTTATTATTTCATTCATTTAGTAATTAACACACTGGTCCACTTTAGTTAGATATAATATCATTTTTCTGAATTATGTAAGTAGTTATAATGTCCTACACACAACCTAAGTGGCACTTACCTATTTCAGTAAAATTATATGCTTGATAGCTTATTGTTTAATGCTTTTGCAGTTTATTTTTAACCCCAGGTCACCTATCAGTCTAATGTATAAACAACAGTGGAGATACATACAAAAATTAATCCTAAAAGGTTGATAGCTTTTGACCAGACTCAGAGACTATTTTTGGATGTTGTAATCTAAATCATGAAATTGTCAGTACTCTCACTGAAATTCACAGAAGTTTGCATTAAGTGAGATTAAATGTTAACAGCACAGCATGACTGCTATAAATTATAGAATGCTTTATTATGAACTTTGCCATTCTCTGATTTAATCCCTTTACTATAGTCAATTTTTTTTTTGTATATTTGTTTCACATTTAGAAAACATTACTGTAAACCTCCTGTGGCCAATTTAACACCTGCACATTCTTTGACTCTGAGATAAAAGTGCCCAGTTTAAAAGGTTTTCTGCTATATTTGATTTTCAAGTTAATAATCTCATGTCCCATGGGGTTTATTAAAAACTCTTCACATCCTTTATTTATTCAATAGCAACAAGCTGACTACTAAATTTTCTATGCCTAATTATCTATATCAGCCTTAACTGCTCTGCATTTTAATTTCACTTTAGTTGACAAATAACTTCCATCAAATGCATTATGAAGTACAATATTTTAAATTTGGCTTAACTTTGATTTTGAAATCAGGCAATTTACTTGAATATTGTTAGTTTTGAAAACTTAACATGGTTTTATTATTTCCTTCTTCAGTCAATTACGTTTAAATTGTATTTTATTTCTGTGTCATAATCAAGAAAGAAAATGTGCCTTGCTGTGGTGAATTGAATGCTTACCATTTAAATACCTAACTGAAATTGAATATGTCTCTGCATACACTTATATAATTATAATCTAAATAAAAGTTTACAGCTACAGCTTTTTTTTATTAATCATGTGTATTATAGCTTATCTACATGTGAGTATATGTACTTTTGTGTGCAGTCTCCCCTAGATTCCAGAAGAGGGCATTGCAATCCTAGGCCCTGGAGTTATAAAGAGGTTGTGATTCACTCAATATTTGTAGTAGGAACTGAACTCTTGTCCTCTTCAATTACTAAATCACTGAATCATCTATGCAGTCTCTCAAGACATGTACTTAGAACACAAGTTTCCCAGTGAGCAAATACTTTGACAAACATTATAACAATAGTCTTAAGAGACACATAATTTATATTTTTTCCAATGACATATGTGAGTTTTACAAATATAGAAAAATACACTTATCATATGTGTTGCTTTTCTGTTGTCATGACAAAACACTATGACCAAAGCAACATATAATAGAATTTATTTTGCCTCTTACCATTAGAGAGGGTTAGAATCAATGGCCAACATTGCCAGGAGAATAGCATTTGGACAGTAGCTTAGAAAATCCATCTTAGTCTACAATCACAAGACAGATAGAGATAACTGGAAATGGCTGTTTTTTGTTTTTTTTTTTTTTTCTGTTGTTGTTTTAAACCTCAAAGCCTGTCCCCAGGAACATACATATTCCTACTAGATCAGAACTCCTAATGCTTTTCAAAATTTCCATTCACTATAGCTCATACATATATATATTTACATGTGAGGGTCACTCTCAATCAAACCATTTCTGTGTCAATGTAGAAACCAACCCTTTACACCACTTCCTTTTCTATTCCTAGCCCTACCTATCTCCCCTAGTTCAGGTGATTCTCCTGTGAGAGAGCTTCAGTCTCTTGGCCAACAGACTTTTGTTCAGTTTTGCCGTTTCCCTGTACTATAAGATTTGATGGATGAAACACACCTCCAGCCACACTTTCCTTCTCTCATAAAGAGAAGAGGGCAGAGGGCCTAGTGGTGGGGCCCAAAGCTGGTTTTGCCTGGGGAAGGACCCAAAAATTCCCTGCGGAAATAATAGGATGTAGAAGAAATCAATAAAATCAGACAAAAAGAAAAAAGAACAGAAACCAAGTTTAAGGGTCACCCTAGTAAAGACTCCTAGTAATCGGAGATATGGAGCCTGAACTGGCCATCTTCTGTAACCAAGCAATACTTCCAATACAGGCATTGGGACACCAAGCCAACTACAAAACATTTGACCTAAAGCTTATTTTCTATGCAAGATGTGCTAGGGTAATTTGGTGTAGTACTTGCTGAGAGGTCAGCCAATGACTGATCCAAGATGAGATCTATGCTAAGCCTGACAATGCCTGGAGGGCCAGGATGGAGAGTCCATGGACTTAGGATACAATCATATATGACCAGCACAAATAATGAATAAATAAGTAAGACAATGAAATGACCCCTCATTGTATTCTGCTAAACTCCTAGTCTGGAACCTAGTATAATGATCATTGGTGAAACTTCACCTAGCAGCTGATGGAAGCAGATAAAGTGACCTATAGCCAAAATATGGTGGAGTTTTGGGAATCGTGCTGAAAAGTTAAACAACATATTGTGAAGCCAGAGGGGTCAAGGGTATCACAAGAAAATTTCCTACATAATCCACTAACCAGGGATTATAGGAGTTCATGGAGACTTGAGTGAAAATCCCAGAAGCCTGTATGGGTCTGATCAAAGATCTCTGCATATATGTTATGTTTGTGTATCTTGGTGTTTTTGTGGGACTACTAACAGTGGGAGCAGGGGTTGTGTTTGATGTTTAGATCAATTTTGTGTTCCTTTTCCTCCAACTGACTTGCTTCATTTAGACTTGATTTGAGGGGTGTATGTAGTCTTATTGTTAACTTGTGCCATGCCTGGTTGATATCCCTGAGACATCTGTCTGATATATCCCTGAGATATACCTTTTCTGAGAGGAAAGGTGAAGGGATCAGAGAAGACAGGAGGTATAGGTGAAGGACTAGGAGGACAGGAAGGAGAGGAAACTGTGGTGGGGATGTAATAGATGAAGGAAGATTAAATAAAAGATAAAAAGGAAACATAGGTGACAAATACAGATATAAAACAATCTGAAAGGAAGTACCATCATCCCTGTAGAAAAGTTTAAATTAAACCCTAAAAGTCTTTACTTGGATGATACACAACACTAATTCTCCTTCATTGCTGGTATACCATTCACTACAGAGATGTCCTTTGCAATATTTAATGGAAATTAAAGTTTTATACTATAGCATATCAATTCTCTTTCTAGTTATTGTAATTTAAAATACTTTTTCACGAAGAAAATACAGTTTATTTTATATAATGTTTGTTCATATTTACATTTTTAAATACTTATTCTCTTTCATTCCATGTGTATGCATCCTTGCCTGAGTGTGGGTATAGGAATTACATACATGCATAATCTATGGTAATCAGCAGAGGATGATCCATTTTGTGGGCCTATATTTACAGACATTTGTAAATGAATTGAAATGTTGCTGGAGGTTTTAATAAGAGGCTTTTGAAGACAGTGAACCCCTTAAATACAGTGTCATCTATCAATACCCCAACATGCATTTTGGAAAGTGAACAGATACATAATTTTCTAAACACTGATGAAGAGGAATATAATTTAATGATAACAATGAAATATGGTTCTTATATTAAAATGAGCCATGAAGAAATGTAATTCAAATTTCTACAAAATTGACTCTTTCATGAGAAGACCTAGTGTGTAATTAATAGTGATATATGACATTCTGGTCTAGGTAAATTCATGAAGCTCCAAAATTTCAAAATTTCCCTGTGATTGCTGAGACAGGAAGAAAAGAGAGAGAGGCGAACCACCAAATTTGGTTTACATCCTGACACTGTCCAGTATAATAATGCAATGGTAGGACAAAACTCTTTCAATTTTCAAAGCCTATTACATTTTACATAAGGAGTTTCAGGACTGAACCTCATTACATTCAAATTAAAGAAAAGAAACTCTTTCAGAGCTGAGGTCTACAGGGCTAGTTACTAGAGGACTTGCAGCCCCACAAAAGAATTGATCTCTGAACTGAGTGATGAAATAATATTAGTGATGTGGGGGTAAAGGGAAAAGAATATTCATGCATCTGTGAAAATGTGTGCTGCTTCTGACAGTAATTGGAAAACAATTGCACACACACTCTCTCCTGTAGTGAATAAAGACCCAACCCACAGGGGTTGGGTTGACAAAATTCATCATGATGGTTTTAGATCCTGGAATTAAACAGTAAAGTAAATTGGCTAAACATTATTTGGATGAGATTTTTTTGTAATCTTGATGAAACTCATAGATAAGAAAAAGATAAGTGAAGCATTAACAGGGTCCCAAAATAGTGTAAACTATTTTACAATACAGGTCATATGATTAGCTATCTTAAAATGTGCTGATGTGTATATCTGCACATTCTATGTACAAATATATAAAATATTCATTGTGTCAAATAGAATTCCTAAGAAAATATAAAAATCACCTTTGGACTGATTTGATTTTTCAATTTTTCCTTTAAATTTGACACTAGGTTGTTTTAAATGTCAATCGTAGTTCCCTCACCCCCCCCCCCACCAACTCCCAGCCCTTCTCCTTTCTGATCCCCAGGGAAGGTGTGGCCTTCCATGCTGAGTCTTCAAAGTCTGTCATCATTTGGAGCAGGGCCCTTCTCCATGTGTCTAGGATAAGAGAGTATCCCTCTATGTGGTATGCGTTCACAAAGTCCATTCATATAGAAGGGATAAAAAACAATGGAATCCTGAAATTCGCTAGAAAATGGATTGAATACTAGAAGAAACCAATCTGAAAAAGACTAATACGGTATGTACTCATGTACTCATTCATATATGGATTTTAGTCATAGAGCAAAGAATTACAAGACTACAATTTACACTGCTAGAACAGCCAGGGAACAAGGACAAAACTAAGAGACATACATGCTCCCTGGAGAAGGGGAATGGTACAAGATCTTCTGAGCAAATTGGGAGCCTGGAGGGAGGAAAGAGAGTCTTACGAGAAAGAGAAGGGGAGAAGAGGAGGGGAGAGCTGGGCATGAGGGAACAGGGAGATTGAGACAGGGAAAGAATAGAGGAGGGCAAGAAAAGAGATACTATAATAGATTTAAGGAGAAATCTGTTACTAGGAAAATGCCCAGAGATCTACAAGGATGAAACCCAACTAACAATCTAAGCAATAGTTGAGAGGCTGTCTTTAATGTCCTTCCACAATAATGGGATTGACAACATCATAGACCATTCAAGAACCTTCATCTAGTAGTTTATAGAATCAGAATCAAGATACCCAGAACTAAACATTAGTCAAACTCCTGGCATCCAGTTACAGAGTCTTGGAGTGATAAGTAAAGGGGTCAATACCAGGCTGGAGACACCCACAGAATCAGCTGACCTGGTCAAGGGAGAGCTCATGTGCTCCAGTCTGACAGCTGGGAAACCAGCATAGGACTGACCCAGACCCCCTGAGTGTGGATGTTAGTTAGGGGGATTGGGCAGTCAATGGGGCCTCTACTAATAGATCTGTGAACTGACTTGTAACAAAACTTGCATTCAAATGAATGTCATATTCCAAGAAAACAAACAGTATTATTGTACAATAATTACCAGTTCTGCACTGAAGGAAGAAAAGTACATGGAATGAGTTTGAAGAAGCTTTTAAGGCTGCACATAAAAGCAAGGTTCAAAACACACAAGTGATGGGAAACTACCATGTTACTGTGAGTATGAAAAGTATATATGATGAATGAATTCCCGATCACCCAATCTAAAATGTTTACAACATAATTGGTAATAATTTAGGTTTATATTTTTCCAATATGTAGAGAACATGTATCTAAGTTTCCTAACAGTGGGATAGAGTAATTTCCTGTCATAACAAATAAAATGAAATCAGGTGAAATCCATAATACTATATTGGAAAAAGTCACACATAACACCTCAAATTCCTGAGATGAATCTCAATATTCAAACAATATGAAGACAATGCAATTTTTCCCTTTGTTCCTCTAACCTGTTCAAAAGCACAGCTCTGCTTTGAACTACCATCACACAACTTGGAATGAAGAAGTATCCACTAATCACAAGAGCATAACTCATCAAATCGTCATTGTCTCCCTTAATATAGAATGTCTAAGAAACATTCCTTTCCAAGGGGAACTTCATGAGACTTGACTAACATGTAACAGATGGTAACCTGGATAGAATCCTAGATGTGAAAAGTACACCAGATAAGAACCATGGAAGTACTAATAAACCAAGGTCTTGATAACAATTTTTCATATTGTTTTATTAAGTGCAAGGAATGTTTTGTTCTGTTGAAAATATTAATAATATGGAAAGTGGATGAAATGTTTTAGACAATTATGATTAAATTCTCATTTTTTGTAAAAATGAAACTTCATTAAATATTAGTATAATCTAGGAAAATAAAGGAAGTTAGATGTTCCATTATTAAATTGTCGATAAAAGGCTTGCTATTTGCAATATTGCTATGAAAGAAAAACAGTTATTGTGACATTTTATCAGATAGATATAAGAAGGGGAAAACATACCAAAGTTGAAGCATTAAAAGCATTCCCAGGATGACCAAGCAAACAGAATTCTCTGGTAGGACATTGGGGAAAAGTGGGTCGTATGAAGAAACACTTTGAAGTCAGCCAATTGTAATTAAAACTAAGTAAAAGGAGATATCACAGTGAAGCCAAACTGGTAAAGGATTCTGGATTTCTTGAAGTCATAAGTTTTCATCTTCAATATTTTCTTAGTTCTTTTTCTGTTGCTGTGATTACATTTCCTGGCAAAAGCAGTTCAGAAATGAAGGGCTGAGTCTAGTCCACAGGTAATGCTCTATCCTACCATGGTAGAGACAGTAGACCATCAGGAGCTTGAAGCCGCTGGCCACACTGTGTTCACAATCAGAAAGCACTGGCATGAATAAATGTGCTCAGCTCAATATCCTAATCCAATAAGCAGCTTTCCAAACCTGGAAACTAACTTCTCACACCCATTAACCAAAGCTAGATCAATAGATGTGCCAGAGACTATTACATCCTAGATAGGTCACAGAAATCTCTACTATTATGCCATCCCAAATCCATTCCCTGAGTGATTCCATAACCTTCACTTGTTGAGAATTAACACTAATCATCTCAATGATAAATAAATTCATTCAGAGGCATTGTTCCATCAATATGCTAAATAATTCATTTTTAAAAACATTGATGTAACTAAAATCATACATCAATAATAATGTAATACCAGTTCAATGGCAGTTTGGAAAATACTGACTTTTAACCTCAACTTGAGTTTATAGTATATTATTAGTGACAAATTATTTCAGATACAATCATCAGCCAATCCAGTTTTTAAAATTCACTGCAAGGACAATAGTCATTGTTATTAAGGAGGTAACACAATGGGTATAATTATTGACATAAAATCATAAGCAAAGTAATTTTTTCAATGATTTGGGGACAAGAATAGAGTATTGAGGTTTTAGTTTTGATGTAATTTAACATGGTCATGAAACTCTCTAAAACTTGGAGAGAGATAGCATGGGAGAATAGGGGCAGAATTGAAGGAAGAAATAGAATATATCTCTAAAAGTGAAAAGGCAAACAACCCATGCTAATTCTTTGGAATACATTATTTTAGAAAACCATGAGGGAAGTGTAGACAGTTATTCTTTTGACAGATGAAAGTGAAATACTTGCTTTGCAGGCATTTTTCTAGACATCTAAGGGAAGTTGTATTCGAACAAAATCATTTACAGTCATACAGAAACAAACTGTACATCATACCTGAAGGAAATATTAGTGTTAGAAGCCATGTACTACAAGATATTACATCCATTGAGCCAATGAAAGAGGAAGTTACATTTGTGTGTCAAAGTTTTAATCAGCAGAGAAAAGCTATAAATATGTTCTTAGTCTGTGGTTTCATGTCAGCTTTCAGTGTCAGAAATGAACATTGCAGTCTGTCAGATGCAAATTAATGAGTATACCACATGAGTCACACTCCTGTAACCATTTCTCACTGAACAAGCTCAAGACAGAGATTGGTGGATGACACCCACATGCCAACTGTAAGAATCTTCAGGGTCTAAACCAGGAATAGTTGGAGAAGAGCTATCTTAGGAGGTGTGTTATGATCGAGAATCACTACTTTCAGTAGCTAAGAGAAAAAGAAAACTCCAGACAAAACAAACCCCAAAAAATAGAAGATGATTGTTGCTATTGCTTTAGACATAGAAGAGTCCTCAGAAAGTCACAGCCTATAGTTAAAGGGGGTAGTGGGCTTTAGGATCAACAATACCACAGATATTTTCAGTGGCCAAGATAAAGGACAAAAGAAAAACCGAAAATAGCAACAACAAAATCCAGAGATTTCAGGAGCACACCCAATACTAGTTTTGTTAGTATGTAGACTTACCACACACACAAAGAGGAAAGAAAAATGGGATCCAGATACCTCACATGAAAGGCTAAAATCCTGTCTTCTCTAATTTTTCCATTGAAATAGCAAGAGGCCATTTTTATTAATGTTTTAATATGTGTGTGTATCTATGCATATATACATCACCATATGTCTCAGCCTAGTCTGGAACTCATCAAATATGTGCACCAGACTAGCCTCAAATTTAGAGAGAAACCATTTTCAAGATGCTCTTGCTAACACTGTAGAGTTTCTTCTGTGCTCATGCCTTTTTGAAAACAGAGTAATAGTCCTAGACTCTCTTCTGTGAGTCTTGATTTATAGAAAACCTCTTGCTTTCATAGCTAAAATCTGATTCAGTGGCACTCAGCACTTTTATTTTTAACTTTTTAAAAACCATTATTTTTTTAGTTGAAAGTGTAATTTTTATACAATATAGTCTAATCCTGTCGCCCCCTCCCTGTGCCTCCCAATCCCTCCCCCATCCCTTTTCAGTTTCTGTCTCTCTTTAGAAAACAAGTATCTAATGAACAGTAACAAAATCAATAAAACAAAGTAAGATAAAACAAAGACAAACAAATTGGCATAGAGTGCTTTTCATGATAGGAATCTGGCCAGTGCCATAGAAAGCAGTGAGACTCATTTGGCCTTCAGAAGAGAGACAGACAGTGGCACTTTCTTAAAAGTGCTGGGGTCTAAGACACACAAATGGAAAGCATACTGATTTCCCTTCCCAGCCTATCCAGACTGTAATCCACCTCCAGTAGCATCACAGTTTATGCATCCACAATACCCCAATTGCAAAACAATAGCCACAAAGAATGACACAGAAAATTAAATAATGCAAATGTTCTGCTCCTATTGGAAGATAAGCAACTGGCTACCCAAAAATGGAATGGAGTATAAATTAAAAGCAATTTGCACTATACTCGAGCAACTGGTGGGAAGTGGAGAGTATTAGCTTTGCTCAGGAGAGACACTGCATACAGGAAGATTGTCAGGTAAAGGACAGAGCTTTCACACATGGTGATTGTGTCTTTGGACCACTTTGTACTGGCCTGCTCACAATCTCTTGTTTCCTTGGGTGTTCATTTTTAGAAAGGTTATTCCAAGGCACAGGTAGGGTTGGGATGGGTTAAGTTGTCTAAAGGAATTCTCTTTTCTCATTTCTCTTTTCATTCTACCTCTACCTTCATTTACTGTATCTGTTCTCATCTTATTGTTTCTCTCCTCTAATCATTTCCCACTTCTATTTTTTCTCCATTGTTTTAATGTTAATTAGCTGTCTTGCTAATCTAATTTTATCTCCATCCCCACATTTATCACCTATAATGCCAGCTTAGAGCTATTAAAAGTACCTTCATACATCAAGTACTGTTATCATTCTTTTATTCTCCCAAAAATGTAAGAGCTGAAGAATTATGCTAATTGGCTATTACTTTATTTTGGTACATATGACTTTCTTGGGACACAGTAAGTGGTCAAGTATATAAAACATATATAATAATGAAATCAAAATATACACAATTTACACACTCTAGGAAAGATAATGCTCATTTTCATGCAAGAAACATGAAGAATGCCAAGCTTAAAAGAAGAGCAAAGAATATGAGCACATCTGATTATAGGGAAAACAGAGTGCACTCACATCTGTGTAAGCACACACTCACACAAGCACACACACATGAGGAATATTGAACATTGAAAACAAAAAGGACCAGGTGAAATATAAAGGGAAACCAATGAGAATAATAGTAGATTTCTCCACAAAATCTCTTAAAACCAATGGGAGTTGAAACTATATATTTCAAGTTCTTAAAGAAAGCAAGTGCCAACACTATGTTGCCATATCCAGTAAACTAATTCTTCAACCTGAAGAAGTAAATTTTATAAGATGAACACATATTAAAAGAATTCAAGAGCAACCAAGCCAGCCCTAAAGAATATTGTTAAGCAAGCCCTACATCCTGAAGAAAAAAACATTTAAAATGCACGATGTTGTAGAAAATAAAAATAGAATACTAAAGAATCATTTTATCAATTTGGGGTTAGGAAAGGACAAATCATTACAACACACACACACACACACACACACACACACACACACACACACACAAACTATAGCCTCTACATGCACCATTCAATAAAAACACTGAATGTTAAAGATATTTGTTCTATAATCAAAGGATACAGAGTAGCAGATTGAATTATAAAAGTGGACCAATATATTTTACTTCCAACAAAATGCCTCTCAATTTGAAAGACAATCACTAGCATAGTTGGGAAAACTGGAAGGAAAGGCTTGTCACAGAAATACAACTAGAAATAGCACAAGCATATCTATGAGTTTCTGATAAAGTAAACATCAAACTATCACTTAACACTGTTAAAGAAAACAAGCAAGGATGACAGCATAATTCTAAATATATATGGAACATAAAAACAATTTTCAAAATCAGAACTATTTGAAATATAAATACAGATACACTTCCAAACACTAGCAATGGGTGATTGCAATATTGCACTCTCACCTACATATAGATTATTAAATAAATGATAATAAGGAAATATCAGAGATAAAAGACACTGTGATATGATGGGCTTAACAACATCTACAAAATAGTCTACCCAAACAATGTGGAATACTGCATGCCCACAATGCCCACATTAAGAAGTAGCATAGATAACATAGGTGTTGTAGAATGCCTTTTTAACTGAGCAAAAATATGTTACATTTGTTTAAGCTCAGGAATAATACTTTAAGTGTAAAACAGTGTGGTACATTTTTATCTGCTACCTTTGTTAACTATGTAAAGGTGTTGAATGTGTGTTGCATTTGCTAGCTATGTCAGATGTGTTGCATTTGTGTTAACTAAATAAAATTAACCTGCTCAAAGTGGCAGGCTAGACAACTGTTTGACAAAAAGTAGAAAGGAGGACTTTAACATGGTTTATTTATTTACTTATCTACTTATTTATTTATTTTTTAATTTTGAGATGGGGTGGTGTGGAAGGGAGTAGTTCCAGGATGCCAGAGAAGAAAGTTAGCCAGTTATTACTCTTAAACTCTCTAAGCTCACAGGTTTTCAACCTAGCCTTTGAATCCTAAGTTTTATTAGAAAGGTAGAGAGTTGGTTAGAAGTACCTTTGGAGGCAGCAAAAGAGCCATTACCTGCGGGAACAGAACTCCTCAGCAGGCTATGACCTTAACAGCCAGGCCACTAGTATTTTAAATCAGAGCCAATGTAACTAAGATAAAACAGCAATCCGCTATACATATATCATTACTTTATTTCTAAAGAGTACAATGAAGTTGTGTTGCTTAATCAATAAAGAAAAAGTAATGGATACAACTGACGGTTGTGTACATAGAAACATATTTGCTATTTTTCTCACTTGTTGATCCTAAATTACATATAGACACACGATTTTTTTTTAATTAGAGATGTTTAAAAGGACTTGAATTTTTTAATTTTTCCACATGCAATAAACAGCAGAGTGTCAGGGGCTTTTTAATAATGATAAATATTTTGTCCTCCAAAATTAAACGGAAACACAGAATAGCCATAAGAACACATGTTTTCCTTTCATTTCCTTTTCTTTTCTATTTAATACCAATAAACATGACAGCCTCAAAGCAGAAAGGCCATGAGGACTCAACCTCATCCAAATAACTATACACAGCTGAATAAAACTAGGAGTAAAGGTAGTTTATCCAGTGCCAAATGGCCAGTCCTGAAAACACATATACAAGCAACTTAATATAAACTCAACATGCTGTAATTAGGAATATACAAGTTTAAACATCTAAGCATGCAATAACAATTAGTAAAAAGGAAGAGTGTAGATCTTAAGCAGTGTTGGGAGACTTTAGAGGGAAGAAATGGAAGGGAGAAATGCAATTAGATTACATGAACAAAAATAGTTTAATATTGCATGCCATGTGTACTAATGACATCTACAATCTCTGTCCACCCTGTCATTATTTTTCCAAAATTAACTGTATTTGATATTGGATAAACAACATAAAAATATACATGTAAGTCATATTGTATACACTGAACAGGCTTCATTTATGCATAATATATATATATATAATACACAAATACATAGATACTGTATAAATATATATTTAACATATATAATATAGATTATATGTAAATAATGTACATATGTACACACAGATATGCATGTAACAAAAATTAATGAAAAATAAAGGAGCCATGATTTGGAAAGATAACATGGAGAGCTAAATGGAAGGGTTTTATGGGAGAAAATGAAATAGGGAAATCATGTGTTTATAGTATAATTTTTTTAAAAAGTAAGTTTGTTATCAAAATGACACATAAAAATATAGATTTTTATGTATTTAAGTACCATTTTTAGTATTCACAATATATAGTATATATTGCTATATTATTTAAGATAACCATATCTGCGTTCATAAATGTATGGATGATGAGAAAATACTATATGCAATTTTATACTTTGTAAGGATTTTCAGAATGTGATTACTACCTAATTACTTTATGAGCAACAATACACATTAGCTTATTATTCCTGTTTAGATATAACATAATGTGTGTACATGTTTACATTTTTTGGTGTATGTATGTCTTCCTTGATCACAATCACCTTATTTCATGAGCTAGAGTCTCTCCCTCCTTAAACCTAAAACCAGACAATTATCCAGACTCTGTTCATGAAGTTCCAGCGCCCCTCCTTTCTCTACTTCCCTGATGCTAAGAAAATACTGGCATGCTAACTTGTGTGGCTTTTACATGGGTTCTAGGGATTCAAACTTGTCTTTGTTCTTGCATTGAAAGCTCCTTATTATGTGAGATATTTCCAATATTCTTACCTATAATTTGCCTACCACTGATCAAACTATGGTTAACTTTCCCATAACTATAATAAGTTTGAAATTTTATGAGTCCATTAAAGATATAATTAACCAATAAATTGAGCTTCCTGAGATGGACTCCCTCTCATTTGTTGTCTGTGTTTCTTGAAGTTTACGAAATAATCTCTATTTGTTGTCTTATTGAACGTTCCTTTAGGCAGAGGATGGGATGCCCACATAGTTTGAGAGCTTAAATGTTCCCTTTGAGAGCTCATTAGCTGCAACTGTTTTTGTTCCAGGATCCTTTCAACCTCAATGAAATCAACACTTTATGTTCCCTTCTATAAGATAACTCTCTTAAAACTTCAAAGATTCTCTACTTGGCACTTGTCTATTTTATGGGTCTAGAAGCATCACAAATATGTGGCCTTTTAATACATACTTAAGTTTTCTATATTTTTATCTCATACTGCCAATCTTCAGCCATTGTTGGTTCTACTTAATTATGTATTTTGTAGACTCTTTGAACTGATTTGGGATGTTCAAATCATGAGGGTTGCAATTAAAGGGATTTAATGTGTTTATCTACTTCTATAATACATACAGAATTAGAATAAGCTGGTCTTCACTGTAAAACTTTAAAGTACTTTGCATAAATATATCTCATCTATTCCTTCATAAATACAATTGTCTTCATTGTTTTATGAACATGATGCTCTGGATACTGTCCATAAGTAAATCATTTGTACTACTGCTAAGTGAAATTAGCCAACAAGACACAAATGGGTTCTCATTTCAATCTTTAGTAAGAGTGTCAGACTATGATGCCTCCTTCTCATTCATATTCCTGTTCATTCATCTACATTTTTAAGACAACTAATTATTAGTATTCCAACATCTATACTGGCCTGTCCTTGGGGTTCTGACAGGATACACCCTCAGCTACACTCACTAAGCATTACCTGTTCATACTCACTCTTTCCTTTAAAACGGCCCTGCCTACCTCCCATCCTTCTCTCTCTTTCTCTCCCTCTCTCTGTTTTTTTCCTCTTTCACCCTCTCTCCCTCAAGCTTTCTCTTTCCTCGCTCTTTCGCTTTTTCTTTTTTCTACTCTCCTGCTACTCCTCTCTCTCTGGAGCAAGGATCCCCTCCCTTCCCTTTCCCTTTGTTATGATACCTCTCCCTAATTAAAAAAAAAAAAAAAAAAAAAAAAACTCTGCCTGAATCCTGTCTCATGGAGTCTTTCACATTCTGCTTTTCTTAAATTACAACATTAATAATTATTTATCTAAATTAATGAATTATATGCTAAGATAATATAGAAAAGGTAACAACTCAACCTGCTTTCCCATATATGCTCATGTTCAGCAAGTCCAGAATTTGCCTTCTGAGTCAGAGTTTTGTAAAATGAGATAACCTGTAAAACTTTGATCTTTGTCCTTCAGGTTCTGGCCAGAATATTTTGGAAGTTAGAAGGTCATGACTTTAGCTGATTCCAAGCGTTTTTTCTATCCTTTATTTTTCTTCTCAATTTTAATGTTTGTCTCTGTGATGTATGTGTCACAGTGCATGTGTAGAAGTCAGAGAGCAACCTTGTGTGTTGTTTCTCACCTTTGAATTTTCTGCTGTTCCTTGCTACACACAACAAACTAGTCCACCCTGAGCTTCTCACAACTGTCCCATCTACACCTGCCTCCTGCTGTGTGTACTCAAATGGCATATTCAAACTGCTACATCTTCCTTTACTTGGGTGATGGAGATATGCAACTTTAGAGCTCACATTTGGCAGCAAGCACCTTTGCTGAGCTACCAATCTAGCACTTTTTTAAAATTATTTCTTTCAACTTATGATCTATTCTCAGTAATATCAATAATGTTAATGTAGAAAATCTTCAGTACACATTTATGGTTTGGGGGATGATATTTGTGGGCAGGTAAGAATTTATTTAATTTTCTTTCTTTTTATTTATATGGATTCTTGGAGGATTTCCCATCATATGCCTTAGTGTCACTCACCTCCCCATCCCTTTACATCACAGTGTCTTTAAAACTGGAATTTTATTTGTTTACAATTCATATGAACACTAATTATACAGGAAAGTTAATAAAAATGTTGTGTTTTTAAATATTGGCTATTTAACCGATAGGAAAGTATAAATCAGGTATTCTATATAGACTAGTACATTTTATTATAATGAGTCTAAGGTAAAAAGATATTCTCTCACCTAGATTGGATAATTTCCAAGAGAAGACTGAGGAAAATGGAGAATGCCTGGGTCATTGACATTCCACTTGGAAGAGACACATTCATTTGCACTCACATCAATGGACAAAGAATACCTTGCAATGCAGGTGTCACAGTTCTGTCTTGTGATATTTTAAAATAACATGTTTAGGTAGTACTGAATTTCAAAGCCACGACTTTCTGTGTGAATTATGTTAACATTGTCTCAACCTTTTTTTGTGAGACACAGGCAAAAGTATTTGCTCAACAGCTCTGAAAGCTGAATCAAGAACATATGAGTTGGATTCCACATCCTAAAGGTCACAAATGAAACAAACTTTGATACCTCTGACATTTCTTCAAAGAAGAATATTTAAAATCATGATTCCTATTAGAGTTAGGCAACTTTTCTTTAAAGTGGGACCTACTGAAATGTCACTAGTCTCTCTGAAAGTGAATCTCCACAAAAGGAGGAGTGATTATGTGAAAACAAGGAAGGAATCTGCTAAGAGGCACACTCAGACAGCCTGAAAGTCAGATTTTGTTGTCAAATTGTATGAGTGAATAATATATTTATTATTGAAAACCAGAAGGCTCATAAATCCTTACTAAGGCCATTCCAGGGAGCTAACATACTGTTAATAACATGCTCTGATGTATTGAAATACCCCTTTAGCTTTACCAAGGCAAGAGGAGAAATGCTTCAGCTGGTTTGCGGGAACATAGTTTATAATATGGTGACAGAATACATTGGTATTGTTAATCTGGAATACTTGTGGTACTTCTCAATAGCCATGCTACTTGCTAAATGAGTATGTACCATGTGGACAATAATTTCTATAACTCAGTTTCTTATTCTCCCTAATTTGTAAAGTGGAATATTTTTATTATTAAAATATGTGAGTAATAGACAATTATATCATAAATTGAGATAACTACTCACTTGGAGAAAACTCTTTTGAAAGTCAGTGTGGCTCTTTTCCACACCAAAATTCACAAACAGCACAGACAGTTTTCAGATCTGTGAATGTCATCTTGAGAAGCTTAAAGCATATTTTCTAAAATGTGTTCCCAGACAAATGATTTACAGAGTCAAATATAGATTTAGTATAGTATATTGATTTACACATTAAAGGATTAATAATTACTTTATAATTTAAATAAGAGTAGTCTTATTGCTTACTGGCGGTCTCCAGTAAGCAAAGACTACGTGGAACTACATAGATTAATAGTTATGGGTTGATTATTAAGAGAGAGCTAACCAGTAAAAAGTCTGAACCATAAGCCAACCCATTTATAATTACTATAAGCCTCTGTGTGTTTATTTGTGACTACATGTCTTTGTGATGTGCAGGACAGAAACCCCATTTATAGTAATCTTAGGCTTGAAAACAGGCTAACTAATCATTGAAAGCATCTAAATGTAAAAACGACACAACCAAAAAACTTAACATGTATTGCTTTGCAAATCTTCTATTAGAAAACAGGTTAGCCAAAAATTTATCTCCTTAATGTCTTAATAGCAAACATAAAAATTAAAAACACAATGTTTATTTTGGTAGGAAAATTCTTTTCTGAATAATCAACCAAATCATTTATTTCTATTAAAACCAATGTGAAATGAGGAAGAAAATAGAGGCATTAGTAGTAATAAATGTTAGTTTATTTTATGATAACTAACATTTCTTAAGCATATACTCAGCACTTCATAGTCTGTAGATTTCATTTTTTGTTGAAATAATTAATTGTGAAAACAAGAGTTCATGATTGTAGTAATCTGGGCTCCCAGGTTGAACAAGCATATCCTAGAAAAATGAAAAATAAGTAACCAGCATGAAACTCAATGCATCTGTAACTTCGAATGGAAAAGCTATCATTCTACCTAAGTAGTCAAACATTTTTCCACACTCATGTACATATTTAAAATGTATCTCTTACTGGAACACACTTACTTTCAGTGTGGTGATGCCTAGTCTATAAATCACTGTCTGATTAAATAAACTATTTTAGAATTTTAATATGCCTAAGTATACTTTGTGCCACTTTTTTTCTTAAACTCGTTTAAACTGTATTTTAGGAACAAACAAGTCTACATTAAATGAACATCTAAATGTATTAGTTTGAGGTGTATTGATTGTCTAATGCACAAATCAGTATAAATAAGAAGCTTATAAAATGTGTATCATCTCTTTTACTTCAGCCCTATGCAAAACATTTCCTATCTAAGAGTACTGCACTCCACTCCATTACAATCATGACTCAACATGTGGCTTTCTGCCATAACAAAATACTTAGTGTTTGGAACTTACAATGGAAAAAGACTGATTTAGTTCACAAGTCCTATTTTTAGACTACAAGATGTCCTCTTAAAGACCCCTTGCAATGGCATGAGAACAATAGAGAAAAATTATATAGCTATAATATGACTTTACAAGCAAAAAGTCACATAAAAAATCAGACAATAATAGAAAGGTCTAAGAAACAGTCTTTTGTGGGTTTTCCTGATTGTTTATTTTTATTTTGTTCTGTTTTGTTTTGTTTTATTTTATGTGAACCTTCCTTTCACAAGTACTAACAGAAGTCTACAACTGAATCATTCACACCTCCAATAATAACCTAATTATTTTCTCTCTAGTCTTACCTGAAAAAGACTGTAAAATAAATTACTATAGGTTCATACACTCATATCAGTGCAACAGCTATGGATCAGTGAATTCTGCATGCATGAATGTTATAATATCTCTATATAAAAGGCTTTTGAGCTGACTCATATTTTTCAATATGTTTATGCCAGAAAACTCTTTGCAGTCTATTTCTCAAATAGCATGCCTGTTAGTAGTTGATATTTAATACATAGACACATTTTGTGTGTGTGTTTGAAGCTGAGGTTCAAATGTCTGTACTGGTACCATTTCCATTATTAAATGAAATGTACCTTAAACCATATAATATGCTTCTCGTCTTCTTGAAAAATGAATATTTTTCTAAATGAATACACATGGATATACAAGTTCACAGCAATGAAACACACAGGATGGTAATACATCCTGAAGATAGATGTAAAAATCAGCTTGAGAAATTATATCTGCAACATGTTCCAAATGGGAACATGTGACTATAAAGTATTGGACAGAAATAACTAATGATTTTGTCATTTTATTATCATACTCATCTTCATCACAATGCTGGTTTTAAAAGAACTGAACAGACCCAATGAAGAGAGCTATGTCTCCTCCCAAATATAAAGAAAACAAGAGAATAAGCTTCTTCTGCAGTTGTGACTGAATGGTTGTATCTCAGCAAAATAAAGGGTACTAGACACTGCAAAGGAAACCAAATATTTTCTTTTTCTGGCTATTTTCTGCAATAACATTTCAAATGATTTTCCTCCAAACTCATAATTAGAAATAAGCTTTCAAAGAATGTTTTACCATTTTTGTTAGTTCTAAGTAAATGGTAAACACATATTCTCTTTAATATTTTTTTAAATTTATTTTTTATATTCCAGTCCCAGTTGCCCTTCCCTCATCTTCTGCCCTTCCATCCTTCCCACCATCTCACCTCCAATCCTCTCATCAGAAAAAGTAAAGTCTCCTCTACAATGTAAAGGAAGTCCCTTCCATTACCTCATTGAGCCAGGGCCAGGGAAACCCTGCCCCACCCCTGTATCTAGACTGAGCAAGGTATCTGCCCATGGAGAATGAGCTCCTCAAAGTCAGTTTATGCATTGTAGTTAGATCTTTGTCCCATTGACAATGGCTTCATACACTGTCCAAACCATACTAAAACGAAGGAGGAGTGATAATATGAACAAAAGAGTCAAAACCATGATGGGGGAACCCACAGAATCAGCTGACTAAAGCTGGTTAGAGTTCACTGACTCTGCACTGTCAGCGGGGGAACCAGGATAGGACAAAACTAGGACCCCTGATTACAGGTGAATTCAGATTTTTAGCAGTCTCAAGCTTTGCAATAAAGCCATTATGGCAACACAGATTAAAAAACTCAGACATTCCCCACCTGGAGATTGACTATTCCTTGCTGTAGCCAGAAACTCCTATCTTATACCTTCTTTGAGGATCCTTGTAAGATTTAGAAAAGGGGACACTTTCATTTTCTAATTTTAATTACACTCAGATAGCTATAAATCATATCCTAGTAGTGATAACTCTGTTGTAAACAGATAATACATTGTTAGTTTGGGAGGTTGAGGGTTGATCACAATATTTTGATAGTCTATTTCCTTTCATTTGTGTTTGTATGTGTGTGCATGTGTTTACAATAGACTGGTGTTAAGTAGTATGATAAAAATGTCACATTCAATACAGGATAGTAGCAGTTGCATTGAGACTGATTATATTCAGTCTCAAGCAGAGATTTATAAAAGGTATTTACCTTTTATAATGAAATAAAAGATTTTGTTACGTAACAAAAATCACCCACCGATACATTTTGCAATACCATTAGTGTTTTTTCTCATACGAAGACCTACTCTAGTTTCACTGTTTTATTTTTATTATTTTATGAGACTCTAACCACTCAGTGAATTTTTTAATAAATATAACTTGTGAATCTAAAATATTATCAATAATAATAGTCATCATTAAAATATTTTAAAATATTAATTTAGAATTATGTTTTTTTTTTAAGAGGAAGAATGGACCAAATGTCAGAAAGGCTTAATATGTTCACTTGGTGGTTCATTGAGATGGAGCCATGGACACAGTTATCATGGAGCTTTCCAACAACTTAAACATGTTATATTTCTCTGTATATACACTGAACATAAATGGTTTTTATTTAAAGAATATTTTAAAATATAAAATATAGAGCTACTACAAAACCCAAAGATAATTTAAAAGGACTGCCTCATTTCTGCTGTAAATTTCCTTTGATTTGCAGTGAGAGCAGTTTCCTTTGTTAAAAGAAGCTCATCTAAATAGTAGAAACACGTGCACCTAATTTACAATCATGCCTCTTTGAAACCTCATCTGGATCTTTCTGTGTGGGTAGCCATTCACCTGACATGAACAGTGAATATTTACTCAGACAACATTTTATAATGCTGAAGAAACTTTATTAGGTCTTAGATGTACAAAAGAACATACACTGAGACAGATAAATGATAATCTGAGGTGTTTTCCCCTTAGGAAGTTGTCTGTGTAAATATTAATTCTAAAATTTAAAGTGCAGAATCATAAGCATTATTAGAGATTGCCAGAATTATTTAAGGGTTGCTTCTTCATTGCAGTATTCTAATCACATACTGAGTCAAGCACTTAACATTCATTTGCAAGTGAGTCATTACCTTTTGCAGCAGTCTTTTCAAACAGTATGCTTACTAAGACCAAGCCCTTAGTGTGTTAACACTGCTACCCAGAACACTCACATGCCATTATCTGCTGATCTGCTGCTAGTCACATTGGTGAAAAAAAAATTTCTAGATAATGATTTTGTTATTAAAATCAAGTGAAACTATAAGAAGCAGCCTCATCACAACTGAAGTCAGTATGAGAAGTGACTCAGTACACCAAATAAATCTATAGACAAATTTTAGTGAGGTAACTTACACTTTACCATTTCCACTGACTTTGACTTTAATATGGGCAGCAACAATGATTTTTAATTATAGGTTCTCTCCTTAATTATAGTTCTCCTCGAAGATAAATGCTTTGGTCTCTCAAAGCAAGAACCATGACAACAAACTAGCTATTACAGAACACATAGATCATAAAGTGTCTCCTATGAATAAAGGTTGTTTTGTACTTTCTAAAGCACGTGAAAGATATATTGAGTGATTTGAGCAATGAATTTATAGTTGTTTCATATAATTAATGATTAATTCATATTAATAATTAGGATTTAATAAAATGAATACAAGGATAGATAATTATCTATTACTATAAATGTGACTGATAGTTTGCCCTATGCCTATTAGATAAATATCAAATGACTATTTTATGAAAATTCTATTATTGATCTATTATTCATTTCCAGTATTAGGGAAACTAATTTGTGTTTAGCCTGGAGGTCCACTGAGAAATAAAACAGGCATCCTGTGAAAATGTAACAGATAAGATTAAGAATTTTGTAAATATTTCTAAAAATGTTAAAGAAATAATTGATTGGAATGGGGTGTTTGGGTTTCTTACTTATGGAAAAAGAAAATTAAAAAACATGGAGTATTATGCAAAGTGAAGTTCCACACCTTTTATTGTGAATTCTAACAGAGATATAAAGATGGACAACTTCAGAGATGGAATAAAAATCTATGACTTCTATACTCATGGGTTATCCTGACCCACTCTGGGATCTTCATAATTGTACAAAGACTGTACTCCTTATTTGTCTAAAAATTTTAATTAATCCTATTCATTTCCTTGTAACGTTAAAAATACTGTGGCCTTTAACACATTATTATAGCTACAGTGAATCCTATTTATTAATGTTTTTGCTTGTACTAGAATGCTATCTTGCAGCTGAGCAAGTAATGGTAACATTCCCATTAGAAGATATTATCTACATTTTGATAATAGGCCTAGTGCTTCATTATTGTAAGTCAGAAATATTTGAATTGGGCAGCAGCTGTTTTTGCTTTTCTATTTTTCTTTTTTTTTTTCATTATTTTGAGATTAATTGGTGACTATTACAATTATATCTAAAATTATTTACTTCCCAAAATTACTTACAAAATAAAAGATAAATAAACTTCACTAGTGAGAAAAGAGTGGTAAAATGTAGCCTCACATACACACGTTACTGTATAAGCGTTTAAAATTTTGCATATACGTGGGTGAATACTTGTGTATATATGTGGGCATCATGTGAACTAGTATGTGCATTCATGTGGAGGTTTCTGGACGTCCTAGATGGCTTCCTGATTACATCCCTCCTATATGCTAAGAATGCTAAGAAACTCTCATTGAACCCAGAGCTTACCTTTCAGCTCTTCAGGGTAGCTAGATTGCTCCAGTGATTTACTTTCTCTGCTCTCTGTGCACTGAATGGCAGGCGGGCAGTCTTCATATTTACCCAGCTGTGAGGCTCTGGGGATGTTTAGACAGCAAGCATTTTCCCTGCTGAGGGATCTCCTAGCCCCTCACTTATACTATTAAAACTTAAAATAATAGCGCAATTTCAGTTTTTGCATGATAATAATGCCTACAGCTGCAACGCTTTTTCACAACTTATATTTATTGCTATTAAATATTAAACATTTAATAGTTTAGTGTGTATAATTCAATTACAAAAGTATAAATTTTTAAGACAAAAATGATAATATGCTCGTTTGGGACTTGCATGATCTTATTGCTAGTGTACTACTATGTTGTGATAATTATGTAGGGTAACAAAGTACACTTTTAGAGATTATATACACATACATATGTAAGAATTGATTTGAGAGCCTTTAGATATAAATATATTATTTTCATTGTCATTACAGAAATAAGAAAAACAATAAGTATTTTAAAGTACATATTCTACTAAAGTGTAATATCTGGCATTTTAATTGCCTACCTGTGTTCATTATTGAAAGTTTTAGGGATACATGGCAGTTAATAAAGTATATCTGAAAGCTCAGACTCTTAAGCTGAAGAAATGGTATTCTAAAAGACCCAAATACTCATAAATCCATTCAAAGAACAAGGGGGAGCTAGTGAACTCCCAGATGGATAGCTGGGAAAACAGCATTGGATCGACTCAGATCCCTGAACATGGGTCTTAATTAGAAGGCCTGGGCCATCTAAGGGACTCTGACGGTGGAACCAGGATATATTCGTGGTGCATGAAATGACTTTTGAGAGCACACACCCAGGGAGGGATATTCCCTTAACACAGGCAGGAGGGAAGGCCTATTCCATACTCCAAATGACTTAACAGATCACCCTCCCTGTGGAGTGGGGGTGGGGTGGGGTGTGATGGGATGGGAGAGAGGGGTATTATGGGAGGGAGGGAGGAACAGAGAGAGAGGGAACTGGGATTGATATGCAAAATAAAATATAATAAAAAAAGAAAAAAATAGGATAAATATTAAAGCATCTAAGTCATGCTTAGAAAGCTGTAAAATAAAATGTTTTATACATAGTATTCAAAGTGTAAAACTTAAGTCCAGTGTTTGGGCTCATGCTAGCTTCACTAAATTAATATTTCTTGATTATGATGATTGAAAATATTTCTCGTACTTTATGCATTATATGTAGAAATGGAAGCACATGAAAGCATCTTCTCTTTTCATAATGTATTCTGAGCTATCCAAAAGAGGGACGAAAGCTTTGTGCCAAGCAGCTTAGCTGTGCAAAACAGTTGCTCACATGTCTCCACATGTGAATAAACATTGTGTTAACTATACATTTAGAGATTCAAATAACCACTTATTATTCCTGAAATATTAGTGGCCAGTAACTAAATTAAGGCTTTAAAATCTTGTACTCTACCAGCAAGAAATATAGCATCTCATGAAATAAGAATAAACACAATCTCAAGAAATGCAAACAAATTACAAATGTTTAAATAACATGAAGTAAAATTATTCATAAACTGAACTCTTATAAAAAGGAAGAACATAAATGTCCAGTTTAAAGAATCACAATATTTCTATATACTTACAAGAGTGTGAGAAAGTAGTAACAGTGAAGCTTTTTCTATGGCATGTGTACTTTTAATATTGCAAAATATTACAAACATAAAAGCCATAGGTTAGAAATAAATAATACTCCAAGTAAGAATAGAAAAAACAATTAAAGAGAGATCATGTGTATCAATTCTGTATATGTTTTTTTCTAAACAGGTGCTAAGTTTTGTCCCCCAAAGACTCAGCAGAGATAAACTTACAAATAAAGTTCCATTTAAAATAAAACTGAATTGTCCATGCTTTATTGCAAAATGGCACCATACAATTGAATTAATTAGTGAATAGATTAATTTCCCTCTTTAGATCATCTGAAAAATATCTTCAATTCCAGGAGGAAATCTCAGGGACAGGAGATTATTTGCCTCTAAATAATTAATTTTCATGTAAATATCCCATGAAGACAAAATGTTTAATTGACTATCAGACATTTCAATTGTTATGTTTCCTAAAAATACCACAAGGAAGAAGAGGGCATGTCTCTTGTGAGTTTTGGTGAAGCTTATCATCCACATTCATGTTTCATTATTCTCAAAACGTACCAGATAAGGCATGGTCAAGAACAACAACATCTTCCTGTTTTACCAAGTGAGTCAATAATCAGAACACTTAGGAGTGCCTTCTTTTCTCAGCTAAAACTTATGTAATAATAACCAGAGAAATAATAATATGCCAATGGATTTTTTTTTTAACAGGAGATAACATGCAAAATTTTAACTTTTATAAATTGTGGGATCATTAATTATTCACCTGACATTAGAATTCCTTGGTTTTAATGATTCCAAAGTTAATATTTAATATCAAAATGAATTTGACTTTTTAGGAAAAACTGAACAGTTTCTTTAATAAATGTCTCTATATTGTTTAATGTCCTGATATTATTAAATGAATTTGTTATCATAGGAACATGGGTGTCAATTAAAAGGCCTGGGCAGACTAAGGGACCTCTGACAGTGGAAATAGGATGTATCCCTGGTGCGCGAAAGGACTTAGGGAGCACATTCCCCTTGGAGGGATACTCCTTAAGCCTAGAGGTAGCAGGGAGAGCCTAGGCCCTACTCCAAAAAACTTGACAGATTTCGATGATCCCTCCTGGAAGGCATCACCCTCTCTGTGGAGTAAATGATGAATGGGAGTGAAGGGGGGATTGGGTGCATGGGAGGGAGGGAGGGAGAGGGAACTGGGATCGATAAGTAAAATAAGAAAAAATAATAAATGTAAAAAAATCGCATGTGTTATTACAAAGCACTATAAGGTGAACCTATTTCCTTGAATATATAAAGTTATTTTTTGTGTAACTTCAGTTATTTTTAACAATGTAATAGGGGGATGATGTTTTTTATTATATATCTTTGAAAACCATTTTGAGCACAATTTTGCTGAATTTTCAAATGTGTTCTCATGATTGTCCTTATTCTAAGCGTTCATTATTGATGAGACAGTAAGTAGCCTGCATCATCTGAGAGCTCAGACTATCGTATCAAGTAAAAACTTAGCATGAAGTCTCAGTTATTTGGGGACAGAATTGCTTTTAATTTAGTTCATTCATTTAAGTGTCTAGACCTTAAGTTTTCAACCTTCTTAATGCTGTGACATTTTAAGATAGTTTCTTGTGTTATGGTGACCTCCAACCATAAAATCATTTTCATTTCAACTTTATAATTGAAATATTGCTAATATTATGAATCATAATGTGAATATTTGTATTTTTAGATTGCTTAGGCAACCCCTGTGAAGTATCATTTGATCCCCAAAGTGGTTGTGATCCATTGGCTGAGAACCAATGGCCTAGACAATAGTAACTTCTAATTGAAGTATAGAATATTCAGGGTTAGGGTTTCTCAAGGAAATAATAAAAATTATCAAAGATATTATTTGAAACTAGAGTATATTTTAATATAGTTTTAATAACTAATGTTAATATTGGGTACCAAATATTAAAAACAATTGCTTTACCTATTATCATGATCACTAGCATACTATGAGATGATAGTTATACTTTATAATCAGAAATTGAGTATTGGGTAGAAGAAATGAGCTGAAACTGCATTGTTAGCAAGAGGTGAGGTTAATGTTTCTGACTTAGAACTTCAGCTCTTTACAACTGGAGTAAATATCTAAGCACATGACTTATTTCCTAAAAGAATATAATGGCAAGTGGATTTGGTTTGGGACATAATAAGTAGAGAGTAACAGGCTATACAGTTATAAATACCCTCACAATTCTAATGTATGTTTGAAATAATTCTAATGTCACATTTGACAATTAAGAAAGGAAGCATTGGCTTATAAAATAATTTAACACAGCTCTCCTTACTGAAGAATGATAAGCATATTAATTTTTTTCTTGGAAGATATCTGAAATAACTTGATATAATATTAAATAATCTGTACCATTTTAAATTATATGTCCTAACTCTCTGAAAACTATACTTAGGTCTGTTTTTGAGTGAGATGACTACTTTGTTGATGTTTATCTAGGAAAGAAGAGTAGCACTGTATTTGTTCACTTCACTCAGGCAGCAGAGGTCTTTTGATAACATACTTTGAAAGACAAATTCCAAGACATATCCTTCAAGAATTCAAAGATGAAATTTAACAATAAGCTTATTGTGTGCTTCCTAATTCAGTATGGCTGGGAAGTTTGTTGGCTGCCTAGAACAGAAGTTCTGAAAACTCAAGTAAAGAAACATGAGTTGCATTAGCATAAGTTTTCCTCAAATTAACAGAATGTATCAAAGGGAAGTATTGTGAAATAGTCCTTTTGTACACCGTGAAGATTTGTTCCTGTGATTGGTTTAATAAAGAACCTGACTGTGGGGTAGGGGGATGGGAGGGGAGGGTGGTTAGGGTGCATGTGAGAGGGCAAAGAGGGTAAAGTGAGGGAAGGAGGGAGGGAGGGAGGAAGGGAAGGAGGGGGAGGGAACTAGGATCGACATGTAAAATAATAAATTATACAATAAAAATAATACATTTGTAATACTAATGCAAAAAATAAAGGAAATTGCTTTGAAAAAAAATAAAGAAAGAACCTGACTGGTTAGTAGCTAAACAGAATAAGGTTAGGCAGGAGAGCCAGACTGCTAGGAAGAATATGGACAGAGTCTGGAGGTGACAGTCAGAAACATAGAGAACAGGAGATTGAAAGTGACATTCTAATAAATATACCTTCATGTGGCAGAGCATGAATAAGAAATAATCATCAACTTAAAATGTAAGAGCTAGTTACTAATAAGTCTGGGCTACTGGTTGAGCTTTTATAAATATTGCCTCTGCTTGGGAAACTACTGCCAGAACAAGCTAAGTACCCACAGGGAAAAGGTAGTAGTAACAATGAAATGGTAAACAGGTCTAGAAAATATAAAATAATAAATATTATGTATTTTAATTTTCCTTATGGAAACTACAAGAAATATTCAACTTATACTCCAACTAAAAGTTACAAACATTTGGAGGGTGATTTTCAGTGGAAGACATTTGAGAGAATTCTAGAACAACAAATCCTTGATTACCTTGTCCTTTGAATAAAGCCATTCACACCTTATCCAGTGTTCAACTTAGAGAACTAATCTTTTACTGAATTCTTCATGTTAGAGACTGGTGAGATTTCCTGTATGTTGGCATTATACAGAAGGATCTGAAGATAGGCACAGAAGCTGGCAGACACATAAGGTTGTTGTCATTTCTTACCTTAGCAGAAATGAGCCATTTTGCATATAACCAGAAAGAATGAAGACCTAAAGGTACAATCACAGTTAATATGGTCACATATTATACTATCTGTGGAAATGCTCATTTCTAAATGAATAATATTTAGTAAAAATAAAATATTGTATTCATAAAGGATGGACATTTCATATGAGCCATTTATTTGAAGGAAAGATATTAAAAGTATTAATAAATCATGGAAACTACAATGCTACATAGTCAAAATTACTATTAGGCACTCACACTTCTTTATAAATTTACTTTATAATATAATTTGAATATTTTATTTTAAAAATCTTGTCAATGTACAGCATTTTAATCAGGTTAGAGATTATCATCCTAATAAAAATACTATTTAAATTAATTTTATTGAAGTTTATATATGTATAGCTAAGACTCCATATTTTAAAGTTCGGTAGAATCCTATGAAAACAAAACGCCATTGGTGGAAATCCTTTTTTATTTTCAGATAAAAAAATGCCATTTATTTTAGTCATACCAAGACTCATAGAATGAAAGAGGAAAATCATAATAATGATGAAAAGGAGTTAAATATCGCCATTTAATTTATGACATGACACAGCGATATTCTCCATCTTTAACTTCAAGGTCTTTCCTTGGTTACCTGTATATCTAATGCACAAATGAAAGGGATGCAATTATTTAAACTTTAACTTAATACACTCTAGTCTAAGCTATTTAGAATTAATTTCCAAGTTGTAAGAGCTTATAAAAGACATACTACTCAAAGTGAAAGCAAATATTTTCATATGAATTGTCAACTTAGGATATGATAAAATGTATATATGTTGAGATTTATAATATCAAAAATCCTCCCAGTTTCAAGAACCATATATATATTCCTTGATATAAGGTTCAGCTCTTCATTTTATTCATAGATGTTCCAACACAGTTTAACAGTTTATCCAGTTGTTTTTTTTTTTTTTTTTTTTTTTTTGGTATTTTTGAGACAGGGTTTCTCTTGTAGCTTTTGAGCCTATCCTGACACTCACTTTGTAGTCCAGGATGGCCTTGAATTCACAAAGATCTCCCTGCTTCTGTCTCCTGAGTTCTGGGATTAAAGGTGTGTACCACCACTGCCCCGTAGTTTCCCAAACATTAGTAAAGTATTTGTTATCACAATGCTGATATTATTTTCTATTTTGTACATCTTTAGGATATTCTGAAATAAAATTGTAATGTTTGAAATTTCACACAGGAATTTCATGGAGCATCATAACATTAAAAAGGTATCTGAAGTTCACACTTGACATATGGTGCAAATTTTTCTCTCATACCTATCATCTTTGACTCTGATATTTGTCATGTCCATACTACCAGAATATAGTGCCTACTAATATAAATTCTTGCTTACTATATCTTATAAATGAAATATTGTATAATCAGAATGGAAAACCACCTGCCTATTAAATGGAACAAAGTAAAACTAGCTACTGTTAAAATAGTTTTCCTATACTTTATTTGCTACGACAGCTAAGCATAGTAGGAAGCATATATTTGAGAAATTAGAAGCACTATAAAATGTTTTATAATATGTTTATTTTTCTGAAACTATAATATAATTCTGTGTCATCTTCCTTTCCTTCTTTTAAATCCTCCCATGTAACCTACTTGCTGTTGTTCAAATTCATGGATTTTTCTTTCATTATTCTTACACATGCATATGTGTGTGTGTGAAAATCATAAGGAATAGTATTAACAATCAGCCTAAAAGTACCTTGGGTACATGTAACTTGGCACAAACATACATGTATGTAGTTTAAATAAAAATTCCCCACCTGAGCTTACATTTCTCCCTCCATGGCATAAACGTCCATTAACCGTTCCCCCCCCAAAAAAAATTGTTACTAATACTCTTTTCAGTTCTTAATCAAGGTCATCCAAGAAGCTCCTAAAATATTACAAGATATTATTATTACTCTTTGTTGCCCCCATAAAAGTGGAAAGTAAATAATTATCTGTAGATGAACATATAATGAACTGAAGACATAGTACCCAGAGGCCACTGAGCTAGAAATGCTCTGAAAGCCTCCTACCAGAGGACTAGCTTTCATGATACCAGCAGATACCATACAACTATCAAAAAAGAGGAAGGAACCAACAGTTATTCCCAGCTAATGACACTTGTGAACTACAGCAAAGACAAAAAATGGCAAATAATACTAAGAAGGAAGTACTGGCAATTATACCTTGGCTGTAAGCAGCGGCTCTCTAATTAAACCTAAGACCTGCTCAACAAGAGGGTAAACATATCAACTACACAGAGTTAGTGAAGTCAAGGGTTTTGGAGAATGCATGACCACCATTTTATTATAGTAGTCTAGCCCCTAAATGCATTTAAAATGTTTGTCCTTATAACAGTAGGTGAGGGTAGGCCTAACCCTGCATCACAGAAACATCTATTTGCAACTGAGGGAGACAATTCCCGAAAACCAAAATCAATCATAGTTCAGAGTTACAGAGTCCAGTCCCAATGGTTGAATCTGCAATAAAATTCCCTAACCCATGGCTTGGGGATCACTGCAGAAGAGGGAGCAAAAACAAACTCAGAGACTATGGATAATAGTTTGTAGTGAGATTGAGTTTCCTGGGGAGTTCAGAAGCTAAATCCATTAACATGACTATCTTAATGTGAGCTGATCAAGGATAACAATAGTAGATATGCTAATGTGAGGAGGGGAATTGTACTAGAGGCCATAACTCCAGTTGCTACAAGCAACTATGGAATGCTAAATTTCAGAGAAATAGTCTTCTGAAGGGAAGAACACACCAATTACCCAATATTAAATGGCCAACCTAGGAACATACATTCAAATAATATTATACAAACTGAGAAGACTATATTTATGAGTTAGAAACATATATGTATATTGAAACAATAAGAAAATGATTCATGGATCTTAAAACCAGTAAGGGAGAATGACACAGTAAAACAAAAAATAAAAATTCTTGGGTGGGGGATAAACGAGAATACATGTTATATTAAAATCTCAACACTTTAAAGAAATAACTTCTAAAAAAAAGAATCCCTACCCATATAAGCACATAAATGACACTCAAATAATTAATGATTTAATTTGCAAAAAAGAAAGTGGTAAAAAAATAAGAAGTACAGGAAAAATAATATATGACAGGTTATTTCTCTTAGAATTTGCAACATCTAGCATGTAATAAATGTCTACCAATCATCATTACATCTACACATCTCTTCTTCAAGTTAGTGAATTATACTACAGTATTCACAAAATTTAAAACCAAGTTTTTAACAGGTATTTAAATATTTTTGTAATCTGTGTTAAAATAAAGTTACTTATTTCAATTTTATGGGCAATAACCAAATGAGAAAACTGTTATGAGTAGGTTTTTCCTCGCTGCCAGTCCCACAGCCATGCCTGCCCAATTAACACACAGAGATACTGTATTAGATATAATTCTGTTGGCCAGTTACTTTAATGACATCTCCCATCAGAAAACACTATAGGAAAGGAAGAAAGAAGAGCTGAACAACCTACAAAAATACTTTATGAGATATGCACACACCCCTACTGGAAGAATGTGCTTGCTGACCACAGACCTTAACCTGTATAAGTCCTGAACACATAACCTGCTCCTAACCAAGTACAGAATGACCTGTCAGCAACCTAAAACCCCACCTGCATTGAACTTCATGCACCCCTTTCTCTGAACAATGAGGTAAGTTTCTCCTCCCATTAAGAACTATTAATTTGGATAGTTTATACTCAAGCAAATACAAATATATAAGAACATGAGAGAAGACCTATACGTCCTACCTACACAGGTTTTGCACACATGCAAACCTTTGCCTATGCTAAATTACACACACACTTGATTATGCTAAAAGTATTACAAAAAGGGGCATGGTCAGCAGAGAAAAGATTCTAACATGTCAATCATATAGACCCTCACCCAAGTAAAACACCAAGTAAAGTGAGCAGTCTTCAATACCCTTTAAAAGAAAGAACCTAATTCTAATAAGGGTTTGAATAGCCTTACTTATATGGCCACTGTCAATGTTGTCAAACAATTTTCTGAACTACACTATCACCTTACTTTCGATGAAGCTTCCTCCCTACCTGAAGTCTATGTGGGTGTTCACTTTATTCTAAAGCAAGAAACCAAGTTCTTAGAAATGCCATGCCAAGTTCTTGCCCACCACTAACTATTTCACAGAGTAAGCTCAATGGTAGGTTGAGCCTGAAAACCTGACTAAGTGCATAACTGAAGTGATGTAAATATTTCCAATGCAGAGGAAACACACACTGAACAAAATTGTTTTGCATGATTTTAATGCTATTGGTTAGGTATACTGTACTATTATATTTATTTCTAACTATAATATAAAGGTAAGGTGATTTTATTTTGTATGTGTTTTTGTGTGTGAGTGCACTCTCACTCACACACACACACACACACACACACACACACACACACAGGGGAAATAGAGAAGATTTGTCACCATGGTTAGTTGAAAGGAATTATTGAAAACTGACAGTGTTTGGAACAGTGACATTTATAATCTTGAACTTTGCAAGATAGTAGATATTACTACTGGACTCCAAAGCTCTGGTTTTCATTCAGTAGGAGTTTAATGAGGAGTAATTCCAAACATAAGCAAATTAATTAACCAGACAATGTACTGACCATTAAATATTATATAATATAAAATTCATTTTCACAATTTCTCAATTTAAAAAGAAAAATGAACTGCTAAGGCAGGATCCTGGTAAACTCACACACTGTATCATGGGTGTATCACAAGCATCACTTCCACGAGCTGCAAACATTCAGACAGACTTCCTTTCTACAATGCAGCATTAGAGCATGGTGAATTACGAAGTTTCTTCTTAACCTGAAGGATAAAATTCATCCATTGTTCTTCTCTTGAGGCCAAGATACAATATAAGAACATGTTGAAAATTAATTTCTACAAATAAACTCAAGAAAGTTAAGTTTATAAGGATGAATTTAATTCTTTGATTTACTGTTTTAAACATTTTGTTTTATTATTTTCCGTTCACACGTTGCCGCTTTGTGTGTGGAAATTTTCTCCTGCACTTGTTCTTGTCACCCAGAAGTGACAAACTTGTTCTGTAATAGCTTCTTAAATCTAGTGGCTTTGGTAACACTCACCTCCTTCTCCACCCCAAAGCCCTTTTCTAGTCAGTGAAAGGAGGGGAGGTAGAGAGAGCAAAGGGTTTCTAAAATTGGTGATGGAACATATTGACAAAATCACTTTAGTTCCCGGCACATAATGAATCCTCATGTTGGAAATGGCACTTCCTGTTACCAATTGAATCATCTCCCAGAGTGAAAGCCAAGTTAAAATGCATAGATGCTTACCCTTAAATGCACTGTGTCTTTGAAGTGGATGAAAAAAGGGGTGGGAATAATGATAATGGAAAGATACCACATGTAGAGATTGATAAAAAAACAGCTGCACCACTACACAGGGTAAGGAAGCAAAGCCCAAGGAGATAAAACATCAGAGGAAGAAGTGATAAAGTATTGCACAGCACAGTATATAGCTGTGAGCTTACTTGTGTGTTATCCGATTAGTCTTATTGGTATGTGTGGTAGGAGGCAGAGGTTGACACATACTAAACACAAAGAACTGTAATCTTATATGCTTTCTTCATCAATTGTTTAAATTGTTTAATAATAATTTTGTTGAAATGGATATTTTCTCATAAAACAGGGAAAGTTATTCTGAATTCTGCTTGAGGGAATGCTAGTATTGGGGGGGGGGACTATAAAAACTTTTATTTTGAAAAAAGAAGTATTAAGTTAAATAATAAAAATATAAACTGTAACATTAGTAACTTTAAAGATATTCCAAATTTTTGGAAAGCCAATCTGTTCTGTATATAGAGAAAAATCATAGATAGATGATAGATAAATAGACAGATAGATGATACATAAAAATATAGATGATAGACAGACAGACAGATGACAGATAGGTAGAATTTTAATTTTACAATATTGTTTCCCAATAAAGAGCAATATATCACTCATACACCATTAGGAAGAAATGCCTGTCCAAAATTATTACATGAAAATGATTTAAATCTAGTGTAGGTTTTTCTCAATCTCCATATGGCTATTTCATCTTTACCTTTTTCTAATTTTTGGAAACAAAATTTGTAGAGTCAGCAAAAGAAAATATACAACATATGTGTGACCCAAAAAATATGTTACTATCCGAAGTGTTCTGGCTAAAGGATTGTAATGCTGGGTTGTGGAGAGAGCTTTCTGGATTCACGTATCAGAGAAGAGTAAGAAGGGCCCCCATTTACAATGGAGCATCTCTGATCACAGCCTCATACTGGGAACTGGGAAGAAACCCAGGTTCTGTGTCGGTATCTGTTAAATTTGAACCTTTGCACTGCTTGTTTCTTTTACTCCGCTCTGGAAAGATATTGCTTCCTTGCTATTAATCACTGTTTCTCTGGAGTTTTCAATATTTATTCACGAATATGAATGTTTGTAAACTTGAAGTAGTTTTGTGACATGCAAAAAGGTGAAAAGAATGATATCAGAGACAAATTTCCTTTATTCTTATTCTCCTCAATCATACGACTATTTTAATCTCTAAATTTCTTGTTCAAATATAGTTACATTACATAGCTGCTATTACAAATCAAGTTCAATTGGTGCTATGAAACCATGTTAGTGAATTTCAAATATATCATTTATATTTATATCTAATATTTAGATATAGCTTAAATATAGACATAGGGATTATTGATAAAAATATTTCATCCCACAGATTAATAAATACATACATGTTACTCTGACACTTGAGGGCAATTTTTCTTTAATGATCACACTAATATAGCCCATGAATATTTAAAAGCAATACTTCATTATAGGCATTCACTATTTGCATCTTATACAATTCATTAGAAAGAGAATTTATGCTGATTTGAAAATATACTACCTCTCTTCATTGTCAAAAATTGTATTAAACAGCTGTCTTCTGAATAAAATAGCACAAGGTACATGAATACTCTTTTATAAGTAATTATCCATGTAAGTATGTTAGGGAGTTGTTTATTTAATCCCTGAAATGGGGCTTACTGTCAGAAATACAAACACAAATAAATCTTGATTTTTCAACTGTTGTTGAACTGTTTTGAACTGCTGTATCAGAAAATGTGACAACAAACTAAAAAAAAAAAAAAAAAAACTTTTTTTTTTTTTTTTAAAGAAAAGTCATTTAGAGCTAGGGATCCATGGCAAAATAAAATAAAACTTTAAAAAAAAGTTTATTTAAAAAGTAAAAAAAAATGACAGAAAGAAGTTATTTTTGGCTGTTTCATTAGTACTTGTGCATCTATGTCTATATGAAACAAAGCTTTTAAAATCTGTACAACATTTCATTATAAAACAAATCTTCTGGGAAGAATATTATCAATTCCCTCTATTAATGTAAAAAATATCAAATGTCTATTGAGATGACCTTAAATTAAATAAAGTCATCAGATAATTAATTTGAAACCCACACTGCTCTATGAAGTCTTTGTACTGATTAAAATTTTAAAATATAAAATTATTAAGGTATTTTTGCTAAGTCTCTAATATTATATTTAAACAGGGTTTCTTATTTCATTGTAATGCATGGTTTATGTAATAGTTTCATAACCTACCATATGTGTGGCAAAGTGATTATATTTTGTACAGTTCTCAAAATCTGTGAAGATCAAGTGGAAACTATTTTTTCTAGGCACAATTTTCATAGTCTAACTCACACTATCCACTAAATTACTTAAATATCTTACATATCATAGAATAATTCAGCTTAACTTTTGGGTAAATAAAAAATATTCTAATGCAGGTTTTGTTATTTTCCACGATATATTTATTGACTATAACCACCTTATATAAAGGTTAAGTTGCCTTATAATTCATCATTATAATAATTAAAGTTTATAGATTAACTTTTATGTACACATAGAAATAAATGATGTTATTTCCTTCAATTTTTGTAAATACATTCAGTCTATACAAATATTTTCACATAACTATGCAGCAGTATGTGTAAATATATATATGTTTCAATAATAACAGAGCTGTAAATGGAGATAAGCATTTGAACACACAAAGATTTTACTGTGTAATTTGAACTAGATAGTTTATCTACATTTTAAAATATTTATTTGATGTCTTATAGATTGTTAAAATAAAACACAAAGATGTAAATATTTGGTGAAACACTTCTGAAAATTACATGAAATTCTATTGAATCCAGGTTGTGAAGGAAAGATGCATACATGATAAAGGAGCCTGGAAAAAGTGTCCCTTAAAGATTTTTCCTAATATTGACTTTTACTAAAGATGTGTGTATGTATGCATGTATGTATGTATATAGTCATTACTTTGTAAAATTTATTTTTATTTACTTATTTGATTGGAGAAGATGGGAAGCACGTGTTTGTCACAGTGCGTGTGTGTGTGTGTGTGTGTGTGTGTGTGTGTGTGTGTGTGAGACAGAAGGAAAGTTGCATGAATAGGATATGAGGGCCAAGTTCCAGAAAGTGCCTCTCCAGGCTGAGGCTACATTTGCTGTTATACCAAAGGAATGAATTATCAATGTTCATTTGCCTTCACAATATCATGTTCTATGCAATGGCTCTCTCTCTGGATACAACACTTTCCCTAGAACATTGTTTCTGGACTAATATGACTTTCTGAGATACTGTCAAAAACGTGGAACAAAAGTTCCACCCTGTATTCGAAGTTATGGCAATCATATAAGGACATTGCAGATGCTTCCATTTTCTGATGTAAATTCTGCCAGATTTAGTTTCTTCTTCAAGTGTAGGTAAGAACATATTAAACTTTAAAGATGAAAATTCAAATAACAGCAATTAGTAACTAGCATTTCCACTTTAAACATTATTAAAATGTTTGGCATTTTTACTATTCAACATCTGTTGTTCTAAATGTGAAATAAAGTACAAAATTAAAATAAACACCACCATCCCCCACTAAAAAACTAAAATTAAGAACAATGACATCTCATTTCCAATGTTGGTTCTCACCCAATAAAATACACTTTCACAAAACAAGCACAAAGCAATGCCCTTATACATTTATGTAACATAGGTATATTTATCAGCTATCAAAAACAAACAAACAAACAAAAATTACAACATGAGGTTGGGAAGTAGACAAGTTGGGAGGATATGGGGATAAGGAGGGGACTGGAGGATTGAAGTGGTGGCAGAAATGAGGGGAGATACAATTGTATTTCATTTTGTATATGGAAGTGTGAAGAATAAACAAAATTATAGTAAAATTCCAGATAGTGATATCTACACTGGGGGGAGGCATTTTGCGAATGTCTTCCTATATACTATCTTGGTCGGGAGAGTCCATGCGGTCCAGCACATTGCATTTGGAATATGGCTGAAGACCTGCTCTAAGAGTGCTAAATTTAGGGATCAGGACATTAGTATGTTAGAGCCTCACAGGAAAGGTGTCTAAGTGAAAGGAGACTCCCCTCACTTCCCAGTCCTTGCCATGCTTTACTGATGAACATAATAGTGCTTCCAGGAAGAGAACTGAAGTAACTCCTGAAGACAAATCTCTGTCAGGATTTTTAAAACCACAGAAGAGTTATTACATTCCATTTGTCCTCTCTCTCTCTGATCTCTCTTTGCCCATCTATTAAACATCTGCTTTTCAGGCTTCTACTCTATCACCCATCTACATAACATCTACCCTATCTGTCAATATCTATCATTAATTTACCATCTTTATAATCCATCTATCATTAATCCTCCCCTACCTACTTATCTATCTACATATCTATATCTATCCATCTTTCTAATCAAATTTTCATCTTTAACATTTTTGCAGAGTGCTATGCCAATTTTGTCATAGGTATTTAAACACCCTTCTGCATGTGACTTCCAAAGATTTGTTTTCTTCTGGGTGCAATTAAAATATCAATTCTAAATTGAAAGCTCTAAACTTTTATATACACTTCAAATTAAGGCAGCATTACTATTTTTAAGAAATTTGGGGTATCTTTAAAAGACAAACCACTTTTTCACCAAATAAGTAACACAGAGAAGGAAAAATTGTTTTTACTCTTAGGCAATATTTCATGTTCTATAATTTAAAAATGGTCCTAATTATGAATTTAACATCAGAAAAGTTAAAATCAAATACATAAAGAACATAAACTTGGAAGTATAAATATATTTTACATCTTTAAAAGAATAACACTTTTTTTCAAGTGCAGATTTAATTCTATATTACCCCTAAATGTGCATTTAAGTGAACAGAAAAAGGATAAAACTAGCAATCAGTCCATTAAAGCATCTGTCTTAAAGCCAGGTAATGATCTAGTCATATTTCCAGAGAGATCAAACCACAGGCAACATTTGCTGATGACCCACTTTTATGTATTCTTTAAACTAACCTTGGTTTTCAACTGATTCTTTCTTGCAAGTATTAAATTACTGTGTTACATATAACTTTTATTACATAATTTTAAGCATTTGCTAAAACATAGTGGCTGATTTCTTTCACGTGTTCTAGGACCACTGTGGAAAGTAATGTATGTTTCACAGGATACTAGAGGAAAGTTTACTATATAGGAAAAGGAATTAAAATTATCTCTCTCACCTAGTCAATGTACAATGGAGAGAATATTGTATCGAATAAGTTGTGTATGTAAAGAAACAAAATAAAATGCAAAAGTGATGCCACTCCATGCAAGGTGACATTCAGAAGCGGTTCACATCCATTTACTGTTTATCAAGTCAAGCAAAGCAATACAGAATTGAAAAACATAATTTCATATTGACTTGGTCATGGTCTGGGTACACAGATATCATAATGCATTTTTATTTTAATTGTGAACATAAGCCTAATAATGGTGACCCAGTTACATAAACTGGTTTAAATACTGTTTCATGTTCTTAAATAGTGTGATTCAGGGAAACCGCACTTTCCATCTCAGAAAATTATATTACCTTATATAACTATTTCCTTAGTAGAATTATTAGCTCTGTTTACCTTGAAGTGGGGTTCATTACTTTTAAACTGGTATTATCATCTACATCTCTAAAACAGTACTTCATTCACGATTGTTAGAATCAGTTTGCTTATAACTTATATTCAAATCTCACTTTTGAAAATTTCTAGTTATATGAAATATTGTCTTAGCATTTAAAATATTTTCTATTAAGTACATATAATATTGTATTACTCTGCACTACAGAAAACTTCAGTTGATCTGGTGATAAATTTAGTTACAGAATATGAACACAATACTGCTCACATCTATCCAAGTTCTTTCCTGATACATGGTGAAGCAGCCTGCTATTTGATCCTCACTATTTTTCATAGTATCTGTTGAATCTGACATTCACTATTTTCATAGTTACATGTAGCCGGTCCTCACTTGACACATCACTGCAATAGATTACTTTGAGAATCAGAGAATGTAAATTATCTTTTGCCAAATGCAGGAGATTTTTCTAATTATATTAAGATTATGGAAGTTAGATAATTCTTGTTATTTCATAGAGATCACAAAAGGAAACCAAATGAAGACGTGTGCTACATCACAGAAGTTGCCACTTTTCCTTGATATCATAAAATTCATATTTTTCAGACTATGTGATTTGTGCATATTATGAAAAATATGCTTACAAATCTCTTGTGTTTACCACACATCAGAAATAACAACAAATCTCAAGAAAAGACCAAGTTTTTACAAATCTATAATTCATTATATTTTCATCAAAGCATTGATCAGACAAATTATTATCAAGTCATTTGCTACAGTTGGTGACATTCATTATGCCATTTTTAAATATAACTGTCTCTGAGAACATCACCCAGTGGCTAAATTTTCAACATTCTAGAGACATTATAAACAACATTATTAAAAACAATCAAGCCTATTTTGAAGATCATGGTGCTTACAAGAAATGACTTAATGTGAATTGATTCTGTAATGGAAAGTCAGGACAACAATTATCCTGGTAAATCAATGCATTTTCTTATTATTTCAAACCTAAAAATGCCAAATTTTGTTTTTAGCCGACTTTCTCATTTTCATTAAATTTTGACATTATTTTACGTTATCCAATTACAACTAACAGGTATATACATATAGAAGATTCCTATTAATAAGAACTATATGCATTTTCAGAGATGTTTTCATTCAGGTAAAAATTTTTACATTAACTCTAACATATTTCAAATATACTATCATATTCTCATAACTGCAAAAAGAAATTCACATTAAATTATGAATATGGAGCTTTTACATTTTCAAATAATTCTGAGTCAAAGTAGTTGACAAAAGTTATGAGAAAACTGGAAGACCATTTTGAATTCATACATATAAGAGTATAAACGACCACATTTTTTCTTAAAGGGAATTCAAAGCCACTACAATGAACTATTTTAGTTTGAACTTTGATTTTATGTTTACAATAATAATTCAAAAAGCAGATTTAAGGACTATTAATAAGGACTATTAAAATAGCTTGGTGGGTATCAGGAATTTTAAAAGTCAAATGAGAAGCAAGCCCTACTCCACATGTTTTTGTCCTGAGCAGTGGAATATATATATATATATATTCCATATATATTTATATACATCTTTTTTTTAATTTTATAAAACGTATTTCCTGCTGCCAAATAATTGGAAGAGAGCTGAAAAGCCCAGATAAAATAGTTGTTAGGAGAAAAGCAGTGTCTGTGCTACATTATAAGACAGCAAGAACTGCGATGCTTCTGTTTCCCACCAAATAAATAACGCTTACCTTGTTTAGCAGTGGAACTATGTTAGCCTCGCTCAGCAGGAGATTCGATTCTGCTGTTGCTGCTGCCTCATTCCTCCTCTTCCCTTTTCATAGTGTCTTCCCAGCGGAATCTTCATGCATCTCACTGAGCCTCTCTTTCAGCAACACTTTTAACTCAGACAGGCAGGAATCTGAAACCAAAGGAACTCTCTGATTGGCTTCCATTCCGCGTTACTGATTAATAAGAAACGTCGCTCATATAAGAAGATATTGCAGCTGATGGCGCTGCAGGGCTCCAGGTTTAGGGTGGGCTGTGCAGACCCCTTTAGGCTGAGCGATTTGCAAGTGAATAAAGTGGTAGGGCTAAGGGAGGATTTGTCAAAGACCCTCATAAGAGAAAATAACCCAGTGTTTTTTAGTCTCCGTTAATCAGCTCTGTTTAATCTGTTTGCAGTTGAGAAAGGTCACAGCATGTCTCTAACCCGTAAATCATCTGCCGAATATGTATATCACGTGGAGCTTGCTGCTGTTCAAGGATTCTACGAGTACTCCTTGCACAATGCCCTGCTCCATACTTCAAGGCAATTCCAAAATTTCAGTCTCAGAAACGAGAAAGAAGACTGAACATACTCATCATTGATAATAATGAAATTTCATCAGTCTCTTTAGCGTATTACATAAAATCAGCTCTCAATTAAAAAAATAATTTTACATTGTCTAATAATTGACGTCTTGGCATGTTCTTTTTATGTAAATAGAACAATGTCACATCGTTTGAAATTTCTAGAGCACTCATTGTTTTACTTAATTACACAACTGAGAGTGTTTGTACTTCCTGGGGGATGTTCAAACATAATAGGGACCCCAGCCACCTCACAAAACTACAGGAGCCATCTGTGGGAGTCCCTGCGATATGTTGCAGGACTCAGAGCGACTGGTACAGAAAGGAGGTCTCTTTACTCTTTACTGTGCTGGAAATGGCACAATAGGAACAATATTGATGAGTAGATAAATCCTTCTACAAAGAAGTTCTAGTAATAGTTGTATGAAATGCACAATGGGAGTATGGCTCGCTTTATCACAGCTCTTTGAGTCACAGTAAGTAAATAGCTTAAGTGCCAAAAAATATCAATATCCTATTTGATGCTTCAAAGAAAAAGAGATTACGGAAAACAAAACAAAGAAACTTTCCAGATATTTCTTCCACTCCAATAGTGAAGCTAATGACATCAACAGAGTGTCGATGATAAAGTCGCCTGTCCAGGACTAGTACCGTGTGAAAATATGTTTCCAAAACCAACAGTTATTCTTGGGAAAGTGTAATTCTATGTGCCCCCAGTTACTGTCACACTACAACCCTGCGGTGGGTGAACTAAAATAAGGATATAGAAGTCAGGCAAAAAAACTGCTTAGTATCTTTGTGTCTGAAAACGAAATCAGGTAAAACTGTTACTGATTTTTAGAGTTCAATAGATTGAGGTGTTTAAGGGACCTTAATGAATTCTTCATGGACATATGGATATTACCTATTTTCAAGAAAGGAGAGAGAAAGAGAGAGAGAGAGAGAGACTTAAAACTCAAGCCGCTTGAGAGTTCACCCAGTATACATGCTACATCAAATAAAATTACATTACAGAGAACACTTTGCTAATACAGAAATAAACTATCACAAGTAAGTACAGGAAAACACATTAAACAAAATGATTCATCATAGGTTAAGGTAAACATTCACAGGTAAAAGCTTTAAATCCCTATGTTGTGCATGTTTACCTCCCCACTAAAACTTTGCTGTAAGAGAAAAACTGTTCTGTGAGAAATACACAATCCAACAGAGTATTCTATAACCTAATTTAGAGCTATTTTTACTAATCATAGAAAATAGAGAAAGAAAGTGTTACCAGGTTTTAAAAAAAATGGTAACTGCCTCAGGAGTTTTCTGGCTTTTACTCCTTAGTGAGAATACTCTGAAAAGAGTTTAACATGGAACTTTCCAAAAACTGAAAAAATATGTATTGAAGACATAAATCTATATGTCTTCCAATAAAATTAATAATCTATATCATATTGAGGTGATGTGAGCAAATGTCTACTTTTCCCAGGCATGGAACAGAACAAAGAAATGGTTGTAGGCAGGTCTAGCTTAGAAGGGCAATATGTTTTAATTTGGTCACTTATAGGAACATGGGCAACCTATGGGGTAACTTTACCACTGAAGGCATTAAATAAATAAATAAATAAATAAATAAATAAATAAATAAATAAATAAACTCTTGGAAAGGGTTGAATGTCTATTTACAGTTAAAGAGAGATTGAAATCTTAAGACAATTCCCTAACAACTCTAAACTCAATAAATCTTGGGAAAGGTCAAGCCGGCATCAGTCATCAGTGCCATCTTCTGCTTTCTAACTGGCAGCTAATCCTTAAACAGGGTGGTGGTTATAGAGCAGATTCTCAGTTCCTGAGGTTGTTACACTGATTGGTTGATTAACCCAGGCTTGCACAATCATTTTGGTAACCACAGCTGTAAATAGTTAAAGAGAGCAAAGACCACATCATGTTCAAAGGATAGCATTCCAGAACATCTTGTACAGCACATAGAAACTTTTTTATTTCTTTTTCTCTTTTAAGTTACTGACAATCAAATGAACACTGGGCCTTATAAGTACTAAGCAAGTATACAGCATCTAAGCTACAAATACATTTCTAGACTGTTTTTCTTTTTCTCAAGACAGGGGTTCATTGTGTACCTCTGGCTATCCTGAAACTCTGTTTCTAGACCCGATTGATCTTGAACTCATATATCTGCCTGTCAATGCATCCTGAATGCTAGGATTAAAGGCTTGTGACACCCTACCCTCCCAGCCTTGCTTTTAATGCTTGAAGAAATGAATGTAAATACAGGTTTTCACTAAAGTGTTATTTTCCTTATTGCTTGTTTCTATAGAAATTGTATTTCTTCTGTGTATTTACAATTCAAACTCTCTAGTAGAAATGTAAAATAATATATGAAAATGTGTTTTTCAACTTAACTTTGAATTATGCTTCCCCTTTTTTTTTTTTTTTTTTTTATCAATTGGTTGATTACTCCTCCAGAACAGTCACTAATTGGATGTTTATTGGGTAATCGTTTCAGGATTTCTGGTTTCTCTGAAACAAATCCTACAGACAGAGTCACTATTGGTACAAATGGCACACTATAAAGTCTGCATTTTCTCCTTCATAACCTGCCTTGGTTTCATTTTCCTTCACTTCTGCATTCTTGAAACCATAAGCTAAAGTGAAATATTCACAAATGAACTCCTGCTAAGTTTGGGTTTGTGAGATCCCAACATAAGGCTGGAGTAAATGGAATCTACATATTATCTTTATTTAACTAAGTCATTTGTTCTCTTATGGTCAACTTCATAAATCAATAAAAATTTTATTCTTATTTTTTCCTTTGTTGAACATAGATTCCCTTCTCACACAATATATCCTGGTAATAGTTATTCCTCTTGCTACTCCTCCCCTCTGCATCTTTACATTTTCTGTCTCTCCTTAGAAAAGAATAGATTTCTAGGGATATCAACTCAAATTGACAAAACACAAATTAGTGTCTAATCAAATTATCACCAGAGAGGCTTCCTCTGAAAGCAGATAGGGACAGATGCAGAGACCCGAAACCACACTTTATTCTGAGAAAGTGTATAAACTGGAAATCTCCATGCAATTCCTCCCCTCAGAGCTCAGAGAATTTTATGATATGAGAAACAGGTAGATTCTATGAGACAGAAGGAATAGAGGACACCTTAAAAATATGTCCTCCTGCATTAACTAAGCAAGGTACAAATGAGCTCACAGAGATTGAAGCAGCAAGACCAGGGCCTACATGGATCTGAACAGGTCATTTGTGTATATATTAAAGCTGTTAATTTAGTGTTTTTAAGGAATGCCTGGGTGTGAAAACTCTTGTGCCTGCTCTTGTGATTCTTTTCCCCCTGTTGGATTATTTGTGCAACTTCAGTAGAATAGTTTTTGCTTCATCATCTTATAATGAATCAAACTTTCTTTATCACTTTGTATTTGACAGATACTATTAATTGCAGGAATAAATTTGGTGGTATATTTTTTTCTCTTTTGTGTTTTCATTCTGGCAACCCCCACTTACTTATTGCCTTTGGAAATTACAGATGGGTTTCACTTTCATATAGAAAAATCACACTTTGAATTGTTTTATTGGAAACACTATTGTGCTATATAATAATACCTAATTAAAAGATTAAGAATGTGATGTAGATATGATGCTAATTTATTTGGCTGAAGTAAGGAATTTTAAAAATGAAATAGTAAATAGAATAAGCTATAACTCACTGAGAATTTAGCACACAATTGTTCCTGCACTAAAGAGTTAGGCACATATAAGCATGAGCATAGGGTCGCAGTAGAGACACTAACGCCTCATAAAGGATTATTGGAATCTATGATAGTTATCTGTTCCTGATAAGGCATGCTTACTACCTGCCAATTGAAATCAAATGCTTGAGCTGGCAGGATTGCTCAGTTGGGAAACGCTATTGGCATTAAGTTTGACTCCCTGAGTTTTATGCTCAGTGCTCACATGACCATATGGTGGGAGAAGTCTTTGATCTTCACAGTAGTGCCAACTACATTTGAGCATTGCTGTCACCCTCCTTGGGTATCTAAAAGGAATTTGTAAAAGAAATGGAAGTTCACTGTTGTTGGCTATAACTCAAAATTCGCTAGCTGGGGGCTGAAGAGACAGCTTAGCCGTTAAGAGCACTGGTTGCTCTTCCAGAGGTACTGATTTCAGTTCCAAGCAATCACATGGTGGGTCACAACCATCTATAATAGGATATGATGGCCTCTTCCAGCATGCACACATAAAATATAAATAAATAATAAATAAAAATTTTTTTAAAATTCACTATATGTTTTCCCTGATACAACACTTTCTCATTTGCTTTTTTTCTTTTAGAAGTTCTTAACCATAAAGAATGAGTTAAATCAAATATTTTTAATCAAATATTTTTTCCAACTTCTGTCAAAGCCATGTTCTGTACATTGATTGTATTTCATCAATAAATTTGTAAATTTAAAAATTAAATTGTAAAATATTTTGAAGATCATCTCACAATCTCATACAAGCGTCCCATGCTCACTAGCAAAACAGGTAGAAACTGAGAATGGATGCCCTTTGAATAAGTTAGAATTTATCATTATGTAAGTTTGGTGAAGATAGTATTTGAAAGTAGTACAGTACATCTTTGTAATACTCTCATTGCAAAGATTTCAGCCAAAGATCCTTTTACATTTTACCTTTTTACTTCTCTTAAAATATATATATTTGTCTAATCTGTCCATTACTTTTGTGTGTGTGTTTAAATAAATGTGTTTTGACTTGTTTTAGATAGAGTTGCAATACACAGTCCATATCGGCCTCAAATTCATACCAATCCCCCTGCTTCAAACTCTAAATTTCTAGGATAACAGCTATGAGACACTCTGGTGATTTTCAAAATGTATTCGTATTTTTAACTTATATTTTTTATATAAGTTTAAAGATATGTAATATATTAAGACATTGTATTATAAATATGACAAGTATATTAATATTATTCACAGACACCCATCTAGAGATTTGTTGAGCTAAACCAATCTGAGTGTTGACTTAAATACTGGCTAATGTCATAGGACACACACCAAGAACTTCATGCATACAGAATAGAGTGAAAAACAATAATGAAAAGGACTATATAGGCTGAATAGGTTTCTTTAAGACACCAAAAGTATAACTTATAGACTGCAGACTGAGAGTAAAAGTGACCCTGAGGGTTTCATTTCAAACTAACAGAACAAACTATTGGCTCATGTTGCCAGTCTAGTTCACATATCAGCACAAGCTGTCTTGCAATGACAAGGTCAGCGGTTCTTGACCTCTTAGTCTTGATGACACATTAAAATGTAACCTGAGTCTAGTTGTTCAGAAATTCTGAATCTTATTTTTATGTCAGGTCATAGATCTTGGGAAATTATGTCTGTCACAGTGGTTATAATGTATTTGTAGCCAGGATACAAGGACAGATAGTCAATAGAGTTAATTTATTCAGATAACAAACATAGATAGGCAATAGGCTTAATCTAGTGGGTCACAATTTCAGCTCCTCTTGGGTTCAGGGGAGAGGGAATGTGTGACCTGGGATTTCCAGATTTCCACTTCTCACATTCAGTGTTCACAGTTCTCATCATTTCTGTGATTACATATTACATATATTACACAAACTTTTCTTTGGTAAATATATCAATTCTCTGTGTGCTTTTTTGCTATTTTTGCATCCTTCAGTACAATATAATTGCCTCAATCATCTCTGTCTCCCAGGTGCCAATTTTCCATATCTTTCCAGGTTACTCTAATGGATATGCTTTTCATTCTGCCTCCTGTGTGTTTGTTGTTGAATGGTCCCTGGTGCTCACTGTAATATTATCAGCACACAAATTACACTCATGATATATACCAGGGCTTAGACAGCAAAGATTTCTAATTTTTAATAAATCAGGTGGTTTATGAAAATGGTTGCAGATCATTTCATTTAAAATACAGGATATCTATAGTCATCTAAGTATCTGTTAATTAAAAACTAATGATTTAACATTAAGTTAATGTAACAAATATCACCAACACATTTCACAAGAAAATATAGCATTGGTCAAAACTTCCTTTTACAAATTTGTGTCTTTGTATATCACATGATATGCTAATATCTGCTTATTGATTTCAGATACTAAAACTGCAGTAGAAAGTTCAAACAATTTATGTTAAAATCCTTAAATAAAATTTTTGTACTATTTTTAAATAATATAACTACTAATTTTGAAGACTAGTACAATAAATCCAGATGAAAAGTACTGGAGCTCAGAAATTTAACCCATGTAAGTTGGGAACATGTGTATTGCCATGAATGGAAGGCCTAGCGACATGCACTTTCATATGCATGTGTATCTCACACATAAACCCTGACACATAGACCAGACTGACAACCTTTTATAACCAGACATGGTATTAACTACATTATATATACATTTAACTTTTATGAGTCACATAGTAAACACTGTGCTAAATGTCAAGAGCTGAATTTCAAATGGTAAAACAGCATACTGAAATTATCTTTGCTACAGCCCAGAAGTGATTGAACACAGTGATGTTATTTCTAACATGTTACATGCAATCAACTTTTGTCATCCAGAAACAAATATTTGATATTACTACTGAATTTTACATTTTAGAAAAAAAATCACAATTCTGTCTTGTGCCAGGCATTTACTTCATGTTTCACAACCCATAGTTTCCACACAACAGAGAAGGAAATAATGTAAGCAACATCAAATATTAGTATTATATTTTCCAACTTTTCTGAAAATATTTTTCTTTCCCACCTAATAAGACATTTAGTCCAATGTTTCAATTCCTTCCCACACACACCTGGGAAAACATGTTTAAACAAAAGTCCTTTTGCGTTCTGGGAACTTGAACAGTATTACATGGTCAACAGCTTTCTACTTTCCTTCATTTCCTTGCCCCTGATTTTTCTACTAGAATTACACAATCGTGAAAGACTGAGGTCAGACCATAGCTAATGTAGGAGAAGACACAGTCCACAGTGAAGCATAATTAAAATAAAAGCCTGTCAATTTTCTGTGCTTTGGTGTTTGTTCACCTGGTTTGAGCCTTGCATACCCTCTATGCAAAAGAATTTCCTTGCTGAACTACTTCACTTTCTTCCTGTGGCTTTGTGTTTACAACACCAAGATTATTCTTTGTTGCTTTCAGGGATAATGAGGAAAAGACATTTGGTACTACAGAAAAACTGTTATTTTTATGTTTTCTGTTTATTTGTTGTTGTAATAACATAGTTTCTTTAGCTCACTGAGAATGCTATATAATGTATTTTTACTGTATTCCCTACTCACTCCTTCCCCCAACTTTTCTCTGATCAACCCCCATGTTTCTACACCTTACATGGTCTTACTATATAGAGCATACATACAGTGACTCCAGAGTTTGGGAATTTAAGGTGTGTGCTATCAAGCTTAGTTGAGCATCTAAATATAAGTAACTAGAAACAAATTTGCAATGAGTGGATAGTAGACAAATAGACTAGAACACTAGAGCACACACACACAAAATGATACCATAATAGAGGGAGCCATTATAGTTTTGAAGAGAAAACTGACTCTAGAAATGTCCAGAGACCTGCAAGGATGGCCCCAACTAACAATCTGAGAAACAGTGGAAAGGCAACCGTAAATGCCTTTTCCTGATAATGAGATTGATAACTAATTTATATGCCATCATAGAGCCCTCATCTAGTAGCTGATGGAAACAGAAGCAGATACCCACAGCTAAACAGCGAGCTAAACTCCTGGAATCCAGTTGCAGAGATGGAGGAGTGATAAGAAAATGGGTCAAGACCAGGCTACAGAAACACAGAGAACTGACCTGATCAAGGGGGATCTCATGGACCCCCAGACTGATAGCTGGGAAACCAGCATTGGACTCACTCAGACCTCCTGAATGTGGGTCTCAGTTATAAGGCCTGGGCAGTCTAATGGACCTCTGACAGGGAAACCAGAATGTATCCTTGGTGCATGAAAGGACTTTGGGAGCACATTCTCCATGGAGGGAAACTCCCTTAGCTTAGAGGCAGGACAGAGGGCCTAGTTCCTATTCCAAAGGAATTGATAGGTTTTGATGATACCTCCTGGAAGCTATCAACCTCCCTGTTGAGTGCGAGGGAGAAGGGGTGGGTTGAGGGCATGGAAGGGAGGGAGTGAAGGAGGGAGAGGGAACTGGGATCGATATGTAAAATAAGAATATATATATATATATATATATTGTATATATATTATATATATATATATATGCTTACATTTTGTTATTTTAATAGCTATTTACTTTAAAATATTCATTTGCTTATAATTATTTGATATACTGTCCTGCACGAAATAGTGATCAATGCAGGAAAAACTTTTAAAACCAATGTACTTTTACAAAGGACAACGTCCCATATTTCCTTCCTCAAAACTCATTTTAGTTCCCCTTAACCTGCTTGTGTTACTCTAGATTATATTATCCTTACTTAAAGTTTGTCCCCTTGCCAAGATTAGTGGCTGCTCACACCAAGTTAAAACATCATGCTATAGTTTATTTTCAAACTTGGGATTGCATTAGACACAGTTCTAGTTTGTTTTTCCTTTGCTATGATAAATGCTTTGTATTTCAGCTTACACCTGTCTACTTCATATTCTATAATTGAAGGAAATCTGGGCAACAATTGAAGCAGAAACCACAAATGAATGCTTCTTACTGGCTTGCTCTTTTCATTTCATGTCCAGCTAGCTTTCTTATAAAGACAGGACCCACCTGGCTAATACCTCTTACATCAAATAAAAAGCAAAAAACAAACAAAAAAATGTCCAATGGACATGATCATACACCATTCTGATCTAGGCAATGAGACCTTTGGTTTTTTCAACTTGACAATAAAATTAGTCAGGACAAATGGCAATGTTTGTTGAAACATTGCATGATATATGAACTCAATAACATAATATGAAGGAAGGTATGCATAATTCATAAAATCATTATTCTGCATTGAGAGAATGGGTTCCTAGAAAATTGTTATCCTAGAAACCAAAAGAAGTAATTCAAATTTCATTTGCTGTGTCTCTGAAATGAACAACATGAAAGCCTACTGTCTTGCTTGTGTAGAATTAAGATTCAGAAAAAAAAGCTTGTGATAACAATGTAATCCATCAGCATTAGTTTTACATTTTATTTCATCCATATTATTTTTCCTTAGTCTAATCCCAGTATATGTCATATAGTTTTACAATGGGATATAAGTCTTAGTGTCATTGATTTTAAATATGGTTGTGTTCACTTTAAGATGTCTGTATTTAGAACTACTGAGACTATCAATTTTATTCAAAGAATCATTGTGGAAATTATTTTAAGAAATTAAATAATGTTTTTAGTCTTTAAAATTTCCATATATTTATGTAATGTATTTATGATATCCATCCACTTTATCCTCCAAATTCCCTTAGCAACCTAACCCCAACTCTCCCGAGCTTTATGTCCTTTTTGTTTGTTTCTTTCTTTCATGATTCTCTCTCAGATTAGTCCTGCCAATATGCAAATGGGTGTGTAGTCATTCACTAGAGCATGATCAAGCTGCTAGCTGCTGCAACCTCAAAGAACAACAACCTCAATAGCTCCCTGTGAGGGGATACAACCTCCATTCCTCATCTGTGCTGGAACTTTTGAACTGGCTTGATTTTCTGTAGGACATGTTCAGATTTAGGACAGCTATAGTAATTCGTTGCATGCAGTTGCCATGTCAGGACCAAAAGCCAACATTTCACAACGCCTTTTCCACACATTACTTGCTATGTTCTTTCTGTTTCATAAAATTCAAAATTCTTGGCAGGTATGCTGCCAAGACATGAGAAATGGTGTAAAGTAAATGAGTTTCTGTTGGGTACAATGCTGTCCATGCTTACTTAAAACTGGGCAGATCTCATGACTGGGGAGGCTATAGGCACTAGAAGAGAAGGCACTGAAGTTTTACTAAATAGTCATACTCTTGGTGTCCATATACTAAATATTAACATTTTAATTGTAGACTTGGACTTTCACTGCGAATGTAGGCAAGACTCCTTACCAATACTGCACTTGACACAAGAATTACGTTTCTGTTTCAAGCAGGTTTTGTCAATCACTCTGTCATTAAGTCAAATGGTTTCTGCTTTTTCTGCTCCCCGAGACTTTTCTGTGGCCATACCCTAATACCACTGAGTCAGCTGGAGGAGCAGAAGGGCAGTCTGGCAATAGCTACGTACACTTCACTCAGAATGCTCATAGAAGCTGAGTTTCTGTCAAATTGGCTTTCTTTTTTTAAAGTAATTGATGCTGTATCAAATACCTTTGAGCAAATGTGTCATTCAGATCTCTTTTTCCCTTCTTCTCTCTTTCTTACATGTCTCTATTACCCCTGATACTTTTGTGAGCTTTCACTTGAACTGATTCTTAGTCAGGAAAATTCTATTTTTAACAAAGGCATAACCCTGAAATCATTGCATCTATTTTCATTTTCATTTTCATAAAACTTTTAAAAGCATATTTTCTAATTCCTTAGATACAGCATTATTTTTATATTTTATACTTAGGGAAAATATTAACAAGATTATATTAGAAAACAATCAAAATTGATAAATCTAGAAAATAAAATTGTTCTTATATTATGAAAAGTTGGGTTTAGATACAATCCAACAGGATCAAATTAAACACACACACACACACACACACACACACACACACACACACACACACACACATACACATACACACACAAAGAAAGACAAAAGCATACACATGAAAAATGCTGCATCGACTACTTAGTCCCCAGTGCTTTCACTACATTACAAAATAATTTTTCTGTTTATCTACCTGTCTATGGGCTCTCTGCCTCCAAATACTGAACATATATTAAACTATTCCTATTTAAAATTAAGTCACAAATGCAGTAAGATTCTTTTGTGCACAAGGCTATTTGGAGAAGGGGACATACTTTAAGTTATTACAACATCATTAATAACATTACTTAGATGCTTTTATTTTTTTAGATGGGGACACTGCAGCAGCCAAGGAACATATTCTTGGTGCAGTGAACTGTACAAATGATCTACACTTGGGACTCTCTCTCTCTCTTTCTCTCTCTCTCTCTTTCTCTCTCTTTTTGCTTTTGAAACAGAACCTCAGAATGAACATATTTTTTCTCATTTGTTTCTCAAATGCTAGTATTACAGGTCTATATTACAAAATTTTCTCTCTTTCTTTCTAAGAATAGAACAATTATATTTTAATCGTATATAGTTTATTTCATAGTTTATTTATTTATTTATTTGTAATGCAAATGTGTCCTTGCCCTCCACCAGACCAGGAAAACTAGCTACTGAATGAAACATTATGTCATACTTGGATTTGTATCAGAGTTTTCTTTGGACAGCCATATCACAACCTCTCCCCCCAAGTCCAAAAAGTAAAATATGGCACAGAAACTTATATTATGAAAGCTTAGCCTTAGCTTAGGCATGTTTCTAACTAGCTCTTATAACTTAAATCAACCCATTTCTATTCATTTGCTTCCTGCCTCATGACTTTGTTTCCTTATCTCTGAACTGCCAATCCTACTGACTCTGCCTGTTTCCTCTTGTGACTTCATAGGTTATCTTAAGTGTGTGTGTGTTAGAACATAGGACAAGAGTGTAATATATCTTATACTAGGTTGCTATCAGTCATGCTACCTCTTCAAGTATTTGGAAAATATTCACATAACGTAGTTTCACAATTTAAAAATTATGCATTTACCAATATGTTGCTCAAAAGAGAGTAATAAACAAAGTCAATCATCTCTAACATTTCTTTCTTTTTTCAGTTGTTCATCATTGTTAATGTTGCTGTTAATTCCTGTTAACTCTACATCATTATAAAAAAAAGGGTAGATAGTAAATTTAATATGAATTGTTTAGACACAAGTATGAAGAGCTAGGAAAGATAGAGAAAACATAACATTGTACAGCCCAGTAGTATTGCTTGGCTTCCCACTGACTAAAGTTCAGGTATTTCTTAACACTAATGCTTCACTAAAATTGGAATTCCAACATAAAACGATTTTATTTAGGGATTCATTGTAGTTTAGGAGAAGCTTACATGTTATTTAGAAAATTAGTACGATCCAATAAAAATATAATACATAAGACCACAATTTTTTTTCTTTTTTCTTTAAATTAGAAACAATCTTATTTTATATATCAATCCTAGTTCCCTCTCTCTCCCATCTTTCCTTGCCACCCACTGACACTCTTCCAATCCCTCTTCTGAGATTTTTTAATAGGGGCCAAACACCAAGATATTCTGTAAAAATCTCAAGCTTTACCAAAAGAAATTTGGAAAAATCCAATTACTCGTTTGATTGTTCTCTCTCGAATAAAGACTGAGACCACATACCCAAATTTTCCCTTGGGTTCCATCTTGTCATAAGAAGAGATATTAAATACATGTGAACCCTTCTTTACAGACATAAAATGACTTATAATTAGTAACAAAATTTTAGGCATGTTTATTTTACTAACAATACTTCAAAATTTCTACAAGATCTTTTGGTAATTTCTATATAAATATTTTGGCCAAAGAATTCATAATCTATCAAGTTAGAAAGTAAGCTTATTCTCAGAGAAATGGCAGAGATCCTTACCATACGACTTGACCCAAAGCATGTCTCCTGAAAGGATTGTGTGCTGTTAGCTCAGGTATAACACAAGAGTGAGTGACAGCTCACATAGTTGATGTACCTCTCTGAAAAAGAGTGTGTGCTATTTACCAGAAACAAATAACATGTTCTGATCAGCTCACCCCAAAGCCAGAAAATCAAAATATATATAGTAACATTGATGTTGAGATCACAATGAAAATTGATAGAATACAATAAACTAAAAATAAGTGTGTGAGCATATGCATGGCTTTTAACAATAAAGCCACTGTAGAAAAAAGTGTCCTTTACCACTGCAGTTAAGAAATACTAATCAACTAAGATAGCAATAATGGCAAGGAAACATTATAAATACAATTATAGCAACACAGTCCATTAATAATAATGATATATAGATATCCTTCTGTTTATTATAGATTTTACATAACCAGTGATCTTTACTATTTACCTTAAATTACTGAAGTGACTATTTAATAACCATGTAATACAGTGTTAAACTCACAGCACACTGAAGAATGATTAACTCCTAGACCAAGCACACATGTATCACTAATTCTAATACAACTAAATATGGGGCCTCTGGTAGTGGATCAGTATTTATCCCTAATATAAAAATGGACTTTGGGAGCCCATTTCACATAGAGGGATACTCTCTCAGGATAGACACATTGGGGAGGGCCTAAGCCCTGCTGCAAATGATATGACAGACTTTGGAGGCCTCACTCTCCCTGGGAGCAGAAAGGGGTGGGAGTTGGTGGAAGGAACAGAAGAGGATGTAAGGTATTACAAATTTAAATAAAAAATTATATAAAAAAATGTGGATCCTAGTTTTCTGACTTAGGGATTTATATCTTTGCTTCAATGATGAATAATCACATCAAATTAGATAAAATAATATTATATCATATATTTTAATTAGGAAAAATAACATTTTATAGTATATTTTAAATTTAGTACAATAAAAGTAATACTGTACAGATAATGAATTGACAGGACCTTGATATATGCACTATTTTTACACATATCGCAACTAGATAGAATATCTAGAACCTATTGTCTCTCCTCCTATTGAGACATGACACAAACTAGACACCCCTGAATACCTTTGCTTTATGATTTTGCATCCCCTATTGTTGAGTCACCGTAATGAGATATGGAGTAGAATGGGGGAAGGAAAATTTATACTCTGTAGAAATCTGAGGCTGAAACAAAGTAGAAGTCTTTCCTGAAACCTCTTGAGAATGACCTTTCTCAATGACATCAAATTGAGTTTATGTGACAGATTCTTGCTATATACAAATAACAACTCTTTTGAACTTAGTGATTGTTTTCTGTACCTGAGTATGAAGACCAGTTCTCTACTCGTCCCCTGACTAAGTCTTCTTGATCCCTCTTGTTCTCCTTCCATCCTCTTTTCTCCTTCTTTTCTTCTTCCTTCCTCCCTGCACCCACACACTGTGCTCCCAATATTCTCAGGAGTTCTTGTCCCTTTCCCCTTCTTCTGGGGACCATGTATGTCTCTCTTAGGATCCTCCTTGTTTCCTAGCTTCTCTGGTGGTGTGGATTGTAGCCATTTGTTCTATGTTTAATACCCATATATGAGTGACTTTCTGTGACTGGGTTACCTCACTCAGGATGGTTTCTTCCAGTTCTATCCATTTGCCTTCAAATTCTAAGATTTTATTTTATTGTTCATTGTGTAAATGTACTACATTTTCTTCATCCATCCTTTCAGTTTTCAGTTGAGAAGCATTTGGTGGCTTCTGGGTTCTGGCTACTACAAACAACACAGCTATGTATGTAGTTGAACATATGTCCTTGTTGTATGAATGTGCATCCTTCGGGTATATACCCAAGAGATAGACTGATCCCCAAAGGATTTTGAACACACTAAGTGTCTTTCAGCCATTTTAGATTCCTGTATTGAGAATCCTCTAGTTTCGACCCCCCTTTTATTTGGTTTATTTGGTGTTTGGTAACTGGTTTCTTGGGTTCTTTGTATATTTTGGAAATCAGCACTCTGTCAGATGTGGAGTTGGTGAAGATCTTTTCCCATTCTGTGGGCTACCATTTTGTCTTGTCGACTGTGTCTTTTGCTTTACAGAAGCTTCTCAGTTTCAGGTGGTCTCATTTATTAATTGTCGATGTCATTGTCTATGCTTCTGGAGTTATGTTGATGAATGTGCATTGGGGGTTAGATGAATGCATGTCTGTGTAATAATGCCAGATGCCCTGGACTTAGAGTTACAGACTGTTTGGACCTGCCATGTGTGTTCTGGGAATTGAACCCAAGTCTTTTGGATGAGCAGCGAGTGCTCTTAACCACTGAGCCACTAAGAAATGTCTTCAAATTATGTGGTTTTACTCATGGTCTCCACCTTTTCAAAGATGTTCAAGTTTTCAATAATATTTCCTTGGCCTTCAAATGCAACTGATCATTTTTCTTCTCATTCTATCTGAAGTCATTTAACAAATAAGTTATTAGAATTTTATGTAATGGGCTTGGGCATTGTCAATCTAATTTTCAAAAACTAATTGAAACATTTGTTACTTCAATACTATGTGTCATTATAACAGCAAGTTTTACTATTTACTTTTATTCTGTTATATTTGGTGAACACATAGTTTATGCTAGAAAATGATTTGAAATCTGAAAACATAAAAATTAATCAAAATGTCCTTGTCCTTGAGAAGTTCAAAGCCCACTGATGATAAAATATTAAGCATGGGGGGAGCTGGAGGGGAGCACTTTATGCTTTGGAAGAGGATATTAATAAACACTGAAATAAATATGTGCAGAAAGGGAAACATTGTACCAATTTGATGTTTATGCCATCATGGGCCAGTGGATATAATCTATTTTAATAGATGGATCTGGATATTCATTTTCTTAATACCAGTATTAATTAGAATGGACACTGAAATTCTGTCCATTATCTTTTTTCTTCAGGGTGATTTTGAAGCTCTCATAATTGCCTGTATATAAATAACTGGAGGTTAGAAACAAAGATGCCTTGCACACTGGATTCCGCAATTCAAGTGTATTTGCATATGTTTGAGTGTCCCCTGTGCACTTAGTTTTTATTCCCTTAAGGTCTGCATTCTCTTTGGGATTCAAAATGTTCTTTAGCTCTACTGCTGCATCAGCTTTCATCAATCAAACAACAAATTAATCATTTAATAAGAAAGGGTGGATTAGATAATCTCCTGAGTGAAATCATATCTGCTGTCTGCTCAGGGTATACACAATAAAACTTACTGCTCTCCTCAAACCTATAGCATTGCACAGCACCTGTTTCTTCCTGTATTTGTAATTCTTAAGCAGCCTTTTCCGTTCGTGCCTGTTCATTCTCTGTCAGTGAAGTATACCAGGCTCTATTTACTGATGGCTTTTCATTTCTATTGCTTTGAAGAAAATATTTTGATTTGTCTATGTTGTTTTAGTAATAGGCTTTAGTATTCAAATCAATCCCTCAAAAATATGATTTTGACTTCTTTGGCAATTTTCCATTAAATTGTCATCGTAAATATAACTGCCCTTAGTTTCCCTTAATTCTGTTTTTTGCCATCTTTTTTCCCACCAGTTACTTCCCATATTTATGAGTATTGTTGTTGTTAACTTTACTGTTTTATTAATAAAAACCACCAGTTTCAAAAAGATTGCAAGGTTAAATGTTGCTGTTCATTTTTTTTTTTTAACTTTTCTCATTTTACATACCAATCCCAGTTCCTACTCTCCTCCTTCTTCCCTCCCCACCTTCCACAACCCCACTCCCCATACATACCTCAGAGAGAGTACGTTCCACCCATCCTTCTTGGAGGGATACCTTGCTCAGCCTAGTTATGGGGGCGGGGCTTGGTCCTGCCTCTGAGAGTTGTTGCCTTTCAAGCTACTGCTCTCCCATTCAGCAACTGCCACTCTGCCACTACCAGCAGCAGTGGCAAGAGCCAAAGCCTGAGGGAATTCTCTTCACTCTGGCACTAATTCTTCCAAAGCTACTAAGGAAATTTATTTAAGTCTCCATTTTGCACTGTGTGTTGGTGGCACACAGCTTTAATCCCAGCACTGGCGAAGCAAAGGCAGGTGCATCTCTGAGTGCTGGAGGCCAGCCTGGTCTACAGAGCTATTTCCAGGACAGGCTCCAAAGCAATACAGATAAACCCTGTCTACAAACACACAAACACACACACACACACACACACACACACACACACACACACACACACACACACAATCTAAAGAAATCAAGTTTCAAAGGATGAGGTAGAATCCTGCTTCCCAGAGAGGCTGAATAGCAAGAAGCTCACCCTTCCTGTCTCCCAATAAGTCCTCCTTTTCATCCTTTTCATACCTGCCCCCTCTCCTTACAAACCCTTCTCTACCTGGCTCCTCTCTACAACTTCCTGTCCACAGGTGAATTTTGTTTAATCAACCACATCGTTGCATCATTAAACAAATGTTCCAGAACCAAAACAATAGTATCACATTTTAAAATAATATTCTATGATAGCAGTGTCACAATAAATAATAGTATCATTGTGGTTATATTGAGATTAAATTTAAGGAGTGTCTTTTATTGAGTATGATATATATATATATGTATGTATATATATATACATATATATATATACTCATGAAGACTTTTCAAAGCAGCTCATTGGAAAGGCTATGTTAGCTGGTTTGTCCTTGTTTATTTGGAAAAGGGAATATTTAACAAGGGAAGCATTTTTTGGCTTCTTCTCTCTTACATTATGAGCCACACAACCAAAACAACTTAAGAAAGGCAAAGGTTCTTGGCTTATGGTTCCATAGGGATAAGACCCCATCATGCTTTGACAGAAAATATGGACACAAGCAGCAAGCATAGTTGCAGGAGCCTGTGATTATATCTTTAACATCAAGCATAGGACAGAGGACAACCTGCAAGTGGAGTGAGGCCTCATCTCTCAAAACCTGCTCTTGATGAAATACTTCCTCCATCATAGAACACCAGCAACTGAGAAACCAGTGGTCAAATATTGGATCCTATGAGAGATATTTCTGACACAAACTGCCATAGAGGAGGAACTTTAAACCACATATATTAAGGCAAGACTAATACAAAAGTGGAAATGTACTCCACCTTGATCAAGGAATATGAAATAGAGTTCACACAGGAAAATTGGTTTTGATGCTTGTGATGAGAACATCATAGTTATGTAAAGAGCAACAATCTATAGTGATACATTATTTATGATTTATTAAAGCATTCCTGAGTATTCAGAAAGCAAACTCAGCTACAAATTATAGAAACCAGGCACAGACCTTTAATCCTAGCATCCAGTGGTTAGAAAGTTGTGGTTCACAGCTTTAATCTTAGGACCCAGGATTAAGAGTTAGACACATTTCTCTGAGTTCAAGGCTATCCAGGGATATAGGATATTGAATAAAAGAGTAACAGATCACAAGCCTTTATTCTCAGCACTAGAGGGGTATAAAAGATAGAAGCAGGATCTTCAGTAGGCATTCATTCTCTAGATACACTGAGGAGAGGTTACAGTCTGAGGCTTGGTGAGAGCTCCTGGAGACAGGATCTACCCATTAAGCCTAAAGTAGATAGAGATAAGAAGCCAGTGGCTACCTCTTTGCTTTCCTGATATTCAGCTTAAAGTTCAAACCACAAAATCACTCTCTGAGTCATTTATTTTTCCTGTTACAACAATCAAAGATTGTGTAGTTGGGAAGCATAATTCAGAAAATTATATTAGATAATTTTTCTTTTAATTTTTTTCTCAAGCCCATGGGGAACATAAACTATATATACAGCATTTAATATTTCTAGGGTTCAAAAATTTGCCACTATGGAAAGTAATTGGGAAAAATATAACATATTACTTAATATGATTAATTAGGTTATAATACTAAATGAATTTACTTTAAATGGTTGTTTCCATTTGACATTAATGTAAACCACTAAATTTTTGCTTGGGCATTAATAGCTAAAAGGCAAAACAAAACAAAACAAAAACAAAAGCAAAAATAAAAACAAAAAATCATTGATCACCTATCATATGTATTGCTTCTCCTCATGGTTTTTAAAATGACACTCTCATACAGGTTACAATGTATAAGTAAAATAATGTAGTAACTTTTAAACACTTAAGATTCTTCAAGCCCCATGATTATGCATGAGCATAAGCATTCGTGGTACTCCTGGGCTAAATTTTCATCATAAAGTGGAACTCAAAATAATTTTCCAGTTTCTAATAAAAGAATATGCTGTCAGTAACAGTTGTTATAATAATATATCTGTTATTCATAGATGATATTTTTCTTGGATATGATTTAACACAGCAATAATATTCTGTACAAATAGATTTTTAAAGAAAATTAAAAGTGTTCTTGATAACTTACTACTTTTGATTACCTAGATAAGCACACTTATTAGATCTCACAAGCACAAAAATCTCGATTTCAGAATGCACTCTCAACACACTAAAGAACTTTGTTCCCCAAGTGACTTGTTAAAGGAATGTTAACACTCAGTATTACCAAAGATTTTAATATTCTGATTAGAATGAGGAATATTATAATAAGAATAGACTGTAGTATGAATATTAATAATTCAATTGACTATTAAAATAGGTTATAATTAATGGAAATAAATGTACCTCCACACCTTATGCTAAAATTTGAAATGCTAAATAGATATAAAATAGCCTGAGATTTTAGGAATGTAATTTTGAAGCTTAGAGCATTGTATTTTGTTGTGTGTATGAGAAATAATATATTAGCATTGAATACATATATTTTAGCTAAATTATTTTGCAATACCTATATTTACAAAGGTTTAGTAGTTTACACATAGAAATTGAAGTTACTTATCTATTTTTGTTTGCTATGTCTGTGTTGCTTTGGTTTATTATGCAATACATAATGACTACATATTATATTGGGGTTATTTGTTTTATTTCAACTTGACATAAACTGGTGTACTTAGTGAAGAGGAACCTCAGTAGAGAAATTGACAGAAACCAATTGAATTGTGGGACTTTTTTTATATTAATGATTGATTTCTGAATGTCATTCCCAGTGTGGGTATTTCAAATGATGGGCTGGTCATCCCGGATGACTAAAAAAGCTGAAAAAGCAGACTTAGAAAACCACAAAGGGCATGCCAGTAAACAACATTTCTCCATGTTTTCGCTTGTTCTTGGCTCTGGGTTTCTTCCTTCCTGTTCCCGCTTTTCTCAGCGATGTACTGTTACCTGAAAGTGTAAGATAGAATAAATCCTATTTTTTCCAAATTACTTCTGCTCATGTTTTTTTTTTTATTACAGCATAGAAATGCTAAGGAACATAATTATCATTGAGGAATATATAATCATATATTCTTATTAAAGAGCATATATAAATTATCTTCTTGTAGTCTGAATTCTTTAATAGAATCCAAGCTTCACTGAATATAAAACAGGAATTCCACCCACAGAAATACCCACAATTAAATACTGTGAGACTATCTTTTTATTTATTTCTTTGCAACAGAATGATTAAATGTATACTATGTGTCAGAATTTCAGGTTTTTGTATTTAAACTGTAGTTACCTAAACAGACATGGCTCTGGAATAACTAAATACTTGTAACTTGTTAATGACTGATGAGATAGTTAGTACAAATTATTTGTGATTGATTCTCTGAGTAATGCTTTAGAAAATGTTACTTGTATGTATTGGTGGAATTAAGATATGCAAAGATGATGATTATGTACTGTTCTGAAGTTGAAACATCTCCCTCTAGTCCTCTCCTAAGTACTCCAGGTTTTATGGATGCTTGTCATAACTTGTGGTTCTACAAGTTGGTAGGTATTTAGAATAGGTCAGAATCTTACCATTAAATATGATTTTTTAAAAGCCAGCTTGTAATATTACTTTTCACATGAAATTATTCACATAATTTCTATAATAAATATATTAATAAATGTATTTACACACTTTACATATGTCTCTGTCTGTATAATTACTATTCTTATTTATCTGCAGATAATAAGGAATAAAGTTAAACATTCTCTTGCCATCCAATAAACCTCTTTGGGGATGTGAAATTACAGCCTATGACAGGGATTTAGGAAACAAAAGCAGAAACAGAAGTACACGCAAGGCTCAATAAATTGTTCTTAGAGATTCAGTCTAATAAGAATATAGCCATTTTATCTCCTCATATTTCAGTTTCAATTTCCCTATCCTAAACCTATTACAACTCAGATTTCAATATTTGAGTATACCAAACTTTTGTCCTTCAATACAGATCACGTACTTTCTGTCTACAACTGGAAACATTTTAAGGCATCCACAAGAATTAATTTATTAATTAATAACATATTAAAAAAATTAGATATGAAAGGAATGCCACCTAATAAAACTACCATAGAGGAAAAAAGATCATTAATAGTTCCAGATGCTATCTACATATATTCCAATATATGAATTCAACTGAGTTTTAAGCATGATACCTATCATACCCTGAATGGAAGATAAACACAAATATTACTCCAAATAAAAAAGTAAGGAAACTAATAAACAGAACAGACATAAACAAAATTACAGCACTGAATGATGTATTTCAAAGGGAGCCATTTCCTTATTTTCCTCTTTACCATGTATATGTGATGAACTGTTCCTACATATTTTTGTTAATGATTTTCCTTTGCAGAGCTATTAGCCATCGTTGTTTAATAGTTGTTAAATGCTATATAATTCATAGTTTACATTCATTTTGATTTGGTCATATGTGTCTTAGCAGTTGTGGAATTTTTAATAACAATGTCTTTTTTTGGAAATCAACTAGTATCTAATTAAAAGAAAATCTAATTCAATGTCAGAGTTAAAAATACCCTTTATGACATGATCAGTACTAAGCAAAAACCAAATATTGCTATGAAAACTATTTTATACTCCATGATACTCTCATGTTGTCATTGCTGGAATTTTAACTGTCATGAAATAAAATAAAATAGGACAATTATTTGAAAAACCATGTGAATAATGAATAAATTTTAGATAAAAGAAAATAGCATTAGTACTGTAGATGGAATTTTCTTCAGTCCACCAACCAGCTCCCAAATAAAAACACAAGCAGTTTTTTTTAATAATGAATGCTCATTCTTATCCCACTTAGCTTAGGCTTATCCTACTAGCTGTTGTAACATAATTTAACCTGCTTCTGTTCATCTATCTTTTGCTTAAGGAAAAATTGTGGTTGAGATATATAGTATGAGAGAAGAATCTATTGTCAATTAAAAAAAAAGAATCAATAAATGTTCTATATTTTTATCAAAGTTGGTGATATCTAACAGAGTATCAATTTTGTTAATAAAAATTCAAGATTTTTTATCACATCAACTTAATATTCTCTTGTTTATACTGGACTGTAGCTTAAATTCAAGTTTCAAACTTTCAGAATGGCGTGCTGAACTTTTCTTAAAAAGATGTGATCTATGTCCCAGAAATGCAATTTACTGTTTTATACAGGAACCCTTTAGAAACTCTTGAATAATATTTCTGTACAGTAAACGACAACCAGCTGCTTTGTTCATATGCTACCATTCTAGCTTTGTATACCCAGTGTGCTGACATTAAAGTTGCTTTCCACTTGAGAAATTGGAGACTGGATTACTCTGGTTATCCCACAGAGAATATGCTGAAACCAAAGAGGAGATTTTCACTGAAAAGGTGAATCTAAACACACAAACAAATACAATTTGTGATGGCCAACAAAAGTTAAAGGAGAAATTCCTTTAACACATGCAGCTGCAATGGAATTTGAGTTCCTAAGCTTTCAAGTGGATTTTAAAATTCAGTACCTACTGGTCTTCTCTTCCTAAAGTGAATGCCATATCCTTCCTCTAATTTCATATAAAAGTCTAATGTGTGATGTTACTAATGTCTAACAGATGAAATCCTTTGTATCGCTGAATCTTTCTGCCTACCTGTATTCTTATTGCTATTATTTCTATTTTAAACTACAAAAGTAATATTATGTGACTGACATCGGAGAGCTATGAGAAAGCCTATTTGTATAGAGGAAACAATAGCAAAGCATATTTAAAACCTTTTAGAAACTTAAACCCTGAAGGCATTAAATCCTGATTATTTATGAAAGACTAGCTTTAGGCTCACTCAGCAAGTAACATTAGAATGTAATGGCAAGAAAGTAGACAGAAAACCTGTACAATTATTTGATTACCCCAGTTAAGGAGTCCTCATTTACTAAATTTGTAGTGCTGTAGGCCCTAAGAGAAACACATTAGATTTTGCGTTAAATACATTCTATAAGCTAACACAGTTCTCCATTCTTTTTACTAGTATAAGGTTGTTAGTACCCTGGGCAAATCGCTAAGCTTGCAAGTTGGTAAAACGGAATTGTACCCATTTGAATTTCATAATGAAACCAAGCAAGGCATTGTTAATATATGATTTGTATACACAATTAAATATTATGTTTGATATATAAATAGGTATACTCTTTAATGAAGTATTCATTTATAATATACTTATCAAAATAAAATATTGCTTGGTGGTGGTGGTGAATGCTCTTAATCCCAGCATTTGGGAGGCAAAAGCAGGGCAAGCTCTGTGAGTTTGAGGCCAGCTTGGTGTACAGAGCAAGTGGTAGGACAGGCTCCAAAGCTACACAGAGAAACCCCGTCTCAAATAACCAAAAAAAATTCAATGTTTATGAAAAGTTCTGTATATTTGAGAGAAGTAATGCATGTTATTTAAAATATAATCATTTTTATTTAGAAATAATTTGTGATCTATACCTTCAAGACATATTAATATTATGAGATAAATCATTTCCTAAAAAAACGTTTATTATTTAAGAATCCAGTAGTTTTTAAAAGCAAAGGCATTAGGATAATTTAATGATAGGTCAAATGGTTACTTGAATTTCTACATAAATAAAGCCGTGGTGTACTATCTTCTGGGCAATACAGTGTGATTGCAGTCCGTAACTCACAACATCTGAGATTACTGTACTGAGTCTGCACAATTATGGTTCTATCCACAACCAAATATTGATGGATAAGGGGCTTATGGAGCTATACCACTCACTGTTATACTGTATGCTTATTGATAGGTTTCAGATGATAGAAGAGCATTGCCTCTTTGTGTATCCACTAATGACTTCACCAGGCTCCAACACTCAGTCCCCATCCAATAATCACACAAATGGCCCCAAATAAACTGCGTATGCAATAAACCAAAGCTTATAAAGCTATTAAAGATTCTGGTAGGAAGGGGAAGGCATGATGAGGATAGAAGGGAGATAAGTGAATGTAGGCAGATAAATTAATATGAATATATTGCATGTATACTGAATGGTTCAAATAACAAAACACAAACTACATTATTGCGGCTTAGGGATTTCCACATTATTGCAGCTGCTTTAGAGAAAGCTGTGCACCCAAAGTGGTAGGCACAAAGGTGTTTAGGAATGTCCACATCTCCAAAGTCTTTATAAGAAATTGTGGACCCCAGTGGAGACTTATTTTGAATGCCATCAGCATCACAAGAGTTTGGGAATATGTCACATGACTCAGCAGCTCACTGCGTAATTTTGGGTTCCAGGAGAGTAGTCTCCCTGAATGAGAGTCGGGTCTATTAGAATGTGGGGAGTTCTAAATGTTTTGCATTGGTATTAGAGGAAGCTTCAGAGAGTTGGGGCGGGATTTAAATTCTGGTTTTCTCCCCAGATACATGGGAAATCATGCATGTAAGGAGTAGGGTTTTTCCACCTGCCACCAATGGTCTTGTCCTGCCACCATGCCAGCCCCAAATAATGCACAGAGACTCTGTATTTGATATAATGCTGTTAGCCAGGTACTAGTTTATTATAGGCAAGCTCTGTCTTAAGTATTAACCCATTTCTGCTAATCTATGTATTTTCACGTGGCCTTCTCTTACTGGGGAGGCAGCTGGCCTCCAGCTCTCTCTAGACTCTCCATCTTGACTCCTCCTTCCTACTTCCTATTTCCTCCTTGTCTCCTAGTCCCTCCTATCTTCCTTTCCTATTGGCCAACAGTGCTTTATTCATTAAACCAGTATGAGAAACATATACAGAATGACATCTCCCATCACATGCATCTCCTAGTAGCAGCAGTGTTATCTGTGCACCCAGCACGGGGGAATGGGAGACCTAAATTCTCATTAGGCTTACATCATGGTGGAGAGTCCTGTAACTTCTAAGACACAGTTAATATATGACCACAGAGAAATATTCAAGATACAGCATCTAGACCTAAATAATGATTCCAAATGGGAAACTATACCTCAACCCAAGGACTTAGTTCTACAGAGCATACTTCAGATTATCACCCAAGAAAGAGAACAAACTTAACTATAATTAAAACAAAATTACAAGAAAGTGAAACTTCAAGCAACTAACTCTATATTTAGAAGTCTTTGCAAGAACCAGAAACAAGACAAAAAAAAAAAAAAAAAAAAAAAAAAACAAAATCAAAAAAAGACAAAATGTATCATTCACAAGTATCACAAGTATTAACCCTATAATCATGGCATCCAATGAAAGGATTTGGAAAAACTTCCCCAGCAAACAATTCAAAAGGATTAAATATGTGTTCCAAGAATTATAAAAGATATGAACATATTTCAAGATAAGAAACTAAAGAGATCAATAAGAAATTTTTGTTCACGATATGAAATGAGAGATAATTGAAGAATAAAACTTAAACTGACACTCAAAGATCAGTGCCTTGTTCAACCATCATCACAGAATCAGCGATCATCAGAGAATCTTTCTCCTGTAGCTGTAGGGAAGAAATACAACCCACAACCAGATGTTATGCAGAGTAAAAAAGACCTTGAGACAGGTATGTTGCTGAGAGGAAACTCTATGAAAAAAAAAAATAAGTTAAGAGAGTATCCCTCCATGGGGAATGTGCTCCCAAAGTCCTTTTGTGCACCAAGGATACATCCTGGTTCCGTTGTCAGAGGTCCCTTAGACTGCCCAGGCCTTTATATTGAGAGGCAGAAGAGAGGGCCTAGTCCCTGCTCTAAATGACTTGACAGATTTTGTTGATCCCTCCTGGAAGGCATCACCCTCCATGTGGAGTGTGCCTAGGGGAATGTGATGGAAGGGTGGTAGGGGGGCTTAGGAGGGAGGGAAAGAGAGGAAGAGAGACGGAGGGAGGCAGAGGGCACTGGGATCGATATGTAAATTAAGAAAAATAAATAAATAAAAAAGCATACATTTGGGCCTACATTTCTATATCATTGCTCATCAATGAAAAAAGGCAGTGTTGTTTTTTGATACAACTATTGCCTATGAAACACAAACACGAGACTCAGAGCCCGTGTGGTAGGGAGTAGTGAAAGGGAGAGAGAATTGGGGGGAGAGAAAGTGGGGGGAGAGAAAGCAAGGTAAAAGAAGAGAGAGGGGAGCAGAGCAACAGCAAAAGAGGAAGGGAACAAGAGAGGAGAGGGAGAAAGAGCGGGGTTGGCTTGGCATGCTTGCTTTAACAGGGAAACTTGCACATGTCTTGCACATGTGTAACTGAGTCCCCTGTGCAGCCAGGTAATGGCAGCAAGGTAAGTCGCAACATAGAGATGACATGGCCATGAGCATCCTGCCCATCGTCAGGGTGCAGGGTGCGGGGTTAGCCGACTGCTGAGTTCCAACAGTCAGGAATGGAACTCAAACAAGGAAGGGACCTGGAAAAGGGAGCTGATGCAGAGGACATGGAGGGGCACTGCTTGCATGGCCTTACCAATAATGAACTGGGCCATCCATCCCCTGTCAATTATAGATTGAGAAAATGTTCTACAGCCTTTACTGCATTCCAAATATACTCAGACATTTTCTTAATGGAGCCCCCATTCTCTCAGATGATTTTAGCTTTTGTCAAGTTGACATTAAACTATGTATCACAGGACACTTAGTTCTAAATGGAATGTCCCCACAGGATTCCTCCCCTAAGAACTCAGAGAACCTTGAAGAAGTGGAGGAGGAAAGGGTGTTAAAGCCAGACTGGGTGGAGGCCACCGATATATGCCAGGAGCAAAAGTGGCATAAGCCTAAAGGATTGCCAGCTTTTTCTTATAATAGTACATTAAGTTAGGAGATAGCTACCTTAAATCCTAATCTCGGTTCTCCCCATCCCCAACTTCCTGAGAAATAGAATTTAGGTCTTACAAGAATGCAGTTAGGTAACCCTTCCTTATGCAGTTATTTAGCAACTCCAAAGACCTCTTCCTCTACTAACAACTTGCTTATCTGCATACCCTGCTCACCTTCAGTGACCTATAACGAAAAACACCAGGCGGTCCAATTATGAAAGACCTTCCTGCCTCTGATTTCCCACCTTACTTAGCTTCCCCACCCTAACCACTATATAACATGCTTGAGAAAAATAAAATTTTGCAGCTTGATCAGAAAGCCTATATTGCTGCCGGTTTTTTGTGTCTCCTGTCCCTTCATTCCAAAGCTTTGGGATTCAGGCATTCATTGCTGCCCCCACTGGTCAGGGCAGATTTACAAAGCAGTTAAATCAATGTGAACAAAGCTTATGTGAATTTACAGAGAATGAGGCGAAGGAAGGGCTTTCTGGCTCTGGCAGGTTTTCCTCTTTCTCTTTTCCTCTTCCTTGCTAAACCCTTAGATTACATTACTAATGCTGGTCCCAAAGGTCTATTTCTTCATTTGGTCACTAACTCATTCCTGAGAATAAACACCAAGGTTCAGCAATAAAATTTTTTTATTTGGCTATGACTACTAAGCTTCCAATCAGAACTGACCAACTTATTCTAACACATACCCCAACACACACTCTTTCCCTCTTACAGATCCACTTCTGAGAGACATCGGACAGTACCTGCTGTGTTTGTCAAATCCACAGTCAGCAGGCACCTCCCTGCATCCAAACCCCACTTGGTCTTTGTCTGGGTAACAAAACTCCTTTGTGCTGAGAACCTGGTATCTGGGTGTGTTCTGTGCAGATTCTGAAGTCGCTTGCATGGCCTCCATCAGAACCTCTGTGAATATATTATGGCCACCATTAACTTTTTTTGTTGTTGTTGTTGGATTCTGAGTGTGCAAATGAGAAGGTCTCTCTGATACTTGTGACTTCTCTTGGGTTCTTTTCTTTCTATAGGATTGTCTTCTTCGCCTTCATTGTGATAGTTTTTGCTTTATCTTATTATATTAATTAAAAAAAATGAATAAATGAAGGGAGGTAGGGAGTAAGGAAAGAAAACTGAGTCACTATGACGAACTGTTATTTAGCACTGCTGGAGGAAAGAAAATAAAGTTTTCCCCAACAGAATGACACTGAGTATATCAAGTACTCCAGGATACACCTCATGTTCAGCAGTAATGGACTCCACCAATTGTTTTCTTTCTTTTTTATGTGTGTGTGTGTGTGTGTGTGTGTGTGAGTGTGTGTGTGAGTGTGTGTGTATGTGTGTGTGTATGTGTATGGGTAGGTTGTTTTTTTTTTTTTTTTTGTATGTGTGTTTTGTTTGGGGTAATGTTTTATTTCATTTTTTTTTTGGTTGAGAAACAACTTGAAGTTTAGAGGGAAGGGAAGGGGAAATGATTTGGAAGATTATGGGGGAGGGGAAACATATGATCAAAATATGTTTAAATTTAAAAATTACTTCAAATTAACATTATATAGTGAAAAGAAAAGTTAAGCTGAAACAATATTAGAAACCAAAATATTAATAACCAAGCAGTCTCTGTGAAAAGTTTCAATAGTAGAATGGATCACATAAGAAGCAGAGAAGTGGGCATGGAGTACAACTTTGTGGGACTGGGTCATTCATTCACAGTCAGTAATAATATCGCAAAGAAATGCAAACCAAATAAGAGAGTACTGGGATACCATATAGAACCTAACCTTTTGATTATTCTGATTGAGTGATGTTCATAATGAAAGAACAATGAAATTGTTCTGAAGAACAATGAAAGATTCATGTAAATGGATGCAGTTGTAACACATTACAATGAATCAATGAATGAGGTAACCCAGACTAAAAGAACTAACATTGCCTGCTTTTCTCCCTCTTGTGCATCTTAGAATTTTATTTTTATATTTGTGCATGTAATTTTGGAATACCAGTAGCATCAAGGAAATTAAGAATGGAGTAGTTTTTAGATGGGTAAAGAAACACCTTAAGGGAAGAATCCAGGTGATAAAGGAAAATAACTGAGAGGGATGTTTAAATGAAGAGGGGAATGTAGGTTATGGCAGAGGATGGGGATTAAGTAAATCATAACTAATATCAAGTATGTCTTAAAAAGCACGTGTGTGTGTGTGTGTGTGTGTGTGTGTTACATTGGCTTTTAGTTACCCTTCACTGGAGATTATCCTTACCCCTGAATTTCAGCAATGACCATTAGAGCACAACATGCCTGCAAGCATAGTCGTGGCATACAATCTATGGAAGTACACAACTTCATTCTGCTTGGATCTAACACCTACTTAACAGGAGGAAACATTTGTTTGGTATTTATCTGCTCAAGAACAGAGAGTTAGGGAACACTGTCTCCAGAGGTGAGGTTTCTATTTTTTTTTCTAAATAGATATAATATCTGCTAGTCAGGTTTCTCCAGATTACACACACACACACACACACACACACACACACACACACACACACATACACACACACACACACACACACACATCTCATTTGATGGTATACATGGCTGTAGCCCAACTACTCCAACAATTTCTATCATCCAATGGAAAGTACAAAAATCAAATAAATTTTTTTTTTGATCAAAGGGAAAGAATCCTCAGCAACATGGTAGACAAACATGCCAATGAGATTGAGGCAAGCAGGGAGATGGAAGAGCTTCCTTCTTCTGTACTCTTACTAGTGGGCTGCTACCACAAGATATGGCCTGGATTTACAGTGGGTCTTCATAACACCAGTGAGCCAATCAAGATTACCCTCTCAGGCATGCCCAAGTGCTTGGGTTTTGATTATAGATCAAGTTGAAAACCAAGATTAACAAGCATAATATCAGAATGCCCTCTAAATCTCTCTCTCTGCCATTGTATTAAGACACATTCTCAGACCTCCTTAGTGATATTGATGAGGTATATGGTTGGTAACGTGTGATAACTCCAAACAGACAAAAATAGACAGAATCAGTGATTATTGGTGGGTTCAACCACAAATGAAACATCTATATCATACTTTCTCCCCAAGGCTCAGAGATCATAACAGAAGAAAAGGCAAAGGATTATAAAAGTGTGCAGTTGAAAAACACAAAAGCTAAATAGAGTGTTGGAATATGACAACATGTTGAACTCATGAACTTACAAATGCTATGGTTTTCCTGCAGAAGATTTGACAAAATGAAGCCACTCACACAGAATGGGAAAATTTCCTTGTTCCTCTAACCATCATTGAAAGATATGAAAGAGTAGATTGATTCTGGGGAAGGGAAAGCCATTATTTTAAAGAGTATGTGTCCTGGTAAATTTATTATGTACCAAGTATGGCAACACACCCAGAAATATACAATAGGTACACATTACAATCAATGGGTACTAAAAAATTGGAAATGAATTTGTCAAATAAGAAGGTTATGGACGATATGGAAGGATTCTAAGATGAATATATAGTGAACACATCAGATAATATTTTCAGAAAATGAATAAAAATAATTTTTTAAAGAGTAGTAAAATGTGTAACACTATAAATAAAAGATCCAGAGACTAACATTGGGGTTCAAGATTCAAGACAATGATCAGAAAAGCAAAGCAGCTGACCACTAGCTCTTAACTCTAGCTCAGGCTGAAATAGCTGGTCCATGTGCTTTCCACCAAGCTTTAGACTTGTTCCCATCTGCTCACGATGGCTGGAGAGAATCCTGAGACTGACTACTGAAGATTCTGTACTAACTTTTATATCTCTCTAGTGCTGGGATTAAAGGATCATTTTTGTTTGAGCTATTTCTCTTAGCACTGTATCAATTTCATATAGTCAGTGAGGCCTTGAACAAACAGAGATTTGTCTATCTTTTAATCTGAGTTCAGGGATTAAAAATGTGTGCTACCACCTTTTATATCTATGGCTGCTGGGATTATATATCTGTAATGTCTGACATCTATATATTGTAACTAACTTTGTTTCTCTAAATTTTTCAGGCAAGTTTTAATAAATAATAAATAATGTATCACCATAAAATGATTCTACTAAAATATAGTTCAAAGTTGGTACTTATTCAAGGATATTAAGGTAATTAGAACTGAAAAAATTAATTTATAGTTGATAGTAGCAAAAAAAATTCTGTTTAAAAACCATGAAGAAAAAATTAAACAAAAAAGTAATCATGTAGAATGGGGTTCCATTATAAGTTTAAACCTTGTTTCAATTTTAAATAAAAAAAGGAAAAACAAAAGCAAAAACCAACAAAAAATGAGTTTAAACAACAAAGCTAAAGAACATAAAGCAGACATTGTGCTTTTTTATTTTTATTTAGTACTTAACATATCCTCTTCAATGTATAAATTTCCTGCAATTAAATACATATAAGTAACAATAACTGAAACCCATTCAAATATTGCTTAGGACAATCTTTTACATTTTTAGCTGCTCAAAATACATTTTACTGTATATCATTCAACATTATTTTAAGAACATTTTCAGTCATTTAAACAAATGTGTTAAGAACCATTATTTATTCTCACATTTTCCATATTACTCACAAAGAAACAGATTGTAGCAATACAATCCTGTGTATGTGACAAAGCAGACTCCTCCTCCTTATTAAACACAAATCTTCACTCTTCATGGTCTGCTTTGGTCCCAGATCTTCCTTATGTTCCTGAAGTAGCTTCACTTACTTGGAAGTCTTATTGTCCTTGAAGACTTAGTATGAAAACCTCCTTGTCAAATGGAAAACAATTGAATTCCAACGCTATAGCTATTAGTCCCAAGATCTGGTGTTATATAATAATTCTTCTTCCTGTTTTCAACCTTCAAAGTGTCTTACTGTGATTTAGTAACAATCATGTCTGGATTATTTCTCTCTGACCTGACCCTTTCAAATTTATGTTCCCATATCCTGTATCAATCTCAGCTCAAAGAGCTGTAGTTTGAAATTCAGCTAGTGTTTCCAGCCTTTACCACATTACAGATATGTAAATCCAAAATACCATGAAAACGAACTAAGAACATGTTTAATTACAAAAATTAGTTTATTGGGCATATTTCATAATAGATAAACAATTTAACCAAATTTTAGTTATTATTTATCATTCTATTTTCTCCTTGTATATATCACTTGAATTATATATAATGCTCTATACTTGTTAAAAAGAAGTCAATGAAAACTAAATTGAAGAAGTAATCATTTCACTTCTCAAAGAGGAGTATCCATCAGACTGCATTCTTTTTTATGATTTTTTAAAATTTAAATTAGAAACAATCCTGTTTGACATGTCAATCCCAGTTCCCTCATCTTCCCCTCCTCCACTGCCCCTCATCAACCCCCATCTCATCCCGTTTTACTCCCCAATAAGGGTGAGGCCTTCCACAAGTGATCTTCACCGTCTGTCATATTTGGAGCAGGTCTTAGGCCCTCCTGATGTGTGTTTAGGCTAAAAAAATTTCCTATACACTAGGGAACATTACTGATCCACTACTGGAGATCCCATAGATTTCTCAGTCCTCCTAACTGGCACCCACATTTAAGGGTTCTAGGTTGGTCCTACGTGATCATTCTGGGGTCCACGAGCTCCACCTTGTTCAGATCAGCTGTTTCTGTGGGTTTCTCTAGCCTGGTCTTAAACTCTTTGCTCATCTCTCTCTGCAACTGGATTCCAAGAGTCCAGCTCAGTGTTTAGCTGTGTGGGTGTCTGCTTCTGTTTCTGCTCTAGAATGGCATATAAGGAAGTCATCAGTCTCATTATCGGGGAAGGGCATTTGATTAGATTCTTAGTTAAATTCTCAAAATGTCAGAAATGACCACTGAACACACTTAAGGATTGTTCTCAAGGAACGATAAGTTATGAATTGCATTCATGAGACAACACTTTATATAGAGATTAAGAGCATTACCTCAGCCATAATCAAGAAAGTAGCAAAATTATCAATGTGAGGAATACTATAGACAATTATTTGACATGATTTTTTTTGTTTGTTTTTTACTTTTTATTGACAGGATAATGAGTATACAAGTAACCTCATTAAATAGAAAACATTTAACCTAATTTACTATTCATTGTTGCTGCTGAAAGTTATATCTTTATTTCTTTAAAGTCGGCAAGTTTACAAATAGGTTCTAACAAATTTTATTTAGTGAAAACTTAAAGATTATAATGTGATGCACTAAAATATTATTTTTAAATCAGGGGAAGCTTTTCTTATCTAAAATAGTCTCTGAATTCATAGCATTACTGTTGATTAAAATATTCTTATAGGATCACTAATCCCTGTTGAATTCCTCATATTTATAGAAGAAAATGTGTGGACCACAATAGGCATCTATTATTTAAGGTCACACCTTAAAATAAGACCCTGAGAAATCATGAAAAATCTTGAAAGTGGAAAAAAGTGTCTGAAACTGTAAATGGTGGGGTTCTTCATTAATCATTATGCAAGTGTAAGAGCTGATAGAAACTGAAAACAGCTTATTAATCCATTTGTAAGTTCATAGGGCAGAGGAGTTCATGTTTGCTGGATAAATAATGACTTTATCAGGCATTCCTCTATCTTGAAAAAATGTGCAAATCAGATCAAATGTCAATAAAGGGCAATTTTTTTAAGTACTAATTTTAGAAATTAAAGTAAGGAGCAATAACCTTGTAGTCAACATTACCTGCTGACTATAAAAAATTCATATCTAAAATATGATTAGGCATGATAAAACTTTTTTCCAAAATTGTTAAAACAACAACTGGATATATCACTCTTAAATAAGGAAAAACCAACCAACAAACAAAAACAAACCAAAATAAAACAAAAAAAAAAGAGTAGAGTCTAGGGAAGTGAAACAAGAAAATAAAAAAATATTATCTACCTTATTCTTGATTAATGATTTTAGACTCGTCTGATATTTGTATTGGGACAACTTAGCTTTTCTCAAGTCAATAACTTTTTCTAGGAGGTAGTCTTTGTCTACTCATGCAACATGTGATGCAACATCATTACATCCAATTGGTAAAAAGGTCTCCTTCCTGTCATGAAGACAAAAGCATTTGATCTAGGCATGTGTGAAGTTTGCTTCAAAGTTTACTGAAACCCTAACCAACCCCTATATATCTTTCTGCTGACAACAATGTCTTTTACTTTCACAGAGTCCAGCAGCAATGTTTGAGGTTAAACATGGGCAATATAATCCAAACTGTCTTTAAGAAAGCATGTGTCCTATAGGTTCCAATCCCAGTGATCTGAAAAGTTAGAATGCTAAGTACAAGACATAAAATTAAATGAAGTTTAAATGTTCAAAATTGCTTATCTATACACTTTAACAATATTTAAATACATAAATTAGAAATTCTGATTGTTTTAAATATCTCTACATTTAAATAATTTTCAATTTTGACTAAACAAAACAAAAGTTTTAGTTTAAAACTTGGGCTTTTGTACATTTGTAACCTTATATATTGAGTCCTCTGTGCCAGGATGTATCTAACTAAACCTACTAGAACAATGAGTAAAGTTGGCTCAATTAAAAAATAGAAATAAATTTCCATGGAAATAGAGACCTACATAAACACAAATATTGTGGTTTAATAAGGATCAGGATAAGCAAACAGGCTGAATAGATGTTTATTCAGGGAGAAATAACTTACAACCTAGACAGCAGCAAGTTCCACTGGATGCTCTCTTCACTACCCACCAGCAAGCGAGCGTTCCCCAATACAGCGAATATCCCACTACACACAAATGTTAAAATAATGCCTTATGAACAATGTTGTTGCAGTGAATACAAATGACATAATGACTTGCCATTTACTTAATTTTTCCTATTAAATGTTTGATATGAATGTTAGGAGTGTTTTTTCTAATGATTCATTAGAACAAATTTTATAACCATAAGTTAGAATTATGATTAAAGGATTATTATAAACCAGATGTTTATTCACAAAAAATGAAGTTTGCAGCGACAAATAAGAAAATAAGGTCAAAAAGGGAGCTCATGCATACATAATCGCCTATAAATATCATTGAATAGAGGTTAACAATTCTGATAAAACTTATATAATAAGCTCTTTTTAAATATACAAATGTATTTAAACTTAAAAATATTTTCATATCTTTAAGACTTTGGAATAATTTTAAGTAAAACCTTTTTGATATTGTTTGGATTATAATGAAGTTACATACCTATAAAATATGAGTATACTTCATAGGGATTTACTATGTATTTCTGAAATTTTCTGGGTTTTCTTGCTCTGACAAAGACATTTATAATTATAATATTTATAAAAGTTATTCAACACTTTAGCCATAAGAAACATGCCTTAAAATATTTTTTCTTGAGCCATAAATGCCAAATATTTGAAGTTTATCAGGAATATTAATAATGTAAAATTTATTCTGAACTGAACACTTCTAGTTTACAGATGACTCTTCATAAATAAGGTCTAAGTGAAAACTGATATTTTTTATCTGCTGGAATTGGCTTGTGGTTTGTAAAGCAGCTTACATAAACCAACCTAAAATTCTTCTGTCATCTGCTAGAATAACAAGCATGTTTTCACACGTTGAATGTTTTAATCCTATTTGTCAGGTTGTTAGCTTGTGTTTCCAAATCTCTGATTTAAACTGGCCCACAAATCTCTGGTTAACTAAAGTCTAGAAAAAGGAAATGAGTTCCTGTCACTAGGCTGTTAAAAGGTCAACAAGAATGACAGATTCACCATCTCAATTGCAAATTTCCAGCTAAAAGCTAACTGATGTCAAGATTAAGTCAAAGCTGAGACCTTATGATAATAAACAGATTGTCATGGAAGCAAAGGAGAAAACAGATTGGAATGGGAAGCAGGCCTATGAATCTGGCCATATGGAAATTGGAGGAGAGAGAATGCAAAAATGAATGAAGTGGGGAGGGAGGGAGATTCAGAGCAGGATACACAGAAAGAAAGACACAGACACAGAGAAAGAAAAAGGACAGAGAGATGGGCATAGTGATGGTGATAGATGATGATTATGATGATAGATAGATGATAGATACATAGATGATAGACAGATAGACAGACAGATAGATAGATAGATACACAGACAGAATTCCGTGGGCCTTGAAGAACTCAGCCTTGACAAGCTCACATTAAATTATGAGAGTTTGCTAATCAGTATGTAGCAGGGCAAAGGAGAGGGACCCCACTGTAGGTAAAGAAAGAAAAAAAATGGGTGTTGGAGAAAATGAGATATTAAAGATGTCTATTTTTCCATTTTTCTTAATAATTTTTGTTTCTGTACTGAGTATGTGGGTAGCATAAACAATAAGATCAAATAGAAACAGATGATAGAAACAGCAATGCTGCATTCCTTATTCAACAATTAAATAACACTGATGGTTGAGGTGCTGAGTAAGAAGTCCATCAATATGTAAACTTTTATCGAAAATACTCATTGGGTGTCTTAGTTTTGGTTACAATTTCTATGAGAAAACACCATTGCCAAGCAATGTGGAGAGGAGAGAGTATATTTTGCTCATAGCTCCAGATACCATTTCATCATCAAAAGCAGTAACGGTAGGAACTCAAGCAGGGCTGGAACCCAGAGTGAGGAACCTATGCAGACGTCACAGTAGAAGGCTGATTACAGGTTTACTTCTCATTGTTTTTTCATAACCCTAAATTACCAGCCTGAGATGGCCTCACCAACAATAGGCTTGGTCCTTCCAATTCATTTAGTAAATCAGAAAATGCCTTACACACTTGCCTATAGCCTTATCTTATGTATGTATTTTCTCAATTGAGACTCAGTTCCCTGATGACTCTAGCTTGTTTCAAGTTCACATAAATCTCATCAGAACAGACATTGAGAGAACTAATATATAAAATTTGTAAGAACTCATAAATAACATTAGAAATAACATGAAAAAAATGAATGGAAGAAATCATTGCAAATGAATTTTTATACATTCTCAGAACTGTAGAAGTATCCTAAAATGAGTATTGTGTATAAGTATGTATTTTTGTTCACATATATACATATATATGTACATATATAAAATAAATATATGCAGTTAGATAAATATAATGGATATAAAAGACTAAAAGTGTATTGACATATATTCACGTAAAAGTATGTATAAATATACATTGTGTACATATGCTATACATATAAATATTTAAAAATATACATGTGTTTTATATTATCTTCCACCCTCTTTTCTAGGCAATTGAAAGAAATTGGAGAAGAAAAAGTAGAAAATACTACTCATACCTGTGGAATTTTCATTATCATGGTAAGCCTAAAGATGATGAAGGCTGTTTTAGAACATAGTTACTCTAGTAGTAATTTGCATTTCATGCACATGTGTGTGAATACGTTGAAGTACATGCATGTGTTGGTATTTGTTGAACAATATTTAAAATAGATTGGATGAGTTAAGATAATATTTTTTGCAATGATCTACAGGAGAGTGTAATGAGAATTTTGATGACTAACTTAAAAAGCCAGGAAATTATGAACTGTATGTTATAAAATTATGAGAAAAGTAAGAATGAATAGGAATCAATGCCATTTTGTTTTCTAGTTTATTACTCATGGCTTTTGTTTTCCTTTTAAAAGATTTTTTACAAATGCATATAGAGTATTTATGATATATCTCTCCTCCAACTCTATCCATGTTTGTACTCTCCAAGTTTTAAATTGTTGAATATATATATACAACAAAATGTTACTGACATGTATATAAATAATTTAGGATTGACCTCTTGGGGTAGCCTCTTCAGGTAACATACACATTACAGAAACCTGAGCCTTATCCCTCAGCATCCACTGACTGCATATAGCTCTTGTATTGTGGTTTAATAAGGATCAGGAAAAACAAATAGACTGAATAGATGTTTATTCAGGGAGAAATAACTTACAACATAGTTAGATGAACACCAGCAGGTCCCTTGTCCTAAGAATGCCTCCAAATGCTCTCCTGTACCTGTGCTGCAAGCAAGAAAGTGCTCCCAGGCCCCTCCTCAGATTTAGTTCCCCCAGGTAACTTCTGCTCCTGTCCCACCCCAACGGTCATGGTCAGGACAAAAGTCTTGCAGTTAATATTTAATACTCAAGCACTGTGGTATCTCAAACTTATCTTTGGAAATTATAAGCAGCAGTGCATTGAACTTTAAAGAGGGAAAGAGAAAGAGTTTAGAATTGTGGAGTTATTCGTACTTCATTTACCATGAGAAAATTTTGTTGTCCTTTGATTGAAGTAAAATTATGAAAATTATAATTTAGTCAATTATGTGTCAATAATGTTTACAACTTTTTCTGTACTAGATATATTATGAATGAAAAAGTCAGGTTATTCTGTTATGATTTAGACATGATGCTTATGAATCATTAGATATAATGCAATTGAATAGGCAGATTTAGATTTTGATATAACAAAAGCCACTCAAGACATCTCAGATTAATTTTAAAAGGCCATTTTATCTTGATTCATCCTCTCCTTTTGCAGGAAATGCTGTAGCCACAAGAGCATATGCATTATCGAGCCTGCTTGTGAACTTTCCTTGAAAAGTTGGCTCAGGTGTGTCGGCATCGAGCAATGCACTATCCCCTAATGTTCTTTATTACAGAGGCTGGTAAAAAAGATGGGTAAAGTTGTTTTTGCCTCCAAACTACCTAAAACAGGACATACATGATAGAATGTGTGCTTCCCATGGACGTGTTAGCCTGGTAGGTTGAAGAAGTCTACCTAAGAAAGATACAGTCATCTGTCCTGTAGCAGAAGTACAGGTATTTTTTAAATTATATTAAAAAGGGGGAATTTATAGGTGCCCAAAATGATGGCTACCCTCCATCTTGGCACAAGGACAAAGAGATCAAAGCTGTCAGAAGGTCAGAAGACCTAAAGGTCAAAGGTGGGTCTACAGAACAATGTTTTGGCCATCTTTGTCTAAATAACAACAGACCTGAATCTGAGGTGTGGCTACTCCTGACTCTGTTACGGCCAAGGAGGAGAAGTTGAATCTGAGGTACAGACATAGGGCTGCTCAGCTGGTTCTGTTTGCAGCCCTGCAAAGACTGCTCCTGACATTCTTGAACTATGGGTAGGGTATTAAGAAACTTTTCCATGCATATGAAACTCTGATGTACAATTCTGCAGGTTTGTTTTAGAAAACTGTTTTTGTGATTTCTTGGACACACCTTTCCATTCATGACTAGAGCATACTTTCTTTCAGAAGGCATTCTGGCCCTTTGGTTCTCATTATCTTTCTGTCCCTTTTCAAGGGTGTTGTCTGAGTCTTGATTGTAGAGGGTATATTATACATGTATCAATTTTGTTACTCAGTTTTGGATGTTTTAAGCAACCTCTTTTTGCTGCAAAATGATGTGCCTTTGATGAATACCAAAAACTACACTTACCAATGGGTATAGGGATAAATATTAGAATACAGTTAGAAGTCATTTTATCTAGAAAAATAGTAGAAGTAATTTCTCCTCTATGGTATATTTCTATTGTAATGATGGATATTTGATAATTTTATCACACGATGGTTGATATTCTGGCTGGTTTTTGTCAATTTGCAACAAATTAAACTCATTTTACCTCAATGGGGCCTCTGTTTTCTTCTCTTGATATATGATTGATTTAAGAGAGCTCTGCTCACTGTGAATGTAGCCATCCCTGGGAAGGTGGTGCTAGGTGCAATAAGAAAGCAAATTCTGTTTGTCTTTCTGGGTAGGGTTTACCTCATTCAGGATGTTTTTTTTTTCTATTTACATCTACTTGCCAGCAGATTTCAAGGTGTGAGTTTTTAAAAAAAATCTTTGAGTAATAATCCATTGTATAAATGTACCATATTTTCTTTATCCATTCCCTATTGAGGAGCATCTAGTTTGTTTCCAGGGTCTGGCTATTACAAATAATACAGCTATGAACATAGTTAGTCAAATGTGGTGGTAATATGAGTGAACATATTTTGGGTATATGCACAAGAGTGGTAATGCTGGGTTTGAGGTAGATTGAGTCCCAAATTTCAAACATAGTACATACTCGCTAATAAGTGTCATTAGATATAAAGTAAAGGATAATCAGCCTACAAACCAATAGCACTAGAGAAGCCAGGAAACAGGGAGAATCCTAAGAAAGAAACACATGGGTCCCCATAGGAAGTGGAAATAGATAAAATCTCATGGGTAAACTGGGTGCCTGGAAGGAAGAGAAGAGTTATAGGGAAGTGGGAAGAGGAAAAGGGAGGAGGAGGAGAACATGAGGAATCTGGAACATCAAGTTGAGGGAAGGACAGAGAGGAAGAGCTAGGAAAGAGATACCTTGGTAGAGAGAGCCATTATGGGGATAGGGAGAAGCCCAATGCTACAAAAATTCCCAGGAATCCACAAGGACAATCCCAGCTAAGAATCTAAACAATAATCAGATTGATTACTACCTTAACTGTCACCATAGAACTTTCATCCAGTAACTGATAGAAGCTGATGCAGAGATCCACAACTAAGCAATGGGCCAAGCTCTCAGAGTCTAGTCAGAAAAAGGGTGGATAATATAACCAAATGGGTCAAGACTGTGATGGGCAAACCCACAAAAACAGCTGATCTGAGCAAGGGCAAGCTCACTAACTCAAGACTAACAGCTGGGGAATCTCCATAAAACTGAACTAGGACCTTTGAATGTGTGTGAACCTTGGGTGGCTTAGACAGGACAGTTTGTGGGGCCATTAGCAGGAAAGCTAGTATTTATACTTAGTGCAAGAACTGGCTTTTTGTTGTCCATCCCATGTGGAGTGATACCATGTTCAGCCTAGATAAGTGGGGTAAGGAGGAACTTTGTTCTGTTTCAAGTGATGTGACAGACTTTGTTGATTCCCCATGGGAAGTCTCACCCTTCTGAGGTGTAGAAGGGTGGTAGAGTGGCGGTAAGGGAGAAGGTGGAGGAGGGGCAGACTGGAGGCAGAGGGAACTGAGATTGGTATGTAAAATAAGATTGTTTTAACAAAGAAGAAAGCAATCTGAGAAATCCAGAAGAAAGGCAGTATACAGAACTCCTTCCTAAACTACATAAATTCCTGCCTTAAGGTTCTGGCCCAGTTTGAGTCCCTACCATGACTTGTAGCAGTGTTGAAGTATGACCTTAGTGTTGTAGGAAGAAACAAAACTTCACCTCCAAAAATTGCTTTTGGTCATGGTGTTCTGTGACAGCAAGAAAAATCCCAACTCATACAAATGACTGCTCTTTTGTTGAGCAGGCCTTAAGTTTATTTAGACAACTGTTTGTTTCAAGATGCAAGTGCTGTTACTACACCATTGATGATGACACCAGTCAGTCAAGACTGTGGTTCATAGACTTTGAGCTAAACAGCACTATTGATTACTTTTTCCCTTGGCATCTTGCACAGCTTTTTCTGTCCTATGAAATCATGTCCTCATGAGGAGGCTTCTAGCTCAGTACCAACTCTAATCCCCAAAGTATTTTGAAGTGATTGGTGTTTCAATAACAGGATCTTACTCTGATGTCCTAGGAGACCACTAAGGGTAATGACATTAACCTTTTTGTCAATTGTTTGGTAGGGACTCTCAGACACCCTCAATAATAATTCTTAGGAAGATATCGTTACCCTAGCTATTGTCCCCATGGAAATAGAATACAGGTGTTTGTGAGCTGGTCTACTTCAAGATTACCAAAAGCTGGCAACCAGTGAGAAATCTTGTCAGAACCATAAAAGATTTATATCTGAATAGAGTCAGGAAATGTTAAGAGTTGATGATGGTGTTTTACACCAAACTACTTTTACCTTTGAAGAATTACACAAATAATTAGTGAAGTTTGTTTAAATAGAAACTTTGTAAAGTTTCTATTTAAATGTATCATCTTTTTCCTTTTCATTCTATGTAGACTATGTTTCAAAATTTATATATTAAAATTATATATGCATATTTTAATTTAAATTTGAAACAAAAACTCTTTTACATGTTAATTCCAGTTCCCTCTCCCTCCCCTCCTCCTCTTCTCCCCCACCAACCCCCTATCATATCCTCTTTTTGCTCCCCAGGGAAGGTGAAGCCTTCCATGGGGTATCATCAAAGTCTGTCATATTATTTGAATGTTATCTATTCCTATGAAAACTATTTACATCTAAAAGTTATTTATTGTTAACATAAGGCTTTTTTTAAAAAATCAAAAATCTTTCTGTTTATTTTCAGACTTGTTTGATTTTACTTTTTATTTTTGTTTAATTTCTGAACATAGGAACATAGAGATCCCAGAGGAACAAATGCAAATACACTTAAACAAAAAGCTTCATTATAATTAAATTTGCATATCAGAAATATCACTAAATTAAAGAATGAAATGTTTCTCTCAAAAATTTATGGAGAAATGCCAAACTACTTCTGAATCATGTTGATTAAAACATGATTAATATGATAAAAACAAAGTGTCAGTGTGCATTCTTTGGTGAATAGCACTTAAAATCTCCAAATTCTAACAGCTTTTCTTAGCTTCTAAATACTATCCTTGAGATAAGAGTATATAGCGCTTATGATACTAACAATAAATAGGTGATTAAGACTGCCTAAGGAAAACAGTTGTTCCTTTGTAAAACAATTAACTATACAGTGTCTTTCAAAGATTTTATTGTAAAGACAAAATTTTCCAATTATTAAGCGTAGTTTTTTTTTTTTTTTGTTTTTGGTTTTTTTTTTTTTTTTTTTTGAGAAATGTATTCTTTCTTCTATTTAAAAATACATTTTCCAGCTTAGTGTTTAGCTGTGGGTTCAGCTGAACAATGAGCCAAACTCATGGAATCTAGTTGCAGATAGAGAGGAATGATGAACAGAGGCTGATGAAAGCCAAAGAAACTGCTGACAAGAGGGGGGAGCTCATGTACTCTAGTCTAATAGCTGGGAAACCAGCGTAGGAATGATAAAGACTTCCTGAATGTGGTATTAGTTGGGTGGCCTGTGCAGTCTATGGGGCCTCTTGTAGTAGATTAATATTTATCCCTAGTATACAAATGCACTTTGGGAGCCCACATACAGGGATACTCTCTCAGCCTAGACACAAGGGGCAGGGGCTAGCCCTGCTCTAAATGATATGAATGATATGACAGACTTTGAAGGCCTCACCCTTCCTGGGAGCAGAAATTGGATGGGATAGGAGTTGGTGGGAGAACAGGGGAGGATGAGATGGTGTGGGACCTGGGACTGATATGTAAAACAAGCTTGTTTCTAATTTAAATATATATATATATATATATATATATATATATATATATATGAAAATATGCTTCCCCTTACCCTTTTTTAGCTTGCTGGGCTCGCTGCTCCAGGTGAGTATTGAATCAGAGTGTGGGTCCAACAACCCCTTCACCCCCGTTGAACTTCCAGGGTCTGTGCTAAGTACACTAGACCATCCTATCCATGCTGGACTACATTAAGGCCATACTCACCTGATCTTTTGACCCCATTGTCTGCACTCTGCCAGAAAAAGGACCTCCAAGAGAGCTTGAATCATCCAAACCCACCTACAACCACCAGAAGAGGATGAGAGAGAGAGAGAGAGAGAGAGACCACAAGCCCCAACTGGAAACAAGCAATGGTAAGGTGGCAAACTAGAAAATACTCAACAATAAAAAGACAACTATGATACCACCAGACTCTAGTGACTCTAAACCAACTAGACCTGAATACACCAAAGCAGATGAAGCAGAAGAGAATGACTTAAAAAATTCATAAAAATGGTGGAGGCCCTCAAAGATGATATGAGAAAATCCCTTAAAGAAACAGAAGAAAAAACAATAAAAATAATGGAAGAAGTAGAGTGAAAGACCAAGCAAAAACAAAAAAAAAATCCTTAAAGAATGTAAGGAAAGCCAAGATAAAAAAAAAAAAAAACAAGCAGATGAAGGAAACAATGCAAACAGTTTAATACCTGAAAACTGAAATAGAGACAATAAAGAAAACACACACTGAGGGAATTTTGATATAGAAAAACTGGGTAAATGATTAGGAACTACAGATGGAAGCATAACCAACAGAATACAAGAGCGCAAAGAAAGATTCTTAGGGGCTGAAAATAAACTAGACAAAATAGATTCATGGACCAAAGAAAATCTTAAATCTGACAAATCCTTACCACAAAACATCCAGGAAATGTGGGACACCATGAAAAGGCCAAACCTAAGAAAATCAGGCATAGAAGAAGGTGAAGAAGCCCAGCTCAAAGGTGCAGAAAACATATTCAACAAAATCATTGAAGAAAACTTTCCTAATCTGAAGAAGGGCATGCCTTTGAAAATACAAGAAGCATACCAAAAACCAAATACACTGGACCAAAAAAAAAAAAAAAAAAAAGTCTCCTCACCACATAATTAAAGCACCTAACATACAGAATAAAGAAAGAATATTAAGGGTAGTGAAGGAAAAAGTCCAAGAAGTAATATATAAATGCAGAACTATATTAAAATTACACCTGACGTCCTTATGGAAATTCTCAAGGCCAGAAGTTCCTGGATAGATTTAGTACAAATACTAAGAATCCAGGGATGCCAGCCCAGCCTATTATACCCAGCAAAACTCTCAATCACTATAGACAGAGAAAACAAGATATTCAATGAAATATACAGATTTCCGCAATACATATCCACAAATCCAACGCTACAGAAAGTTCTGGAAGGAAAACTTCAACCCAAGGAAGTTAACTACACTCACAAAGACATAGACAACAGATAATTCTAATTCACCAGAATTCAGAAGAAAAAGGGGGGCAAATATACTCACAGTACCACCGCCAAGAACAAATCGAAAGAAAACAACAATTGACAATCTAAGTTCCTTACTTTCCCTCAATATTAATGGTCTTAACTTGCCTATAAAAAAAAGACACAGGCTAACAGAATAGATATGAAAACAGAATCCATCATTATGACAATGTACAAGAAACATATCTAAGCTTCAAAGACAGACATACCTCAGTGTAAGGATTGGGAAAAGATCTTCCAATCAAATGGATCCAGGAGGCAAGCAGGTTTAGCTATCCTAATATCTAAGAAGTTAGATTTCAAGCCAAAATCAATCAAAGAGTTGAAGAAGATAATTTCATATTTATCACAGGAGAAGTCCATCAGTACAAAGTCATATTATGAACATTTGTACCCCAAATACAATGACACCCAAATTAGTAAAAGAAATGTTACCAAAACTCAAAGCTCACAAAAAACCTCACACACTAGTAGTGGGAGACTTCAACACCCCACCCACACCACTAGACAGGACCACCAGACAAAATCTTAAAAAAGAAACAAAAAGCTAACAAAAATTATGTCTCAATTGGGTTTAACAGAAATGTATAGAATATTCCATCCAAACACAAAAGAATATAACTTTTCCTCACTCCACATGAAACCTTCTCTGAAATAGATCACATACTAGAAAACATAAAAAAAAAAAAAAAAAAAAAAAAAAAAAAAAAAACCTCAATAGATACAAATAATTTGGAATAGCCCCATATATCTTATCAGACTACCATACTTTAAAGTTGGATTTCAACAACAACACAAATTGCAGAAACCCTACAAACTCATGGTAACAGAAAAATGTACAATCCCACCATTCCTGGATCAAGGCAGATATAATATAAAAGCTTTCCTAGAATTCAAAGAGAATGAAAACACAGCATACCTAAACTTATGGGACACATTAAAAACAGTGTCACAAGGAATGTTCATTGCACTAAGGGCTCATATGAAGAAAATGGAGGATAGTCATATTAGAGTATTAACAGCACAATTGAAAGCTCTAGAACAAAAAGAAAGAAACTAACCTGAGAAGAGTAGACGCCAGGAAATAAATTTGAGGGCTGAAATTAACAAAGTAGAAACTAGGAAAAGAATACAAAGAATCAATGTAACAAAGAGTTAGATTTTCAAAAAAATCAGGAAGATAGATAAACCTTTATCCAAACTAACAAAAAAGCAGAGAGATAACATGCAAATCAACAAAATCAGAAATGAAAATGGGGGCATAACAACAGACATTAAGGAAATCCAGACAATTATCAGGTCATATTTTGAAAACCTGTACTCCACAAAATTTGAAAAGGTAATGGACAAATTTCTGGATAGCTATTACACATCAAAATTAAATAATAAACAGATAAGAAACTTTATTAGACCTATTACCCCTAATGAAATACAAACAGTCATCAAAAGCTTCCCATCCAAAAAAAGCCAAGGGCCCGATGCCTTTGGTGCAGAATTCTACCAGAAATTCAAATAAGAGCTAATACCAACACTCCACAAGTTGTTCCACAAAATAGAGGCAGAAGGTCCATTACCAAACACTTTTCAGGAGGCTACAATTACCTTGGTACACAAGCCACACAAAGCCACAACCAAGAAACAGATCTACAGAACAATATCTATCATGACGTATATATACTCAATAATATACTGGCAATTAATCTAGAGACAGGAGAGAAGCCCTAGTCCCTACTTCACAGGACCTGTCAGGTCTACATGACCCCAACTGGCACTCCCCTATATATGGAATTGGAGTGGGGGGATGGGAGTGGAGGGTGTTTAGAGTGCATGTGAGAGGGCAGAGAGGGTAAAAAGGGAGGGAAGGAGCGAGGGAGGGCTGGGGGGAGGGAGCGAGGGAGGGAGGGGGGGAGAGGGAACTGGGATCGACAAGTAAAATAATATATTAAACTAAAAAAAAAAAAAAAATGCTTTGACTCCAAAATTTAAGTTGAAGGACAAGTTACTGGGGAAAAGGATTTCTATTTTTGTTTCCACAGAAAATGAAAATATGTGGATTCCTTCCAGACTACCCAGGTACAACATGAATGATCTTAGGGTAACAATTACCAAAGAAGTGAAAGACCTATATAGCAAGAACTTTGTGTCATTAAAGAAAAAAATTAAAGAAGATACAGATAATGCAAATTTCTCCCATACACTTGGATAGGTAGGATAAACATAGTAAAAATATCAATTTGGCCAAAAGCAATCTACAGATTCAATGCAATCCCCATCAAAATTTCAGCACAATTCTTCACTGACCTTGAAAGGATATTACTCAAATTTATGTGGAAAAACAAAAGACTCAGAATAGCCAAAAACAACCCTGTACAATAAAGGAACTTCAGGAGGCATCATCATCCCTGACTTCAAGCTCTACTATAGAGCTATACTCAAGAAAACAGCTTGGTACTTATTGCAGTTTAATAAGGATCAGGATAGATAGGCCAAATAGATGTTTTCTCAGGGAGAAATAACTTACAACCAAGACAACTGAACACCAGCAGGTTCTACCGGATGCTCTTCTCTCCACATCCAGCCAGTATGAGAGCATTCCCAGGCTCCTCCTCAGACCTAGTTCCACAAGTCACTTCTGCCCCTGGCTCCAGCCCCAATGGGCGTGGTCAGCGCCACAGGTATTGCAAAAAATTAGACAGGTAGATCAATGGAATCAAATCAAAAATCCTGATATTAACCCACACACATAGGAACACCCAATTTTTGACAAAATAGCTAAAATCATACAAAGGAAGGAGAAAAACACCTTCAACAAATGGTGCTGGTACAACTGGATTATGGTGTGTAGAAGACTGCAGATAGAATTGTGTCTATTGCCTTGTACAAAACTTAAGTCCAAATATAGCAAAGACCTCAACATAAATCCAGCCATACTGATCCTTTGAGAAGAGAAAATTGGTGGTACCCTTGAACAAATTGGTACAGTAGACTGCTTACTGAACCAGTAGCACAAACACTGAGAACAATAGTTAATAAATGGGACCTCCTCAAAGGACACAGCTGACAAGACAAAACTGCAGCCCACAGACTGGGAAAAGATCTTCACCAACCCCACATCTGAGAGAGGGCTGTCTCCAAAATATACAAAGAACTTGATAAACAAGTCGCCAAAATGCCAAAAAATATTATTAAAAGGTGGGGTATACAAAGAAAGGTCTAGAGACCTAAAGACTGCCGCCAACTAACAATTTGAGCATCCATGGAAAGGCTACCATTTATTCCTTTCCCTGATATTGAGATCAACAACTAACTTACCCATGGAGCCCTCACCAAATACCTGTTGGAAACACAAGCAAACTCCCATACATAAACACTGAGTCAAACTACAACCCAGATGCGGATGGAGAGGACAAGACCAGGTTGCAGAAACACATAGAGACAGCTGACCTGAACAAAGAGAAGCTACTGAGCCCCCAGAATGATATCTGGGAATCCAGCATGGGACTGACTCAGGCCCCCCTGTATATGGGTCTCAGCCAGAAGGACTGAGCAGTCTAAGAGACCTCAGACAGTCTCTTAGGAACCAGGATGTATCCCTGATGCACAAAAGGACCTAGTGGACACATCCCCTATGGAGGGATACTGCCTTAACCTAGAGACAGGAGAGAAGTCCTAGTCCCTACTTCAAATGACCTGTCGGATCTACATGACCCCACCTCGATGGCATTGTTCTACATGTGGAATTGGGGTAGGGTATGTGAGGGGAGTGTGTCAGGGTGCATGTGAGGGGACAGAGAGGGTAAAAGGGAGGGAGGCAGGGAGGGAGGCAGGGAGGGAGGGAGGGAGGGAGAGGGAACTGGGATCAACATGTAAAATAATAATAATACAAAATTAGGTGGGGTATAGAACTGAAGAGAGGATTCTCAATAGATCACATGAAAATGGCTGAAAGCCCCTTAAGAAGGTGCTCAACATCCTTGGCCATCAGGAAAATTCAAATCAAAATAACCACTTACTCCTGTCAGAATGGCTAAAATTTGAAATGCCAGTGACAGCTTATGCTGGAGAGGATGTTTAGAACAGGGATCACCTCTCCACTGCTGGTGTGAGTGCAAACTTGTACAGCCATTTTGGAGTTCAGTATGGCAGTTCCCCAGGAAAATGGGAATCAGTCTACCGCAGGACCTGACAATTCCACTCTAGGCATGTACCCAAATGATCCACATCCATGCAACAAAGACATCTGTTCAACTATGTTCATAGCAGCACTATTTGTAAAAGCAAGAACCCGGAAGCAACCTAGATGCCCCTCAAACAAAGAATGGATAAAGAAGTTGTGGCACATTTACACAATGGAATACTAAGCAACAGAAACAAAGCAAAACAAAACTATGGAATTTTAAAATTCGCAGGCAAATGGATGATTCTTGAAGAAACCATCCTGAGTAAATTAACCCAATTACAAAAAGAGGAACATGGTATGTCCTCACTCATATATGGAGTTTAGACATAGAAAAAAATATTACCAGCCTATATTTCACTCCACCAGAGAAACTATGATACAAGGAGGAACCCAAGGTCCCTAACAGAAGGGGAAAGGAACAAGATCTCTTGAACATATTGGGAGAGGGTGGGTGGGTGAGGGCAGTGAGTGGAGAGAGAGTTAGGAGGAAGAGAAAGGGAGGAGTGAACATGTGTGACCAGGAACAATGAGTGGGGATGAAAAGAAGAGAGAGAGAGAAAAAAAAAGAGATATCATAATAAAGGGAACTATTATAGGATGGTTGAGAAAACTGACTCTAGAGAAATGTCTAGAGACCAAGAAGGGCAACCCCAAATAACAATCTGAGCAACAGTGGAAAGCCTACCTTAAATGCCCTTCCCTGATAATGACATTGATAACTAAATTATAGGCCATCATAGAGCCCTCATCTAGTAGCTGATAGAAACAGAAGCAGACACCCACACCTAAACACTAAGCCAAACTCTTGGAATCCATTTTCAGAGAGGCAGAGAGGGAAGAGTGATAAGTAAAGGGATCAAGACCAGGCTACAGAAACCCACAGACAGCTGACCTGAAAAAGGGGAGCTAATGGAACCCCCCCTGACTGATAGCTGGGAAACCAGCAATGGACTGACCCAGCTCCCCTGAACATGGGTCTCAATTAGAAGGCCTGGGCAGTCTAAGGTATTTCTGACAGTGGAACCAGGATGTATCCCTGTTGTATGAAAGGCTTTTGGGAGCTCATTCCCCATAGAGGGTTACTCTTAGAATGGAGGGAAGACCTAGTCCCTATCCTAAGTGGCTTGATAGATTTTGATGATTCCTCCTGGAAGGCATCACCCTCCCTGTCCAGTGGGGGGGGGATGGGATGGGAGTAGGGCCGGGAGCCACGGGAGGGAGAGGGAACTGGCATCAATATGTAAAATAAGAAAAGTAATAAATATAAACAAAAACCAACCAACCAACCAACAAAAACAGCCTTGCAGACCACTATAGCCATGATCTGGGCCTTTTTTTAGGATCTCTATGACAGCACCCTCTAACAGCAGAAAAATGATTGGAAAGAATGAAGTCCATATTCCCAAATATTGTTAATAAATGTTTGTTTTCATTTAAAAGGGTTGGTTATAAATGGTTACTGATCACAACCAATGTCTTTTTTTATAAGAGTAAAAAAGGATATTATGGTATAAAAGTGAATACTTTTTTTCAAAATGGATTTTCAAAGCATTTTTAAAATATATAAATTGAATTAATTCAGCAGCATTTGTTTTAACAGTTGTTATTTCCTCAGCAGTCAAAAGATACAAAGACAATATAACACCATACAGTTACCAGATCCTCTCTGAGCTTTTCCTCCTTGTCTCCTAGTCCCTCCTATCTTCCTTTCCTATTGGCCAACAATGCTTTATTATTAACCAGTATGAGAAACATATACAGAATGACATCTCCCATCAGAGATATATTTGAGAAGCATAAATATTCTTCAAACCTTTCAAAGACCTACAGAATACGACATTTAAAATGGTTTAGGGTTTTTCTTAATAGTGAGGAACAACTGCTCCTGGCAACACCATCTGTGTCAGAAAGGAAGATGGACATCAAAGAAACTCATCTATGGAGTTTACTTCAAATATTTCTCAAGTTTCCCATTGAGCAAGATACAGCTCTTGTGTGAACTGTTTGATTATATGCCATATAAACTGGACATGCTGGAGCCACAAAAAAGTGACTGCTGAAATAAGATGGACATTGCTGTAGGGTTTCTGCTTTGTGGAAGAGTCTGCCAGACATTCTGGAGGACACAGAGAAAAGTGACTGACTAATTGCCAACACAGGTGGGACAGTTTAAAATTTCTTACTTTGCTGGGAAGTCTGCCAGACACACTGTGCCCTTTTGGTTGAAGATGAAACATTACAGAAGAACTTCAGGTGACTGACCACTTAGTAGATGTCTTTGTTATTTCTAGAGTTTATATATTATCCTTCTGTGGTCTTTAGTGTAGTTGAAGACAGCTATGGTTATAGTTTTCCTTAGTTAGGATTAAAGATAAGTTACAAATAAGACTTTAGACTCACAAAGATAAGATGGATAGTGGAATATTTTCTTTAAATCTTGCTAAATGTTAGTGGACAATATATTATTAATTGTGCTTCTTATTTGATTATATATATAATCAAATAATATATATATATAATCAAATAAGAAGCACAGTTAATAATATATTGTCATATATATATGACATATATATATGACATATATATATATATATATATATATATACATACATACATAGTTATGTTAAAGTTAAAAGCCATTTAATTTTTAATTTAGACAGAAAAGAGGAGATGATGGGAGATGCCATTCTGTAACTATGTTTCTCTTATTGGTTAAATAATAAATCACTGTTGGCAAATAGGAAGGTAAGATAGGCATGATTAGGAGACAAGGAGGATTCATGGAGATGTAGGAGAGGAGAGTTTGAAATGTAGCACTAAGAGGAGTAAGAAGTCAGGATCCACTCTCTGGTAAGGTAAGAACACATAGAAATACATAAGATTGAGAGAAATGGGTTATTATTTAAGACAGAGCTAGCCAATGAACACTAGTTACAAACAAAGAGTGTTATATCTAATACATTGTGTGTTATTTGAGGTCTGATGCAGCACTGGGACCAGGCTGGCAGGAAAACTACTTGTAACAGCAGTCATAACATTTCTTAATCCTACTGAGCCCTGGTTTATCATGGTCTCTCCTTTTTAGACCAAGAAGACAACAACATGTCTCCAAACTATTTTGGATTGCTATGAGTTCTTTAAATTTTATGTGCATTGATGTTTTGCCTACATATATGTCTGTGTGAAAGTGTTGTATTTTGGCACATACACTTGTGTGTTGCTATGTGGGTACTGGTAATTATACCTGGGTCCTCTAGTAGAGCAGTCAGTGTTCTTAAAACCATTGAGCCATCTCTCCAGCCCTAGTATGAATCTGTGTACGACAAATTGCTAAAGTTATAAAGGTCTACTCAGATTAACAAAAGCTAAATTATAGATATACATCTAATTATTTCTGAGTTTGCTAACTGTTCAATAACAAGCTTCAAATAAATTCTAAGTAAGAAACAAAATAAAAAATATATTTTTCACAAAATATATTTTGGTTATGTTTTTTGCTCCCTCTTCTTCTACCAGTTTCCCCCCACCAATCTCCCATCTTATCTACCTTCTTTCTTTCTCTAACAAAAAAGGCTTCTAAAGGATAATAATAAAATAAAATAAGAAAATATAAAAAAAACAAGCATAAATCATTGTGATTAACAAACAACAATCAGAAGGAAGGAGTACAAGCAAAGGCATAAAATCATATGTACACACAGTGCCACTCATTCACACAATCAAAAATCCCATAAAAACAAAAATGGTAGGCAATGAACCTGTAGGGTAGAATCAAGTGAGTAATTGTAAAAAGTTGATTAACTATTAAATAATTAAAATTAAAAATTAATTTTATAAAGGAGAGTGAAGTAGAGAATAAAAAATAGTAAAACCCCTTACATGATATTATGATACAAGGAACATCTAAACATGCTGTTGAGCATATATATGTGCATGTATGAATTGTCTTATATGTGTGTGGGCATGCATAATTCATGTGTGTGTGAAGGTGAAATAACAGCTTGGAGGAATTCTTTCTCTCCTTCCCATATGGGATCTAGCAATGGAACTCAGGTTATTAGCAGCCTTTTTAGCAAGCACTTGTACTATCCCACCCATCTCATTAGCCCCCCTGTGTTTTTTTCTTATTATTATTATTAAAATTTGACCTTGTTTCAGGCATATCACTTCTTCCATGCTATTCCAGATCAGCCCATTTGGGGAATAATATTGAAGTCTGTGCTCTTAGCCAATTCAGTGTTCCCTCCTTACTAAGACTATTTCTCCATAAAGTGCTTTTCCTGTAATCTCACATCCCAGATCCAATTTCTCAGGAGCTTGAAATGAATTATTTTGAAGAACAAAAATGCAGTATTTTAATCATTTAAATGATTACCACTTTGCTTTCTATAACAATCACTTAATTCACATTTTCTGCATGATACATAGACAAACATTTTGACTATAATTTCAAGGCACCTTGGTCAGCAACTTGGCCGTCAAATTTCCTCCTATGAAAATGTATTATTCACAGGACAAATACAAGGTATAATAAAGTAAATCATGTAAGAAAGTTTCCTTAATGGCTTTAGGAAGAGTTTAAATATTCTGAGATATTCAGGACTTAGTAGATAAATGCAGGATTCATTTCCTCTTCCTCAAGAAAATTACAATCCTCTTTTCATTTGGAACAAAATCTTAATTTCAAGGCTTGCTTGAGTTGCACAGACAAAAATTTGTTCAACAGTTGGGTTCTTCCTTGCAACCAGTAGGTGTCTAAAAACAACACTGATTACGTTTGATATGCCAGAACCAGTAACTTTATGATTTTTACTTTCAATGCTTGGGATAATAACATACTAAGTAATTGCCATTGTTATACTGTCAACACTCAATTTTAAGATGTAATGTCAGAGAATTTATAGAATTATTTTTTACATTGCTCAGGCATGCAACACAAAACTATTAAATAATGAGACCATGAAACACATGTAATAAAAAAAGGCTTACAATCAGGCTGTTTGCAAGATGCAGTTTCTGTTAGGAGAAGAAAGAAACAAAAATTGCAGGTGAGCTCTTGCAGGATTAAGTCCTTAACAAAAGCCTTACTAAATAATAGCTCCCAGAAAACTTTTGATTTTACATTTTTCCTTCACACTGTGTAACTCTGTACTCTATTTCACAGAACAATGCTTCACTGAATGCTGTCACTCCTACAAATGGTGTGGTAGCAGCCAAAGGGTTTCAAAGGAAACTGAATAATATATACATATCTTATTTTAATGTGCTCAAAACACATGGGCCTTTTAGTATTAGTAGTGAGTGAAGAATTTGACCATAAGGTGAAAGCACAGCTCGTGCTGTGGAGCCTGACAGCACGACACCACATGCTTCATTAGATATTCTCCTCAGAGCAGCTGGCCAATGGATCATGAAAATGAATCAGAAATATTGTCTTTTTCATTTTTTCCATTTCTGCATACACAGACAATTATGAACAGTTGGAGTTTTGTGTTAGTGCCTCAGTTCTGTGCCTTAACTTGCTACTTTTTCTTTCTGAATTTTAGTACCCTAACTCACAAATAAGCTACAGATAACACACATTTGAAGTTCTCTAAGTGTATTTCTGTAAAAAGGGACATTAGGAAATTTGGTTTTAAAGTGAGAAAGTACCTTTCTTTCTTTCTTTCTTCCTTCCTTCCTTCCTTCCTTTTTTCCTTCCTTCCTTCTTTCCTTCCTTTTTTCTTTCTTCTTCCTTCCTTCTCAAAGTTAGCTAATACCTTTATAGAAACAAGGTGAACATATAGGTTAAGTGTTCACTTACAAACTCAAGTGAATGTCTTATTCAGAAAAAAAATGTTTAATTTTATTATAACTGTATGACAATCTTTTTCAGGAATGTATAAGACTGGAGGTCATTTTTGTATCTACAGGAGAAGAAAAGCTGTCAATAACAACTAAGTTGATCAAGATCTGAGTTTAACAAAAGAAATCTTTTAATTGGGAGAAATGATAAGTCATCCACCAAAGTATTTCTCATGAGTTCTATGGGGACCTCTCAAAAGTTGGGGAAGTGTTCTTGTCTTTTCAGGAAAACAGAAAACACCCATCTTCAATCAGCCAGAAGACACTGAACGTGGAGGTACCTACAGAAGAGAAGATAGCTAACCAGAAAGAACTATCTAACAAAAAAGACTCATCTGATGCATGGTACCAATGTCTAATTCTAGTGAATTGTTTCTATACAAAAATCTATTTCTCTTTACTTCCTAGTACTCCTTTAGTCTCAGTTCAGGTAAACCAATGCTGACTTCAGAGTTGGATTTGACTTTCCCCCTTTAAAGTCAAGCATGTTGTTAAAATTACAATCAGAGTTTCTGCCTTATATCAAGAAGCCAATTGATGTAAGACAAAAGAAAATAAAATCTTGGTAATTCTTTTTTTTTTTTTTTTTTTGTCTAAACTCAGTTTTCTCTCTGAAATCCTAATTTTTGTTATACTTGTTTTTATGCTTAATGTTGCCTTTCCTTATATGCATGCCTATAAAGTTTGAAATTTTTATGTTGATATTAATGTTTAAGTTTCCTACAAAGAACAATAACAATTCCTAACAACAATCTTTGAAGTCTCCAGAAAAAGATTTGGCTTCACTTTATTGATTCCACTTGATGCGCCTGGACTACAAACATCACCCTAAAACTGGTATGGGACTGTAATGCTCCAGACAACTCCAGCAATGATTCACCTTCTTATTACACCCTGGACAGAGTTACAGATAAAACTTCAGTCAAGCATTTCCTGCCACACAGACACTAGCTACAAATGTTACAGCTGGTGCTCTTGAGAAATTTTGTTGCTTTATTATTTTTTTTTCCTACAGGATCCCATGGAGTCATCCTCCTCCCATTACAGCAGGAAGTAATCTTAAGATAACAACACCCCTTTTCCTACTGTTGGCATTAAGGGATAAAACTCATCTGTATAGGTTTGGTTTTAGTTACTTAGGGTTGAGTATGGAAGGTGATGCTCTGACTCGGGTATCTCTTTTAGATTAGTATAAGGTATGGTTGGGAAAGGTATGCTTTGGAAGGGATACAGGTACAGTAAATTATCTTCTTGCAAATTATCTGAGTAATTATTAGTTATATACAACTTACATTATCATAGATTATTATATGTTATAACTTATGTAAAATTAAGTTTGTATTCCTTTCTCAGATGATTTGTGCTTTATTTTTGTCATATTGTGTAAGATCGTTTTTGTTTATGATGTCTTGTGCACATTATCTTTGTCATATTCTATGTATGTATACTTTTACACATGTTCAAGACATTTTGTACATTGATACAATTTAGGATATTTTTGATATGTTGCATTATACAGTTCTACCTCTGCTTAAGACATTTCAATTCTACCTCTAATTACTTAGTGAATTGCTAATTACTTAGGGAAGTTTCAACCATTCATATAGTTAGGTTCCTGAGTATTGCAGATTGTCTTCAACAATGTTTCTCATACCGGTGAGATTAGACAGACAAAGATGTTTGATCTTCAAATACTTCATAGACCTGAAGAATATGGCATTTAAATGTTTTACTATTAATTCTCCATTGACATTGATATGAGACACTATTGCTCCTGACAGCAATGAGTATTTCCTGAGAATGTGTTGGGTACTAATGTTACTCCTTCTGGAGTCCATGATCTCCTCAGCCAATGGCCTCTTGGGTGAAATTCTGCCCCTACCTTGACCACTAACTTTGGACATGCTTCCCAACTGTTCTTGCAGGAGACAAACATAGAAGATTGCTGAACCTTGCCAAGTCAAGGGAAGACAGTTTTCTACCTCCCTGCTTCTGTAGTGCTCTGTTAGATACTCTAGGCCTTAGCCAAAACTGGTTGCCCTGACATTGCTGTGAAACTTATGTGACTGTCCAGGTAGCCTGCTGTTTCTGTCTTTGCTGCACCTTTTGGAAGCTTCTTGCCTGAACTCCCTGCCTACTCTAGTATTGTTATCTTTCTTCTCATGTCTTTGAAGAGGTTGTGGATTAGACTGCCACAAGTATTGTCCTCTCTTCCTAGATAGAAATATTAGATACAAGACTTAAGCTTTCTAGCTTAAGACAACTCTGTAGTAATATCTGTTATGCCTTTACCCTGGAACTGGATATGTAGTTCTTGCAATTTGCTCTTGTTACCTCACTGGAAATAGGTCTTAAGTTTGTATGTTCTTAATGTTCCTTTTCCTAGAGCATACTTGATATTTACTGTCTTTGTTTATAGTTTTGTATCAAACTTAAATCTTTTCTTTAGACTTAAAGGGGAATTGTAGTGAGATATCCACCCAGCCTGCACCTGTTGCAATGACCATAACCTTTGCGGCAAGGAAACAGATACAGGCATGACCTGGATGGATTAGGTCTGGGGTCGAGGACCCCAGGTCACTCTATTATTTCCTGGTCAGAGACAAAGAACATACAGAGAAATCCTTGTGACTGGAACTTTCAGCAGTCATCCGTTTCTGGATGTCTCCGTGAATAAACATCCATCAGCCTATCATTTCCCAGATTCATATTTACCATGCTATAAAATGTCAATTATTTGTTAAGATAAGTATCATTCATATTACGATATTCAATGCTGATATTCATTATTGAAGGGACATTTATTTCTAATCTCAATATGTAAACAAATTGTATCTATGCTAAAGTGATAAAAAATTCGGCCTCTTTATATCAAGCTGTCTACTATTTTATTCAAACCAACATCAGCATTTAGTTGGATTTCCAACTTTAAGGTCCTTATTTTGTAGTGATTAAGTATTAAATCACTATGACAACAGTATTAACAAATTGAATTAGTTATGTTTATTTTATTACAGATGTATATCCACTATAATATTTGAGTTTACATTTTAAGATACATTGGGACAGTTTAACCAAGATACATCCTCAGTCAATATGATACGTAGAGGAAATAATAAAAAATTACATTGAAAACAAAAGGTACAAACAAAATAAATGTCAAAGTGATTAATTAAGCAGTTGACATTATGTCTCTGTTATTAGCCCAAAGGTTACTCATTTCTAGAACAATTAAAAGAAATGACAACCTTACTATTTTGTTATTAAAGACCCGTAGGATGGTTTCTTAATATCTCAAGCATAAAAAAAGATACATTTTAACATATGATGAAAAACAGAGCAGATAAAGGGGATTATTAGATAATATTTTATAATGTTGATTAATCCTACACACAGTATAGTGCAAACATGAGATGCTTACCTCCTAACCAGCAGACCCACCATACATGATTGTGTAAATTGTTAGGCATTAATTTCACATGAATAGATGTAATTTAAATTTAATTTTTGTCAGCATTAACCTTTTGCCTGGAAGTATCTCTATAGCTAATTATACAGAAACAGATTTTAGATGTTAAAAATGCACTGAAATTTGCCAGATCCTAAAAGGTAACAGGAACCACATAAAATCTATTAGTAATTGCTATCAAACTTTCTTCCGTTTGCTTTGTTCCTCTTCCGTTTGCTTTGTTCCTTCCTCATTTTGTTCAAGCATAATACAATTGCATGCCCTATTGTTGAGTCTTCAACTGACAGTACTTTGTTAAGGTTAACAGTCCCCCTCAGTGTTGCAAATATGAAAGACACAAGTGTTCTTATATTTCATGTTACTTCTCCACATTGTAAACTGTAGCTGTATACACTTTCTTCCAGACACATATTTTTCATTCTTTCTAGGCAATTCATATCCTTAAGTCTCATTCATAAATCACAGAATATTTATTCTTGAGCATAAATATGGTCTGGTCAATACTAGGAGCAGGAATTATAGATTTTACTTTAGACTCTCCTAATTAATCTCTGTTCATCACAGGAGAACTTTTTATAGCCACCTGACTTTTATAGTATCATTGATGACTTCCATTTTATTTTTTTACTATAAATCCTTCAAATCCATAAGACCATATAGCCTTCAAATCCATACTCATAGAGGCTATTTAATATTTCCCTTGAAATTTCTTAAATGCAACCATGCAACCTGCTTAAATTTGAATTTCTCACTTTTCTTGCATAACCTGTATTTCTTTTTTAAGTTTGTCCCTCTCAACCCAGTAGATCAAGTGAAATTTTTCAATCTCTCTCACTGAGATATATGTGTTGAACTTAATTATTTAGAATCTCATATGATTATTATATTCATAATTTTATTTTCCATCTCCTTCCTCCTTCCTTCATGTTCTCTATGTACTTGCCACTCCCTCTCCAATTCATCACTCCCTCTCCAATTCATGACATGTATATATGTGTGTGTGTGTGTGTGTGTGTGCGCGCGCCCCCCCCCCGCCCACGCGCATTTGCGCACACACACGCGCATGAGCATGCATAATTAAACATTCACATAAGTGAATTTGAGTTCATAAAAGGACTCATGCTGAATCTTTTACTCTTTTACTCTTGCTTGTATGTATATCTGTTTAGGAATGAATTCCATGGGGTTGGATAATTTCAGGGGTTCATTGCTAAAAAAGACAAATTCTCCGACTCTCATTTACCATAAATAGCCTGTGGCTCTTCATTGAAGTGTGAGTCTGAGACTTTTTCCTTTCACATTGGAGTGTGAATTTGTGTTTTCATCTTTATTATTGAAATTTCTTGAGATCAGCTTCCATTTCAATGTAGAAAATACTCTCTTAGAAGAGATCTCCTTGTCCTTTCATTCATTCTTAACATCTTTCTCTGACCACTTCTCTAAATCTCCCTTAGCTGTTGGTCCAAGGCATATGTTATAAAAACAATAATTTATGTTGGATACCACTTGGTCACTCGCTGATCTCTGTATTATTCCACATCCCTGCAAAAAAGATTATTTGATGAGAAGTGAAAGCTACACTCATACATAAGTATTATTATTTAGAACAAAGTGATAAATTATGTTCGTTTAAGAAATGGATGTAATATGTTTTTCTCTAAGATTTCCTTACCTCATCAGTCTTAGGCTAGGTTTAGAGTACCAGGAATGAATTTCCTTCTATTGAGTGTGACTTAAATGTATTTGTGGTTATCAGTTTCTGTCAAGATTCAAATGCTAGTATTATACCTTTTGAGATATCATGCTGTTCAGGTAATTTTTGTAGTTAATATGTATTTAATCCTTGTAGAATTATCAATGACTTCTCCTCATAGAAGCTTATAAGTCTCCCTTTGGTACTATATGAGCTATTTTTCAAGGAGGAAGCTTCTGAATTGTATCTAGAATGATTGTCATGAGTCTTGTTTCTGAGTATGCCATTTTGTAAACAATAAGGTCTTGTCTTCAATTTCCAAGAAACAACCAAGGAAGATATTTTGCACGCTAAGCCAGCAATCTACTAACTGTGCTATACTCATGAAGTTAATTGACGATCACAAATATCCAAGGTAGAGGTAATATGACTCCTGTACAGTGTAGAATTTGCATTTGTGCCCTACTAGATTCAGAGACACAAGAGGATAGCTGGCCTTAAACCATTGATTTTAAATTACACATGACATTAAAACTTCTGAGCAGTGCTTCTTGATGCAGATGTACAAACCAACCATTCAATGTGTGTCCAGATAACAAACTCTTCTATATCTCCCAGATAGAAATATATAAAATGAGTGATAGTATTAATACATAGTAATCCTTGTTCTCTTGATGTCTTTTGTCTCTCTCATAAATATGTGCAGATATCGTAACTTTCCTGTGCCCCAGTTTCCTGAGAGATTTCAATAAATCACAGCTAATTTCCTTTCCTATCTTCCTCTTATATTGCTGTCCCTATGTATACCACTTTTTCCCTTTACATTTGGAGAGAATTTTCATATTAATTTCAAACTCTAACAAGTTAGATTTTCAATGGCCTGGACTGCAATCTTGTTTGACGTTTTGCATCTCTTTCCATTGTTTTCTTCATTTTCCAGTGAAGACAATACTTAGAATTATTCCAATTATAATGCTGAAATAATATATTTCTGTCCAGTTTGTAAATTTGATAGTGATATCTTCTGTGACCACACCCCTTAAGAATCTTAGCAATCAAAAAATTATATTGCTTAAAAAATAGATGGAATCTTACTTAGTTTAATTATGGAGGAAGAGACTGATGAGTTGGGGTGGCTATCTCATGAAAACAAACAATTCAATTCAGGGCCAGAGTAATTCCCATCATTGCCATGAGTCTATCTACCTCCTTGGAAATCTCTCTGCCTAATGTCCAAGTAAAAGAACCACATTTATTAATTTCTACATGACATGAATTCTCTGTGCCCTTTCAAATCCAGTTTGTTTGTAATGAGTGGACTAGAAGGTTGCCTCAGACTTTGGAGAGAGCAAATGCAACTCTTTTGATATAACTTTCAGTACAAACTTTTGATCTGGCAGAGACTCTTCGAGACATTTCTTATTAAAAGTTAAAACATCTAGAAGATGCTTCCTGCAAAAGCTTCTTTAGAACCACCAAAATGCACTAGAAAAAAAAATCTCATCGTATAACGTCTGCAATCATTATCAAAAGACTTGATTTGTATACTTTAGTGAATGCTTCTTTTGGATTTGCAGTCCCCATTTCAGTCATTTCCAATTCCAGATGTTAATCACCATTACATAGCATCAGATTAAGAATGAAAAAAAAATGCCTCATTTACTGTCTGAGAAGATATATATGTATAACCTACAAGGATAAAAAAGGAACACTAAAATAGTATCTCAGACATTTTTGTAGCTATATGTGTCTCCAAAGGATATAAACTTAAAGTCATAAGGCCCAGATATATTAAAATATCATATTCATAACTATATTTTTCACAATATGCAACTATTTGGATGATTGTCACACATTAATAGATTATATGGATGACACAGTTTATACAGTAAATGGTGATATGCTGAAATATATGTTTTAGTTTTTCTATCCAAGATAAACTGGAGGTTTTTGTTTATGAATTGGATTTAAAAGTAGTTTAATAAACTTTTACTGTCAGGAAAAAATGAAGATAATATTTTTTGCTTTAGGCTTAATTAAATACATAAAATATTTCAGAATAGAGACATAGAATAGAAATGATCTATTTTCCCTGCATAATATACATGAGTTATATCATTTCAAGGAGTTAAAACACAAATGTAAAATGTGTACAGCAATCCTTATTATAAACATATACTAAGTATTCCTTGTAAGTTTCAGGTTACAAATGTTCAAGTGGTTATACAAATTCAACAATTAAATTCTTCATAGAAATACAACTGCATATTTTCATTTAGAAAATTTTCTTCTCATTTAGTTATAGATTCCAATCATCAAATTTCTATCTTAAAATATGTTGTTTTTTTTAAATCAGTGTTGATATGCTATCCATAAATTTGATTTTAGAAATGCTCAAAATTGTTAATTTGAGAGATAATATACTAATATTTTATTTTTCAAAATCTAACATTTAATGATTTATATATATGTATACATATATATATATATATATATATATATAAACACACACACACACACATATATATGTATTTACAATATTTCCCTAGAATATCAAGCCACCTTCTCCAGTTTGAATATAAGAGTATTAGTAATCTAGCAAGTCACCTGCATATTGTTTATTCATTCTGTACCTATTTTAGGCAAAGATGCCATTTCCTTGCATTTCATAATGTACAAAAAACAGTAATTTCATATGTTTCTTTTAGTTCAGTAATTTATTAAGTCACGTATGTTTCATTATTTTAAGTTCTTTAAGGTGTTTTTTTGTATATTTAAGTTAAATACACAAGCATGTGTATCAATAAATGTGTAAGGTAGAGGTTGTAGATATATTTTAATTACCTTAACTACTTTATATTCAATTATTCTGTAATCACTAAAATATGGTCAATTATATAACAATGTAAGCAATAAGAACAATATTGTTACATAATTAAAATTTTAGTCATTGTTCTAGAATATTTTTAAAGGAGTTATGTCTTTTTCCATATAAGATCTAAAAAGTTGATGGAACAAATTCATATAAATATCAAAGAAACCATATTAAACTTTCATAGAAAAATATAACTCAAAATGAAAACTGCTTAGAAAATGCTGCTTTAGATACACTCAAAAGATGCAACTACTCAGGAAAGAGTTTCAGGTACTCTGTTAGAATCTCATAATAAAACTTTATTGTGTTTTTATGATAATTAGATAACACTAAGAAGTATTACCCTGTTATTAAAACATATTTAAATATTCTTAATTCCAAGTTTTTTATATAAAATTCATTTATTCATTTTTTACAACCTGATCACTTTTCCCTTCCTTCCTCTCCTCCCACGCCTTCCCCTCCATTTCTGTTCAACCAAACATCACATAACAAGTTGAAGGCTAGATGATCCAAGCCAGTATGAGGTCAACATTTTCAATAGCCAGCAAAAGAGTCAGAGACAGTCTCTGTCCCCCACTCTAAGGTATCTCAAAAGAAGACCATGCTACACAAGAATGTCATGTATGCAGAGGGCCTAAGTCATTCCATTGCAGGCTATCTAGATGTTCCTATAGCCTCTGTTAGCACCCATGAGCCATAAGTAGTTGATTCTGACTCTTACAATACTTCATCCCTGTCTTCTGCAGTCCTTGAATCCAGGTCTTTACACCTGTTTGTATCAGTTTTGGGTGAATCCTCTGTGATGACCATGGGGCTAGACAATTAATATTGACAAGTATTCACACTTTTGGATATCCTTAGGGCCAAATAAAGAAGTTGGCATCAAGACATTCTCAGGCTTCTGGAGGAGAAGCTGTTGTCAATTAAATTTTCCTGACTCAGGTGTCTTCAGTCAAACCTGTATATATTATAGATCAGATTAAGTCTTTTGTTGTTGTTGTATAGTTATGTTAAAACAAGTCTACTCTATTCAAGCCTTCCTAAATCTAATTATTATCCCCTTATAAAAGAATGACAAAGAGACAGAGAAAGAAATCAGAGAAACATCACCCTTTACAATAGCCACAAGCAACATAAAGTATCTTGGAGTAATGCTTACCAAACAAGTAAAAGACCTATACAATAAGAACATTGTGGCTTTAAAGAAAGAAATTAAAGAAATACCAGAAAATGGAAAGATCTCCCCTATACTTGGATAGGTAGGATAAACACAGTAAAAATGGCAATCTTGCCAAAAGCAATCTACAGATTCAATGTAATCCCCATTAAAATCCCATCACATTCTTCACTGACCTTGAAAGGATAATAATAAACTTTATATGGAAAAACAAAAGACCCAGGATAGCCAAAACAATCCTATAAAATAAAAGAACTTCAGGAGGCATCACCATTCCTGACTTTAAGCTCTACTACAGAGCTATAGCTCTGAAAACAGCCTGGTATTAACACAAAAATAGACAGGAAGACCAATGGAATCAAATTAAAAATTCTGATATTAACCCACACACCAATGAACACCTGATTTTGACAAAACAGCTAAAATTAAACAATGGGGCAAGGACAGCATCTTCAACAAATGGAGCTGGCACAATTGGATGAGGGTGTATAGAAGACTGCAGATAGACCCATGTCTGTCACCATGCACAAAACTCAAGTCCAAATGGATCAAAGACGTCAACATCAATCCAGCCACATTGAACCTCTTAGAAGAGAAAGTAGGTGGTACGCTTGAACAAATTGGTATAGGAGACGGCTTCCTGAACATAACTCCAGAGGCACAGACAGTGAGAGAAACAATTAATAAATGGGACCTCTTCAAACATAGAAGCTTCTGTAAGGCAAAGGACACAGTGGACAAGACCAAATGGCAGCCCACTGACTGGGAAAAGATTTTCACCAATCCTATATTGGTGATCTCTTATTAGGGCTGATATCCAAATTATATAAAGAAATCAAGAAACTAGTCAACAAAACACCAAATAACACTATTAAAAAATGGGGTACAGAACTGAAGAAAAAATTCTCAATAGAGGAAATCAAAAAGGCTGAAAGACACTTAAGAAAGTGCTCCACATCCTTAGCTATCAGGGAAATGCAAATAAAAACAACTTTGAGATACCATCTTACTCCTGCCAGAATGGTTAAAATTAGAAACACCAATGATGACTCATGTTGGAGAGGATGTAGAGAAAGGGGAACACTCCTCCACTGTTGGTGGGAGTGCATACTTCATACAGCCATTTTGGAGATCAGTATGGCGGTTCCTCAGGAAAATGGGAATTAGTTTACCACAGGACCCGGCAATCCCCCTCTTAGGCATATACCCAAATGATCCACATCCATTCAATAATGACATCTGTTCAACTATGGTCATAGCAGCACTATTTGTAATATCAAGAACCTGGAAGCAACCTAGATGCCCCTCAGTTGAAGAATGGTTAATGAAGATGAGGCATATCTACACAATGGAATACTACTCTGCAGAAAAAAAAAATAATGGTATATTGAAATTCTCAGGAAAGTGGATGACAGTTGAGGAAACCATCCTGAATGAGGTAACCCAGTCACAAAAAGAGGAAAACAGTATGAACTCACTCATATATGGATTTTAGAACTAGATCAAATGATCACCAGCCTATAATTCACACCAACAGAGGAACTAGGATACAAGGTGTATTCTAAGATATTCATATAAAGTCCCTCACAGAACCAGGAAGTAACACGTCACAGGGGAAGTGGTTGGGGGCAGAGAATGGAGAGAGAAGTAGGAGAAAACGAGGGGGAGGAAAAGAAAACATGTGCAACCAGGAAGACTGAGCCCGGTTAGGAATAGAAGACCGGAAAGAGAGAGAGAGAGGAGGGGGGGGAGATAGAGAAAAAAAGAGGGAGCCATTATTGGTTTGAAGATAAAATTGAACACAAAGAAAGGTCTAGAGAACTACAAGACTGCTGCCAACTAACAATTTGAGCTTCCATGGAAAGGCTACCATAAATGCCCTTCCAGGAGAGTGAGATCAACAACTAACTTATCCATGGAGCCCTCAACTAATGTCTGTTGGAAACAAGAGGAAACACTCATGCATAAACACTGAGTTGAAGTAGAACCCAGATGCAGATGGAGACGACAAGACCATCCGGCAGAAACACATAGAGACAGCTTACCTGAACAAGGAGGAGCTAATGGGCCACCAGCCTGATAGCTGGGAAGCCAGCATGGGACTGACTCAGGCCCCCCTGAATATGGGTCTCAGCCATAAGGACTGAGCATTCTAAGGGACCTCAGACACTGGAGCCAGGATGTATCCATGGTGCACAAAAGGACCTTGTTAACACATCCCCCATGGAGGGATAACTGCCTTAACCTAGAGACAGGAGAGAAGCCCTAGTCCCTACTTCACATGATCTGTCAGATCTACATGACGGCAACTGGATGGCATTCCCCTACATATGGAATTGGGGTGGGGGGATGGGAGGGGAGGGTGGTTATAGTGCATGCGAGATGGCAGAGAGGGTAAAGGGGATGGAAGGAGGAAAGGAGAGAGGGATGGAGGAAGAGAGGAAGGGAAGAAGGGAGGGGGAACTTGGATTGACATGTAAAATAATAAATTAAATAAAAAATGCTTTGACTCCAAAATTTAAGTTCAAGGACAAGTTACTGGGGAAAAGGATTTCTATTTTTGTTTCCACAGAAAATGAAAAGCTGTGGATTCCTTCCAGACTAATGTGGTTTGATCAGGCCAGAGTGCCTGAAACAGAGTATCAGATTATCCTATATTCAAAACAGCTGGACAAAGCAGCCTTACAGACTACAGCAAGGATTTCTGCATCTTCTTAGAATCCCCCATGACAGTGCCCCTTACCAGCAGGGAGTAGTTTGGAAAGAACAACGCCCAAATTCCCAAATATTGTCTATAAATGTTTGTTTTAATTTAAATGGACTTGGTTATATAAAATAAATAAATTAATTAAAGAATGTTTTCTATCATCTATGTGCTAATCCTGTATCAGACATGAGATTAAAATATTTTATTTCAAAAAAAAAAAAGAATGGATTTTGAATCCTATCTCTTTTCCTGAACAAAATTCAAATGTAAATAGATCAAGTAACTTACTTTAAATACTGAAATTCAGGCATGCAGAAGACTTCAGTTTTGTCAAAACCACCCACATCCTTTGCAACACAAGTGCCTCTAACTCCAGGTCTAGAAGACCTAATACCTTTCCTCTGGTCTTTCTGGGAACCTGTACTTAAGAGCACATATATGCACATACATACACACAATATGTATCAAAATTTTAAAAAGATGAATTTATTAACCTGGTAATGAAAAATACACTGAATATACTTGAGGTTATAATCATAGTAAAGAAATTTCTAGAGAGGACTTAAATAGCACAGGAAATACCCTAGGAATTTACAAATAGGTCAATGTAAAACGAAAAATTCTCTACCCTACAATATAAATATTCAGCCAAGTGAATAGACAGATAACATAATAGGGAAATATTTTCCATCCATACCCCAAACAGAGTTGACAAATTGAATATGTACATGTGTATATGTACATGTATGTATTTCATAACATGATTCAAGATTGTTTATCAATTAACAACCTGGGCAGTCAGACTTCTGGCAGTGGAACCAGTATTTAAACCTAGTGCATGAGTGGACTTCGGGAGCCCATTCCCCATAGAGGGATACTCTTTAGCCTAGATACATAGGGTAGGGCCTAAGTCTGATGTGACAGATTTTGATGATCCCCTATGGAAAAACTCACCCTCCCTAGGAAGTGGATAGGCATGTGATAGAAGGGTTGGTGGGGGCCCTGGGAGGATTGAAGGGATATATATATATATATATATATATATATATATATATATATATATATATAATCGTGTGACAAAAATTCAGAATGCTTATGTTAAACTCGAAGAAACAAGATTTTGTTACCTCATTTTCTGGTGCCTGTGCAAGAGTACCTTTCATCAATCAATAAAACCTTAGAGAAAATAAGTATACTATGTTCTCAAGACCATATTCCTTTCCCTTCAGCTATAAAGAAAAAATGAGAAACAAACTAAAATGGTGCAAACCAGCAAATGTCCTCTTCAAATATTTCATCTCTGCGTGCGTGCGCGCGTGCATGTGTGTGTGTGTGTGTGTGTGTGTGTGTGTGTGTGTGAGTATGTGTGTGTGTATTTGCCTGTGCATCTTTGCCTTGAAGGCCAGAATGTATAAAAATCTGGAGCTGGAATTTCAGGTTGTTGTGAGTTATGCTACTTGTGTTCTGGGAACCAAACTCAGGGCCAAAAGAAGAACAGCAGGTACTTTTAAATGCCAAGCCATCTCCCCAGTTAAAAATGAGTCATTTTTGAAATTACTGTTGTGGTTCATAAATTTGCTTATCCTTTCATGTTTACATATTAATCTCTGCTTAACTTACACTTCATTAAACATAATTCTAGTAGAATTCACTGTCTTACCTATCTATACATGAATAAAAATAATTTGTTCCAAAGTCAGAAAGGTTTATAAGATATTAAACAATGTTGAAATACATATTATGTGTAAATATTTGACCTAGATTGAAAACATTCTCTGTACTCATGTGTAAGTTTGTGCATGTGTACATATTTCTAAACATCAGTTAGAATCCCCAGACATAAAACAATAATAGTTATGGATAACTATAAAGTTGCTAATATAAAAGTACATTGTATAATTCCTTAGGTGTCATTCTATGATGAATATCGATTTTATAATGTAACCTATAACAAAATCCACAGTTATTTAGCAAGTGAAGTTTTTGTGGGTGGGGGGATGGAGGGTTGAATCACAGCATATCAAATTTCCCACTTCTTTTTCTTGACAAGTAGTACATGTTTCCCCCACTTGTTACAGTTAGGCAAAGTAAAGTAATTAACATCACATATTTATTCTTACTTCATTATTGACATTTAAACCTGAAGCACTACAAAAGTATGCTAATGTTTTATGTATGAATTTCATAGCCTCACTTATTACCATTCACATAATTCACATTTAACAAAAACAGAAACTAATAAAAGCCAGGTATTGGGTATTATTTATCCTTGCCCCTAGTGTGATAACAGCTTTAATGAAAAAAAAAAAAGGATAAAAATGTAGGCAGTGGTAATTACTCCAAGTGCATTTTATCACAATGCAGAGTGTAGCACTGTGGTTTCTAAGCTATGCCCTTCATGTATCCACATCACAATGAAAAACTCACAGAGCTGACATGAAGAATAAGTCAAGCTGAACAAATGGGTTTTTAATTTGTACTAGGAAGCACAGTAAATCCAACCTTGTCTTATTTTACATGGAAGGACACTGTAATGATATATCAAAGACTAAATTACTCAAAATATTGCAATCAGAGAAATCTGGGGAGGGGAATTTTATGTTTTGTGATCTTGAAAATATCACAACAGCACACCAATTAAGATTAGTTAGCTGTGTATAATCTTTGCTTGAGAACAAACAGTGTGAAGGGAGTACAATTTGAATGTACATCAATGTGTCTAAAAAGAAGGTAAGCAGATTACTGATTTAGATTAAAATTTGGAGAGAAAGCTGGAATAATGTGCTAAGACCATAGAGCTGAAAATTATGATGGCATATTATAACAAACATTAATCTGCTGAAGCTGATTGAGGGCAATAGCCAAAATGACAAGTGCTTTTAGCATATGGCTCTCTCTTACTTGTGACAACTGTTCATAAACTAGTGGATTGTGAGCAGGAGTTTCATGGAGGACTAAATGGAATGAAAGGGTTTCCATTGGAGACTTTTCTCATATTTTTAGGACACATTTATTGTATTGTACTCAAGCATGCTTTTCAGAAAAAATTGTTTCATTCTCCATGATAAATAGAAGGTACAGGTTAAATTAATACTTTCTAGCATATGAATCTCTTCATCTTGGCATGTACAAGTGTACATATAAGCATTGATACAAATTGCTCATTCAACATGATTATAAATATATGGAGGAGTTGTCAAACTAATTCATTGAGACTAGGAATTTTTTGTGATATCTAAATTTTTTTTTTTTGTTTTCTGACTCAGACATTCTACAATTGCCCAATTGCTCCACTAGCATTGTGCTACACTTGAGCCTCATCAAAAGGTTCATTAAGTAATATGATAGCAGTGGAGACTTAATTCTGTTAAACTGAGATAATGTAATGAGACAGTTGTTAAAAACATCTGGAAGGATATTTGCTTATTCATTGCTTGTTAATTCCTTTGAAGTACAGTTGTTTTCATAGTGAAAAAATATATATTATAAAACCAAAGCCAAATAAAATATGAATGTGTGTATATGTGTTGTGTGTGTGTGTGTGTGTGTGTGTTCATATGAGTGCCACAGCAAACTTACTGCAGTTAGAGGAAAACTTTTCAGGAGATGATGCTCTCTTTTTACCATGTGTGTCAAACTCTGGTTAGTGGCAAGGGCCTTAACCAAGTAAGTCATCTCATTGGCCCTATTATGTGACTTTTTGAAGACATTGCTTTGCATACTATTCTGTGATAGTTTAAAAAATATAAAAATAATGTGTTCAAGGGACTATTTTGTAAAAGAATATGGAGATTTTATTTTTCTTTCTTTTATTATTATTGCTATTTATTTATTTATTTATTTTTATTTTACATGTTGATCCCAGTTCCCTCTCCCTCCCTCAATCTCTCTCTCCCTCCCTCTTACATTCTATCCCCCCTTACATACACCCTGAAAACCCTCCCCTCCCATCCCCCACCCCAATTCCACATGTAGGGCAATGCCAAGACTGCCACAAACTAACAATTTGAACAACTGTGGAAAGGCTACCATAATTGCCTTTGCCAGATAGTGAGGCCAAAACTAACTTATCCACCATCATGGAGCTCTCATCTAATACCTGTTGGAAAAAGAAGCAAACACCCATAACTAAACACTGAGTTGAACTAGAATCCAGATGCAGAGGGAGAGGACAAGACCAGGTTGCAGAAACACATAGAGACATCTGACCTGAACAAGGAGGAGCTAACAGGCCTCCAGACTGATAGCTGGGAAGCCAGCATGGGACATAGGCCCCCAGACTGATAGCTGGGAAGCCAGCATGGGACTGACTCCGAACCCCTGAATATGGGTCTCAGCTAGAAGGACTGAGCAGTCTAGGGGACCTCAGACAGTGGAGCCAGGATGTATCCTTGGTGCACAAAATGACCTTGCGGACACATCCCCCATGGAGGGATACTCCCTTAACCTAGAGACAGGAGAGAAGTCCTAGTCCCTACTTCAAATGACTTGACAGATTTAGATAAAAAATTGAGAATCAACTGAATTACAAATTGTAATACAAGTAAAAAAATTCCAGACTTATGCAGACTCAATCTCACTAATCTTTTACTTATCCCACCATGGTGCCCTTTTATGGGATGAATTGTATTATTCCAAAATTTTAAAGATTAATATGCTTAAAATTCTTATTTTACATTGTAACCTATTTGGAAGAAAGGTCTGTAAAGGTATTAAAATTAGGCATATTGAGACGCCAATGTGTTATGACAGTGGACCTTATGGTACAAGTAATTTTTATCTCCAAAGAGGAACCTGAGATATATGTATACAAAGGAAAGACCATGTGAGCTCACAGCAGTGCGGTGGCTATCTGTAAATTACAGAAAGAACCACTGGGATGAAACCAGTTTAGTCTTGAACTTATCCCCTTCCAGACTTATGAGCAATACGTGTCTTCGATTTAAAAACTCAGTATGTTTTATTTCTTATGATAAGTTTGGAAACTAAAACCTTTCTGACCCAGGAGAGAGGAAAAAAGCATTTTGTTAATTTTACTTGGTAAATGTCTATTTTGGGAGTGCCAGGAAAATACTAAAAACACAAAAGCAAACTCACCCAAATCTCACTAATACAGATTAACTTTCAATTCTTAAATATTTTTTACATTTAGGTAATGAATTCATATTCCAAATCTCTTCACTTATTACTTATAATACAAATACATATTCAAGATTATGAGAGTGCAGTGGAAGATAAATAAATAAATGGATTATGCATGCATAAAGAGACAGACAGATAAGATAGACAAATTTGTCTCCAAACAAGTATGATTCAAGAACATGAAACACTCAATTCTGGCTTCTCCTCATCCCTTGAATCTAACATTTTCAGTCAGAGAATTATATTATATAATAATTTTATTATATTATTGTATTAGGAAACACTGTGTACATTGATTTGAAAATGACCTTAATACCACAGGATAAGGAATATATATACATGGGTATAATATTGAATTAAATAGAATTTGTTCAGTATTACTTTCATATATGTAGAATATGTATATATGTGCATGTACATATCATATTTTCCAAGCCTCAAAATCTATATAACTATTATCATTTTTCATTATTTTATTCTGATATTCTGGTTACATCATAGCAGTAACTTGAAGGTTTTGTTTTGTTTTTAGTATCCAGAGATTAAGTTTTTTATTCTAAAAATGAAATAAAAAACCCTCTTTTCCTATATGTATAATTTTTAATTTTCTTCAGTTGTCATACATTGTATTTTGATCATATTTTTGATCATATTTAGTATCTTTCCCCAACACTTTCCACCCTAGACCCCAATTCACACCCATTAAACTTTGTATCCAGGGATAATACAGACAGGACAAAACTTTGGATTCTCCTGTGAAATAAACTATTATCTATTCTAATTAGAAATTTTGTGAATGTGTGTGTGTGTGTGTGTGTATAGTAGCTCTTTCTGTAATTTTTCTTATAACTTCTTTCAGAATGTCTTTAGACTTAATTTACCTGTCCTAAATTTCCCCCTTTACCATGCTCACTAGGCACATTTAACACTTCCCATTCCATAACCATTTCCTTTTTTATATCACTGTTTTCTCCATCTCTTGCATTATTGTATGGTTAGTCTACAAAAATGAAATCTCCATGTTAAAATGTAACATTATAAAATAAGTCTTGCAATAGGGTTTATTACTAATCTATCTGTATGGAAAAATATAATCTACTTTGTTAGCAGCTGTAAATTTTCTCAGGCCTGTGCCTTTGATATCAGCACTCAAAAAGCAAAGATAGGCCAAAGAAGGTGATACAAGAAGTTATAGAATTGAGTATTGAGACTCTTGTCTCAAAATAATAAATAAAATAAATAATAACTTTCCAAGCACAAAATGCAATGCGAACTTTTATCTTTATTCTGGGTGGAAAGTGAGGTAGGAGAAGAGGAAGAGAAGGAGTCATGAAATTACACTAAATTTCAGCTTAAAAAAGAAAATCATGAATTGAAGAGAGGACTCAGCAATTAAGAACACTTGCTGTTCTTCAGAAAATCTGAATTCATTCCTCAGCATCTGTGCAGAGTGACTCACAACCACCTGTCACTGAATCTCCTTAGGGTTCAACCTTATCTTCTGTCCACAGCAAATACATACACTCATACAGAATTGAAACAAATCAATTTAAAAAAAAAACTCAGTCATTAATGGAAACAGTAGAAGGACTAAATGAGATGGAATGACTTAATAAGTACAAAAAAGTCCACAAATTTATATGCGCCTTTGGTTGCTTTAGGAATGACCAATGAACAGTACTTACTTGCAGTGTTATGGGTATTTCTGGTGGGATGTTTAAATGGCATTTCATTGTTTAATTTAATTTCATTTTTGTTTGTTTTTAATAACCAAATGTACATAAATTACCCCAAACATTCAATAATTCTTTTATTTTATGTCTAGGAATTCTTACATTTATACAAAGCTTTAATGGTCTGGAGTGGCAGGAATTTCTCAGATTTCCTTCTCAAGACCCATTTGGAAGAGTTGATTATTGAAAGATTCAGGAAATGTGTCTAATACATATGTGGTTTCAAATTACAAGAGATTGATTTTTCATGAACATCTGAGGTCAGATGTTTTATATGTACTTCTTTATAGAGAAAAAATGATTTGTAGTAATGTAGGCAACTATTAGGGAGAGCATATTTTTGAGGGAAGTGATTGGACCAGATGACAGGTTATAACAGTAACTTAATATCTTTGTAAAATATGTGAGAGACAACTAGGGGGCAACAGCTGAAGTCACATTAGAAGCAGAAGACAAAGGGCATCTTTGGATATCTACACAGGCCGATAGAATGTGCTGTCCTGTATACAGTAGAGCCTATGGCTGCTAACTTCAGAAAAAAAAAAAAAGTATTTAGAGGCTCACTCTTAACCTTTTTCTTTATCCTGTTATCTAATTGTAATGGTCATTAAATGAGGGTACTAGATTGAAGAATTTAGACAAATTTTATTATTTTTGTAGAGGTTTTCTGAATGAGATAAGGGAACCATGCTCCTAATGTGTTAGCAGGCAAACAAAAAGCTATTGATTCTGAGGCATCTAACACAGTCTTATAATTTTTATTGAAGGGTTTTCAGCAGGTATAATCTTGACATATAACACAGACATAAATTTCTATACAATTTTCTGTGTTCAAGCTAGAACAGTGTAAACAAGATAATTGGCTCATGACAGTCCTATTTAGATAATGGAGGTTTGTTGAGAAGAAAAATCAATCTTGACAAGATAAAGAAATTTATACTCATTTTATTTCTTAGAATTATAATATAGAAAACATCAAAGGTTTTGTGGTTGGTTTGGTGGTTATGGTTCTCTTTTGTTAGGCTACAGAATGTCTTCGAGTAACAAAGACACTAAAACATGAAATGAAGGCTCTATATAGGCAGTAGCTCTATCTCTCCATGTTCAAAATAGTGTGTGGATGCTGCCTTCAGAAATAAGACCTCACTATCAGATTGTAAATAGCAACCAAGTGTCTTACAATAGCCTAGTTATAGGGTATTTCAATGGGACCCATTTGGCCATCAATTAATTAGTAAGATATCACCCATTTCTGGTACTGAATGCCAATATGTGGCCAGCTGGTCCTTCTTTGCCCTCATTATTTGCAGACCTCATTAGGATCACTTTCATATATTTGATAAAGTTTTCCTGTATGTCAAATATGCTAAGGCAAGGATGGCATGACATCAAACAATCTGATTTAATTAAGGCCCATCCCATGAAATGGAAACCATATCTAACGCTGCTTGGATTACCAAGTACCAGAGACTAGATATCAAGGGATCTAGGATAAAACTGAAAAATATTGGTCTAAATCACAAACCAAAAATGTCATAAAATGACTACTACTGATATTTTGCTATTTCATATCTGTGCCTTGCTCAGCCATCATCAGAGATGTTTCTTCCTGAAACACATGGGAACAAATACAAAGACCCACATCAAGGCATTTTACACACACACACACACACACACACACACACACACACACACACACAGAGAGAGAGAGAGAGAGAGAGAGAGAGAGAGAGACAGAGACAGAGACACCTTGGAACATACAACTATAATTGAGACATCTCCATCAAATTCCTCCCCTCAGAGCCAGAGAGGATGGAGCAATGAGGAAAACAAGGTTCCCCCTGAATCAACTGATCAAAGCTCATATGGACTCTTCAGTGACAGAGTGAAATGTCATTATCTGCTAAGTCTGTGCCCACTGGAAATAATCACTCATACAAAAGGCTATCAGATGTTAACCAATAACATTTCCAGAAACTCAGTTAAGGCAGCTCCAAAGGTCAGATAGCATTAAGGAGAATGTTTTTGTCCTAATGTAGAGATGACTGCATGTCTCTAACCTGACTATCATTGGTCCACTTATATAATTTAAGTTCAGAGAACAAATGCTATTCATTTGGCAAGCTGCATGCAGGGACTTGCACTTTTAGGGACTTGCACATGCAGGGGAAATACTCTACAACTGAACAATATCTCACCTTAACTACAACTCAACTCTTTTTATAAAATTTTGACAATGCCTCCAAAAAAGATTGCAAATATTGTGTAAGAATAAATGATACCATTACTTCATCTCCAATAATAATTGTATGCTAACAACACATTTTATAACTGACAATAAAATATTATCATTTATAAGATATGATTATAACTATTATATCTGCCTGTTTAATTTGTAGCAATTCATTTATTTTATGTATGTTTTGAAAACAAGGTACATGTAATATAATCATGGAAACCATACACATTTCAGAAGAATATTTTGTATTTTGATATATTGCATTCAATTTGACATTAAGAATAAATTAGATTCACTTGAAGACTAAATGATGTACCAAAACTCCAATAACCTTTATCCTTATTATTTCACTCTAAAATAATTTCAGTTGGCTTTTAATCGATCTTTCCAACTATTGACCTCTAGAAGGTAAATCTTCAAGGAACACACAATGAGACCAAATGTTCTAAAACATTTTTTCCCATCTCCCTCCATCATCTACATCCACTCCCATGACTATATTACCTAAATCATTTAAGATCCCCAAAGTATTGGCCTTCAAATATCTCATAAACCCATCTGTATGATTTCAAATTTATCATGCCTTACTCACCTAAGTGAATTCTTTCATTTAGCTAATTGATCTAAATGTTTCCAGATAAAATATGCCACATTTCCCTGGCTCCAATCCATTTCTTACTGCATTCCTAACACCTGGAAAGTCCTTGCATTTCCTCTCCTCTCATTAAAGTTAAATTCTCCATGGAAATATCACTTAAATGGAGTAATCCACAGTGATTTTATCTACTCCAAATTCCTATTCAATTTATTATCTCAAATATCAATTAGCACAACTTTCAGCTGTATGCTGCAGCTTAAAGCTCTTTACCCTTCATTCACAACCTCTGTGGTAGTGTCTTAACTTTTGAAATGAATTTTCAGCAATGGTTTACACAGATGTGATTCTGTGTGTGTGTGTGTGTGTGTGTGTGTGTGTGTGTGTGTGTGTGAGAGAGAGAGAGAGAGAGAGAGAGAGAGAGAGAGAGAGAGAGAGAGATTTAGTAAGTTTTACAAACCATGTTCAAATAATGTGTAAATGCAGGTGAATTTTATCCTAAATTTGGTTAGTAGATACAGGGGTTAATACCATTATATTGTCTAAAAATGTCAAATTAATAAATAACAATTAAGTTATGAACATTATAAGGAATGTTTATTAATACTGAAAGAAGAGTAATATGACTAATTTTGTGCACATTTTTGAGACAGAAAATGCAGAGTACCTCCTTAGTGAATCTGCACAAACATTTTCTCAAATAGACAAAATAACAATACTTTCTCATTAGAACTATTTAAAGTAAAAAGGGACAAAAATAAAATTGTGGAATTGGAACTACTTTTTTTCCAAAAAGTATGTACCTCACCCAATCCTTATGCAATACATCTTATGTTAGTCAAGCATTAATAAGGAAAGGCAAAAACTGAAGTTTAAATCTTTGGAATGAGGCCACAAAACACAGTGGAAAATATCTACTATAGATTTGCTGTGTTTAAAGTGATTTCACCTTTATCAGACATGCCCGTCTTTTTTTAAATTAATTAATTAATTAATTTTTTCTAACTTGTTTTTATTGTGATTACTTCCTGGGATTACTTACAGGAATAGAAATGACACAATTTCAGCTACATCATCAAATCCTATGCCATCACGGGTGACAACCCACAAAAGCAAGCCTACTGTACAAACATACAGGCAGCCCAACAGGGTGGAGAGTGTACTTTGGTTCATTTAATCTGAGACACTTTTCTGCAGCTCAGCTTGTCTCTGCCTCATTCAGGAAGCCAGGCTTGTCTGAGGGTATTTGCACTTTGGATTGACTCAGAATAACATTACAACTTACGGGCACGGTATACAATTTCAGTTAAGAGACCTTACTGTCTTTAAATTCTAAGCTGGTATCAACCCAGCATAGAAAGTACAAGGAAATCGTGTCTTATAGCAGTAACCATTAGAAAACTAAGGACCAGAGAAATAATTCATGCTCATGTTTTAGGTTAGACTCAGGGCTACAGTTCATGGTCAGAGTTTTCAAAATCTGGACACATAAGTTCAATAAATATACACTATATTCCAATGTGCTACAAAACAATTCCATCTATAAATATATAGGTTTTCAGAAAGACTTAGCAATTTATTAGAGAACTTTTAATTAAAGACTGAAATGAGACATTTGTAGGAAAACATTAAAATTTTGAATCATTAATTAAAGGCAAAAGCAAAACCCAGAGTAAATTGCTATTGTTATAAGAATATTGTAAATAGCTGTGAATGCAAAGCCAAGGCATGAAGTACATTTCATTTATTCTGGAATGTCAATGAAAGATGTAAAGAAAACATATATGCTAACCTTAGTATATAACTGGTGAAAAAGCAAGGAGCAAATAAATGACTGGACATATGTAACATTAATAGATTTGATAAAAAACAAAACAAAATAAAGCAAGTATACTAACCATCGTATGACTATATCTGTGTTCCAATGTGTGTGGCCCTCAATGCCATGAATCCAGGGAAAGGCCATAAGTGTAAGTACTTGTAAAACTTTTACTTCTATTGACACAGAAAATAAACACAGAATAACATTCTTACAAACAGTGGAAAACTTGAATCTGAGGATGTATACATTGGGTAGCTCATTTTTTCCTCTTTCTCAACTACTACAAATTACCAGAAAAGTGCTGGTGTATTGATTTTTATGTCACAAATAAATCACATAGTGCCTACATATTCACAACCACCAAGTCTTTGAGTAATGTGGATTAACTATGTAAAATGCCAGAAAAAAGTGCATGATTTATAGCAGGTATAGTTATCACACACATTCTCTAGCAAATGATCTTCCCTATTCATTATGAAAATTATAGATTGCTGCAGTGTTTTTCATTCATTAAAGAAGAACTCAGAATTTTGATCAATATTTGAGGCAATCATTTAAGTATGAAGATTTAAAATCAAAAGTTTTATACTAGTAGATTAACAACGACTTGCAACTGTAAAATCTATGTATCTTCAATTGCAAGAAATAATGTGCTTTTTATTACCATAATTTTCACAACTGGTCATTAGAAATTGAGCAAGGTATTAGTAAAATGACATGGAATAACTTCCCATATACTGTATACATTGAATAACCTATCATCTTTTACCCCATGCGTTTAATAAATTTGTTATTAAATTATTTTTCCAATAAACTTTCTATCAAAATAATGTTATTAATTTATACTCACAAAACTTTTAACTACCCTGAGTACCTTACTTTGAATAATTACATTTCAAGTTAGTCAATTCTATATTTAAGGTTCTTAATAATATATTCCCAAATTTAATCATATCAATTGAATTTATGTGCTATATTAAACAAGGAACTGGTAATCTAAATATATGAACTACCTCAAAATAATATGGTTAAGACTTTAAATCAAGCTTGCTAGATTGTCTTTCTATTTTTTGAAAACTTACGTCCTTTTTATTTTCTGTATAATTTCATATAATATTTCAGCCATCTTTTCAATTGTGTCAGAATATTTTTGGCTACTAAAACCACTATTGAAAGTGTAAAGAGAGAGCAAATCTGAGATATGCACTCAAAACCTGAACTATATATTATAAATATGAATAATTACACAATACTAGATCAATAATAAATAGGTGATCACAGGTTGAAGAGCTTTAAACACCAGCAAGTTCTAAGAAATTTTACTGCTTTTAATTTATTTTCAGTATACAAATATATAAGACTCATAAAATAAGATTTTACACTCAATATTTCCATGTGGTTGGTTTAAATTACATGTGTTTAGGATAAAATAGTGAACTAAATTTGAAAAGTTAACATTTTTAGTCTCTAATATTTACAGATACCAAGGTTATCAGAAAAATGATGATCTGTTTAGACATATTGACAGGTAACCTGTCAATATGTTACTTCCTCTGTGACTTGATTCATAAGTTATACATCTGAAAAAATTAAGTTTGTAAAGAATAAGGATGGATGCTAGAGGCCTTTGGCAATGCTGCTAAACTTGTTGTTTCTCCACTTATTGTTTTTTACATAATGCTCTCAGTTACGTTCTTTATGCCAGATTTTATGGAATAATTGCTAAAATTTCATGAGATGTTTATGAAATGAATTTTTTCTGAGAAAATATGTTATGGATTTTTAAAAATATATTCTAAGCAAAATTTAAAAAGCAAGATAAAGGCAAAGAGAAATAACAGTAGCTACAATCTTAGAATCAGTGTTTCACGTTTACATTAAGCATATAAACATATGCAACGTTTTTGTACAATGTTACAATTTGATGGTTCTCAACACAATTTTTACTACCAATTTTCTGCTGTATAAATGACTGACATACATTAATAATACATTTGTGGTTTCTAAGATGATGTTATTATTTTCAGAGTTGTCGTTTTACAGGAAAATATTCTTCACATTCATTTGTGATGGCTGATATTTTATGAACATAATTTCAGTAAGAAAAGTGGTTTAACACCTCAAGGATATACACATGCATTAACATCAGATCCTATTTGCATTTGTCAGTTTGGCAAAAACAGCAGCTAGCTGATTTTTTTTTTCATAACCTCAATAAATAAAGATTGGTTTTCAAAGCTTCAATAAACACTGCATCCTTTTTTTAAGCAGGATGCCAATTTTATAAGCCATAAAGTTTAATAGCAGATTTACTTATTAATAATTGGAAAGACCTTGGGGAGCAAATATGCTTAAATGAGGATGACAAATGTGACCATGGTTAAAGTATTATCTGTCATTTACAAAAAAATTAAAATATAATTTTAGGTGAAATAAATAAGTGAAAGAGGTACAAGAGTTTAAAAGTATATCAGTTTTACTTCTGAAGATTATATTAATTTTCAAAAAAGGATATTTTAAACTTTATAATTAACATTCATTTTTAATTAGCATCACTGTAGCTGTTAGAAGAAATGAAGACCTAGAGAGAGTTCAAAAAGATATGAACTATCCCACTGTAATTACCACAACTCCCAGCAGGCCTTCCCTCATCTGATTAACACCACAGCAGGGTGGATGATCCAACACAGAGCTAACTGCCACAAGCCTGAGAAAAATAACAAGGCTGAGAAGACTCAAAGTATTCCCCTAATGTTGAAAATTAAGAACCCAAACTTCATAATATTGTAAAGAGCAAACACTAAGGACTGAACATTTTTAGGAAACTCAAACTAATGTTGGGCTCACCGTTTATTTTAAAACAATAAATTCAAACTTAAAAAAAATTCACAATAGGGAAATACAAATCAAAACAACTCTGATATACTCGTCCTGTCAGAATGGCTAAAAACGCCAAAGACAGTTTATGCTGGAAAGGATGTCCAAAATGGTACACTCCTCCAATGCTGATGGGAGTGCAAATTCGTACAGCCTGTTTGGAAATCAGTATGATTGTTTTTCAGGAAAATGGGAATCAGTCTACGTCATGATCCAGCAATTTCATTCCTAGGCATACCCTGGAAAGATACACATTCATACAACAAGGACATCTGCTCAACTATGTTCATAGCAGCATTTGTAATAGCCAGAACCTGGAAGTAACTTAAATGTCCCTCAACTGAAGAAAGGATGAAGAAAATGTGGTACAATTGCACAATGGAGTACTACTCAGTGGTGAAAAAAACAATGGAATCTTGAAATTCGCAGACAAATAAATGGAACTATAAGAAAATCCTGAAGGATGTAACCCAGTCATAAACATACAATTACAGAATGTATACTCTAATATATGGATTTTAGAGCAAAGGATTACCAGCCTACAGTGCACACCACCAGGAAAGCTAGGAAAGAAGAAGGACCCTAAGAGACATACATGGCCCCCCAGAAAAGGGGAAAGGGTCAAGATCTCCTGAACAATTTGGGAGCATGGGGGAGGGGAGAAGGAGTTAGGGGGAAGAGGAGGGGAGAGGTGGGCATGAGGAAACAGGAAGCTTGAGTCTGGGAAAAAACAGAGGAGAGCTAGAAAAGAGATACTGTAATAGAGGGAGCCAATAGGTTTTAAGAGAAATCTGGCACTAGGGAAATGTCCAGAGGTCTAGAAGGATGACCCCATCTAACAATCTAATCAATATTGATATTGATGACTACCTTATATGCCATCCTAGAATCTTCATTATTTAGCTGATGTAACTCTGAGCAGACACCCACAGCTAAACAATGAGCTAAACTCCTGGAATTCAGTTGCAGATTAGGAGAAGGGATGAGCAAAGGGGTCAATACCAAGTTGTAGAAACCCACAGAAATAGCTAACCTGAACAAGCTGGATCTCATGTACTCCAGTCTGATAGCTGGGAAACCAGCATAGGATTGATCCAAACCCCTGAATGTGGTGTTAGTTAGGAAGACTGGGCAGTCCATAGGGCCTCTGGTAAGATATCAATATTTATCCCTAGTATAGGAATGGTCATTGGGAGCCCATTTCACATACAGGGAAACTGTCTCAGCCTACACACATTGGGGAGGTCCTAGGCCATGCTCTAAATAATATGACTGACTTTTAAGATTATCCATGGAAGGCCTCACCCTCCCTGGGAAGCCGAAAAGGTTTGGGATGAGGGTTGGTGGGGGTGGATCAGGGAGGACGGGAGGATGTTCGAACTGGGATTGACTTTTAAAACAAGCTTGTTTTCAATTTAAATAAAAAATCCACATATTTCAATGAAGTAAAACTGTCAGTGAATTTTTTTTTAACCTAAAAGAAATAAACTATTTGTTTTCCTTCCATGGATACTTTCTAACACTAACCAAGATAATATATAATTTGTTCAAAATCTTATGGTTATGAACATAAGGGTTTTTAGAAGCAATATGATTTTCTACGGGTGTACAGACATTCATGTGTCACACTGAGTGATCACAGTCCTAATGCTTTGACATAATGGCAAAATCATTCAAAGAATTGTAAGCCCTCTCACATGCACTCTAACCACCCTCCCCTCCCATCCCCCCACCGCAATTCCATATGTAGGGGAATGCCATCCAGTTGGGGTCATGTAGATATGACAAGTCATGTGAAGTAGGGACTAGGGCTTCTCTCCTGTCTCTAGATTAAGGCAGTTATCCTTCCATGGGGGATATGTTCCCAAAGTCCTTTTGTGCACCAGGGATACATCCTGGCTCCACTGTCTGAGGTCTCTTAGACTGTTCAGTCCTTCTGACTGAGACCCATATTCAGGGGGGCCTGAGTCAGTCCCACGCTGGCTTCCCAGCTATCAGTCTAGTGGCCCTTAGCTCCTCCTTGTTCAGGTAAGCTGTCTGTATGTGTTTCTGCCACATGGTCTTGTCCTCTCCATCTGCATCTGGGTTCTAGTTCGACTCAGTGTTTATGTATGGGTGTTTGATCCTGTTTTCAACAGGCATTAGTTGAGGGCTTCATGGAGAAGTTAGTTGTTGATCTCACTCTCCGGGAAGGGCATTTATGATAGCCTTTCAACGGAAGCTCAAATTGTTAGTTGGGAGCAGTCTTGTAGTTCTCTAGACCTTTCTTTGTGTTCAATTTTATCTTCAAACCAATATTGGCTCCCTCTTTTATGTTCTCTCTCTCTCTCTCTCTCTCTCTCTCTCTCTTTCTCTCTTTCTCTCTCTGTCTCTCTCTCTCTTTCCTATCTTCTATTCCTAACCAGGCTCAATCTTCCTGGTCGCAAATGTTTTCCTTTCCTCCCCCTCATTTTCTCCTACTTCTCTCTCCATTCGCTGCCCCCCCCCCACTTCAACTGAGCTCTGGGGGATTGTCCCTTCCCAGTTCTGTGAGTGACTTTATATGAATCTCTTAGAATACACCTTGTATCCTAGGGTTATGGTTATGGTTATGGTTATGGTTATGGTTATGGTTATGGTTATGGTTAGGGTTAGGGTTAGGGTTAGGGTTAGGTAGAGGTTGTAGAAATAATCTCCCCAATGACTTTCTCTTAATTTCTGATGTGACAATTACTTGAATTTGTTCATTTTCCAGAATTACATCATAAAAGCAGCCTTTATGTTGGCTTAATATTATTTTTTTTCTGTGTGGCTATTCTCATTTTAATAGATTTAGGACTCACTCTAACAATAACAATGCATCCATTAGTTATATTTACAGTTATTTTTATTAGAAATAACCCAATCTGAGTTACTGGGAATGAAGAATTAATATGATCTCTTAAGAACTCAAGTACATATGAAATTGGCATATTAATAAATTGTACATTATATATACCTTGTAGCTACTAGATGCTTTTTCATATTAGAACTAATCTAATGTAGAATTTCTGGTTAAATATATCATAAGACAATAATGAATTTATAAAATTTAATAATGTTATATATTTATATACAGAATAAGATATTTTGTGTGATAACTATTTTATTTAGATGGATGTTCTTTGTTACTATGACAAAACTATCTTCCATAAACAACTTAAGGGAAAATAATCTACTAGAGGTCACAGTTTCAGAGATGTGAGAATCCTCAGGCTAAGAAGTTTTGGAAGAACAACAGGTTATATAATAGCAACCAGGAGAGAAGAAAGGCATACAGGAAAGCCCCAGGGTAAGGTGTAGCTCATAGATAAACTACTTCTCCTAGAGAGTTCTAATTCTACTTTCAGAAATTTGCATTAGTGCCATTAAAACATGAACCCCTCATAGGTTCAATATACTGCTATAACAGATTGCACATGATGTAATTGTCTCTGTACACATCTTTCAAGAACATACAGCTATGTACTTTACTAATGTAAGAACTTCTTCATCCTACAATGTTTACAATGAAGATTAACCATTACAGAAAACTTATTCTTTACTATGATTTTCTTGAATATCCAAGACTTAAAACTTCCTGAGAGCATTGAGTTTTTGCTTTACTTTTTCTGTATAGCATCATATGTACATTTTATTTTGCTTGTCAACATTCTAATTCATAGTAGATAGTAGTTTTTACATAAATTCTTATTTAAAGATTGAGACAGACCATGGATTAGGTGAGGATGATGCTAAAAATCAATAGTTATTACTAGTAGCATCATAAAATTGGCATTATCACCAGTAAACTGATAAGGACTACAGTATCTATGTGCATTTGTTTTATTATGTATGATATGTCTATCCACATAAATGGGGAAAGGTAAAGAAAAATTTTAGATCATATTATTGAAGTTATTATTCCTCTGGAAAACATAAAGTAAGCAAGAAAAATGCAGAAGTTACTGAGTGTGCAAAATAAAAAAATAAAATAGAAAAACATAGAAAGAATAATCATTAAGGAGATTTTAAAAAAAGCTAGAATGTAATGAAAACTAAAATTGAGTACAGGTGGAAGATAATATCTTTTAAGAGGAGGCAATCTCACTTATAAAGATGTTCAATTTCACCTAATTGCTTTCTAAGAAAGACTAGATGCCATACTTGTTTGACGCTATATGACTAAGCTTTGTGATTATATAGTGCACATCAACTGCAATCAGCCATCAGAACTTTAATGAGAACTCTAGTTCAGAAAAACAAGTCATTTTTCAGAGGATGATGCTAACTAAAATAGCAGAAGTGGAAACTACACAAAGCAATCATCTTTGAAATGAGGAATTTTGTGAAACATCAGGAGGGGCCAATCACGCATGCTGATCTGGAAGTGCATCAGAGTGACTAATTACCCTCTACACAGGAAAGATAATGTTTTTTTTTTGTTTTTTTTTTTTTTTTTTTTGTAATGGTGAATTTTCCCCACACTTTTGACTGGTAGCAGATTTCCAATGAAACATTGTCATAATTATATACAGCTATTTCAATAAAGTTGAAGTCTTTTTATTAGCATGCATGCTTGCAGTGTATTAGAAAAAAAAATTTCCTGGCCTTTATTCACGATTATATGATATAGCAATGTGATATAGCAATCCAGAGCCCATCTACTTGATAGCTGGGTATAAAGTTATAGCCTCTGATTTATACCTATTATTTTAAGTTCAAAAATTGATTTAATACCTTAATTATAAACAAAAATTACCAAACAGAAAAATCTCATGTTCTCATGGTAAAGCAAATAGCACCAGTATTGAGTGATAATGTCAAAAAATGGTATGTTTCTTGCTACAAATTTCAAAGTGATTATAATCAAATTTTTAGTCAACCATACTTCATGCCACTTGGTGTTTCAAGAGGAATTGGGTTACATATATCCTTGTTCCTAATATGAGACTTCAGACCTTGTAGGGAAGGGAAAATCATAAATATTTTAATGAATTCATTGAAGCATAGACCATTGATTATAAATTATAGGACTGGTACAATCAATAGCAACAGTAACATATATGTGTAAGGTTTACCTTGTGAAAATTTGTTTTGTTTGTAAGAGAGAATATCAAAGGTCATTTTCTTGATTTTATTTAATTACACTTTCAGGAAACTAGCTAATTAAAATTTGACCTTGCTTTGTCTTCTTGCCTGCCATTTTGATCACATTTGCACCCAACTTAATTGTTTTATACTTCTCTCTAATCTCTCTCTCGCTCTACCTCTCTTTTTCTCTCTGTCTTTTTATCCCAGACTCATTAATGTCACTTTCTTTGCTTTGAATCTGATTTGTTTTGAGACAGGATTTTTATTCTCTAAAAGGCTGATCTGGAACTTTCAGTACTTCTACTTTGAATTCCTGAGATCAGTGTTTATAAGTCAGTAACATTTAATATGTAGGTAGAGGTAATATGGTACTTTTTAATTTCTCATATGATTTTGATTTTAATGTTCATATTTTTTCTTGTTTTACTTACAATTCCTCTTATTTTCTTTACAATTAATGTTTCTGCAGTTGTTTCACACATCTGAGTACCAGGAATGCACTTATCTTACATGTTTCCCATCTGTTAGTCATGGCAATGTTGTATATTACCAGTATTTCTCAGTGGATATAATTTTCTGTTGATAATATTCCCCAACATTTCTTAGACTCCATGCTTGGAGAACTATGACATTAAATATGTGACTTTATGTAATAGTTTTGTTTTTCCTTTTTATATCTATATTTAGGGGACTCTGAGTCCTATCGCCTATTATATTTTTTTACTTTTAGTGGCCATTAATGTGTTGTTATTTTGAGAAAGAATGTCAGTGTTCCTGCCCTTTTCTAAGAATTTGTCTGTTGATAAATGAGAAGCAAATTGGCTTGTTTTCTTGGCAGAAGAAATCTTAAGACATATTAACATTGAAATTGTGGCTTGTGGGGAATTCAGCAAATCTTGCAGGGGTGGAAAAAAGGATTGTAGGAACCAGAGAGGTCAAGGACACCACAAGAAAACTCATAGAATCCTTTCTGTTGGATCTCAATCTTGCTGCAGCATGGTCTGAGAAGCTGAATTCCCGTCTCTCCAAAACTGCCCAATCAGAAAAAATGGGAAGGCACCAAGAATATCCAGTTTTGCATTCTTGCTGGCTATGGCAACCTTCTCTCCTGAAGTTGCCAGGGGCCAATTTCCCCACCTAAATTACTGAGCTTTTGATCATACTTGGACATAAACCCAGCTTCTGGCAGACACATCACACATTGCCTACATCCTATAAAGATTCACTGTTTTCATTTATGGTCATGGCTTCTCTGGTCTCTATCTATGGGACTGGAGAACTACCCTGGAGTTGCCTTGCTTAAATAAACCTGCTGTTACACCTTTTCAATTTGTCTTGATCTGACTTACCATGCCAGTTGATAAATGTATTATGGGGTAGAGAGGGGAGGGGCACAGAAAACCTACTAAATTCAACTAACCTAGGCTCACAGGAGCTCACAGGCACTAAAATGACAACCAGAAAGCCCACCTGTGACTGTCCATTTTCCTATGTAAGGCCACCATGAAATACACGGTACCTCCCCATCAATTAGGTTAATTTCTTCTCTCATTCACTCAGGTCCAATCAGTCCCAGGTTTTTCACATTGGAGTAGGTGACACTTAAGCATTCTAGGTTATACAAAGCTCTCAGTATATAGATTGTTCCAAAGAAGCCAGCTTCTTTTCAATATGTTTCTTTCCCAACTTACAAAAACAAGCAAACAGAAACTTGTCTTTTGAATATTTTTTTAAAATTTTTCTATTTTGTTTTTCCAGTTTTTTCAAAGCAGCATTGGTTCTGACCACAGCCTTGCCCATGTCAGCAGCGAAAGCTGTAATACCATTTTGGTGCTAGGAAGAGAAAAATAAACAGGAGATGGTTTAGTGTGATGGAAAATTAAAACCAATGCAGAAATTCTAGAATCCCCTTCCATTTGCACCTCTTTTCCACCTTAGCTGACATATCTTGTTTTCCTCCAGAAAGTAAGGATGCTGGTATTTGGCTACATGTTGGTGGATGCATGGTTTCTCCACCTCCCAGCTGACAGCCTGATAGCCCAACTAATACCCAACTGATAGCTATCTACCTTTCTAACATTACTCTCTGTCTACTTACCTCCACTCTGGATCTGAAGGGTCTCATTAACTTCATAGGCAAGCCAACATTTACAACAATGCTAAACTGATGCCACACTGCAAGGTACACACCCACTCATGGAGACAGGAGTGCCATGGAAAACAATACAGAGAATTTTTCCTCCTGACATTGCAAAGCACATGCTGCTCATCCAAAAAATCTGCATCTGGACTCTATCTAAATGCCTTAAAACAAACAAAATACCCAAAGCCATTTGCAACCAGCTTTCTGTTCCTGGGTTTAACTCCTTAATGGGACTTAGGTACTAGTTTACTGTCTTGACTACCAAGACTGTCCTTGCTATGTCTGTCATGATTTCTATGCATTTTCATTTTACCTTCTCCAAGTTTCAGTAGACATGTTCAATACAGAGCAAAAGACGCCAGCGAATGTATCTTGCTCTGTGGTGTATATCAAAGCCAAGGCCAAGGCCACCATCTACAACCACAATTGTTTTACTAACTTGTCCACAACATGAATCCAAACAGTGTCCATCTATGTAAAAGGCCAAGTCCTTGAAATAATTTTTTGGACATGACACCTTTATAGCCCTCCCACTCTGACAATTAATGCAAAACCATTGCCCATGCTGTGACAAGAACTACTCATCCATCAGTGCCCTGATGGTTCACCAGCAGAAATACTCTGAAAAGAAGCCCTTTGTCTACAAGATGTGCTGCTGAACTTTCACCATCACGGGCAACCTGAAAGTATACTACATGGCAGCTGAGATTTGCAATAATTACCCTACAGAGGGCAGAGAACTGCTTATTAAAAAGATCATGGGTATGTGGGAGTATTGTTTTTTTTTATGGTCTATAAAGTGTCACTAATTGTCTCAGAAGAGCATTTGTTTGTATTCTTTTGTAAAATGCTAGAAAAACTGCATGTTTTTTTTTTCCTGATTCTACTAGCTTTCTATCCTTTTGCCCTAAAGCGATGTATGTATCTTATAGTGAGGTATTTTTATTTGAAGCAGTAAAAAACGCTAATTTTATAATTTTGCATCGAGTTATCATCTCTTTATAACTTTTAAACAAAATTACTTTATGTATACGGGTATCTTGCTATGTGTCATCTTTGTACTATATATGGTATGTGTTGGTGTTCATAGCATCTAAAAAAGAACATTTGATGCTCAGGTCTTGGAGTTACAGATAGTTGTGAGCTACCATGCAGGTATTAGAAAGTGAACATTGTCCCTTCGGGGGAGTATCCTGTAATTTTAACCACTGAATCACCTCTTAGCCTCTCTAGTGTGTGTCATCCTACTAGTTGATTTAGACCATTCATGTTAAGAATTTTTACTGAAGGATGTCTATTAATCCAGTCAGTTTATTGTTTTGTGAAGTTTTCTCACCTCTCTTCTGATTGAAGCTTTCTCATAGTTAATCTCCCATTCTTCTTGAAATGAATCTCTTTAGAGTATCCTCTGGCTTTGTGCTAATGAATATATTTAATAAGTTTTACCTCAAAAGTTATAAATTTCATCATCAGTTGTAATAGATGCTCTGCTAGGTATAATCTGGATTTAAAATATTTTTTTTCAGAATTTGAATATATATTTCAAGTGTCTTCTGGATTTCCTAGTTTCTGTGAAATAATAGGGTGGTGTCCTGGTTTATCTACATTATAACTAGCATTACTATCTGTCACAGATTTTAATATACTTTATGCTGTGTTTTTATATTTAAACAATATATATTTATTAAAGCACTGGAGTTTATTTCCTTCTATTTGAAATTCTGCAGGTTCTTTTCTTATTGTGTTTTAATTATTGTTACACCAAATATAACACTTTGGAAACCATCAATTTTCTACAATTTTCCAAATATAACATGATTTGAAGTTTTAGGATTTACTAATAAATCAATATGTATAAAAGTAAAAATAATTTTAGTTTTTCATTTTTATCTAACTGTCTTTTGTAGATTATCTCAAATTGTTCCTGATATGTTTTCAGTAACATAGTGACTAAAAGAAGAAAGATTGGTCAGCCTTATCTTGTTCCACTTAATGTTAAAGCTGTTAGAATATTTTTAGTATGGCATTGACATTAGTGTTTGAGTTAAATCTCTTCCACATGTTATTATTACACAGTGCTAAATTTTTTTCATTTTCTTGAGTATGTTTAAATATATAAGTGATATACTTCATCTTCCCAATGCATGAGTCTCTCACTGAACATGAAGCTTGCCAATTGGTTAGACATGCTGAGCAGTAGGATTTGAGGGATCTTCACATTTTTATCACAAACTATAATAATGCCCAGTACTTGATTTTTACATACACATTGGGAAACCAAGTTCAGGTTTTCCCAGTTGGGCCAAAAGCTTTCTACCAACTCAACTTTTAATAAGTGTTTAATAAGAACGAAAGGAATAAGACATGACAAATGCATAGTTTGTCTTCTATGAAATATTAAAGCCAACATACTGGTGTACATATTTTTATTTTACCATTCAATTCCATTTGATCCATGAAGACCATGTTGAAACTAGCTTCTTTGTGCATTTGATTACACAATTTTATTTTATTGTCTGATTTTATTTAGAATGAAGCAATGAGCATTAAAATCTTTCCAGACACCAACTATACACAGAAATATTGCTTGCTGGGAGCAATTAAAAAAGAACTGATCTCTCCTTCTGTTCTGTCCTATCTCACACTGACAATGCTTTGAAATAAAAAGTAAAATAGCTCACACATAATTAACCAGTCCAAATAAGGAGAGAATTATAAAAAGTGTTATATCAAACCACATTGTTATCAGTGTGATTTTTGCATGTCCAGGCTCAGTCATATCATCCTGTCTTCATTTAGACTCTTTTCTGGCCAATATTAGCACCAAAATCATAGGAATATCTTTTAACATTTTTGGTTTAAATTGCTAATTAACAAAATTTAGTTGTATTGTCTACATGGTAGTTTTCTGAAGTTACTAATTAAAATATTTAAGTCTAAGTTCTTAATTCCATAGTAAATTTAAAAATTTATCTGTATATAGCCAATTTAATATATTACTGTTCTGTAATTTTTCAGACTGGTAAATAAAAATTTAATAATGGAGTTGTTAAACCTTGTTTTTTTTTTTCACCTGGGAAGAATATACACCAAATTATGGAATCTCTATATAATCTCTATATAAACATTAGAAAATTCTATAATTACTGATGTAAGTTAAAGCTACTTTCTTATTTGCCATTGTGGCATTATTTCATCCAGGAGACTCTGCGCTGAAATTAATTTTAGGATACATATTTGGTTATTAGACTACTCTAATGACCTGAGTAGCAACTAAGAACTTCTCGAAGAGAAACTCTTCCATTTATATCATATTCTGAGTTAATAATGACCTCTAAGTTTATGAAGAGTCAATCCATTCTATAATAGAGGAGATGATTTTTTATATTACCATTAGTGACATCAATTAGATTTTTGTCACTCATCTGAAATTTGACCCATTTATTTGTTGATGTACTCAAGTTAAAGCTAATGACAAAATAATGAGTCATAAAATCATGACTGAGATGCAGATAGGGACATTAAAGCATTGGAGTGTAAGAACTGTATTGTTACATGTCAGAAACAATTTATCATGAATATTAAGTAATATGCTAGAGTGCTATTTGGATTAGTGTAAACTATCAACTTACAGGGAGAATGGACAAATGGGTTTTAGATGCCAGAAATAAATCACTGTGTTGAAGATGTTCTAAGTAGTTGTGGTGATAATCTGTGGTCTTATTTTGTTAAACGAATGGAAAAGTATATTATAATTGGTTTATTATTATTCCTAGACACCTTTCTTCTCCATAATAGTATAAATAAGGTACCATATTACTGTGATTAATTTTTCACAATAATGATAAAATGCTAATATAATGAACTTGGATTACAAGGATTTTTATTTTTCCAACAAATACAATTATTTATACCACTGTTTTTTTTCCTGAGACAGGGTTTCTCTGTGGCTTTGGAGGCTGTCTTGGAACTAGCTCTTCTAGACTAGGCTGTGCTCGAACTCACAGAGATCTGCCTGCCTCAGCCTCCTAAGTGTTGGGATTAAAGTTGTTCACCAACATTGTCCGGATTTATTTATGCCACTTTTATGGTACATTTCCTTTAAGAAAAATTAGTTTTCTAGAAAGAAGAATTAGTCATTTGTTTGAGTCTGTTTATTCATACAGGAAAAATGATCTATTAAAACTAATCTTAGTGCTATTGTAGGAGACTAACCTAATCAGAAAACCTTGCTGAGAATATGTACTCTATGCCCTAAAACTATTTAAATCTCAAGCTCTCTCTTGTTTTACAACTTTTAATTGAATACATAAAAACAATAGGCTCCCATCCATAACAAAAAAATCATATTTTTAATACAACTTATTTTTATGACAAACACTATTGTGTATATTGGGAATGAGTGGAAATGTAAAATCCATGATGATTCAATACTGATGAAGTACCTCTGAGTAATTAATTACATTCTTATCTTAAAGACTAACACAATAGGGATATAGGAAAATAAATATTTGCCAGATTTAAAATATACTGTGAATATATTTGCCATATAATTGTTATTTAATATTCAAAAAAGAGTATTATGTGAAAATATGATAAAGAATTGCAGCAAATGTCCTTTTGCTTAAATGACCCATGTATCTCTTCACTATGACCAAATAACTGGTGTATGAACTATACCTGAACTAGCAACTTGATGGGGTCTGGAGTCAACTAAGAGACATGCCTTTTGGTTGATCTATTAATATTTCCTATGAAGATTCACTGAATGAGATTCCCTCTCATACAGGCCTTTCAGTGTCAAAAGTAAGCCCAAGGGACTGTGTTCATGTCTCCGTTCCTATATTCTGTGCTGATGATGTCATCTGTCCTCCGGTGGCTGTTGTCTACTTTTACTAACAAAGGAAACTAGTTTCTCTGCCTTCCATTGTCAACCTTGAAGCATATGGCTTTCCTGGAATCCTCAGCAACTTTCATGCTAAATTACGAATGTGTAGGCATCCAGTTTTCAAAATGGAGCAGCTTCTGGATTCTGAGTGTCTCACCATCTCCAGTGTAAGACATCAAGTATGCCATACAATGTACAGCTTTGAACTGCAGCAGGACTAGGATAGTGAGGAAGAAAAAAAAGAGGACAGACACACAAACAAGTACATAAAAGCTGGGGTCAAATAGATCATGACTACGCAAATGGAGAGACACCCATTACCTTAGCAACTCAGAATATCAGCACGTTTTTAAATATATACAGCACAGAGGAAGGTATTACCTGGTCTTACTAGTACCCAGACAAGCTGTCTCAGGCTGCAAATATTCAGCTCTTAGCTTTTACATAATGTCAACATTTGCTCTCAGACCCTAGGAGAGGATCTTCCTCCCCTTAACACCTAAATATTAAGGTATAAAAATCAAACTCAACATCTCATCATGCAATTACCTGACTTACAGAGCAGATTTTAGTGCCAGGTTCAAACAGCGTTAGCAATCAAAATAAGGGTACTGATCGCATAATATGGGATCTTGTATCTTAGGCTGGAGGTATATTAGAGAATACTGATGATACTGGGGCTATTGAACTTTCATATTTTTACATTCTTGTATGATGATGTTGTCAGAGAAAGTGTTCTCTAACCATAGTAGTGAAAACATCTCTGCAGTTTTCAGTATTGCCCTATTCAGGGAGGTGCATATACACCTAACATTTTCTAATTAATTTAAGCAGAAATCTGTGATATAAATATGGAGGTGGATTTTAAGAGTGGAAATGATGGAAAAGGTAATATAAAATTAAATCAGACAGGGTTTATTGATATACAGCTACTTAGTAGCTATTCTGTATTTTGGATCTCAGTTTACCCAGTTAAAAGAGTGTCAGCAGTTTATTTGATTGGTTGGCTGAAATATGTGTCACAATATTGCTTGATGTGAATGCCTTTCATCTAATAGTTTGTTGGTGATAAAATAATTTAATGAATACATGAGAATTTAGGGTGTTGAAGTGGATTTCACATGCAAAACCTAATATTCTATGATGGGTGACCGGAAGACACACCCTTCACTCAGAGTCTAATTAACAATTTCATGAGAGGGTGGTCAGCAGAGAACACTATCTCTTGCTATTTCTTCATGTCTTGTGCTCTGTGACCAACCAATTTTCTCTATCATATTTCCACATTGGACCACTTTTTCCATGGCAAGGGTATCTGTATTCCACACTGCAATATTTCTGATTAAAGAATGCACTTTTTAGTCATATATGTGCTGTCGTTCCTGGACTAATGCTCATGTAAATGTCTGATATTATCTGTACTTCAAAATTTTAATGCTGCTCTCATGATAGAATGCTGAACTAGACTTTAAAGAGATAGCTGAATGGGTTCCTGCATGACAATATCCTAGAAGAAGGAAGCAAGTTTCTTCAGAAAGAAAAACCTATGAAATACAGAGTGCTTTCTATGTGCAAAGCAATACTGTCTACCTTAACTATTCTAGTTACTGAATTATTGAAATAATCTGGCCAATTGTTAAATTAATATAATTTTATTTCAGTAGCCATAAAATTGTCTATTCTGTTTTATATTATTTATTAATACAATGAATGATATTGTTCCCATTCCTTATGTTATGTGTGATTTAGATAGAAAATGACTTCTGAAACCATAACCTTGCTAATTTTCCCACTTATAATTAATAGTTTGGTTTCTTTAAAGCACACTGGAATACTCCAAAAATAATTTCCTGACGATTTTAGAGTGTAGATGTACTCACATTCACTAATAAGTACCAAAACCTTCAGTGTCAGGAAAGAAATTCATAAATTCCTGCATCATTCTTCTGGGAAACACATAAAAAGTTTATGAAAAATAGTACTTGAAGACCCCCTTTCTGTTACACACGCACACACACACACACACACACACACACACACACACACACACTCATCCACAAACACTAAAACAAAGAAATAGGGGTGACTTGCCTCCCATCCTGCCAGTACTGAATCAGAACAGCTCCCACAGTCTGCAGTGATAGCTGGTATCCCCAGACAGGAAACTTGAGAAGCATCAGCTTCCCGAGAAATTTTGGGGATAATTTTTGAAAAAAATGCGGTTTCTGGGAATGATCACATCTGTTCCATTTATGATATACAAAGTGACACTAAAAACCTCCAAGATAATCAGATATATTGTGAGAAACAAGAGACCAACCTTGTACACTGAAAGTTTTTTGAAGTATTTTAATCTGTTCCAAAGTCCTCTGGTCCTTGCCCAGTGAGACTGTCCCCATGGGCTTTGTCTCATGAAGACCCATTGGAGAAACACTCATATACTGGTCTGAAACTAGGCCTCACAGCTCTGAAAAACATTAGATGATTTTCCAGGAACAGGTCAATTTATAAGTCTTAGTTAAGTAAAATAGAAATGAAAAAAATGCAGAAGATTCTGATATTTTCTGCTATTGTACAGGAAAACATATTAGTCAATTATTTAATTCCCATAGTATGCATATCAATAAAGAACAATATTTATACAATAAAAATAATAACACAGAGAAACTCACTATTAAATCAACCTGGCAGTGTGAGTTTTTAATCATATTGAAAAATTCTCTCAACAGGAATAATTCATGCTACACACACAAACACACACACACACACACAAGCATTATATATATACATATACATACATATATGTATACGTATACACACACACACACACACACACACATATACATATATACAATTCTTAAATATCAAAGTCTTTTACAAGTTTTCACCAAATGTGAGGGTGGTTGATGACATTATATGGCTAAACGTGAAAAAGGGGAATGATAAGAAAGGAAGCATAGTTGTGATAAATAAGGGTTAGGAGAATAGGTCACAGGAAGTTATGGATTTCACTGATATTTACAGATGCCAATATGATAAAGAAACTTGCAATTCTATATGAATAAGAAAGGAAAACAGGTAAAGATGTTAAATAGGTAAATACAAATAACCTTAAACATTTTAGAATGTTAGAAACAATATATATATATATATATATATATATATATATATATATATATATATAATGTCTGCTGAGGACATCTCCCTTGATTTGGTGGTTAGAGTTGTCCTGGAGACCTACTTATTGATATTGCTTCTGCTTGTCCACCCACCAATACTTCAATGCAAGACACTATTGTTATAAGTACCACATAATTTGGTCATGTGCAGAAGTTAGGTTGGTAATGACCAGAAAGTTTTATCTGTGCTAATTAGTTTTTAAAGAAACTGGAGATACAGTGAAGACTACCAGAAAATAAAAACAAAGCAACCATCTTATCTGGCTGTGATCCCTGTGAGTTACAGTAATGACTAGTATGGCAAGCTCTGTCCATGTGTATAAAAACAGCAAGGATGTTGTAGGATGGCCAACCACTTACTGATTGTATTTAAGACCACTGTACAGGTGGAAAGACATTTAAAAGGTTGGGGACCTCCCAGGTCCCAGGAATGTTCTTTATTATTATTTTTGATAAATGGATATAGTATAAAACTTTACTCTTTATTTATATCCTTATATTCCGTACACTAGCACAGTTCTCAAAGATGTTATTTTGTGCAATGGATAGCTGTTAATGTAAAATCTTTCAAATGAATAATCACTGTCTGTGAAATGCTTATCTACCAGTGGAACATTTTATCATAATGCTTCACTCCAAGTCTCAGGGTGCCATTAAAAAAGACACTGATGTGTAAAAACTGGAGTTCACAGGAGGACTGCATAAAACAGCATACTATGGGCATTGCAAGGCCAATGTTCTCATAATCTCATCAATTGTGGTAGTTTGTCTAAGATCTGAAGATGGTAAAGCAACTCAAATTACAGCATAGAGGGATAAGGTGCTGGTGAGCACCCACCACTAACTGAGGAGCTGTTAACATCTGATGACTTCCAAAAAGTTAGTTTGATCCTTTGATGAATATACAAACTTCCTTAAGTACATGCAACAAATAAATCAGTGAGTTAAATAAATATAGGAAATAAAGTAGGTAGGGGGTGAAGAAGGGATGATGGAATTGGGAAGAAATAGTGGGAGAAGGGGAAGATGATATAGTTATAGTGGATTGTATAAATATATGAACTCATCAAAGAATTATTGAGTTTATTGCATTAAAATATTTATGATAAATTCTCTCTAAATAACATAAGAGAGTATCAATGGCAAAAACTAGTTGATGATACATGGGAGAACCAGAATCTCAGCTCTACTACCTAACAGTCTAGTGCTGAATGTCTCATTTTACATTTTTGTTCTTCAAATATATAATTTTATGATGGCTAATATGTTTGAATGTATACATTGATAGACATCTACCTAAAAATGTGTTCTTACCCATAAAGATAAATTTAATTTTCAACCCTTATCAAAAAAGCCAATAAGGAAAAGATTCCATTATGTTCTATTGATGTTGTTTTACTTTTCTATACAGCAATAAAAAACAGGTTTATATTTGGTAAAACAAGATTACTAAACACATCATAAAATCAAGTGTCCATATCTTGTGCTTCTTTATTGTCATTGCTTCTTGGGTGCTTAGTTCTTGGAGACTGCTTAGTGGATGTTTGGTCAAGAGAAATATTGTGAACCTAAAGATGCAGCTCAAGCAACAAAAGCAGCTACCTGAGCACTTTTTGCTGAGGTACACTCTCAAAGAGAACTGAAAATCAGCAATAGATAGTAAGAGTTCCATTGATATTTAGTGATCAACCCATTGACCATCTGAAATATTTTAAGGGCTTTGTAATTTTTATGGCATTTACATTTAAAAGTATACTTTTAAAATTCATTAGAAAACAGAAAAGTCAAAATTTATTCAATGATAAGTAGAAATTATTGATTGAAATGATAATGTCAAAACAACCACATTCTTTTAGCAGATGGTACAGAATATTTAAGACAGTATATTTTTTAAACATTTATGAACAATAAACATTTCTATTTTATTCATAGTATAATTATATTAAAAAATAAAGAGGATACATTCATAGTTTAAAATTAACGTGACTATTATCAAAGTAAATCTAAGAGTGCTTGTTAAATATTTGATTAAATTTTACATGAAGATTTAGTAATGTGATATTTCACATTACTTATAATGTTATTGTATCAGCAGATTGATTAAGAAAAGACTATGCAATATATCATGAATTACATGGTGAAAAAACCTCTAACAATAGCTACACAAAAGACTGCTTTATATTAGAACTATAGACATATCTTCTGCCATGTCTTCACTGCATGTATATTTTCACCCCCAAAAAACCAAACCAAAACAAACCTGTGTGCAAAAAAAAAAAAAACCAAAAAGCAAAAATGTAACTCCTTGTTTTTGTAGAAACAATCCTTCCTAAACCTCTTTCTCTAGAATCTTACTTCCTGCACCCAGGTTCCTATGCTGCTCAAGCCCTTGGCATTATTTCACTCAGTGGTGGACTGTTGCTTGAGAGAGTTATATTTAAAAAAATAAGTTAAAACCTTTCCTTCCAATGTTGATTTTGATCATGTCTAATTACAGAAACAGAGACTATAACTGAGAGAGTCATCTTTTCCATTTCTTTCTTCCTAGTTTCTTATTTCTCTCTCTTTCTTTCTAGTGACTTTTAATAAAAAATATTTCTGGTTGCTGCTCATATGAGTAAAATAAAATAATGATATTTTTCTGATTTCACTTGACCTGTATAAATGAAGTTACATATAGTAGCACATTTGGAAGGTTTATATATGCTTTGAGTTTCTTAAGTGTTTAATTGAACTGATAGTCTTCAGTACTCTACTTTGTCCTGGGATGTATTTTGTGCTGAAAGTCAAAACATAAACTAGAATACATTAAGAAACAATTACTCCCTCAATACATGCTTACTAGAAAGCAAACTGATACAAAATTAGGCAGTTTTCCAAACTTAAGTGTAGAATAGCAAAAGGGAAAAATAGCATCATTATCAAATAAAATCAAGCTGTTCAACAAATTCATTTACAAGCAAGGGAGATGTTATTACATAAGACAACAATCTCTGCCAGCACACAAGACTTCTGAAACCCTTGTTCTAATGCTTCATATATTGATACAGTAATTAGCAATGTGTATTTAGTAAGGCAATATCTTTAAGTACATCTTGCTTCCATTGTGCAATGGTTCCTTTCCTCAGAATACTTGACAGAGTAATGTTTTAGTCATGCTTGTAATTCAAGCTCATCTGTCTTCTACAAAATTTCAATCAGCAGACAGCATGAAGTAAGCTATCTATCTCACATACATTTCTCAACATGTATACTTTAAAGTTCTAGAGAAATGTAATATTAACTTTCTATCAAAAATTCTTCCTCATTTCATTTCCATTTTGTGGAAATAGATGATGCACCTTATGCAAGTTAACAAAACATTGTGATTTAAGAAATAATGAAATTCATCTTCAATTAGAAAGTAAAGGATAAACATTTCTTCTCCATATGTTTCTGTCCTAGTACTCCTCAAACTAATGAGATCTTCGTTGTTTGTGTTTCTATCACCTTAATGAATTCCTCATATTAACAGTAGGTGCTAATACTGCTCATTTTTGAAGATGCCATGCAAGGATATGATAACTATTTACTGCATAATCAGATAATTCTGAATGATAGTAAAATAAACATTTCCCCAAGCAAATCAAATTTATGAATTCATTGCAGCATGATTTGTCATAGACAATAATCAGCAATTCTCTATTACCAAGTTATACAATTGAAGCAAGTTCATCCATAAATTATGGGGATATAAATGATGGGTTAAATTAAGGGAGCTATAATTTTAACTTATCTGACTAGTGAGTTTCTTTCAATGGTTCAATGAAGAACTCAGAAAATGGATACCACAGGTATATAATTATCTACTCATCCCTTACCTACAAACAACCCAGAAACTTAAGTACCTATTATTTTTAGAAGCCAACTTTTATATTGGCTATATAAAATAAAGGAGTAAATGTCTCAACTAATGAGACTAGTGAGTTTCAGAAAAGGAACAAATACAAAAACAGGTTTTGCATATTTATATAGATTTGAGAGGAATGGCTTAGAGGACTTTTAAACAATTTCAGCAAGCATATTATTGAATGATATGTACATTACTAAGTTTACTCAACCACCTTTAAGAACATGGGAACCAAAATGGAGCTTTAACAAACTCATTTTGTACAAGAAATAGTCATAAGCAAATATAAGTTTTATTACTTGGTTATTTGTTTCAGCAAGAGCTCCATTCCATCACAGAATATCATCTGCCCTCTTATTTCTTTTTATTTTCCTGCACCCATCCACATCATCCAATTTAATTATCCTTTCATTTTTAAATATTAATATTATTATATCATTTTCTTCTTGCCTTTTCCTCCCATATACCCCCTCCCCTGAGCTTTTTCAAATCCATGTTCTCTTTTCACATTCATGGTTGCTGCATGCATCTATAAAACAAGACCCACTTCCAAGGAAGAATGCATTGGAGTATTGTAAGAGCAAGATGACCAAGGAGTTTGCTACTAGATTGTCTGGAGCTACACCTCCTCTATACTTTCACATTTATCCTCTAATACTCCATAACCATCTTCTATTTTTTCTCCTGCTTTTGTTTCACTTCTCTCTTCCCTTTTCTTTTCTTTCTTTATTTTAACCTTACTCTGTTTTGCATAGTAGGACCATGAGAACAGATACATTTTATTTTAACTTTGGTATGCATATGTCTGATAAAGAACCATAAGAGAACAATTTAAACTGAAGTGCAAACTCTTGAGGGTAAGTGATGAAAAATCTCTGTACCTTCAAACAAATAACTCTGGATAGTATATGCAGAAAAATAACTTGATCTGTTTCCTACTTTATAAATGTAAGGTTTTTAAAGAAAGTACATATTAGATCCAAGTTATGTTCCTGAAAGTAAACATTTAATGTAAACAGCTAACAATTTCCAGAAAGTCTATCTTGTGGGGGAGAAGGGGCTGATTCCCAATCAGATGATTCATCAGCTAGCAGTTCTGAGGAAATAGAGGAAAGAGATGCTAAGAAAACCAAATATAAAAAGAAAGAGAAAAGTGTTCATGTTCCTGTGGCTAGCCTTGAAATACAGGAGAGGACGAGCAAGCTCAGGAATCTGAAAGTGGCTGCAGATGCAAGGTTCACTGAAAGCTCAGAGGATGTTCAAGTGGGAAAGTAGCATTTCTGCTTTCCCCAGATGATGGTTGTCTGCATCTATTAATAATGGGGGTTTTCCAGTAACTCTTTCAGCACAGGAGTCTGAGGTAGGAGGTCCAAATTTTCCTGCCACAGATAACATTTTCTTCTATTTTGGGTTGTTCATCTCTATCCACTTTTGTTGTTAATAGGGAATCTGTTAAAAAGGTTTCTTTTTTTAATTCATGTTTTTAAATTTTATTTTTATTTCATGTATCAATCACTGTTCCCTCTCCCTCCCCTGTCCCTTCCTCTTCCTCTCTCATCTACCCTCTCATGCCCCACAAATCCCCCTCCCCTCCCATCCCCTGCCACTCCACATACAGGGTGATGCCTTCCAGAAGGGGTCATCTAAGTGTGTCAAGTTATTTGGAGTATGGACCTGGACTACTCTCCTTTTTCTAGGTTAAGAGAGTATCCCTCCATGGGGGATGGGTCCCAAAAAAACTTCTGTGTACCAGGGGTACATCCTGGTTCCCCATTCTGAGGTCTTTTAGACTGCTCAGGACTTCTAGCTGAGACCCAACCAAGTTCAGTAGGTCTGAGTCAGTCCCATGCTAGATTACCAGCTATCAGTCTGGGGGGCCAATTAGTTATTATGTTTAGGTATGTCCCTGTTATCCCTGATCTCTCCCTGATCAGGGAAGGGGATTGAATTTTGTCAAAGGCTTTTTTCAGCATCTAGGGAGATGATTATGTGTTTTTTCTTTGTCAGTACGTGTATATGGTGGATCACGTTGACAGATTTTTGTATGTTAAACTATCCCTCATCCCAGCCTAGCTTTCCCATGATCATTGGAAATTATAAGTCAAAAAAGACCCACCAGCATGCATTTGAAAATAACCAAATATACTCTGAAAAATATTGTTATTCACAACAACAGTCTGATTTCTGGGAATTTTTATGGATCATCCTGTCGACAAAGAAAATTAGTAGCTAAAAGATATAGGACTCATGGCAATTAGAGAAAACCAGAAAGAACAAGTGCTTCTCCCAATAGATATCTATTATAGTTATCTATAACTTCTTTACTGGAATGTCCATTCTCCCTGCCCCCATCATGTTAAGGATAACACTACTGAGCCCTCTTGTCCTAGAGAAAGAAAACACCCTATCCTTGCAAGTGTGCTAAAATATCCCACCTTGTAAAAACTGTTTACTCTATGAAATCTCTGTAACCTTGGAAACCTTATTAACCATCAAAGTTTTGAACTGTCCCATGACCTTGCTTACCTTGCTTTTAGATCTAGTGAAAATAACAGGAACTGCTACTGTAGCTTTGAAGAAAAGAAAAAAAAAAAACAAAAACAAAAACAAACACACAAAAACTGGCTTTGTTAGCTTCAATGTAAGTTCTATAAAAGCTATCTTAATTCTGCACTAGGGCCCTCAGTTCTCTACCCCTGCATGGTGTATAGTTGTGGATCCCAGCTTGCTGGAATAAAATCCTCTTCTTGCTATTTGCATCAAGAACACTTCTTATGAGTGATTTGGGGTGTCGTGACTTTCCTGATTCACTCAGGTCTTTCACTTGGTTTCATTAGATTAGAAGATCCTTTCCCAACCCTTTACCCTGAGGTAATATCTGTCTTTGAAGCTTAGATGTGTTTCTTGTATGCAACAGAAGGATGTATTCTGTCTTTGTATCCATTCTGATAGCCTGCATCTTTTTTTTAGGCCAGTTAAGACCATTAATGTTGAGGGAAAGTAAGGACCATTGATTGGTAATGATTTTTTGTTTTAGATTTGTTGTACTGTTAGTAATTGTAGAACATCTATCCAGAACCTTCTGTCCTTGAGAGTTTCCATGGAGAAGTCAGGTGTAATTTTGATATATCTGACTGTATATGTTACCTGGCCTTTTTCCTTCGCTGCTCTTAGTAGTCTTTATTCAGTATGTTAGGTGTTTTGATTATTATGGGTTTAGGGGTGTTTTTTCTTTGGTCCAGTCTATTTGGTGTTAGATGTGCTTCTTGTATTTTCATGGGCATGTCCTTCTTTAGATTGGGAAAGTTTTCCTCGATGATTTTGTTGAATATGTTTTCTGCAACTTGAGCTGGGCTTCTTCGATTTCTTCTATGCCTATTATTCTTAGGTTTATCCATTTCACAATGTCCCACATTTCATGGATGTTTTGTGTTAAGGATTTGTTAGATTTATGACTTTCTTTGGTCCATGAATCTATTTCCTCTAGTTTATCTTCAGTGCCTGAGATTCTGTCTTCCATCTGTTGGTTATGCTTGTGTCTGTAGTTCCTGATCATTTGCCCAATTTTTCTATTTCTATAATTCCTTCAGTTTGTGTTTTCTTTATTGTCTCTATTTCAATTTTCAAGTCTTGAAATGTTTCTTTCACCTGCTTGTTTTTTCTTGGCTTTCCATACTTTCTCTCAGAGATTTCTTCATTGTTTGTTTGTTTTTTTTCTTCCATTTCTTTAAGTGATTTTTTCACATCATCATTGAGGTTCTCTATCATTTTTATGAAAATATTTTCTAAGTCGTTCTTTTCTGTTTCATCTGCTTTGGTGTGTTCAGGTCTAGTTGGTGTAGAGTCCCTAGTTTCTGGTGGGGTCATGCTTGTCTTTCTATTGTTAGGTTTCTTCTTTTATTGCTGTCATTCTATCACTTTTTGCAGTGGGCTCAGGTGGAGTCTCTCTCTCTATGGTACTCCTTTTGTGGGCTTAGGTGGGTCAGAAGTTTGATGTCTATAGCTCTGGGTGGTCCAAGCTCTCTAGGAGGTCTCTCCCCAGGCAGGGGCCTGGTGATGGGGGTCAAATATCAGGCTTCATCAGAGGCCTGTTGAAGGGGGTCAAAGATCCAGCAGGCAGGGTCTTAGTATGGTCCTGAGGGGATAGAGGTTTCTCTGGCCAGGGCGGTGAAATCTCCAGTGGAGGCAGGGCAATGGGTGTCAAAGATCCAACAGGCTGGTCCAGCAGGAGTTAGGCAGATTTCTGGCCAAGGCCCGGAACTCTGGAAGAAGACCCAAGAAATTTTCTTGAAGAGATTATTCTTTATAATTAAATTACTTACAGTAGAATACCTATATAGCAAATTAAAGAATCCTGAAAACTGAAGTCAGGAAAAAAATTAAGAAAGAAAGTCTATAGCCAACATCAAATTAAATGGGAAGAAATTCAAAATGATTCCTTTAAACTTAGGCACCAGACAAGGCTGTCCACTCTCTCCATATCTCTTCAATGTAGTTCTTGCTTTTCAAGCTAAAGAAATAAGAAAATTGATGGAGATCTAGGGGAAGAAAATTGGCAAGGAAGAAAGCAAACTCTTTATTTGCAAATGATATACATGTGAGCCTAAAAAAGGTCTACCATGGAAATCCTGCTGTTGATAATTACTTTCAGCAAAGTAGCTGGATACAAGAACACCTAAAAAGAATTATCAGGAGTGCTCATATATACATATTACTAGTCAGACAAATGACATATTCTAAAATGTTTTCTGTAGGTGGACTTTGCTTTTTTGTCTGCTTGTTCTGAAATATCCAACAATGAAACTCAATATTAATTAGAAATGCTTGGCTCAAAGCTCAGGCTTATTGCTATCTCTTACAACTTAAATTAATCCATTTCTATCAATCTATATATTGCCATGGGACTTGTGGCTTTACCTGTCCTTCAGCATGTTTTAAAACTCCTGGCAGTTCCTTGAAAACAGCTCACTTTGACCTTCCTCATCCCAACATTCCCTTTCCTCTGGCTCTCCTGCCCAATCTCTTCATGCTATAGGCCAATCAGCTCTTTGTGATCCAATGAGAGTAATACATATTTACAGGCTACAAACATTATTCCACATCAGTTTTCAAACTTATCAGAATCTTTAATTTGTAATTTAACTTTCATTGATTCATTACACAGTGAGAAAGCATAATACTGATAATCACTTACCTCAGTGTACAAAATATTTAGTCAGTCAGGATAGTAAACAAAAACACATTGTGCATTCTATATAATAAAGATACCAAATAGTGTATGACTTAATAAGATTACATCATTAGGAAGCTAACACTTTTATGTCTTTGAAATTTGATCAATCAAATTTTAATATGTAGACATTCATTAGAAATATTTTATATAAATTAGATGGAAATTGGTTTTTAAAGTGAAATGTGAAAAGTGAAATTACTTTACAAATATGCAGTAATCATAATATTTTATATAATATGAGAAAATAAAATATCTGGAAGACAACATCTAATTTAAAATTTTAGTTTTTAGACAATTTTCAGAATTGTAGCATATTTACTTATTTCTCTACTATAATCTATTATAATCTTATACTTAACTGAAATTTTTTTATTTATAATTTTTAATTTAATTTTATATAACAAAGTCCAATTAAATGAAAACAAACATTTATACACAATATTTGGGAATTTGGGCGTTGTTCTTTCCAAACTACTTCCTGCTGGTAAGGGGCACTGTCTTGGGGGATTCGAAAGAGATTCAGCTATCCTAGCTGCAGTCTGTAGGACTGTTTTGTCTAGCTGTTTTGAATGTAGGATCAGCTTGTATTCTGTTTCAGGCGGTCTGGCGTGATCAAACCACATTAGTCTGGAAGGAATCCACATCTTTTCATTTTCTGTGGAAACAAAAATAGAAATCCTTTTCCCCAGTAATTTGTTCTTCAAGTTAAATTTTGGAGTCAAAGCATTTTTTTTTAATTTATTATTTTACATGTCGATCCCAGTTCCCTCTCCCTCCCTCCCTCCCTCCCTCCCTCCCCTCCAGCCTTCCCTCCCTCCTTCCCTCCTTTACCCTCTCTGCCCTCTCACATGCACTCTAAACACCCTCCCCTCCCATCCCCCCACCACAATTCCATATGTAGGGGAATGCCAGTTGGGGTCATGTAGATCTGACAGGTCATGTGAAGTAGGGACTAGGGCTTCTCTCTTGTCTAGAATAAGGCAGTTATCCCTCCATGGGGAATATGTTTGCAAAGTCCTTTTGTGCACCAGGGATACATCCTGGCTCCACTGTCTGAGGTCTCTTAGACTGCTCAGAACTTCTGGCTGAGACCCATATTCAGGGGGGCCCGAGTCAGTCCCCTGCTGGTTTCCCAGCTATCAGTCTAGTGGCCCTTAGCTCCTCCTTGTTCAGGTAAGCTGTCTCTATGTGCTTCTACCGCATTGTCTTGTCCTATCCATCTGCATCTGGGTTCTAGTTCGACTCAGTGTTTATGTATGGGTGTTTGATCCTGTTTTCAACAGGCATTAGTTGAGGGCTCCATGGAGAAGTTAGTTGTTGATCTCACTCTCTGGAAAGAGCATTTGTGATAGCCTTTCCACGGAAGCTGAGATTGTTAGTTGGGAGCAGACTTGTAGTTCTCTCGAACTTTCTTTGTGTTCAATTTTATCTTCAAACCAATATTGGCTCCCTCTTTTATGTTGTCTCTCTCTGTCTCTGTCTCTCTCTCACTCTCTCTCTTTCCTATCTCCCATTCCTAACCAGGTTCAATCCTCCTGGTTGCAAATGTTTTCCTTTCCTCCCCCTCATTTTCTCCTACTTCTCTCTCCATTCGCTGTCCTCCCCCACTTCACCTGACCTCTGGGGGACTTGTCCCTTCCCAGTTCTGTGAGGGACTTTATATGAACCTCTTAGAATACACCTTGTATCCTAGTTCCTCTGGTGATGTGAATTATAGGCTGGTGATCATTTGATCTAGTTCTAAAATCCATATATGAGTGAGTACATACTGTGTTCCTCTTTTTGTGACTGGGTTACCTCATTCAGGATGGTTTCTTCAAGTGCCATCCACTTGCCTCCGGATTTCAAGATACCATTATGGAGTAGTATTCCATTGTGTAGATGTGCCACATCTTCATTATCCATTCTTCAATTGAGGGGCATCTAGGTTGCTTCCAGGTTCTTACTATTACAAATAGTGCTGCTATGAACATAGTTGAACAGATGTCTTTGTTGCATGGATGTGAATCCTTTGGGTATATGCCTAAGAGGGGGATTGCCGGGTCCTGTGGTAAACTAATTCCCATTTTCCTGAGGAACCGCCATACTGATCTCCAAAATGGCTGTATGAGTTTGCACTCCCACCAGCAGTGGAGGAGTGTTCCCCTTTCTCCATATCCTCTCCAACATGAGTCATCATTGGTGTTTCTAATTTTAGCCATTCTGGCAGGAGTAAGATGGTATCTCAAAGTTGTTTTGATTTGCATTTCCCTGATAGCTAGGGATGTGGAGCATTTTCTTAAGTGTTTTTCAGCCTTTTTGATTTCCTCCATTGAGAATTCTTTCTTCAGTTCTGTACCCCATTTTTATAATAGGGTTATTTGATGTTTTGTTGACTAGTTTCCCAAGTTCTTTGTGTATTTTGGAGATCAGCCCTTTGTCAGATATAGGATTAGAGAAAATCTTTTCCCAGTCAGTGGGCTGCCGTTTGGTCTTGTCAACTGTGTCCTTTCCCTTACAGAAGCTTCTAAGTTTGAAGAGGTCCCATTTATTAATTGTTTCTTTCAGGGTCTGTGCCCCTGGAGTTATGTTCAAGAAGAGGTCTCCTATACCAATTTGTTCAAGGGTACCTCCTACTTTCTCTTCTAAGAGGTTCAATGTGGCTGGATTGATGTTGAGGTCTTTGATCCATTTGGATTTGAGTTTTGTGCATGGCAACAGACATGGGTCTATCTGAAGTCTTCTACACAACCTCATCCAATTGTGCCAGCACCATTTGTTGAAGATACTGTCTTTGCCCCACTGTATAATTTTAGCTGTTTTGTCGAAAATCAGGTGTTCATAGGTGCATGGATTAATATCAGGATTATCAATTCGATTCCATTGGTCTACCTGTCTATTTTTATGCCAATACCAGGCTGTTTTCAGAACTATAGCTCTGTAGTAGAGCTTAATGTCAGGAATGGTGATGCCTCCTGAAGTTCTTTTATTGTATAGGGTTGTTTTGGCTATCCTGGGTCTTTTGTTTTTCCATATAAAGTTGATTATTATCCTTTCAAGGTCGGTGAAGAATTGTGGTGGGATTTTAATGGGGATTGCATTGAATCTGTAGATTGCTTTTGGTAAGATTGCCATTTATACAATGTTTATCCTACCTAACCAAGAGCATGGGAGATCTATCCATTTTCCGGTATCTTCTTTAATTTCTTTCTTTAGAGTCACAAAGTTCTTATTATATAGGTGTTTTACTTGTTTGGTAAGCGTTACACCAAGATACTTTATGTTGCTTGTGGCTATTGTAAAGGGTGATGTTTCTCTGATTTCTTTCTCTGCCTCTTTGTCATCTGAAAAAAAAAGGTCTACTGATTTTTTTGAGATTATCTTGTATCCTGCTAGTTTGCTGAAGGTGTTTATCAGCTGTAGGAGTTCCCTGGTAGAGTTTATTGGGTCGCTTATGTAAATTATCATATCATCTGCAAATAGAGACAGTTTGACTACTTCATTTCCAATTTGGATCCCCTTGATCTCCTTTTGTTGTCTTATAGCATTAGCTAGAACTTCTAGTACAATATTGAAGAGATATGGAGAGAGGACAGCCTTGTCTTGTTCCTGATTTTAGAGAAAGTGGCTTCAGTTTCTCTCTATTCAGTTTACTGTTGGCAGTTGGTTTGCTGTATATTGCTCTTATTATATTTAGGTATGTTCCTGTTATCCTTCACCTCTCCAATACCTTTATCATGAAAGGGTGTTGAATTTTGTTGAAGGCTTTTTCAGCATCTAGGGATATAATCATATGGTTTTCTTTTTCAGTTTGTTTATATTGTGGATCACGTTGATAGATTTTCGTATGTTAAACCATCCCTGCAATCCAGGGATGAAGCCTACTTGATCATGTTGGATGATTTCTCTGATGTAGTCTTGAATTCGGTTTGCCAGTATTTTATTGAGTATTTTTTCATTGATGTTCATCAGGGATATTGGTCTGTAGTTTTCTTTCTTAGTTGTGTCTTTGTGAGGTTTGGGTACCAAAGTTATTGTGGCCTCATAAAAAGAGTTTGGCAATAAATCTTCTGTTTCTATCTTGTGGAACAGTTTGAGGAGTAGTGGTATTAATTCTTCCTTGAATGTCTGGTAGAATTCTGCACTGAATCCATCAGGCCGAGGACTTTTTTCGTTGGAAGGCTTTTGATGACTGCTTCTATTTCATTGTGGGTTATAGGTCTATTTAAGTTGTTTGTCTGTTCTTGATTTAATTTTGGTAAGTGATAGTTATCCAGAAACTTATCCATTTCCTTTCAATTTTCAATTTTTGTGGAATACAGATTTTCACAGTATGACCTGAAAATTGTCTGGATTTCCTCTGTGTCTGTTGTTATATTCCCCATTTCATTTCTGATTTTGTTAATTTACATGTTCTGTCTCTGCTTTTTCATTAATTTGGATAAAGGTTTGTCTATCTTGTTGATTTTCTCAAAAAACCAACTCTTTGTTGCATTGATTTTTTGTATTGTTTTCCTGGTTTCTATTTTGTTGATTTCAACCCTCAAGTTGATTATTTCCTGGCGTCTACTCCTTTGGGGTGAATTTGCTTCTCTCTGTTCTAAGGTTTTCAGTTGGGCTATTAATTCTTTTATGGGACTATCCTCTGATTTCTTCATATGGGCACTTAGTGCAATGAACTTCCCTTGTAGCACTGCTTTCAAGGTGTCCCATAAGTTCAGGTATGTTGTATCCTCATTCTTGTTGAATATTAGAAAGTCCTTAATTTCTTTCTTTATTTCTTTGACCCAGGTGTGGTGCAATTGCACATTGTTCAGTTTCATGAGTTTGCAGGTTTTCTGCTATTTGTTTTATTGTTGAATTCCAATTTTAAAGCATGGTGGTGCGATAAGATACAGGGGACTATTCCTATTCTCTTGTACCTGTTGAGGTTTGTTATGTCTCCTTGTATGTGGTCGATTTTAGAGAAGGTTCCATGTGGAGCAGAGAAGAAGGTACATTCTTTTGTCTTTGGATGGAATGTTCTATAGATGTCTGTTAACCTCAGTTGAGATATAACTTCTGTTAATTCTTTTGTTTCTTTGTTGAGTTTCTGATTTGTGGTCCTGTGTAGTGTTGAGAGTGGTGTATTGAAGTCTCCCACTATAAGTGTTTGAGGTTTTATATGAGCTTTGAGTTTTAGTAGTGTTTCTTTTACGAATGTGGGTGACTTTGTATTAGGGGCATAGATGATCAGAACTGAGACTTTGTGTTGATGGATTTCTCCTGCAATGAATATGAAATGACCGTCTTCATCTCTTTTGACTAATTTTGGTTTGAAGTCTAACTTGTTAGATATTAGGATAGCTACGCCTGTTTGCTTCTTATTTCCATTTGATTGGAAAATCTTTTCCCAACCCTTTACCCTGAGGTAATGTCTATCTTTGGAGCTAAGATATGTTTCTTGTATGCAGCAGAAGGATGGATTCTGTCATTGTATCCATTCTGTTAGCCTGTGTCTTTTTATAGGAGAGTTAAGACCATTAATGTTGAGGGTGAGTAAGGAGCATTGATTGTTGATGCTTGTTTTATTTAGGTTTGTTGTTGGCAGTGGTATTGTGAATATATTTGTTCTGCTTCACCCTAGGTTTCTGGTGTAGTTGGATTATCTGTTGCCTACATTATTGTGGGCATAGTTACCTTCCTTGGGTTGGAGTTTTCCTTCCAATACTTTCTGTAGGGCTGGATTTGTAGATACGTATTGGGAAAATCTTGTTTTCTCATTAAATATCTTGTTCTCTCTATCTATATTTGATTGAGAGTTTTGCTGGATATAGTAGCCTAGGCTGGCATCCATGTTCTCTTAATACTTGTATAACATCTATCCAGGACCTTCTGGCCTTGAGGGTTTCCATGGAGAAGTCAGGTGTAATTTTGATAGGTCTGCCTTTATATGTTACCTGTCCTTTTTCCTTAGCTTCTCTTAATATTCTTTCTTTATTCTGTATGCTAGGTGTCTTGATTATTATATGTCGAGGGGTCCTTTTTCTTTGGTCCAGCCTATTTGGGGTTCGGTAAGCTTCTTGTACTTTCATGGTCATGTCCTTCTTTAGATTTGGAAAGTTTTCCTCGATGATTTTGTTGAATAAGTTTTCAGCACCTTTGAGCTGGGCTTCCTCACCTTCCTCTATGCCTATTATTCTTAGGTTTGGCCTTTACATGGTGTCCCACTTTTCCTGGATGTTTTGTGTTAATGATTTATTGGATTTATGATTTTCTTTGGTTGTTGAATCTATTTCTTCTAGTTTATCTTCTGCGCCTGAGATTCTCTCTTCCATCTCTTGAATTCTATTGGTTATGCTTGTGTCCGTGGTTTCCGATTTTTTGCCCATCTTTTCAATTTCCAGCCTTCCTTCCGTTTGTGTTGCCTTTATTTTCTCAATTTCAGTTTTCAATTTGAACTGTTTCCTTCACCTGGTTAATTGTTTTTTCTTGGCTTTCTGTACTTTCCTTAAGGAATTTGTTCATTTCTTCCACTTTTTTGTTTGTTTTTTCCTCCATTTCTTTAAGGGATTTTTCTCACATCTTCTTTGAGGGCCTCTATCATTTTTATGATGGTGATTTTTAAGTCGTACCCTTCTGCTTCCTCTGCTTTGTTGTTGTGTTCCATTCTAGTTGGTGTAGATTCCCTAAATTCTGGTGGTGTCATGTTCATCTTTCTGTTAGGTGTTCTCTTGTATTGCCTTCTTCCCATAGTTTCTTCCAGTAGGTGTTCATGGTGTCTCTTCCCTCTCTCTATGGTACTTCCCAGGTGGGCTTATGTGGATCTGAGATTTAATATCTGTAGCTCTGTGTGGCCCAAGCTTTCTAGGAGGTTTCTCTGCACACAGGGATCCAGGGATGGGGTCAAGGATCAGGATCCAGAAGAAGCTGCCAGCAGGTACTCACAGTGGTCCTCTGGCCAATAGCTCTGGCCAATAGCCGGCAGAAGAGGATGATTGCTGAGCTTTAACTTGAGAAGGTTTTGCAGGGTAGTGGGATCTCACTGGAAACTGGTGCTCTCCCACTGAGACCTAGTTTTTTGGCAGGGGCCCGGATTTGGGGGTCAAGTGTCTTGCCCTCAGGAACTCTGAGTGGACCAGCAGAGATAGGCAGATCTCTGTGAGGGACCAGGGACTCCAGCAGAGGACTGGAGGCGGGGTCAGAGGCCAAGTTGGTGGAAATTACAGGTGGTCCCGTGTGGATAGATAGGTCTCCTTTGTTCAGAGTTGCTCCGAGAAGTCTCCGAAGTAAGGTGGACTGTTGGCTCCACCCTCTGTCCTTAACTGAAATTTTATCTTGTATTATAACTTACATTTCATGAACTTATTTATATCCAAAAGCAAACTTTCTATTTACCAAAAAAGTTTATTTAGTTTTTATAAATTATTGTTGATATATGAAGTTATTGAATATATCATTAAAATAGAAATATATTGTTATTTTGATAATACTGTTGCCCTGAACAATAATTTTCATTATCCTAGTTATGAAAATATAAAAATTAATATTACCCTAAAATTTAAAGTATAAATTTGATGAAACTGAAGAAAATCATATATAAATAATTTAATAAAATTTGAGGTCACATAATATTCAGAACTTTATCCTGCCTTATGAATAAATAATATTCTAGTATTACAATTTTATTTAATTTAAATTTTAAAATTTATTTTTATAGAATCAGATAGCAATCAAAATATTTTGTCAATAAAAATAACAAAGATTAAAAGCTAAAATAACCCAGAATATTTTTAAATATCAGGCCTTTCACTTTTGCCATGTAGCAAGTAAGCATTTTTAATTAAATTAGTCTGATAGAGCTTCAGAAAGATAAAGAAGAACTTGGAAGCAGAAGCTTTTTTTACTTCTGAGTTCAGTGAGTTGAGCCAAGTCAATTAAACTTTTTGAATTATACTATCCTTACTTATGGATGATTAAAGAAGGACTTCCTCTCAACACACTTTATAAACTGCTAAATAACATAAAATAGCACCACATAATATAAATGTAACATGCATGTCTAAATGTTATTGAGCTGCACTTTGCAACCAAGGACAGGATGACAATTAATTTGATTTGTTCCTTCAGAAACGTTCCCAAAACTTCATTTCATTATATTTTCAGTTCAATGGTATTCTTGAGAAACTATATAATCTTCTATTCATTAGTATATTTTAGAATTCACTGAACATTTTATATTTAAAGTATATTTTTGTTTCCAGACTTATTTCAAACACCCAATAGTTTGGGTGATGATTGAAAGCATCTTCATTAACTCAACTGTTCCCCATCACTTCCCATGATGGCAAATCTTGTTTGTCAATTTGTCAAATTGATTAAGAATCATGTAGATTAGTAAAGTATATTTTGGGAATGGATAATTAAGACTCAAGATCTTCCAATAATCTGGGTGGTACTAAACCATAGGCTTGGGATCTAGATGGGATAAAAGGGGTTTGGAGTACTATGATATGAGGTGCCCCATCCACAACCTCTCTGTCTTGATGTAATAACTTGTATGCAAGAATAATCTTTCTATCTTAAAAAAATAAGAAAAAAGGAAGAAGAAAGATACAATTACATGTTATTGTGACTATTGTGATTTAATACTAAACATTTACCTCATATTATTTGATTTTAATTACAACTAACACTGATGTATGCCGTTAGGTTTAATTGTAGGATATAATACAGACTTGGATTAGTACATGGCTGTGGTGATATTTTGTTTGTGATCTAATACATAAAGCTTTCCTGAAGATCAGACTGTGACACTAGTTAGCATAGACTCCAGATAGTGGTAGCACAAACCTTTAATCCCATCTTTCAGAAGGCAGAGGCAGGTAGATTTTTTTTTAGTTCCAGGCTGCCATGAACTACATGAGATTGATCCAACCTAAAAGGGAAATAGTTCCAGGCAGTTATGGTTCACACCTGTTATCACAGTATTTGGAAGTCAGCCGCCTTTAATTCCAGCACTAGGGAGGTGAAGACCGGGGTGATACAGCTGGGTACAGAGAGGAATATAATCTGGGAGGAGACAGGAGCTCAGGGCTTGCAGTCTGTGGATTTGTAGAGACAGGATTGCCTCTGATGATTCAGTAGAGGTAAGAGATCTCTCTTGTGGCTGGTTCTCTTACCTCTGACCTAACAGTATTTACCTTGATATGTGACTGTGTTTTTATTATTAAGACCTATTAGAACTTGTGCTACACATGTCACCAATAATTATCAATATAATAATGAAATTTTGGGAGGAGTAGGATATATATATATATATATATATATCCAACCAAAGAACATTGTATGGATATATCTTATTCTCAAAAAAATAGTAAAAATATTGTAATAAAAATAGAAAGTACTAACAAAAATAATTGCCTTCTGATGAACAGAAATCAAAATATATTTTTTTCTGTTTCCTAGTAATTAAACAAATCAAGTGACACTTAGGATAATGTCTATCTTGTTTAGTAAATAACATACAAAAAGATTATTTCCTAAAGATGAAGTTTTCTAAACATTCATGAAATTTGAATGCTTATATTGTAAGCTGCATGAATAGGCTTTAGTAAACTGTTTTGGTCAAACATAAAATGATGAACATAATATTCACACCAAGATTATCTAAAGAAATCTCTTTTTGTTCTACAAATTGTACTGCAGTAGGCAATGCATAAATAATTTTCTTCATCTTTCAATATAGACCTTATTAAACTCCTTGCAGATTTATTTGTCAGACACTACTAATCCTATTAACAATGCAAATATTTTGTTCATATACCCATAGGCTTATGATAAATTGTTTCTAATAAACAGTCTAGTTATTTCCTAATGTTGTTTTTCATGAATGATATGTGTATTAACTACATCTTTTGAATAAGTAAAAAATACCATGGAAATAAATGTGATTTAAAATTCTTGTCTAGACTCCCTGGGTTGGCCCCTGATCCTACTGCTCCTGTGTCTAGTCCCCATCAAGAGCACCCTTGGAGCTCTGATACACCCTCTCCCATCACCACCTCGAGCATGCCCCCCTACCCTGTGCCCTACCCTGCCCTCTGTCCCTCCGCACTGGTTGAGCACTAGGACAGAGGGTGGAGCCAATAGCCCACCCTACTTTGGAAACTACTTGGAGCAAATCTGAACAAAGGAGACCTGCCTATCCATGCTGGACTGCCTGTAATTTCCATCTGCTTGGTCTCTGACCCACCTCCAGGCCTCTACTGGAGTCCCACGCCCCTCTCAGAGATCCGCCTATCTCTGCAGGTCCACTCTGAGTTCCCCCACCAGGCAAAATCCATGACCCCCTAAGCAGGGCCTCTGAAGAAAGAGGCCTCAGCTGGAGAGTGCCAGTTTCCAGTGAGATCCGACTATCTACTATCATACGGAAACTTCCCAAATTTCAGCTCAGCCTTTGTCCTTTTCTGTCAGCCATTGGCTAGAGCCATTGGCTAGAGGCATCTTCTACTGGATGCTCATCCCTGACCCCATCTCTGAGTCCCTGTCTGCGGAGAGTCTTCCTATAGAGCTTGGATCACCCAGAGCTACAGAAATTGAACATCTGACCCACATAAGCCCACCGGGGAAGAACCATAGAGAGAGTGGGAGACCACAACACCACCTACTAGAAGAAGCTAAGGGAAGATGGCAATACACGAAAACACCTAACAACAGAAAGACAAGCATGACACCACCAGAATCTAGGGAATCTACACTAACTGGAACAGAACACAACAACAAAGCAGAGGAAGCAGAAGGGAACAACTTAAAAATTATCGTCATAAAAATGATAGAGGCCCACAAAGAAAATGTGAGAAAATCCCTAAAAGAAAAAAACAAACAAAAAAATGGAAGAAATGAATAAATTCCTTAAGGAAAGTAACCAAAGTAGAGAAAGCCAAGAGAAAACAATTAAGCAGGTGAAGGAAACGGCTCAAGACTTGAAAACTGAAATAGAGAAAATAAAGGCAACACAAACCAAAGGAATGCTGGAAATAGAAAAATTGGGCAAAAAATCAGGAACTGCAGACACAATCATAATCAACAGAATTCAAGAGATGGAAGAGAGAATCTCAGGCACAAAAGATAAACTAGAAGAAACAGATTCATTGACCAAATAAAATCATAAATCCAACAAATCCTTAACACAAAATATCCAGGAAATGTGAGACACCGTGAAAAGGCCAAACCAAAGAATAATAGGCATAGAGGAAGGTGAGGAAGCCCAGCTCAAAGGTGGCAAAAACATGTTAAACAAAATCATCAAAGGAAACTTTCCCAATCTGAAGAAGGACATGGCCATGAAAGTACAAGAAGCATACCGAACCCCAATAGGATGGACCTAGGGAAAAAGACCCCTCGACATATAATAATCAAAACACCTAGCATACAGAATAAAGGTAGAATATTAAAAGTAGTGAAGGAAAAAGGACAGGTAACATATAAAGGCAGACCTATCAAAATTATACCTGACTTCTCCATGGAAACCCTCAACGCCAGAAGGTCCTGGATAGATGTTCTACAAGTATTAAGAGAACACAGAGGCCAGCCTAGGCTACTATATCCAGCAAAACTCTCAATTACTTTAGATGGAGAAAACAAGATATTTAATGAGAAAACCAGATTTTCCCAATACGTATCTACAAATCCAGCCCTACAGAAAGTATTGGAAGGAAAACTCCAACCCAAGGTGGGTTGGCAGCAGATAATCCAACTACACCAGAAACCATGGATTACTCACCCTCAACATTAATGGTCTTCACTCAACTATAAAAAGACACAGGCTAACAGAATGGATACAAAGACAGAATCAATCCTTCTGCTGCATACAAGAAACTCATCTCAGCTTGAAAGATAGACATTACCTCAGGGTAAAGGGTTGGGAAAAGATTTTCCAATCAAATGGAACCAAGAAGCAAGCAGGAGTGGCTATGCTAATATCTAACAAGTTAGATTTCAGACTAAAATTAATCAAAAGAGATGAAGATGGTCATTTTGTATTCATCGCAGGAGAAATCCATAAACACAAAGCCTCAGTTCTGATCATCTATGCCCCAATACAAAGGCACCCACATTCATAAAAGAAGCACTACTAAAACTCAAAGCACATACAAAACTTCGCACACTTATAGTGGGAGACTTTAATACACCACTTTCAACACTAGACAGGACCACAAATCAGACACTCAAGAAAGAAGCAAAAGAACTAACAGAAGTTATGTCTCAACTGGGGTTAACAGACATCTATAGAACATTCCATCCAAGCACAAAAGAATAGAACTTCTTCACTGCTCCATATGGAACCCTCTCTAAAATCGACCACATACTAGGTGGCATAACAAACCTCAACAGATACAGAAGTATAGCAATAGTTCTCTGTATCTTATCAGACAACCATGATTTAAAATTGGAATTCAACAAACCTGCAAACTCGTGGAAACTGAACAATGTGCAATTGCACCACACCTGCATCAAAGAAGAAATAAAGAAAGAAATTGAGGACTTTCTAATATTCAATGAAAATTAGGACACAACATACCCGAACTTATGGGACACCTTAAAAGCAGTGCGAAGAGAGAAGTGCATTGCATTAAGTTCCCATATGAAGAAAACAGAGGATATTCACATAAGAGAATTAAGAGCACAACTGAAAGCCTTAGAACAGAGAGAAAGAAACTCACCCTGTAGGAGTAGACACCAGAAAATAATAAACTTGAGGGCTGAAATCAACAAAATAGAAACAAGGAAAACAATATAAAAAATCAATGCAACGAAGAGTTGGTTTTATGAGAAAATCAACAAGATAGACAAACCTCCAAATTAACAAAAAAGCAGAGGGAGAACATGCAAATTAACAAGATCAGAAACGGAAAGGGGAACATGACAATGGACACAGAGGAAATCCAGACAATTTTTAGGTCATACTTTGAAAACCTGTATGCCACAACAATTGAAAATTGAAAGGAAATGAACGAATTTCTGGATAACTATAACTTACAAAAATTAAACCAAAAAAGAGACAAACAAATTAAATAGACCTATAACCTGCAATGAAATAGAAGCAGTCATCTAAAGCCTTCCAACCAAAAAAAGTCCAGGGCCAAATGGATTCAGTGCAGAATTCTACCAGACATTCAAGGAATAACTAATACCACTATTCCTCAAACAGTTCCACAAATAGAAACAGAAGGTTCATTGCCAAACTCTTTTTATGAGGCCACAATAACCTTGGTACCCAAGACTCACAAAGACACAACTAAGAAAGAAAACTACAGACCAATATCCCTGATGAACATCGATGAAAAAATACTCAATAAAATACTGGCAAAACAAATTCAAGAATACATCAGAGAAATCATCCACCATGACCAAGGAGGCTTCAACCCTGGACTGCAGGGATGCTTTAACCTATGAATATCTATCAACGAGATCCATCATATAAACAAACTGAAAAAGAAAACCATATGATTATATCCCTAGATGCTGAAAAAGCCTTCAACAATATTCAACACCCTTTCATGATAAAGGTCTTGGAGAGATAAGGGATATCAGGAACATACCTAAACATAATAAGAGCAATATACACCAAACCAACTGCCAACAGTAAACTGAATGGAGAGAAACTGAAGCCAATTCCTCTAAAATCAGGAACAAGACAAGGCTGCCCTCTCTCTCCATATCTCTTCAATATTGTACTAGAAGTTCTAGCTAATGCTATAAGACAACAAAAGGAGATCAAGGGGATCCAAATTGGAAAGGAAGAAGTCAAACTGTCTCTATTTGCAGATGATATGATAGTTTATATAAGCGACCCAATAAACTCTACCAGTGAACTCCTACAGCTGATAAACACCTTCAGCAAACTTGCAGGATACAAGATAAACTCAAATAATCAGTAGCCCTACTTTTTCCAGAAGATAAAGGGACAGAGAAAGAAATCAGAAAAACATCACCCTTTACAATAGCCACAAGCTATATAAAGTATCTTGGAGTAATGCTTACCAAACAAGTAAAACACCTATTTAATAAGAATTTTGTGGCTCTAAAGAAAGAAATGAAAGAAGGTACCAGAAAATGGAAAGGTCTCCCATGCTCTTGGATAGGTAGGATAAACATAGTAAAAATGGCAATCTTGCCAAAAGCAATGTACAGATTCAATTCAATCTCCATTAAAATCCCATCACATTCTTCACTGACCTTGAAAGGATAATAATCAACATTATATGGAAAAACAAAAGACCCAGGATAACCAAAACAACCCTGTACAATAAAAGAACTTCAGGAGGCATCACCATTCCTAACTTTAAGCTCTACTACAGAGCTATAGTTCTGAAAACTGCCTGGAATTGGCATAAATATAGACAGGTAGACCAACAGAATCGAATTGAAAATCGTAATATTAACCCACACACCTATATACACCTGCTTTTCAACAAAAGAGCTAAAATTATACAATGTGACAAAGACAGCATCTTCATCAAATGGTGCTGGCACAATTGAATGAGGGTGTGTAGAAGACTGCAGATAGACCCATGTCTGTCACCATGCACAAAACTCAAATCCAAATGGATCATACACCTCAACATCAATCCAGCCACATTGAACCTCTTACAAGAGAAAGTAGGAGGTACCCTTGAACAAATTGTTATAGGAGCATGCTTCATGAACATAACTCCAGGGGCACAGACACAGAGAGAAACAATTAATAAATGAGACTTATTCATACTTGGAAGCTTCTCTAGGGCAAAGGACACAACCCCACAGACTGGGAAAAGATTTTGTCACCAAACCTATATCCGAAAAATTTCTGGTCTCCAAAATATACAAAGAACTCAAGATACTTTTCAACAAAACATCAAATAACCCTATTAAAAAATGGGGTACAGAATCGAGAAAGAATAGAGTAAATCAAAAAGGCTGAAAGACACTTATGAAAGTGCTCCACATCCTTAGCTATCAGGGAAATACTAATCAAAACAACTATGAGATACCATCTTAATCCTGCCAGAATGGCTAAAATTAGAAACACCAATGATTACTCATGTTGGAGAGGATGTGGAACAATGGGAACACTCCTCCACTACTGGTGGGAGTGCAAACTCATACAGCCATTTTGGAGATCAGTATGGCGGTTCCTCAGGAAAATGGGAATTAGTTTACCACAGTACCCGGCAATCCCCCTCTTAGGCATATACCCAAATGATCCACATCCATGCAACAAAGACTTCTGTTCAGCTATGTTCATTGCAGCACTATTTTAATAGCAAGAACCTGGAAGCAACCTAGATGCCCCTCAATTGAAGAATGGATAATGAAGATGTGGCATATCTACACAATGCAATACTACGGTGCAGAAACAAATAATGGTATCTTGAAATTCTCAGGCAAGTGGATGGCACTTGAAGAAACTGTCCTGAATGATGTAACCCAGTCACAAAAAAAGAGGAACATAGTATGTACTCACTCATATATGGATTTTAGACCTAGATCAAAGGATCACCAGCCTATAATTAACACCACCAGAGGAACTAGGATACAAGTTGTATTCTAAGAGATTCATATAAAGTCCCTCACAGTACCAGGAAGAGACAAGTCCCACAGAGCACAGGGGAAGTGGGGGGGGCAGCGAATGGAGCGAGAGAGAAGTAGGAGAAAACAACGGGGATGAAAGGAAAACACGTGCAACTAGGAAGATTGAGGCCGGTTAGGAATAGAAGACAGGAGAGAGAGAGAGAGAGAGAGAGAGAGAGAGAGAGAGAACACAAATGAGGGAGCCAATATTGGTTTGAAGATAAATTTGAACACAAAAATAGATCTAGAGAAATACAAGACTGTCACCAACTAACAACATCTACCATAAATGCCCTTTCTGGATAGTGAGATCAACAAGTAACTTATCCATAGAACCATCATCTTATGCCTGTTGGACTCCAAAATTTAAGTTCAAGGACAAGTAATGGGGAAAAGTATTTCTATTTTTGTTTCCACAGAAAATGAAAAGCTGTGGATTCCTTCCAGACTAATGTGGTTTGATCAAGCCAGGCCCCCTGAAACAGAGTCGCTGGTGGTCCTACATTCAAAACAGCTGAAAAAAGCAGCCTTGCAGACTACAGCCAAGATTTCTGCAACTTCTCAGGGTCCCCCATGTCAGCGCCCCCTATCAGCAGGAAGTAGTTTGGAAAGAACGACGCCCAAATTCCCAAATATTGTTTATAAATGTTTGTTTTCATTTAAATGGACTTGGTTATAAATGGTTAATGATCTCAACCAATATTCTTTTGAAGGTTAAAAGGGGATTATGGTATAAATATGAATACTTTGTTTTGGAATGGATTTTCCTTTATTGATACAATTTAAGGTCAATTTTGTGATGTGTATATTCTCCTTTTGTTTAGGTATTGTGTTTATATAGCTCAATGAAAATGTAATGTATAATTTAGTACAGATTTTAGATAGTTACCTATAATAGTAAAAATTTATAGCTAGTTGAGTTAGGTTTTCTAGATATATAGAGATGTATTTGAGATAGATAGGAATTCTTCAAACCTTCCAAAGACATACAGAATATGGCACTTAAAATGGTTTAGGGATTTTCTTGACAGTGAGACATAAATGCTCCTGGCAAAGCCACCTGCCTCAGAAAGGAAGATGGACCTTGAAGAAACATGTTATGGACTTTGCTTTCAATATGGCAAGACAAGCCATTTGGACAAGATACTGCACTTGTCTGGACTGTTTGACTTTATGCTGTATAAACTGGACATGCAGGACCCACAGAAAAGTGATTGCTGATTCAAGATGGACATTGCTACAGAATTCTTGCTTCATGGAAGAGTCTGCCAGACAGTCTGCAGGGCACAGAGAAAAGCGACTGACAAACTTCCAATACAAGAAGACAGTTTAAAGTTTCCTGCTTTGCAGAAGAGTCTGCTAGACATACTATGGCCTATGGGCTGAAGATGGAAGATTACATAAGAACCTCAGGTGACTGACAAAGCAAGATGTCTCTGTCATTTCTAGAGTTTATATATTATCCTTCTGTGGTCTTTGAAGAAGTTGAAGACATAGAGTTATGGTTATAGTTTTCCTTAAAGAAAAGTTACATATAAGACTTTAGACTCACAAAGATAGGACAGATGTTGGAATATTTTCTTAAATCATGCTAAATGTTAACAGACTAAATATTGTTAACTGTGATACTTACTTGATAACTGTTGTGTTATATATTTTGCTGTTAAGGTTAAAACCCTTCTTTTTATTTAGACAGAAAAGAGGAGATGATGGGAGATGTCATTCTGTATATGTTTTTCATACTGGTTAATGAATAAAGCACTGTTGGCCAATAGGAAAGCAAGATAGGTGGGACTAGGAGACAAGGAGAAAATTGGAAGGAGTAAGGAGGAGCCAAGATGGAGAGAATGGGGAGGTGAGTCGCTGGCTCCTTTCACCCGTAAGAAGACCACATGGAAATACATAGAAATGGGTTAATACTTAAGACAGAGCTAGCCGATAAAAAACTAGTATCTGGCCAACAGAATTATATCAAATACAGAGTCTCTGTGTGTTAATTGGGGCTGGTACGGCAGCGGGACAAAACTGGAGGCAGGCAGAAAAACCATATTCCTTACAGAGACAGCTTTCGAGAACAAGGAGGAGCTAACAGGACACCAGACTGATAGCTAGGAAGCCAGCATGGGACTTCACATGACCTGTCAGATCTACATGACTCTAACTGGATGGCATTCCTGTACATCTGGAATTGGGGTGGGGGGATGGGAGGGGAGGGTGGTTAGGGTCCATGTGAGGCAGAAGAGAGGGTAAAATGGAGGGAGGGAGAGTAAACTGTGACTGACATGCAAAATAATAAATTAAATAAAAACAAAACTGCTTTGATTCCAAAATTTAAGTTTAAGGACAAGTTACTGGGGAAAAGGATTTCTATTTTTGTTTCCACAGAAAATGAAATGCTGTGAATTCCTTCCAGACTAATGTGTTTTCATCAATCCAGACTGCCTGAAACAGAGTACTAGGTGATCCTACATTCAAAATAGCAGGACAAAGCAGCCTTACAGAGTACAGCCAGGATTTGCATCTTCTTAGAATCACCCATGACAGCGCCCCTTACCAGCAGGAAGTAGTTTGGAAAGAATGATGCCCAAATTCCCAAATATTGTCTATAAATGTTTATTTTCATTTAAATTGACTTGGGTATATAAAATAAATTTTAAAAAGATAAGTTAAAAATAAATAAATAAATAAATAAATAAAATCCTTCTCTAAAGGCTTTGTAAGTGTTCAAATAGATGTAACCAAACAATCATTTCATTGGTAGTTTACAAAACACAATAAGATATCCAGAGTTTGGATGAATTATTTTGATAAAATAATATGTGCATTACAACTGATTAAGTATACATTTTAAAATTAGTTTACATAAAGGCCAATACTTCCTTTCACCCACAACCCAGCGTGTGAACATAAAAACATTTCTTTACTCCAATAAATTTGAAGGAACATTGGGTTAAGCTGATTTTGTTACAAATAAATATTGTAGCACATATGTTGAATGCTAGGATATAATACTCTGTCAAGGTAAATCTACAACTATTCTCATCATTTTGTGTTATGATTACTAAGAGGCATACACTGTCATCCCCCCCCCTTAGTTGCAAATACCTACACCTCTTTATTCCATTGATAGTTACTTTCTATATAATATCCTTACCTTTAATATTTAATTTCAGAATTTCAGAGGTTCTGAGCTCTTTAGATATTATAAAATGGAATGTCTGAGCATGTGACTATTAACTTCAGGTCATTATACCTACTCCAATAAGTGATTGAGTACTTCCAGAAGTAACTAACACACTATTTTAAAATATATTAATCTATTAAACATGAAGGGAGGAACTGATAGGAAGCAGTCAATTTTTTTAAATATGCACTTAATAGTGACTTAACACTTAATCTTCTAAAACTGAATAATATATAAATTTGAGTGACTTTTTATCCTGCATTGTTGATTGTCCTAAATTTTATCAGTGACCTCCATGATCAATTCAAACATGTTTAGATAAAATGAGAAGTATCCCTATAGTGTAGGATCATTTTCATGAGTAGTTTAAAGAAGTGTATGAACTTCTGAGCTTGTAGAGTTTTAACTAACATACATTTTGTTATATGTAAAAAATGTCAAATGGTAAGACCAGGCTGATGAATTAAATCATGGCCTCAGACAAATATTGAGAAAGGAAGCAGGTAATCTGAGAGATGTTCACCTATAGGAAGATCTACAGACCACTTGATACAAGTTATAAGCATCACTGAACAAAGTGAGATGAGGAATATTATGTTAATAAAAGTGTATTCTAAACATTGTTAGAGGCTTTGGATTAAGATCAAGAACCTATAGATGTATTTTATGTCTGCATTCTTCCAGGGGACAATTTCTTCCTTATTTCTACATATCCTGACACCTTCCATCCTTTATGTCAAGTCTTTAGTTATCAACATCTGTATCCCTGATCATGTCATCTTTTAATGTCTTCTGATATCCATGAAATCATATGTGTCTGTCTAATGAGGCAAGTAGGATATATTTGAGGTCTATGTGATAACCAATTATAGTCCTCTCATATCAAGATTTCTAATGCAGTTTATAAGAACTGTCCCATACAGCATACATTGTGGCAGAATATTATTTTAAGGTCTGTGCCTTTTGTTTATGCTGCATTTGTTTAACCCAGTAAAGCTGTGGTACTTTACCTGTCTAAAACACCTAATGGTCCTAATCAAGAGCATTAGGCAAGAGCAAGGCAAAAGCAAGTATAGCCATGGCTGGCAAACAGTATAAACAAAAGGAGAAAGGAAGAAGAGAGGAGCAATAAGAGAACAAGGAAAAGCAGACATCAGGGGCCAACTACCAAAGCCACCTAGTCACCCAGACAGCTATGAGGTGAGAAGGAAAGTAAGTTATAGAGAAGTAAGAAAGATAAAAGCCCAGAGGAAGAAGGCAGAAGGGCTAGAAACAAGCCAAGTTAAGGCCAGGCATAAATAATTAAAAATAAGTATTTTGGGGTGATTTATTTGGGAGCAGGGTGGGGAACAGGGCCATCAAAAAGCCAAAAGATTAAATGTAAAAAACATTAAAACATTTAACACAAAGATGTCCAACCCAGTTGGGGAATGAAGTTTTTTGTTTTGTTTTTTTTTTTTTTTTCAAATAAAGATTCAAATGGTATTAGATAACTTGGTACCAGATTTGATTGGAAGCTGGTCATGATGATTTATACCACTATGATAAATGGTTTGACTAATAGGAAAATACTTTATTGAATTTCTGGAATTACTGAATGTAACAAAGAAAACTATTTTCTGGGTTTGATGATTCCACTTTAATAAAAATTCTTTATTTGTTGGCAGTTAAATCTACAACACAAATACTCAAAGATAATTCTGTTATTTGTATGTATTATAGTATTAAAATTCTTGATTTGGTATTCTCCCAGACAAATTCTAGAGGAGTTTCTCTGAGAAAAATTTCCCTCTGCTTTTAGGCTTGCCTTACTGAACTTACCTTTTCCCTTAATCCTAACAAGTTGGTTTATCCAGGAAGCTAATTATTGTTATTGGACCTCTCTGGCTTGGCTTCATCAGGGGTTTTTGAGGTATGTAAAGACAAATCGCTGGATAGCCTGCAATTTGTCCTGGTATCGTTGTTGATATTCCTAATCAAGCACCTGTCAGAGCCTTATCCAACAAGTCAGGTAGGGTACCTATGACCGTGTAAAGGCAGATAAAAGAGAGACAGAAACACAGGACAGAATCAGGAGGACTGCTTTGTCAAAGTTGAACAGCCCCGAGTTTAATTTAGAACCTGCAGACTAGAGGCAAAGCAGAGCAAAGAACAGTATAATCAGTTAACCAGCTCCTTGCACTTTCCTTCATTTAGGGGAGCAAGCAGGTTTGCCTTCTATCACATGAGTCCTGCTAGAAGCAAGTAGCTTATTAGTTAGATAATATGCACTTGGCCACAGACTTAACCTGTACTTTATGAAGGCTCTCAAAGAGACTGAAACAATCAAGCTAGAACTCTAAGTCAGAATAGAATGGAAACTGAGTCCAAAATCGGCTACCACAAGCAACACCCACTTTTTTTTTCTTATGGTTTTGTTCGTTCCTGAGCTCTAAATCCTTTCTGATGCAAAATTCCAATTCAGTAGACCCCTACACCTATCACAATAGATGTGGATGAAGTCAGTAGCAGTGTTTTAACAAGTGTCATGAGAAATGTATTTCATTAACAATTTGAATCACATTCCTCACCTTCAAATACTTATTCATTATACATATTTTAACTGTCCTTAAAAATTTAAAAGCAGGGCCAAAACCATCTGGGACCTTGTGAAGTTAGAAGCAGAGAACTATGGGTAGATCCACACAGTTTCATATCTTAGCTAAGTGTCACAATTTTATATGCCCCTTAGCATTAAGTTATTAAATTATTTAAACTTATGCAAGATGAACTGCTTTAAAATGTTTTACTGTTCTTCATCAGATGTTTCTATTGAATTCTGTATTCTAAATTTAGAAAAATGAGATATTTACTCCTAGTTGTTTTTTTTAATTGTAAACATTAACCTATTTTTGACTCTCATTTAGAATTATAAGTATTTATTTCTACAAAATATTTCTGATTTTATAATTTGCATATGTTATGGTTCATATGTTCTGGGTGTAATGGTTGTTAGTGGCAGCCATATTTAATGCTGATTGTTTAATTTATGTAATTGGAGGATTATAACATCAAGTCAATTCATTCACCATTTCTGTCAATTAGTTTAATAATAACTAGCCATCTCCAAGTATTCTATCAACACACTTTTTTTCCAGTATATCAGCAAAGCAATTAGGTATATTTTTATCTCTAAGAAGAAAAATTCTATTTTGAGAAAAGTGTGCACTGCTAGTTATAGCATAAATAATTGGTAAATTAACCAGGAAAGTGAATGTCTTCATCAAATAGCATCCCAAATAAGAGAAATACATACTTCTAGAAACTTAATTTATGAAGCCCCAGTTCCACAAAATAGTCATAATTAACAGGTAACACATTGACACTGGACTCAAGCAAGGCAAAGGAAATTATTTTATGAGATATTTTAATTCAAAAGTTAAAAGCATAGAGCTTTCTCTTTAGATTTCACTTAAAATTATGTAGTTACATTTGGTCATCTTTCACCAGGCTTTTTGAAATCAGTGCTGAACAGGATCAAAGAAGAAAAAAACTGTGAAGGAAATCTGCAATTCCCTGATGGTGAGGGATAATGGGTCACTCATTCTTCATCAACCAGACATGGAGGATCCTAATGCAGGTTGGGTTACTTGTGGGTAGCAAGATGCAATGGTTGGATGACCAAAGAGAGCATCATTAATTCATTTTTAAAACATTAAAATGGACAAATCTAACTCAATAGAACAAAACTAATCCTAATATAAAGAGATTGATAAAAAGGAACTTTGAGATTCAGTGTTCACTTACACATCTTTGGTGTGAGTTTCAGGTAATGTTCTATTGTAAAAGGTATTTCTTCTTAGTGTTTTTGAAAAAAAAGTTAAAGAATGTGTTATGTATCATTAATTCAAAGAAGTAGCCCCTGTGAATGATAATTTGGAGTTTTGATTTATTCACTCTTTAAAGAATGCCACATTCACTTTTAGGTAAAACATTGTTATTTCATATACAGAGAGGAGGAATGTCTTCAAGTGAAATCTTAGCTCAATTTCAGAGTTAAGAACCATACTGTACTCACTGAACTAGTATGTCTCAGATTTAGACTTGCAATTAAGGCAGATCTGATGTCATAAAAGACCTTGACCAATTATGTTTTCTTCTTGTTATATCTTAAATGGTAATTAACCTCTTAATACAAGTGACCTTCATTTTAAGATTTTTGGTTTTGTTTCTTTTTTATATAATTTACTTTTATTTCATTTTCATTCATATTTTTGCCTGCATGTATGTCAATGTGATGGTGCCAGATCTTGTAGTTATAGACAGGTGTGAGCTACTATGTGGGTGCTGGGAAAAGAACCTGGGTTCACTGGAAGAATATTCAGTGCTCTTAACCACTGAGGCATTTCTCCAGCTTCATGACATTTACTTTAACACACCTTGGCTAATGGTATCACATAGTCTTTTGGTGGTTTCAGAATCCATTCATTAAGAATAAGAAAAAAAAAATCTAGCATACTCGCCACACTATTAATCTACAAAACTAGAGACAGGAAGATCCCTGTGAGTTTGGGTCCAGCCTATTCTGCCTACAGAGTGCCAAATTAGCCAGAACTACATAATGCAACCCTATCTTAAAGGAAAAAAAGAATGAGAAATAAGTAATATAGATTTAATTTACTCAATCTTACACAGATCTGATTGTATTTTGATAAAGAAACAAATTTTGTCAACTATCTATTTCACTGAGTACTTTAAAGGAATTCGCTATTTTACTTGTCTCTTGCCTAAAGAAAATGGATTCAAGTATTATTTATTCATATTTAAAGTTAATTGTATTCTTTCATTATTCCAAACAAACAGCTTGAAACTTAAAAAAAATTGACTAATGTGAAGTTTCTCTTAACATTTAGTGCCAAATATATACAGTAATCAGCCTTAACCAAGCACTATACTGAAAATTTTTGTCCAGGAGTAAGTTGACAAAAGAGTACCATTTCACTGAGAACATTAGATGAATATTGTGCAAATACATAACATTCCATACATCAAAGGAAAATTGAAAATACTCTTTAATATCAACAACATATGGACATACCATTTTGACCTGATTCATCTTAGAGACTATAAAAGATCTCCAAATGATCACTGTTCATCACACTCAAGTATACATAAAAATGAGCTACTAAATGAACCTAAATTTTGATAACTACATTAAAGATAGATAAGCATTAAAAAATAAGAGCAAATAACCTCATCTGTACACAAGTGTAGAATTCTTACTAGAAACTTGAGCTTCATGGATTCTAAACAGTTCAACATAAAGGAGATTTCTTCCTCTTCTAAGGGCACTGTACAATGAATGAGCACATAATGGTAAGATGGAAGTGACTAGCATACTAAGTTCTGAAATGACAAAAAATACTGAGAAACACCATGAAATAAATATTCTCCTCAATAAAAATAGAGTCATGGGTATTATTAAGACGTCTCACTTCTGCATCCAATCTTACAGCCTTCTTATTTAGAAAAGTATGTTTCATTGCCAATATTATTTCAGAAAGTTGTAAGGTATTTTCTTCTTCCAGAAACTCTACTTTCCAGGCAGGCTTAAATTTGAGAGCTTTACCTGAAGATATATTACTCATCTGTCATTAAAGCACCGTCACCTTAGTGATGCATGGTCCCAATACATCATCAGATTGCCATCACCCCCATGATGTATTACTTACACTGAAATAGATGTCAGGCCCAGGTTGTGGAAACTCAGCAACTTTTAATATATTCTTTTTTAAAAGATGATAAACATTTATTTCCATGAAGAACTCCATGGTAAATGTACTTTGAGTCAAAATATAATTTTCTCTTTGCATCCCAGAGCACAATATATTTGTCCTTCTGTTTTGAGTGACCTGATTGTAACAACCGAAATGAGATAAGACTAGAAATCTTTGAGAAGGCTTATAGAGAAGAATCATTAAAATGTAATATATATTAATTTGACTTAAAAGTCATCTTAGTTAGTGCTTAGCTGTGGATCTTTGCATCTACTTCCATTAACTACTAGATGAAGACTCTAGGATGGTGTTTAAGGTAGTCATCATTCTCATTATAGGGGAAGGGAATTTAAGGTAGCGTCTCCACTATTGCTTAAATTCCTATTTGGGGTCATCCTTGTAGATCTCTGGACTTTTCCCTAATGTTACTTTTCTCTTTAAATCTATAACGGCTCCCTCTATTGATGTGTCTCTTTTCTTGCTATCCTCTATTCATATTCCCCACTCAATCTTCATGATCCCTCATGTTCTCCTTCTCCCTTTTTTCCTCCCCTCCTCTTTCTCCTACCACCCACTGCCCTTCCCCAATGTTTCTAATTTGTCAGGGACTCTTGTCCCTTCTCCCTTCACTGGGGTTGCTGTATGCGTCTCTTATGGAACTCTTTGTTTCCTAGGTTCTCTGAAGGTGTGGATTGGAGGCTGATAATCTCTTGCCCTATGTCAGATATCCTATGAGTGATCCAAAACCATGTTTGACTTTCTGTGACTGGGTTACTTCACTTAGGATGGTTTCTTCTAGTTCCATCCATTTGACTGCAAATTTCAAGACAAGATTCAATTTTTTTTGCATGCTACATGCTAAGTAGCACCCATTGTAAATGCACTTGAGGGGCATCTAGGTTGCTTCCAGGTTCTGGCTAGTATAAATAATGCTGCTATTAACATAGTTGAACAGATATCCTTATTGTATGAATGTGCTTCTTTTGGGTATATGTCTAAGAATGGAATTGCTGGATCTTGAAGTAGACTTGTTCCCATTTTCCAGAGAAACTGCCATACTGATTTCCTAAGTAGCTGTACGAGTTTGCACTCTCACCAGTAGGTAAAGAGTGTTTTCCTTTCTCCAGCATAAACTCTCATTGGTACTTTTTATTTTAGTCATTCTGACAGAAGCAAGATGGTATCTCAGAGATGGCTAAGGATGTTGAGCAATTTCTTAAGTGTCTTTCAGCACTTTTGATTTCCTCCATTGAGAATCCTCTACTTAGTTTTGTACCCTAATTTTTAATTGGATTACTTGGTGTTTTGGTGAGTAACTCATTATCTGCTTTTCATTACTTTTCCTTTATGCATCAAGAAATGTTAATATGAAAAGAACCATAGGCTGTTGTACTGGTTCTGATTAAAGTTTGCTTCTGGAAACCATCAGTATGCCTGAGGCCTGCTCTCTTCCTCAAGAGCTAGGTCACTTTCTGGAGTAGCTGTTCTCACCTCCTTTATCTTTGTGAACAACTAAAGACTGAGAGAGACTCAAAGCCAGAAAGTCAGAAGCTGGGTGAAGAAACAGAAAGAAAAGGTAAGAGGAAAATTCCTCTCTCCCCAAAAGGAAAAAAATACTCCCATTAAGGACTTTTGTTTCTTCACATATCTACAATATTTTTCTGTCAAAAATGTATTTCAAGTAAAAATATTGCAATAGAATGGATCCAACATATAGAACATTTTTCTTGAAACTATGCACAAAAAGACAGACACAGCATTTGTGTTAAATTACAGTATAAGATATGGACCTCACATTATGAAGCTAGTCAGCCTTTTCATTAAACCTATGAATGATATTTTCTTTAATTGAAAGCTTTAACCTTCAAACTTTGGCTACAGTGAATTCTATTTCTAGTATTATTTTAAAAATTTAATTATATTTATATATTTCTCTGTGTGTGGTTATACCTTGCCCCCTCAACACACAACCACTCATATTCATTTGTCAGTGTCCATAAATCCAGAGTCATTGGATCATGACCCTGGAGCTGGAGTTACAGGAAGTGATTAGTTGCCTGATTTAGCTGTTGAGAACTGAACTCCATCCCTTTTCATTCTAAATAGCTGAGCCATCTCTTTTATTACAATCCTGAGTTATATAGGTTAGTTTTACCTAAGAAATGGTAACTGCACCTGCATAATGCACACTTTCCCTTGCACATGGAAAATCAAACAGTACAGTAACATGTAAAACAAAAGGCAAATAATAGGAAATTATTTGAGATAAATTACATCTCAATTAAGTTCACCACAAGTAGTTATATATGAAATAAATATTTAGGGATTGTGGCATGCAAATGCAAAGCATGAGGAACTAGGGTTGGGCCATTACTCAAGTTTGTACATCTTGTTACTTTGATCTATGCCTGCAGTGGGAACAGGAATCTTGTTACCAGGCTTAGACTGTATTGGAACCTGCTAGTTAACCTTGTATATCCTCTATTCTCCTATTCATAATACTTCTTCCTCAGACTTCAAAATACTAGAACTCTAGCAGTGTTCACAATGTGTGGAAAACACCTACATTGCTTATTATAGATATAAAATTATAAAGTTAAATAAGTCTATATCAATGCTATTTTAGTTCTTTTTTCCTTTGCACATATTTAATGAAACTGAACATGACAAAAATTTGTGTTAAAATCACTGCACATCAAAATTACATTAATCAAAATATTACTATGTAAATTCTAAAAAAATTGTCATTATAGAAGTATGAATAGTTCTACATTTATCAAGGAGTAGTTATAATTTACAACAAAAAATGTGTTGACAAAGTTTCTATGATACTTGAGCTGTTTTTGAAACTTGGACAGGATTTAAACTGCAAGAGAACACCATTCAAAGTTGGTCTGGACAGGTATTTCCAGAGAAAAAGTGGCTTGAAGAGTTAATCAGAAATTCTTGTACAATCACATGAGCTACAAGTTAAATGAAATGGAAAGCAGAAAAATGAGTAGGCAAGTATTTTGTAGCATTCCTTCTTCTGCCTCTTGACCACCAAGGCAGGGACTTTTCACTTGCCCATCATGTTGGGTTGAGCTCTCTGGAAATGTGGCTATAATTAGTCATTCTTTATATATTTTATCTTAGGTTTGTTTGTTTTACCAAGAAAATTATCTAATACAAAAGTCAATCCAAAGGAATGCAATTAAAATTATGCATACTGGAACAAAATTAGTAAGAAGTATTAACTATTTTATTGTTTTGGTGTGATTTTGATGATACATAACTAAATATTTTGGAAAAAAATATATACAGGCAATACTACTTATGTTCTGAAATAAGCAATATAGAAAGAATAAAATTGCCTTTAAATCAAGTTTCCCAATTTGTAATTGTGAAATACCAGAAGCATCCTATGGGAGCTTGTTAGAAATGCAATTGGAAACCAAGCTGGAAAATTATCCCAGCTGGCTAGCTGTCATAGTGCTGGAAGGCAAGGGAGAAAGAATGAGCCATTTTACTCAGTTGTGAATATTATGAATGAACTACAAAACCATGCCAGGCAAGATGTCCCCTCTGGTGCAGTAATGGCAGGACCATTTCAGAGATTACTTAGTATGCTGGGAATGGATGCCAACTCTGTTCTTCTGCAGGGAATCGATGTCTGATACTGGAGACTTAGTCAGTAGTTCACACTAATAAATTTCACATACAAACACACACTATACATACATACACAAGTATTATACATAACATGTATATATGTATTGTACATACACATGAGTTTGTGTGTAATATATACTTTATTGAATATGTTCTTTTCTAGGACCCCTAATAATACAGCATTTTGTTGTATTTGTAAACTTTTGAAGACTATCAGAAAACAAGAGAGATTTGCTTATTGGGAAAGGATTATTAGTTTTTCCCCATGGAATACTGAGGCAGTATCTCCATCTGATATACAATATTTATCTGGTTCCTATTTTTAGGCCATCAACACAGATGTTCTCACTGTAATTGTGCCTCTGCCTGCATAACACTGTGAATCCCTACATTGCCAGCTCTTCCAGGCTCATTTCATGTTTTAAAGTTGGAGGTCTCATCTGCAATTTTGCCATCATTCTTTCATGACTTCCTTGGTCCTGTCACTGTTGCTGAGATAACAGTTAACATCCATCTTGGTAAAGAGCTTATGTGTTGATGAGGATCTGATGCATGTATGTCTCACATATGTTAATGAATGACAAAACAGTTGAAAGTATATTATGGATGAACAATATGTTCAATGTCAAATATAATTGAAGAAGTACTCTGTAGTATCTTAATAAGCAACTAAAATTTAAATGTTATAGAAAAAGAAGATATAAAATGAAAACATGATATTGACTGAATATAGGAAGGATTCATTACCCTCACTTTGTAAAACGAACTTTAAGTCTTACCTTTGAAAAGTGGCAATTCTCAATAGAGGAAATCAAAAAGGCTGAAAGACACTTAAGAAAATGCTCCACATCCTTAGCTATCAGGCAAATGCAAATCAAAACAACTTTGAGATACCATCTTACTCCTGCCAGAATGGCTAAAATTAGAAATACCAATGATGACTCATGTTGGAGAGGATGTGGAGAAAGGGAATACTCCTCCACTGCTGGTGGGAGTGCACACTCATACAGCCATTTTGGAGACCAGTATGACGGTTCCGCAGGAAAATGGGAATTAGTTACGATAGGACCCGGCAATCCCCCTCTTAGGCATATACCCAAAGGATTCATTCACATCCATGCAACAAAGACATCTGTTAAACTATGTTCATAGCAGCACTATTTGTAATAGCAAGAACCTGGAAGCAACCTAGATGCCCCTCAATTGAAGAATGGTAAATGAAGATGTGGCACATCGACACAATGGAATACTACTCTGCAGAAAAAAATAATGGTATCTTGAAATTCGCAGGCAAGTGGAGGGAACTTGAAGAAACCATCCTGAATGAGGTAACCCAGTCATAAAAAGAGGAACACAATATATATACTCAGTCACATATGGATTTTAGACCTAGATGAAAGGATCACCAGCCTATAATTTACACCACCAGAGGAACTAGGATACAAGGTGTATTCTAAGAGATTCATATAAAGTCCCTCACAAACTGGTAGGGGACAAGTCCACCAGAGCTCAGGGGAAGTGGGGGGGGCAGCGAATGGAGAAAGAAGTAGGAGAAAACGAGGGTGGAGGAAAGGAAAACATGTGCGACCAGGAAGATTGAGCCTGGTTAGGAATAGAAACAGAAAAGAGAGACAGAGAGAGAACATAAAAGAGGGAGCCAATATTGGTTTGAAGATAAAATTGAACACAAAGAAAGGTCTAGAGAACTACAAGACTGCTGCCAAATAACAATTTGAGCTTCTGTGGAAAACCATAAATGCCCTTCCCGGAGAGTGAGATCAACAACTACCTTATCCATGGAGCCCTCAACTAATGCCATTTGGAAACAGGAGAAAACAACCATACATAAACACTGAGTGGAAGTAGAACCCAGATGCAGATGGAGAGGACAAAACCAGGTGGCAGAAACATATAAAGACAGCTTACCTGAACAAGGAGGTGCTAACTGGCCACAAGACTGATATCTGGGACTGACTCAGGCCCCCCTGAATATGGGTCTCAGCCAGAAGGACTGAACAGTCTAAGGGACCTCAGACAATGGAGCCAGGATGTATCCCTGGTGCACAAAAGGACTTTGCGAACACATCCCCCATGGAGGGATAAATGTCTTAACCTAGAGACAGGAGAGAAGCCCTAGTCTCTGCTTCACATGACCTGTCAGACCTACATGACTCCTACTGGATGGCATTCCCCTACATCTGGAATTGCGGTGGGGGGATGGGAAGGGAGGGTGGTTAGAGTGCATGTGAGAGGGCAGAGAGGGTAAAAGGGAGGGAAGGACGGAGGGAGGGAGGGAGGAAGGGAGAGAGAACTGGGATCGATATGTAAAATAATAAATTAAATTAAAAAAAAAATGCTTTGACTCCAAAATTTAAGTTCAAGGACAAGTTACTGGGGACAAGGATTTCTATTTTTGTTTCCACAGAAAATGAAAAAATGTGGATTCTTTCCAGACTAATGTGGATTGATCAAGCCAGACCACCTGAAACAGAGTACCAGGTTATCCTACATTCAAAACAGCTGGACAAAGCAGCCTTTCAGACTACAGCCTGGATTTCTGAATCTTCTTGGAATCCCCCATGACAGCTCCCCTTACCAGCAGGAAGTAGTTTGGAAAGAACAATGACCAAATTCCCAAATATTGTCTATAAATATTTGTTTTCATTTAAATGGACTTTGTTATATAAAATAAATAAAAAAAAAGAAAAGTGGCCATTTCTGACCATGAAAACACACATACAACTCTCAAGATATACTAGTAACTTGAACTTTAAGAAGAAATCAATAAAATGAGTGAGGTGGCTTATGCTTTTAATCTCAGCAATCTCAAAGCATATCCAGGCAGATTTCTGTGAGTTTGAGGCCAGCTCAATCTACACAGCAAATTCCAAACCACCTATGGGCAAATGGTGAGATCTTGTCTCAAAGTGAAAAGGAAAATTCATAGGGTTAAATATGTGGTACAGAAGACCATTGACTGCTCTTTCAGAGGTCTCAGGTTCAATTCCCAGTGCACACATGAATGCTAAACCACACCTATATCTCCAGTTTCTAGTGATCTTGCATACCTGTGGTCATAAGCACTGCATGCAATAGTACATGTAAATATATGCATGCAAAAGATACATAACAATCTTTTGAAATGAAAACCTGACAATTGTCTGAAAGATTAACTATGTTAGAGACTATAGATTACTTACTTTCACCAGTCATGGTAAAATTAACAACAACATTCTGGCAACGGTTGTGTGCCTTTCTGAGTGTTAAGATTTTAATTATGAATCTTTGCTGCTTTTAAGGCTATAGTACATATTAATTACTAATATGTGTCAAGATTCTTTGATATATATGTCTGCCAAGATCATCTAACTGTAGAAACAGGGCCATTCATGGAAAAGACATATGCTGCAGAGTTTAAGTAAGTTACATATGATTACTTTTTTTATTTTATATAACCAAGTCCATTTAAATGAAAACAAACATTTATAGACAATATTTGCGAATTTGCTCATCGTTCTCTTAACCTTCACAGACTACTTTTTTTCACAAATATGCCAATTTGCTTGTAGATTTATAGATTTTATGTGTTCTTTATATCTATGAAGTGTCAGTTGCAAATTAAGATTGAAATGATGCCACTGGTATTTTCTTTGGTCATTTAGTGACTTCTCAGTACTACAAATGTTTGGCAGTAGAATCAGCATACTTTCCATTTTTTTCTTAGTAATTGCTAATCATAGAATTAAATGAAGTTCTGGGTAATGACAAAATTTATTTGAGATCCCATTGCTTGAGAGGGCCCCACAGGAAGATAGGTAATTCTTGACCAATTGTCACTTTATAGTTAGCTCCAAGGCAGGATGGCTAGTGAACAAGAGCGAATGGGAGGTAGGACAAAAGTGACCAAGCCACACTTGAGAAGAGGAAGGCCTCAAAGGAGAATTAGAAGTGATTGAATGTGAATTATGTGTGTAAGAGGATGGACTATGCAAAGTAAAGAAAGACAGAGAATCGACTGTAAAATTAAGAGCAATAAGGTACTGATACGTTTGATCACACACAGTTTTCTTGGCTGTCCTTCTGCTCCTTAAAAATACAAAACACCTGTGAAAAAATGGAAAGAGGAAAGCGAGAAGGGGATGGAGAAGTGGGTTATGGGAGGGGATGGGGAAAGAGTAGCTGCACAGCAAAAGTGATGTGTTAATCGGACTCTACAAACCTCACAGAATATATTTGAAATTGTTTAAATTTCAAAGACTGATTATGTGCTGTGAAGTCTAGGGGCACATGGAGAGAGTTGACAGAAGTCAAAAGATAAAGAAAATCCCCTTTCTGCAGAATGCTTTGACTATATTTAGAACTGATAATGAATCAACAAAGAATAAAGCAAGGTCCCTTACATTTTAATAGTTTGCTGTTTTGTTCATAACTGGCACACAGAATGTTTAGGCTTTATAAAAGAGTAAGACCTATAACTGTAAAAGATATATAGAATATAATGAAATCTTAACCATGCTTAGTGGTCAACATATAGTTAAATCACAGTCAAAACAAGGTTAGAGAGTACATAATTTTGATTTCATGTGTAGTATGTCTCTTATAATTATTAGCTTATTGTTGGAAGTATCTATGCTCATATGTCCAGATTTTCATCTTACAGTTGATTGAAATGAAAATACCAATAACCAGAAAATCGAATAATGAACACTACTCTTTGATATTAGAAGAAAGTTCGAATGAAGTTTTGATGACCTGTGAATTAAGGCTTATGAGAAACCCAGCTCATAACCAAGGGTTTCTTGGGTAGCTTTTGTTTCATTTCAGTAAATTGCCTACAATTTCTTTGTGTGTGGAACTGTTTCTGTCCTGCTCACTCCTATTCCTGACATTTGATCTGTTCATATGGGGAAAGTTAAGCTTCACCTACCAAACATGAACAGAGCATAGGAACTATATTTGAACAGCTATTGTTGTCAAAAATATCTGAATAGGAATCAGTCTTGAATTTTGAGCCATAACAATTAGCACTAATTAATGTCTACTGTGGCTAGTAAAATCAAGACAAGACAATGAATGGATGGAGCCTCTTTCTTCATTTGGATCAGAAAAGAGAAGCATGTATCCTTAATAGTATTAGTTTGATGAGCTGCGTTGTGTTTATAAATGGAGTCACATGTAAGGCAAATTTTACAATAGGAAAGAAAGAGTAATAGATAATATGAGACTGATTGAGTAAAGGAAAAGTGTATGGCTTTTTATTAATACTGAGCTCATAGATCAAGATTCATTCTGTCTCCTGATTTTCCTATTTTTGAATCATTCACTTATCTTAAATTAGTTTGAGTGGAAATAGGAATTACATTCAATATGTCAAAATGATGCATTTGGTTCTTGCTAAATAAAATAACATTTTTGCAGCATGACAATATTGAGGGCAAACTAAAACTATTGTGCTTTTGTGAGTTCTAGAAATGTCCTTAACATACATGTTTGAGCACATCCTTGGCTCTACATCCTTGCCTCACATATTTCTGGTGTTTCATATTTGAAGTGGGTTTACCAGATGCTGTAGCTATACATGATTAAATGTGAGTAACAGAGAAGACATTGGTAATGAGAGCCATCATTAATATATATGCTAGAATGGAGAAAGAAAGAAGCAGCCATGATTCAGAAAAATAGGTGTGAATAAATTTTAAATAAAAAAGAAAAAAATATTTCTGAAAACAAGAAAAACAAGAATGAAGAATCCAGTTTGCTGGAAGTTCTGCAAGATGCCATACTAAAATAATCTTCTTTCAGAATGTAGTCTACGGTTTACAATATTTTTTCCTTACAAAGTTAGAAGCTATAGCACTGACTAATACCATCACATACAGAAATAATGTCATTTTTTTTAACAACTAAATGTAGTAGATATCAATCAAAGCTACAGAAACATCTCCATTGCAATACATAAAGTTGTGATATTTGAATAACTTGTACAGAAATTATATTAATATTATCAGCCTTATTATAAAAATGCCAACATGTACAAGCTGAAGAATTTGGTTATAAAATAAGGCACATAGATAAGATTTTCCCAACATTATAATTATTTTCAAATTAAATGTATCTACTTGCTACCAGTAAAAAAGAGAGTAAATGATCAATAGCTAAATTATAACTTTAAATGCAAGCCAAAGTCAAGAGTCCTGAAGGCGATGATATGCCATGCAGGTTTATTGAGCAATGAATTAAGAACATACACACTCCTAAACAGCACCATATCTCACTTTCCTTTGAACAAACATATTGTGAAAGGAACAGCTGTGGGCAGAATGAATTACAGGTGGACTATGAGAAAAATTGGAAGTTGACAGATCCCAGTACATTGGATATAGACGATGGTGGAGGAAAGAATCCAGAATGAATCCACATTTACTTACAGTGACAAGAAGAAAAATAACAGAAACTTGAAGTCTGTGAGTGGAGAATATTTTAACACTGCAAGTAGGATTTCCTTGAAATATTTGTATTCTTTGAATAGAGTCTTCCTTCCTGACACTAAAACTAATTCATATAACTAGCCCTCCTTTATTCTCAAAAATATTCCTATTTTACAGTCTACAGGTATATCAGAAACCCTTTCCTTCATATTCATGATCACAAAATCAATGCCATGATTTTAGCCAATTATCACTTATGACATGTGATTTGGTGTTGCTGTATTATATATGAATGCATACAATACCCAGCTGTCACAAGAAAATTTTCTTTCTTTACTTAATATTGTTTTTAAGATAGTATTTACCTCTAACCCAATGCTACAATTAGCAGGCTCTTATTTTATAATTCACATATTACATGATAATTTTGTATTGATCTAAGATACCCAAGTTGTCCATTCTTCAAAAACTAACAAATCTCTAAATAATTAATGTTCTCATTGCCTATCTAGGTTTTGATATTTTAAGACTGATAAGGTTTTTGGGTAGAATCACATACATGATAAGTCAGATCAATTATGAGAAATAGACATGCTTAACAGTAAATATGAAGTGAATGTCTACATTCAAAGAGGAAATTAGTAAATAATCAAGAGTTCTAATTTTACATCATATATCCATAGAACCTCTATACACCAATGTTCTTCATATCAATGTTAACAAGAAATTACAAGGTAGAAACAATGTAATAGTAAGAAGTGTTATCTAGACACACATACATATATTCTTCTATGAGCAATAGAATACTATTCAAGTGTCATGGCTTGCAGGGGGAAAGAGCCAGGTGAGGGAAGATGGAAACTCAGTGAACTATGACGTAGTGATTGGACAAAGTTCTGAAGTCTGACTCCAGACTGTTTTTATTAGCCATATTTTAACAAAGAACAAATTTTGGGGAAAAATTCTGATGACAATGAACTCAGTATGGGGTGTACATCAAAGCATAAGACATGCTTAAACTGAAATCTTTCCAAAGTACATATGTATTTGCTGGGAAAAATCACCAGCATGTAAACTGCATCATTTCTAGCATTCTGGGGAGAAGACAGATAATCTTCTTCCTGTGAGGTGACAAGTCTGCCTGTTTAAGTTTCCTGACTTCTCCAGTGGTTATCTGAGTACAAAAGGACCTCTTACCCACTATACTAATGGCTAAGAAAGTATAAAGGAGAATTAAGTAAATGTTGATAAATGCATATTACATTAGAAAAGCAAAACCACTTAAAGCAGCCCAGCAATAAAAGATATAATTCCTTAACCACACTTTGTTTTCCTCTAGGTTTATGCCTGGGGTAAATATTAAATTTAGTTAAGAGGAAAATACCAAAACTGTTTTATACACTATATCTTAGCATGGAAGGGACTCCAGTGGAGACTAAGAATTTCAGTACTAACTAAAAGATTATGTAAAAATTGAGATGCTACAGAAATAAACCCTGAGTTGAACAAATCCTTTGCTTGACTTGAAAATTAGACTAGACTCCTTCTTACATTTCACTTCTAGTGGCTGGTTTTGGAATAAATACACAATAATATTTTAGTGTCAGATTTGTTTCCTCACAATTACTGTGTATTTGACTAAGTATTAGATACACAAATATCCTTTAAGAAGATTTAGAAAAGTGATGTAAGCCTAACAAGCTGACTAAGTACAGAGTATGTTCTTGGTAATAAGCCTGTGACAAAAGTACTTCAATCTCTGGAATTTGCATGGTGGAAACTGATAACCTGAACAAGGGGAACCTCAGGGACTCCAGTCTCAAGGCTGGGAAACCAGCATAGGACAGACCCAGATTCCCTGAATGTGGTGTTAGTTGGTAGGACTGGGCAGTCTATGGGGTCTTTGGTAGTGGATCAGTATTTATCCCTAGTATAAGAATAACTTTGGAAGTCCGTTCCATATACATGTAAAGATTCACACATGTGTTCATGCATGAGTGATAGAGAAATTGATAACTGCATATACTTAATTTCTGGATAAAAGAATATTTTCTTTGCTAGACAACAATAAGTGTTAATATCCATACATCTCTACTGGGCTGTACTCAGCTGTAGTCACTAAGAGCACCACCTGTGCCTACTCACTATGCTTTCTTTTAAAAAGCCCTGCCCACCTCCCATCCTTATCTCTCTCTCTCTCTCTCTCTCTCTGTATATATATATATATATATATATATATATATATATATATATATATATATCCCTCTTGTCTACCCCCTCCCATTTTCCTTGCTCCTCTCTCCTGTTACTTCTGTCTCCAGAACCTAATCTGCTGCCCTCCCTTTCCCCCTTTTATGATCCCCTTTCTTAATAAAAATATCTCCCTCTGCTTGAACCCTTTTGCATGGCATCTTTTGCTATAGTGCTGCTTTTCTTAAGTTACTGCAGTAACTATATTTATATGTATATTTATATGTATATTTGTGTCCTTTTTCTGTGCATGTGTGTCATATTAACAGTAACTATAGAATATATCATGAATTTGAGAGTAGATAGAGTATGGGAGGAAGAGTTAGAAAAGTGGGCAGGAATTTTGTATGAAAAGTTTTTGTCTGGTTCATACAATTGACCTCTCTATTACTCTTAATTATTATTTTGTATGTATACTTTGTGTTACATCCTTTTATGTAACTAGAACACATGCAGGGGGAGGTCAGAAATCTATGTCTGGTGGCTTTCATAGACACATTCTGGAGGTTGGATCTGTTAATGAGCCTGGAAATCATCCATTTGCTAGACGGACTGGCAAGTGAGGCCCCAGCTTTTATCCCCACACCAGCTATTACAGGCTTGCACTAATGGTGACAGTTTGTTACGTGGGGGCAAATTCAGATACTTTTGTTTGCAGACTTCTATACTGAGACATATTTCCAACTCAAGAGTGATAAACTTGTAAAATACAGGATGTGAATTGAAAAATGTGTATGACACTAATAAAAGCTAATATATATTGTGAAAATAATATGTAACCTATAGTCTTATCAATCAGATGTAATTAGTGTTACAACTTTGTTAAGAAGACTATGACAGAATTCAAAATGTCTTGAAGTGATATTTTAAAATGTGATAGACAAGTGCACCAAAATCATGAATCTTAAACAAAATTTAAATAATTTTTAGAATAAGGAAAAATCTCTATTTGCATTCACATTATTGGAGTAAATATCTTTGGTACAATGTTTTTGCTTAACTAGCTGAGAAAATATACATCCCTGTTTTTTGGTTCATAAATTGATATTGTTACCAAATTTAATGCTATGGTGTATATTTTGGTCGAGTATCTGAATGTTTACCAATGTTATTTTACTTACATAACTGAATATGTATCTGCAAACATCAATCAAATTACCTTTCTGGAATCCTCAGTGTCACTCACTCTGCAACTTTAAAGCAGGACATTATTACCACACAAACATGACCCAACAGGAAAATTCTTCTACACATAACTTGATACTTGCAATTTATCTGACCATTTCAAGTACAGACAACAATATAGAAAATTCTCATTGAAACAAGTGTAAAAATAGAGAGATATATTTCTTTATTAAAGTAACAGAATGGTTTAATATTAATCTCTGAAATAAAATAAATAAAAGCTAATTTTCTCTGTCTTGATAAGTTGCATGTGAATATTTCATACTGAATGCCTACTTAAAATGATGAAGGGATTGTCACTTAGTGGGCAGTTACAAAGAGACTAGAAGGTGATATATTCCAAACACTAAAATTTTATTTCTGTATGCCATAAATGCAAAATGACTTGCAATGTGACCTCTTTGATACATCTTTAGATATCAGTATTTTAAATGTATTGGAATTTTGAATGCACGGGAAAGAATGTCTATTATACTGACAGTATATTTATTTGCATTTAGTTCTGGTATCTGACTCTCTAGTGTTTTTTTTTTTCTGTATATATAAATATAGTCTTTCAGATTACCTTATTCAGGGAGGTCATTTTAATCACTACCTTTTAAAGGAAATCATTTGCTCTTTTAAGATGTGTTTTTTTCATTGCTTTAAAATTTTCTATGAAAAAGCAAAAAAGATGAGTAGCAATTTTAGTTTATATTTTCTATAAATAATTAGAAGATAGAGTAGAGTGACACTCAAACTTTAAAAACTACAAGAAGTTTTAAATGTCCACACTATCTGTCTCTCCTTCTTTGACTCCCCCCTCACTAATTGCCCATATCCCATCTTTTGCTCCCCAGGGAAAGTGAGGCCTTCCATGAGGAATCATTATTTCAAATTTTTACAATTTATTATATATGACTTTGTTTCCATGTTAATTTAAATTAATCTTAGGAATACTTAGCATGACTCAGTTGCAATTAAATATTGATACTTAAGGAGCTGACTAAGTGAATATGTCCAGATAAGTGAACGAAAAGAATGGAGATACTAAGAATTTGATTGTTTTCTTTTCGGACCACTGTTGAAATAAACATGGTAGATAAAAATTATTAATATAACTTACTTAAAAATTCAATTGAAATTTCTGCTTTGAAAGCTGGTTTAAGTGTTCTTATTTGGAGACACAGAGATGAATACTACACACATTTAACGTGGATTTTATCTCTCAATTATTGAAGAGCATTATCTTTTGTTAAATGCAAAAAATAACCATGGGTATCCCTTCAGATTTCTTATGGGTATATGCATATAACCTATGACATGCATTATATGTATGTTAATTATTATTAATTCTTGTTTACATTGCTCTAAATATGTCGTAACTCAAAAATATAAGAAATAAGAAGATAACACCTATCTGAAAGTGTGGGAAGCCACAGCCCCAAGATGGCGCTAGGCTGGATGCCAGGTAGTCCGACCTTAGCTGTAAACAAGCCTTATTTGGAAGTGCTTGATGGATCTGGTGTGCTTCCTCCTGTGGCCTATCAGTGATCGCCAGGTGGCATGAGCTGATTGGGCAGTGAGCGCACATTTAAGGGCTTGCTAGGAATTGGGGACGCGGAGGCTGATGTACAAGGTTCCTGAATAAACTGCTTGAAGAAGAGTCGTGGTTGTGTTTCCTTGCTGGCCAAGGTAGAAGCAAAGTGAAAGTCCACAATTCATCTTAAAGTGATTTACACAGGGAATGAACATAGTCTCAGACACCATAGTATATGTGCTAAAAATTGGTAATTTAAAAAATTACCATATAAAAGTGAATATCCCTGGGTTTGATTACCCAAAGTCATCTAATAACATCAATTTAATGGGTTTACCCTGCCAGGGGAATCTCAATGAAAAAAAAATATCTGTAGGTTTTTCTTTTATTGATACAAACCTATAAGAAAATTTGGGGCATTTGCTTATGTCTGCAAAGTAGTAAACACTGACACTGACAATTCTAATAAATATAAGGCTCATTGCTGTGTAGGTATGAGCCAACCTGTAAAGAACTGTATTACAGAAAACGAGATAAGCACAAGAGAAGGAAGGTCATTCGAGGGGAAAGGAGAAAGTCTAGAGCAAATACTATCAGTTCTTAAAGCATCACAAAGTCAAAAAGAATTGAGCCACAATGCTTTCTGAGGAAATAATAGACATTAATTGCTGTTAGAGGTGGGAAGTGTCATGTTTTTTCCAGTTGCTCTATGAAACTTCCTCTCATCCATGCTCAGGCAGGAAACACTGATCAATCTTGAGAGAGAACCTCAGAAACTGGAGAAATACATACAATAGATGTGGCAGTCACTGAAGGAGACAGGGTGGGGAAACATTTGTAGGAAGAAATGACCCACAGCTGCAATTATATCTTTCAAAGCAGGAGTAAACAGTCTGCAGTCTGTTTTAGTTTATACTGACAAAAAATTACTTTAAAACTAGTAATAAAAACTTACTGTACAAATATTTTTTAATGATTGGTCTAATCTAATTCTGATTATAGACATGTTTTAAATAATTCTAGAAAAATCTCTGTTAATTTCTCTCTCACACACACACAGATACACACATATACCTCCTACACCCTTATGCACACTTAGATATTCATCTGATGAGTTAAAAGTAATATGTAGCTCTAATTCCACTATTCATTTATCTCTGAAATGTGAGTCCACTGCTACAATTATATTTCAAATCAATTTAATGGTCTTTCTTCCTAATAAAAAATCAGGTATGGGGTGGCCTTGACTTGGGAAGCTTTTATGTAAATAATTTTCTCATACAATAAAGTTTGATCATATTTTTACTCCTTCCCTAATTCCTTCCAGATTCTCCCTATCTTATTATCCACCCAACATACTGTACTTTTTTCCCCCTTTTACATTAAAAACTGAAAAAAACATACACAGGAAAAAATGAAAATCAAAAATCAAAACAGACAAATGAAGAAAACAGAAAATAATGGAAGAAAGTCAATATCACACACACATAAACACAGATAAATAATTACGGCAAACAGGCACTATTGAGCCAGTCTTCCATTGGTCAATTGCTGCTAGGCATGAGGCCTGTCCTGGAGCACAGATGATATAGAGAATGACACTTAATTGGAAACAAAACAGTGTATCTTTCCCCAACAGGCATCAGTTGCAAATAACTCCCTGGTCAGGGACTGGCCTTTGTGTAAACTTCCCTTTCTCAATCTGTTAAGATTTAGCTCAGTATTTGTGAATTCATGGATCGATCAGTCTTATGTTAGAAAGCCTGTTTCCTCTGCTACTATTGGTTCTCACCATTTCTCTACCTCCTCTTCCTCACGGATTTTTGATTATTGAGATGGGCGGGTTGACAATTGGCTGATTCATTGAAAGTGTGTTGATAATCTAAATCCTTACAACTATTCCTCATATAAATATAAATTACAAAAGAAACACAACCAATCCACTCATATTTGTTGCACGTTACAATGTGAGAACATAGGTGAGGAGCCCATAACTTCCCATTTTAAGAAGAGACAGATTTTTTTTCCAGAAATTCCAGCAGAGAATTTTGTAAAGGAAGTAATATAATTATTGACTAGAATACTTTGAAATGAGAGCTGTTTCATATGTTTTTAAATTTTAATTGTTTCCAATCCATTGTAAAAATTCTTATGGTCAGTTAAACTCTATTTATGGACATATGGTCATCCACCTTTGAATCTGAAACACTTTAAAATAATAACTTGGTGAAGAATGAAAATCTAATTCCAAGATAAATACTTGTGTGTCATAGAACAAGTCACTAAACAGACCAGGATATTTTTCCAGATTCATAATAAAAATGTTCAATAAAGTTTTATTTCATTTTTTCTCTGGGCAAATTGACTGTTATTTTCTTACTTTCTTAGGATTGTTGTATTTTGATGTTTCCCACGATGAATCTGAACATTTCATGCTTTCAAAATTTACCAAGAAAAAAAAGCACATAAAATGAAAAAGAAGATGTGTGTTTATCCATTTTTTATTGTAGTTGTGTATCTAGATTCACTGGATAGAAATATACTTTGTAATCTGAGCATTGCTATGGTAGTGAGCAAGAGATATAGCCAAGAGACAAAGAACCACACCTAATTGAACAAGTAGCACAGTGGCACATTTCCTATAACATTAAGCCATTCCTCCTAATGCCATTACCTACGGGCCAAGCCTTCAAATACAAGGATAGGATATTGCTTTAAAAAATCAAAACAAAACAAAACAACAACAACAAAATTCCTAACCAACTAACCAACCAACCAAACAAAAAACCAACCAATCCCCTCCTCCAAAAATACCTAGTAAAATATAAATAACTGATCAACAAACTTCAATAAGGCTTGAGTATTATTACATGGCAATGCAAATAAAAAGGAAAGGAAAAGCTAGATCATTCAGCTGTCAGTACTATGACTTACCATGTCAAATTTTTAGACAAGCTGCTATTTTTACACATTCTATTAAAACTTTAGTCTGGTTTTAAAATTAAGTTTTTTGACCTGACCTCAAATTAAAGTTTGCACTTCCAGTTACATTAACTAGAAAATATTTTACATAAGGGTTATACTGTCATCTGTGTTATGGCAATAAAATTGTGGGTACATTGTAAACTGAGAAGGAGAGGAGAAAACATAAACACCAGTGGGATAGCAGCATTATCAAAAATTTGAAGCATAATATATTGATTTATTTCTGCACTGAGTAAAAAATTCATGGCATCTTGCAGACTGGAAAATAATATGCTTTACTTCCTAAATTAGAGATTTTATTTTTTCTTAAATTAGGGATGTCTCTTCCTTGTGTTCTGAAAATAAAAATAAAAACTGTCTCTTATTTGATTCCCTTATCTGCCTCTCTCTATCTTGACTTCACAGAAGGCAGCAATAACTCCTTCAAATTCAATGCCAGACAGGGAGAGGAAAACCCCACAAGACTGTCTAGATCAATGAATCATTTAAAATGCATGCTCTATGCAAATAACTAGATCATTAACACTATCCTAAACCATGTATTTGTGTCCATACAATTATTTATACTTAATGTAAAAAGGCCAATTAGGCATGTAGCCATTGGCTAAGAATTCTTCAAATATATGTATTAACTGTGGAAATATGTTTTCTAGTCTTATGGCAATTTGGATTTAGAACATTGTGTATACTAGGCAATTAGGACATTAAATTTTTGAGAGTTTGGAGTATTTTTAATGCTAAATAAAAAAATACATATGTGCATATAAACCAAAATTTTTAATATTTCAGAACTTAATACATGGATGTCGTATTCTGTGTTCACATTCACTCCATTCCCCATTTTTCTCCCTCCATCATTCTTGCAGCCAGTTCTCCTCTTAGTCTGCCTCATACATTCATTCCTTTTAAATCATGGCAATGTTTCAAATTTTTAGAAATGTAGGTATTGTGGATGGATTATTTGTATAATTCCTTGCAGGTTAGAAGAATTTCACAATAAAAACAGTTCACTTTTAGGCCATTACAAAAACTGCAGTTAAAGTGAATAAACAGTTCTTTGAAGTCACTGTTGAAGCAATTTGAGTGCAGAGTATTTTATGATTTTGAAATTTTCTAAATATTCACTATGTGTCCCACAGAGCAGTAACTGGAGAAACAACTGTTTAGGGTACCATGCATTAATTGATATACTGTAAAGAGTTAGGATATGGTTAACTAATAAAATTATATATACACAATTGTTTTATATAATTACAAAATTGTTAAATCAATTTGTTATGTAAAATTACAAAAGTACACATTTGACTCTCAGTATTGATATGTTGTTGAAAAGCAGATGCATTTCCTGAAATGGCATCTGTGCGCAAATTTCAATACATTGTACTTCTGTATCCTAAGAATGTAATTTAATGAAATTTACTTTTCTCTTTTTTTATTTAAATTAGAAACAACCTTGTTTTACATATCAATCCCATTCCCTCTCCCTCCATCCTCCCATGTCCCTCACTGACATTCCATCCTCACCAGAGAAGGTGAGGCTTTCCATGTGGGATCATTAAAATCTGTCACATCTTTGGAGCAGGGCCTAGGGCCTCCACCATGTGTCCAGGCTGAGGCAGTATCCCTGTATGTGCAATGGGCTCCCAATGCTCATCCTTCATCCCTATTCTAGGATTAAGTCCCCTACCAGAGGCTGCATAGACTGCCCAGGCCTCCTAACACCCACATTCAGGGGGCATGGGTCAGTCCTATGTTAGTTTTCCAGTTTTCAGTCTGGAGTTCATGAGCTCCCCACTTATTCTGATCAGCCTTCTATGTGGGTTTCTCCAGCCTGGTCTTTACCCCTTTGCTCATCACTCCTCCCTGTCTGCAACTGAATTCCAAGAGTTTGGCTCATGTTTAGCTGTGGGTGTCTTGGGTGTCTGCTTTTGCTTCCATCAGCTACTGGATAAAAGCACTAGGACGGCATATAAAGTAGTTGTTATTGTCATTATTGGGAAAGGGCATTAAAGTAGTTTCTACACTATTGATTAGATTCTTAGTTGGGCTCATCTTGTAGATGTCTGAACATTTCTCTTTAACCCTGTAATGGTTCCCTCTATAAAGGTATCTCTTTTAACTGAGTACTTATTAAGAGATCTTCTGTACTTTGAGGCTTCCAAAATTCTAAATATTTTCAAAGATAAGGCAAAGCCATAAAATGTGACTATAGCAGCTAGGTGTTGGTGGTGCATGCCTTTAATCCCAGCACTCAGGATGCAGAGGCAGGCACATCTTTGTGAGTTCAAGGCTATCTTGGTCTACAGAGCTAGTTCCAGGACAGATTCCAAAGCAATACAGTGTCAAAAAACCAAAACCAAAACAAACAAAAATAAAATAATAGCCACATGCAAAGTAAAAAAAAAAAATTGAAGCATTCACATGAAGTGTCCTCATTTGTATATTGAAGACATAAAGTCAATGAAGTCAAGCCATCACAGCAGGCTTAACAATTTAAATGGCATTCAAAAGAATCATTTTGTCCTTCAACAGAAAAAAATAAATTACATCAGGACATGTGCAAGCCCAAGTGTTCAGAAATATCATCATTGAAATATTGTTCCTTGTAACTTTAAGAAAGCTCATAAGAATTAAAATTATTCTCATTAAAACCAGAAAGTTATAAAAATCAACTAAAGCCCAATACATAGATATGTGATTTGTCCTAAGGAATTGTAAAATAAATCTCAGAAAGAATTTCATAGATATCCAGCATCCACAAACATTTATACATGTCATTGACTACTCTACCTTTGAAATCATACAAAAGCACTCCCACAATTTCAAGTGGTCATTATATATAACAGTATTTGGAATCCAGGGAAGACAAAAGACCTGAAAGTTCTTGAGAATACTGTTCTGGGTCTCATGGATATTTTGATTGCTTTGAGTTAAAGGAAACAATTATACAATTAAAAAAAAAAGATTTGTGGATATTTCATCTGGCTGCTTTAAGGACAAGTTAACACAAAGAAAATATTTAGATATATTTGATATTGCAGGATTCATGATGGCAGGAGAAGTGTGAGAAGAATGATAATGGAAGTTGGAACTTTCATAAGACCAGAGATTAAATTTCAAATCACAGCAATATTAAAATGAATGTCATATCAAATTCATTTCTGATATGTGCTTAAGGGAAGAAAAGTGGGGAACTCAAGGACAGAAAGTTCATGGAGAGATTGTTAGAGACAATGATGCAGTGATGGTTAATCATATTCCAATTCAGGATCTTATCTATCTGTATTAATAATTTCATATTTTAAAGAAAGTGCTCTGAGTATAACAACCCATAACACTGAATATCCTCTGTTTTATAGTCATAGATTTATGTCCCTAGTGGATTATAATTTATTTTGGTAACTATCATTTTTAATGTAACTCTGATGATCATGCCATATTCATAAATGTATAAACCCAAAGTTCTTTCTGCTGTCACCCTTAAAAAGAATGTCAAGAAGAAAGAAGGTTAGGTAGGATGGGGTGAGGAATAAAACAATAACTACATTAGGCAAAAATAAATAATAATCCTAGCATATAATCATTTTCAATGTGGCACTGAGCCATAGATAATGATTGGAAGTTCAAATAATCTGTTTTAGTGACAAAATTTTGATATGAGATAAAGCCACATAAGACAATATGGATCTCCTTGGTTTTGAAAAAGAGAAAAAAGTGACACAATAACACAAGAATATAGAACGGCAAGTAAATCAGGAAATAAAAGTATAAGATATATATCTGTACTGAGTACATGAAGAATACGTGAAATAAATTAAAAATTTAATCCTTTAAATTCATCCCTTTTCTTGGTGATAAGCTATAAAATGTAAAATTCGAAGAGTGTCCTTTGCCCTCTCAGTTTTCATCATGAATAGCCCTTTCATTTAACTAGTCTAAAATATTGAATTCTTGATCAAGCATTGTTGACCCATGCCTTTAATCCTAGCACTTGGGAGGCAGAGCTAAGTGAATGATTTCAAAGCCAACCTATTCTACAAAGCAAATTCCAAGATGACCAGGGCTCCACAGATATTTCCTGCCTCAAAACACAAAACAAAACAAAAACTTATATTGGATTATTTAACAATTGGTGACATATCATGATGTGACGTATGAACATGAATTTATATGATCAGCGATAAGGACATGGTAACATTGTTTCTAATAAAACAATTTAGAAAATGGGTTTTTGAAAATCTTCTCAAAAGTTACATAGTTAGCAAAGTAGATAAAATTAACTCTGAAATATGTGCTTTATGTATAGGAAAATATACTATCTTCATTCTCTACTCACATTGTGCTTCCATCCAAACATATCTGTTTGGTCCCCAAGGAAAAGAGAATAATATCATCAAGGGTCTTGTGTATTAAATGATTCATCTGTACTAGAGTCTCGCTGGGTAAAGGGAGCCACAGAAATGTGCTCAGACTTGAATGGTTAAAAAACAGCTTCCAAAATATCCAACAACTCCTTCAAAATAAGAAAAGCACAGGCCACCTAGTAGGGAACCTGACTATTACCTGACAATGAAAGTCAGTTGCTCTTTGAAACTATTGTCTTATAATAAATAAAAATATTATCTCTACTTGTAAGTAGCAAGAAATTTCATATTTCCTTTGCTGATTCCTGATTTTTCTTCCTTTAGACTTATGGCAACTGCTCTATTGTGGAAAGGCTATAACATTTTTCTTTTTTCTTTTTTTTTATTTTATTATTTTATTTTATAAAACAAAGTCCAATTAAATGAAAACAAACATTTATAGACAATATTTGGGAATTTGGGCATTGTTCTTTCGAAACCACTTCCTGCTGGTAAGGGGAGTTGTCATGGGGGATTCCAAGAAGATTCAGAAATCCTGGCTGTAGTTTGTAGGGCTACTTTGTCCAGTTGTTTTGAATGTGGGATCACCTTGTACTGTTCTTTAGGCGGTCTGGTGTGATCAAACCACATTAGTCTGGAAGGAATCTACATTTTTCATTTTCTGTGGAAACAAAAATAGAAATCCTTTTCCCCAGTAACTTGTCCTTCGACTTAAATTTTGGAGTCAAAGCATTTTTTTTTAAATTCAATTTATTATTTTACATGTCTATTGTACTTCCCTTTCCTTCCCTCCCTCCCTCCATCCCTCCATCCCTCCTTCCCTCCCTTTTACCCTCTCTGCCCTCTCACCAGAATGGCTAAAATTAGAAACACCAGTGATGACTTATGTTGGAGAAGATGTGGCGAAAGTGGAAGACTCCTCCATTGCTGGTGGGAGTGCAAACTCATATAGCCATTTTGGAGATCAGTATGGCGGTTCCTCAGGAAAATGGGAATTAGTTTACCACAGGACCCGGTAATCCCCCTCTTAGGCATATACCCAAAGGATTCACATCCATGTAACAAAGACATCTGTTCAACTATGATCATAGCAGCACTATTTGTAATAGCAAGAAACTGGAAGCAACCTAGATGCCCCTCAATTGAAGAATGGTAAATGAAGATGTGGCACATCTACACAATGGAATACTACTCTGCAGAAAAAAATAATGGTATCTTGAAATTCGCAGGCAAGTGGAGGGCACTTGAAGAAACCATCTTGAATGAGTTAACCCAGTCACAAAAAGAGGAACACAGTATGTACTCACTCATATATGGATTTTAGAACTAGAGCAAAGGATCACCAGCCTATAATTAACACCACCAGAGGAACTAGGATACAAGGTGTATTCTAAGAGATTCATATAAAGTCCCTCACAGAACTGGGAAGGGACAAGACCCCCAGAGCTCAGGGGAAGTGGGGGGGGCAGCGAATAGAGAGAGAAGTAGGAGAAAGTGAGGGGGAGGAAAGGAAAACATGTGTGACCAGGAAGATTGACCCTGGTTAGGAATAGAAGATAGGAAAGAGAGAGAGACAGAGACAGAGACAGAGAGAAAGAACATAAAAGAGGGAGCCATTATTGGTTTGAAGATAAAATTGAACATAAAGAAAGGTCTAGAGAACTACAAGACTGCTCCCAACTAACAATTTGAGCTTCTGTGGAAAGGCTATCATAAATGCCCTTCCCGGAGAGTGAGATCAACAACTAACTTCTCCATGGAGCCCTCAACTAATGCCTATTGGAAACAGGATCAAACACCCATACATAAACACTGAGTCGAACTAGAACCCAGATGCAGATGGAGAGGACAAGACCATCCGGCAGAAACACATACAGACAGCTTACCTGAACAAGGAGGAACTAATGGCCACTAGACTGATAGTTGGGAAGCCGGCATGGGACTGACTCAGCCCCCCCTGAATATGGGTCTCAGTAGAAGGACTGAACAGTCTAAGAGACCTCAGACAGTGGAGCCTGGATGTATCCCTGGTGCACAAAAGGACTTTGCGAACATATCCCCCATGGAGGGATAACTGCCTTAATCTAGAGACAGGAGAGAAGCCCTAGTCCCTACTTCACATGACCTGTCAGATCTACATGACCCCAACTGGATGGCATTCCCCTACATATGGAATTGGGGTGGGGGGATGGGAGGGGAGGGTGGTTAGAGTTCATATAACATTTTTCTTAAATTAGTGTATATCATCAGTCTGTTTAGCATCTATCCATGAGATATTGTGCAACTATGTTTAAATTTTCCTGTACACAAAACATTGAACAGCACAACACACTTTCAGGTTTATTCATTGAAAACCACTAAGGTGAATTTCTACACAGTGATCCACTGGCAGAATCAGTAAAAGTCCCATGTCTTTGTTATCAACCAAAGTAATTGTGAATCTGTCATGTAAATGTTGGAAAGAATTAGGATGCAACAACCACAATCATCACTTGCTTAATGTGCAAAATTTACTCACTGTTATTCCTTCTTGACTTAGTTTCAGTATTATAAACTTTTATTTCAGAAAGAATATACATCATTCCTCTAGATTCACATAATTCCAATCTCTATAAACAAGTGAGTAAAGAATTCCATTAACATTTCTTCTGACAGTATTATCATCACAGTACATCTAGTTATTTGTAAATCAGACAAAGGACTCGACTATACACTAAGTTATTGCTTTGAAAGGTTATATTTGAAACAAATTAAGACAACAAGGAGACTTTGACATTTAGTTATGTGTTCTTGTTCTGCTGTTACTGATTCTTCTGTAGATCCATACTTCCACTTGGAATTTGCTTTTTTTTTTTCTTCTGTATCTTTCTGCATTGCTTATGATCCAGTTCTGTAAGAAGATTTTTCTAGTTTTCATTGTCGAAATCATCATGTTTATCATCATTAATTTCAATACATACCATAAGAAATTGGAAAGTCAAGTTTTCTAAAAACATTTCAAGCAGTTAACCATTATCTTCAAAGAGAAATTGTCATTCTTATCCCTTCATGGCTTACAATGACCTCAACTACTTCACTAGTTACCTGTATTTTCTTTCTTTCTTTTTTTTTTTTTTAATGTATTTCTTTCCTGTTTGTTAGGATTTCTTTGATCAAAATTTTCACAGAGATGAGGAGCACATGTGTATTTGGTGAGACATGCTATGTGTTCCTGTTTCCTCATTGCTCTTAATTGTGGATGTGGTGTAAATGTGCCCTGAGACTTCTATCTTGACTTATCAAAACTTGTTGATTGTGACTTGGTAAGGTAAGTCAAATGTAAACTCCCCCCCACCTTGTGTAGTGCTTTCTCCTAGAGTTTGTCTCACTTCAGAAAGGAAACTGTTTCCCTCTCTCCCTCCCTGTCTGCACCCTTCCCTCCCTACCTCGGTCTCTTTTTTTTCTGTCTCTGTCTCTCTTTCTCAACACCCTTCCTCTCAGTTTCCTGCTGCCCATCTCTTCTCCCTCCCCCCATTTTTCTTGCCTTTTCTTTTCTTCCTTTGGTCTCCTTATCTGCACCCCCGATTTATTTCCCTCTCTCCTGTCCTCACTATTTTAATGACTCTTTTTCACTTATAAGAGAAAATTAGGCTCAAATTAAAGGTTTTATTTTCTTCATTTTGATTAATTTAAAAAATTATTATGATTAAAAAAAGTCCAATTTCACTAACTTGGTCAAAACATCAGACTTCAAGATAGTGAATCTTGAATCATTTATGTGCATATGTTTGATAGGCTCATATAGTTCACAATAGTTGCAGTCTAGAGAACAAGTACAAAAATGTTTTGGAGAGCTGGAGAGGTGTCTTGGCAGTTAGGACTGGCTGCTCTTCCAGAGAACCTGGGTTCAATTTCCAGTACATACAGGGCAGCACAAAACTGTCTGTAACTCCTGTTCTAGGGCAAAACACCAATGTTCATAAAAGCAAAATGAAATATAAAAAAAATATTTAGTAGTGATGGGCTCAAAATATAGCTAAGTAATAGAATTCATATAGCCTTCAGGAAATTTAAACTCACTATGCCACAGAACAGTTAACACTTTGTAAGAAACTGAAATACAGGGAGAAGAGACATTAATGACTTTCTTCTATATAAGATCTGTCCTTAATGCATATGCTAGTCAATATGTTCTAAGTTCATGTAGAAGAAGGGTAATTTTCTCTTTGAATACCTGCATAAAGGGCAATGGACACAACACAAAAAGGCAATGACTGTAAGGATTAAGCTATGTTGTCAGAAGAGGAGCAGAACCACAGTGATTGCTCATTTTGATTTTGAAGCTCTGGACTGGAAATTTAAAGAAAGTAAATTGCGCACCTCCATCCATAGTTTTTTGCCTCTTGACTACAAATTTAATGTGACCAGATAGGATCCTATTCTTAATTCCAAGACTCCCCGGCTAGGATGAACTATACTCCCTGAAACACTGAGACAAAAGAAAAGTAAGTATTCTTAAATTAGTTCTTGCTGAGAATTTTATTCAACAATCTAAAAGTGACTAATACAGTATAATATGTATTCATTTTAAAATTCAGGATTTCTTGGCTTTTGTAGCAATCATTATCTGCTAATACACAGCTAACAAAATGGCTTAATACAAGATACAATTTAATTTTTGATGAAATTTGGAGCAAACTGAATTAGCAATTAGCAGTTTTAGCTGCATTTAAATGAGAACACTTTCTATGCTTAGTTAACCACTCATGATTCCATGAACTTTTGTAATTATTTAACACATATTGTTACAGATTCTTTACAAGTAAATGGTCAAGAAATAATCAATTCCACATGTTTTTTGGGGGATTATATGAAAAACAATGCAAAATAAAAATTTAAATACACCTGAATTCTATATAATGGTTTAAAACTGGTTCTTTTCATGGGACTAGCTGAAAGTTATTCAATACCACATATTAAATGAAGCCCTTTATGGAACTTTGATATTTTCTTGTCAAAACATTATTTGATGGGGTAGAAAGTGATTCCATAGGTAAAGAAAACTGTCACAAGTCCTGAGGACCTGCTTTCAATCCTTGGAAAACACACTGGCACAAAGAACTAATTCATGAAAGTTGTTCCCAAAATTCCACATGTGGAAATACACACACACACACACACACACACACACACACACACACACACACACACACGGATAATGTCAAAATGCTTTTGTCCAATTGCATCCAATTTTCAATTAGTTTTAGAAATAGATGAATTTTCAAGTTTAGGCAAGTCTTCCACATGCATTCTGTTAGCCATTTCACTTTATGCAGCCCCAAGAAGTTATTTCATGTTTACTCTTCCCCCCAAAGGTGAGCTAGCCTAGCCATGCTGTCTATGCTTCAGTGCCTTGACCACTTCAATATGGATTATCAGGATTTACTCTGAAGCCGAAAACCTCTGTCAATTAACTACACTGCTGCACTGAAGGCTCCCATTATTAGAGAAGCTCTATTGGATTCCCTCAGTTCCGCATCATGTGTTCGTGCTAACCTATATTATTCTCCTTATATCAATGCCTCTGCTTCTTTTGGTCCATGCTAGCCTAGTGCTTATCTTTTCAAATGAAGACTAAACAATGTAACACAAACTTTAGAAATGTGAACACAAATTCTCATTAAATAGAAACGGGGAACAAGACAAAAGAAAGAAAAGTTCAACTACCAGTAGGTGAAAATGTTCCTGTTATTTTTTTTCTATTTCTTATAAACAAATATTAAAAAGGAAGTCAAGGTGATATCATAAAATACATTATGTAAATTAAAACAGTGAGCTAAAGTCTACTGTTCTGTGTAGTCATTTATATATTAGGCTACAAAATGTCTCTGACATATCTATGTATGCATCTTTTTATTGTCATATCATTTTTATACAATATATATATTTAATTAAGTGACTGCTCTGATGCATTTTGAAGCTACATAAGAAAATATGACCTGGTCAGAGTGCCACACAGCAGGTTCGTGCTTCAAACAGTTATCTCATTAACCACTAGATCTTGGTACTCTTCTTTTTAATTTTCTTTTCATGAAAGACATATTTCAAAGAAATAAATGATGTAACACATAATCACTGAATTTATTAGGTTTTTTTTGTCAAAATTTACAAATGCTATATATTTCCCTAATTCTTACCATAAATATGCTAGAATGACAGTGGGCATTCATTTGTCTCTAGTCTTAGTAGATGCTATTGAAACAATACATTTAATACACATTCTACACATGTAGATATATTCATTGAGGGAAGCATACCTGTAAGTAATGAGAGTACAAAAGGGCCAAACAGATCACTGAATCATCTGGTATTTCACTAAAATCTCTGGAACAGGCATCTTCTTTGAGCAGTGTTTCCTTATCCTCATTATTGAATGGATCATTCAGATTAGCTCTTGTAGGATTTGAGGATACTGTTATGCCTGTTTTCCATATCTCAAAACTCCTCATTATATACCCGTCTTCCAAGGTTTTACAATTCCAGAACCAACTTTAGATAGATGGCTTTCTTGGCAGTTAACAAAACAATATCTCTTTTCAGACCCACAGATATATCCCAGGTTCTATTTCTAGGACATTGAATAAACAGGACTATACAATAATAAGAGTCAGAGACCCACACATTCTCAAACAGAAGTTCCATAAAATTCCTAAATTAGTAGCTATAATACATATACAGAAGATGAAGTTTAGATCCTTATAGGCCCCGTGCTTGCTGCTTCAATCTCTGTGAGCTCATATGCACGTTGCTTAGTTGATTCAGAGGGCTAAGCTCTCCAGGGTCCTCCATCCCCTCTTTTTCCCTCCTCTTCTGTAGGTTCCCCTCATTTCTGGAAAAAGAGATTTAGACTTTCTGCATAATGTCTGGCTGTGTGTTTCTGCCTCTATTTCTGGAAAAAGCACTGATGTGAGTATGCCAGTATGTTAGTAATCACTTTATTGATTTTTTTTTTAGACAAGTCATGTTTGGTTTTACCCTAGGTCTCTGGGCTATCTAATCTCTATCTTGGTTAACCAAACAGTTTTGGGTACATGTTTCTTTTGTGGAGTGAGCCATTGCTTAGCTACCCCCACAATTTCTGTCCCACTGGTCCCATAGCATATTATGTAGGTAGAACAGATTGCAAGTCAAAGGTTTTGTAAATGTGTTGTCCATGTTTCTCTTTCAGTAGCTGGCAGAGTTGGTTTAAAATTAGGATGAAAACTTTTTCCCTGTTAGTTGAAAAGTTTTGTTACAGCTAGTCCTATGAATCAAATTTATTAAATGATGTTGTCTAGATACAGATTGTATATGTTTTTGACTTGAAACAAAATTATCTCATGATAAAATATTTCATTGGGTTTATTCATATGGGTTTATTTACATAATTTCAATAAATGTTTATTTGATGCCACTATATATGCAAACTACTTCACATGTTTCTCAGGCTTACTTAGAACAATCCCGTGACACAAACACAACTGTTATCAACCGTTTAAGGAATGGATAAATTGTGACACTGACATTTTTGGAAGACTACCCAGGTTGACAAAGCCTGTGAGATAATCCACTCCAAATCTAAGACGTTGTTGGTCCTTGAACATCATTGAGCAAACAAGTCTTAACCCACTGCTCTTTAGTTGCCCTTTTTGTCTGTTTTTAAAGGAAGTAATTGCAGCCTGTCTATTTAAAAACCACCTTGCACATTCTCATCTATTTTGTTCCTGTGGCCTGACATCCTTTAATAGGGGAGAATTATTTCAAATGATCTTCCTTGATTTTTTTTTCTACAATTTACAAATTCATATAATTTAAATTTCTTTAAAGACTGCTTCAGAAGCTAACAAAAATAAGGTAAAATGAATGTGACACACTTATGGTACAATATCATTTGTGAAAGACCCTGAATGAATTAAAAAATGGCATGTAGCAAATTGAACTTTAACATTTATCTGATAACTGTCATTTGCAACAACAATGAGTGTAGCAGGAGATATTTACACCAGCTGAAATAATTGAGCCACAGAAATAAAACTACAGCATAATCTCATTTTGTGTGGATTCTAATTATTAAACTCAAAGTAACAACATAGAATGGTCATTATCATAGATTTGATGGGAAGAAGATTGGGAGATTATGACCAGACACTGAAAACTCAATCAAAAGACAGAACATTCTTTTCTCTTTTAGCTAATCACAGAGATAATCACAGAGCAAGGCAAGTAGAATGAATATTAGCACTGCATTGTCCATTTCACAGTCACTGAGAAAACACCAATATTTATACCACAAAATGGTATATATTTGATACAATGGAAAGGTGATTTGTTTTATAATTATCTTTGCACCATAATATTACAATTTTAATGTCTCAATGTGTTATTAATTAAAATTTGTTCAGTATTTTGTGCATCCACATGATGGGTGCTTCTTTGAGCACTTGTGTGGTCAGAGTTCTCTTTATGGAGTTGGTTCTCTTCTTGTACCTTATGTGGTTTGACATATGTCATGAGACTGGACTTATGCCACTATATTTGTGTGACAAATATATTTTACCCAGCATACTTTATAAATAACAAGTGACAATATGTATGAAACTCAAAGTATGTGGATCCAGCTGAGTCTTCTATTTTTGCTTGTGAGCTTAGCTTTTAATGACTGAGCCATCTCAAGGTAATGGCCTAAGGTAGGGAAGGTGGAGTGGCTTACCAGTCATGAAGATTTTGGATGGATAATGAAAAGGCACATGCTGTACCATTCATAGCTTCTTACCAAATGGCAGTTGATGTCTCCTAGGGGAAGAAGGGTCAATTGACTTTAAGGGTATGGCATCTAATAAGTTTCCCATGATCTAGGGGAGAGCCCCATAATCACTTGCTAATGGGAAGTACTTGTACCAAATGTGTTTTCAAAATAACAAAAACAATGAAGAATGATATAAGACACTAGAAAAAGTAAATGTTGGAAGGCAGTCCAGGAAGAAGGAAAGAAGTTAGTGCAAGTGTAGGTGAACAAAATACATCATATAAATATTTGAATTCTCAAAAGATAAATTAAGCACATTAGTTCATTTTTAAATATTCTCAAAGCTTTACATTAGAATTCAATTTCTTGATATATTTGAAGATACACACAATTTGCTCTTTTGAGCATGATTTTAATTTTATTATTATTATTCATGAGAATGTTGATTATCCTCTCTAGAAAAATTGCTAACTTAAATAAAATTTAAACTAGCTTCAATTTCTGTTTCATATTTTGTTTACCTTACAAAACAGTTTTATGATCATTCAATATATAAAGAATATTAATCATGTTTTATTTTCCCTTAGGAAAATAAAAGTAAATTTTTTGTTAAATTATACTTCTGACAAGCCAAGGATAGAGCTGAATATTTTAGGATGCTACAGCTTGGCTTGTTAGGAGTCTCATAGGAAAAATAAGATCAATACTTGTCACAGCAGGAGATACTTTACTGTCAGTGGAATGTGGTAATAGAGCTCTGTGCATGAAAAAAATATACCAACACACCTCTGTTTGGTCTTATGTAATGAGCAGCCTGCTATTAAGAAAACTAAACTTTATGTTCAAGCACTTAATGCTGTGATCAAAAGGTGTAAGTGTCATTTTGTACTTATAAGTCCATATTTAGCTCTTGAGCTCATTTAATAAACTGGACATATAAAAAATGAAAAAAATGGAGAAGCATGTGACAATGTACATACGTGTTATGTGTATTGTTCAAATAGTTACTGATATAAAGCAAAATCAAGAGCCCTTAAAAATTTAAGCTCAATGTGTCAGTGTTTTTGTAGTCATAAATATTCATTTTTTAAGAGTATACTAATTATGATGTTATTTTTAATATAAACTCTCAACTTTGACTTCACAGCAATCCTTCGACCTCTATGTTCTGAGTGCTTGATATACAATGTATAAAATCCACATCTAGCTAAATTATTTTCTTTTTTCTCTCTCATTTTCTTTCTTTAATGAATACAAGAACATGCATATATAGTTCCATTTTTAAACAAGTATTTTTTATCATCTTAACACCTTTACATGCTTTTAAAGGTTTATTTTTATTTTATATTTATAACATATAGAAAGGCATATATAAAGGGAAATGAGATTATACAGTCGAACAATGAGATTGCAAACCTACATTGTGGTATTACTTAATTTTATTGAATGAAAAGTTGTTTTATTAAAATAATACAGTATTGCTATACAATACCTCAACTACTTAATGTAACTGTAGAGTGTGCTATTGGGGGTTGAATTTGTGTCTTATGTATATTAGGCAACACTCAGTCAATAACTATGTTACAACTCTAGCCACTAATGTGATTATTTACAGCAATAACATGAGAAAACAGGTTTTTATTTGCTATGTCTGCTGCTTCTACACTTATCACATTGCTAATATGTTATATCTAAAATAATGGTAAAATATATTATGTTACATATTTAAAACAGTGCCATAGCAAATCATTATGTCTTTGTAGAATGATGCAGTTACTGAATAGTAGATCCAATTAAATAAACACCTACACAAACACTTTACCAATGTGTTACACTGTAGTTTTGAACTATTGTGATTTAACAAGTTAATAAAACTTCAATTCCATTAGTAACATATGGGTCACCTTCATATTTCTGATCCACTTCTGAGAACAGTATTGTGTGATGTGACTCTATCAGCTTTTGTCTGCTTCTTATCTATTTATCATCTCTTATCATTATCTGTTTTTCTATTTATTTTTTGGCAAAAATTGGGAAATGGGAATAAAAATCTCTACAATAATAGAAATCTAGAAGATATTCTAGATTTCAGGGTCTGGTTTTAGACTCCACACTCTAAAAAATTATAAAAATATTTTTACTTATTTGTGTAGGTGTACATGTGTGTGGATATAAAGAGGACAGAGTGGGTATCAGATCACTTGGACGTGGAGTAAGATGAAGCTGTAAACACCTCAATGTGGTTTCAAGGAGAAGACTTCATATACTTTGGAAGAGCATCAAGCACTTTAAAGGAGGGATTCATTGTTCCAATTCATGGAGTCCTTACTCTTAACAAAGACACTTCTGAAAACACAAAAATATCTATATTTTAAAAATTGTCATTATTACTCAATATTTATATTTTAATGTTAATTTTAGGTTAGTTCATCATTATATGTTAATAAATGTATAAAATTACAAGTTATTTAATATTATAATCTGGGATTAAAAGGCACAAATGTCCACAAAGGAAAAGTTTAGCTTCAAGTCTTATGAGGGAACACATTATATTTCATTTTCTTAATATTTGTTGTTATGTGTTCTGATGAGTTTTACTAGCACAACAGACTTACAGAGAACAGAAATTAACATTTTGTAGCTGCACATAAACAAATGAAGTTCACTAGGAAATTTTCCAAAGTAATATTGAAAAACAAGGTGTGACACCTGACACTTCCTAATCACTAAGAATTTTTTAAAAGCAATAACTATGGTAGGATGAAATAGGAAATAATATGGTAGCTATTTCATAGACTCATGTCATAGTATATACTACTCATGTAGTTTAAAAAGATTGGGACCGTTCTGTTTTTTAAATGAATACATGAAAATTTAAGAAGGATGAATAATAAAAATAAATGAGAAGAATTGTATATAGGAACTAGATAATATATACATGATAATAATTGATTTGGAACATTTTTAATACGCAACCCAGTGAGAAGCTGTGAGTGCAGGATAGAGGTGAAATGCCATATGTCCTAGTTAGCAGATTCTCTAAGTTGAAGACTTGGCATTTCAGCATGTGGCGCACAGACTTTACACCAGCCCACTGGGAACTGAAGAGGTGAAATTTGAAACTTAGACAAAGGTTTTCATGGTGACAGAAATATAGCAAATGCAAGGCAGTAAAGATTAGACTGTGGGTGTTTCTACCCCTCTATCTGTTCCAAGAATTTCAAATAAGAGAGAGCGCCAAATGATGATGGAAAGCTAGACTCCAGAAATAATACTCTGTGGAAAGTTCCATGGTCTATTCCTTAGAGAAAAATGTGACAGCCACCATATCAGGGCATGGAATTATCTCCTTAGTTTAAGTTTTTGAAGCATCGTATTCATGTTCCCTGAAGGTTTCTGACACTGAAGTCAAAAGTCTTTTGCTTTACAGTGAAAAGAAACCTTAGGCAGAATACATTAATAAATTATTGAAAGACATACACAGCAGAAGTAGAAAAATATGTGACTATCTTAAAGTTTACTATTATTATTTAAAGTTCTATGATTGAATCTGTCAGATTATGCAATTAAAATCCTTTGACTATTGGGATTTTGAATAGTCAAACACAGTCTAAATGTGTTTTTAAAAATCATCTCTTCTGTTTTTCTTTAACAAGAATTCACAGACCTGTAGCTTTGAAATACATAAATATTTCAAAAAGTTGAAACCCTCTCTGTGAATGAGTAGTAGAAATCCATGTCCTTCACAACAGTTTTAAGCCTTCCAATATAACCTTTCAAATGAAGGGAGTTTTGGAAAAGACAAAATTGTCATGTTATCATTCTTAAAGCATAATTTATTTAAAAAAACATTGTAATAGCATCACACATTTCTATAGGTAAATGAAGATCCTAGAAAAATTTTTATTGCCATGACTTAGTGATAAGGACATTGAAGCCCATGCTATCTAAAGGAAACATAAAACAATAATATAATAGCACCAAGAACCTAGAAATTTTCAGTTTTTATAGTGAGGGGAAAACACATGGAAGCATTTTTTTAAGTTATGGGAACACAGAAATTATCTTTCTTAAGATAATTTCAATGGTGGACAATTACAAGGATAATCTATTTATTGATTTATCATCTAATCAATATTTTCTCTAATCCAAAGTAAAACAATAAAAATGAATCATAGCTGCTATAGATGGGAATCATGTAAACTAGGCTCATTCTTTACTCCATAACATAGACTGGTATATACATAGTCTTGCCAAATACCTGCCTCATGTTTTTTGTGGCTCTAATATAGTGTCTCAATTTAGAGTGGGATCAGATTAGTTCAACAGTGTCTTCACTGAAATTATTTATGTCCTCACCCCTTTGTTTGGTCTTATTAGAACAGCAATAAGTCAGAAACCATTGCTACTTTCAATATCTGTAGGGGAAGACTGAAATACATTTATGGTAGTGCAAGGTTGACTCTCACTAAGGACATCTGCCTTTTTGATGAGCATTTCAAGCTTCCTCTCAGATTCATCTGTGGCATTCTCTGAGGCTGACCCTTGCTCTTCCTAGAGAGGAAGGTCTAGATATCTAAACCATGTGTTTTAGCCTCAATGACAGCCTTTGATTCTTCTTATTCTATATTAAAGATATATTTCTAATCTTCAAACACACCAAGGGATTCATCTTCAGCTTATGAAATTGTCACTTCTGTAATTTAATAACTTCACATGGCTACACCAAATTAACTTAGTTTAATTTTAACCATTGTAAAAAAAAAAAAACCTGCATATGCAATTCACTAGCTTCCCTTAATGAACACATAAAGCAGTATTTAACAAACTTTAGAAAACTAGGAGTAAATTAGGGAACATAGATGAATCTTATGATGGAGCTTTTGTTTCCATTGAAAGGAAGCTTGAGGTCCCATACCTATCAATGCTAAGATAGGGAGAATATTCGCAGATAGATGAGAGATAAGTAGATAGATACATAGACAGAGAGATAGATAGATATATGTAAATGAAGTAAAGCTGTATAGTTAATTTGAAGGACAGAAAAACTAAATTGATTAACATATGAACACATTTAAATACAAATCTCATATTTTTGGAATGTGTACTATTGTGACAGACATTGCACTTGGGACAACAGAAGTTATATTTCAGATTGGAAGATATGACTACAGAATCACACTAATGTTTGACTTTATTAAGAAATACAAGAGTGTACCTACTATATATATACAAATGCACAGAGATAGTTACAAGAGCAACAACCCATCCAAATGTGAATATCTCATCTAAAACATCCAATCTGACTCCTTAAAACTAAATAGTAATTAACAGGCAACAACAGTAATAATAAAGAATAAAAGAAAGATAAATACATAAATAAGTTTTCTATTTACATTGAAAATTACCTAATTTAACAGATCTATGAAAGGAGTACGGTTTTTTAGCCCGCCGCCAGGTCTTGTCCCACCACCGTGCCAGCCTGATTAACACACAGGGACTCTGTATTAGATATAATACTGTTGGCCCGGTACTAGTTTCTTATTGGCTAACTCTGTCTTAAGTATTAACCCATTTCTGCTGATTTATGTATTTCTCTTACCTGGGAGCCAGCCGGCATTCTGCTTTCTCCCGACTATCCATCTTGGCCCCTCCTTCCTACTTCCTCTTTCCTCCTTATCTCCTAGTCCCTCCTATCTTTCTTCCCTATTGGCCAACAGTGCTTTATTCATTAACCAGTATAAGAAACATATACAGAATAACATCTCTCATCATCTCCTCTTTTCTGTCTACAATAAAAAGAAGGGTTTTAACCTTAACAGCAAAATATATAACACAACAGTTATCAAATAAGAATCACAGTTAACAATATTTAGTCCATTAACATTTAGCAAGATTAAAAGAAACTATTTTATCATCTATCCTATATTTGTGAGTCTACAGTCCTATATGTATCTTATCTTTAATCATAAATAAGGAAAACTATAATCTCAACTGTCTTCAACTCCTTCAAAGATCACATAAGGATAATATATAAACTCTAGAAATGACAGAGACATCTTGCTTTGTCAGTCACCTGAAGTTCTTATGTAATCTTCCATCTTCAGCCCATAGGCCATAGTGTGTCTAGCAGACTCTTCTGCAAAGAAGGAAACTTTAAACTGTCTTCTTGTATTGGAAGTTTGTCAGTCGCTTTTCTCTGTGTCCTGTAGACTGTCTGGCAGACTCTTCCATGAAGCAAGAACTCTGTAGCAAAGTCCATCTTGAATCAGCAATCACTTTTCTGTGGGTCCTGCATGTCCAGTTTATACAACATAAAGTCAAACAGTCCAGATAGAGTGGTATCTTCTCCAAATGGCTAGTCTTGCCATATTGGACGTAAACTCCATAACGAGTTTCTATAATGTCCATCTTCCTTTCTGACACAGGTGTTGTTGACAGAAGCATTTATGTCTCACTGTCAAGAAAAACACTAAACCATTTTAAATGCCATATTCTGTAGGTCTTTGGAAGGTTTGAAGAATACCTATTCACCTTAAATACATGTCTGTATATCCAGAAATCCTAACTAACTTAACTATAAGTTTTGACTATTATAGGTAACTATAATCTGCATTAAGTTATACATTACATCCCTAAATGAGCTATACAAACACAATGCCTAAACAAGAGAAATATACATATCACAAAATTGACCTTAAATTGTATCAATAAATGAAAATCCATTCCAAAACAAAGTAATCAATAAATGAAAATCCATTCCAAAACAAAGTATTCATATCTATAGCATAATCTCCTTTTTACCTTTAAAAAGAATTGGCTGTGATCATTAACCATTTATAACCAAGTCCATTTAAATGAAAACAAACATTTATAAATATTTGGGAATTTGGGCGTCGTTCTTTCCAAACTGCTTCCTGCTGGTAGGGGGCCTTCCATGTGGGATTATCAAAGTCTGTCATCATTGGAAACAGGGTTGAGGCCCTCCCCAATGTGTCTAGGCTAAGAGAGTATCCCTCTATGAGGAATGGCATCCCAAAGTACATTCTTTTATGTATTTTTTATATTTATTATTTTTTTCTTATTTTACATATGGATACCAGTTCCCTCTCTCCCATGTGCCCTGACCCCCCTCCCATCCCATTGCCTTCCTCCACTCCACAGGGAGGGTGATGCCTTCCAGGAGCGATCATCAAAATCTGTCAAGTCTTTGGAGTAGGGTCTAGGCCCTCCCTGCTGTCTCTAGGCTAAGGGAGTATCCCTCCATGGGGAATGTGCTTCCAAAGTCCTTTCATGCATCAAGGACACATCCTGGTTGCACTGTCAGAGGTACCTTAGACTGCCCAGGGCTTCTAATGGAGAGCCATGTTTAGGGGGTCTGAATCAGTCTAATGCTGGTTTCCCAGCTATCAGTCTGTAGGAATCCATGAGCTACCCCTTGTTCAGGTCAGCTGTCTTTGTAAGTTTATGTAGCCTGCCTTGACCCCTTCTGTTATCACTCTTCCATCTCTGCAACTGGATTCCAGGAGTTCAAGTTTGGCTCGGTGTTTAGCTGTGGGTGTCTGCTTCTGTTTCTATCAGCTATTAGATGAGGGCTCTATGATATCAGATAAGTTTGTCATCAATCTCATTATTAAGAAAGGGCATTGAGGTAGCCTCTCCACTATTGCTCAGATTGTTAGATAGTTGGGCTTATCCTTGTTGGTCTCTATACATTTCTCTAGAGTCAGTTTTCTCTTGCAGCTTATAATGGTTCCCACTATTATGGTATCTTTTTTTTTTTTTTTTTTTTTTTTTTCGCTCTCATCTATTGGTCCCCAGACTCAATTTTCCTGGTCTCACATGCTCACATGTTCTTCTCTCCTCCCCTTCTCTTTCCCTAATTTCCTCTCCACTCACTGTCCCCCTCACTCCTGAGCACACTGGAGCCACCTATTCACATGGGACTTCCTTAAGACCACCCTCACCTGATCGTTGTACCCAATGTTTGACAGCCCTCTGTGGAGGTGAATATGGGAACAGATCAGGCTAAATACCCTCCTACATCCTTTCTGGGAACTCCCTGGCTTAACCCCCTATCTCACTCTCACTTATATCTTGGCTCTGGATAGTACAGTCCTGGTTCTCTGCTCCATACACCACCCAGAGCCTGCCTTCCCCTCACCCAAAGTCCATTCTTACACTAGGGATAAATACTGTTCCATCACCAGAAGCCCCATAGTTTGCATAGGCCTCCTAGCTGACACCTATATTCAATGGGGCTAGTTCAGGCCCATACTAGTTTCTGAGCTGTCAGTCTGGGGTACATGAGCTCCCCCTTATTCAGGTCATCTCTATCTGTGGGTTTCTCCAGCCTTGTCTTAACATCTACTCATTACTCCTCCCTCTCTACAACTGGTTTCCAGTTCAGCTCATTATTTAGCTATGGGCCTCTGCTTCTGCTTCCATAAGCTACTGGATGAAGACTCTAAGATGGCATATAAGGTAGTCATCAACCTCATTATAGGGGAACGACATTTAAGATAGACTCCACTTTTGCTTAGTTTCTTAGCTGGGTTATCCCTGTGTGACCCTGGACATTTACCTAGTGCCAGAATTCTCTTTAGACCTATAATGGCTCCCTCTATTAAGATATCTCTTTTCTTGCTCTCCTCTATTCTTCCCCTCAATCTTCCAGGTCCCTCATGTCCTCCTCTCTTCTCTTTTTTTCCCTTCTCTTTTCCTAACTCCTTCTCCTCTTCCTCCATGTTCCCACTTTGCTCAGGAGATTTTTTTCCCTTCCTCTTTATCTGGGGGAATATGTATGTCTCTCTTAGGGTCCTCCTTGTTTCCTAGCATTTCTGTTGGTGTGAATTGTAGGCTGGTAATCCTTTGCTCTATGTCTAATATCCATATAGGGGTAAGCATATACCCCTGTATGGGTCTTTTTGTGATAGGGTTACCCCAAGGATAGTTTCTTCTAGTTCCATTCACTTGCTGGAAGCAGAAAGAATTTCATTCAGAGGTGATAAAATACTCCAAAGTTGCAGTGTCTTCTTGGCACAAAAGGAATACTACACATATTTGCACTGGTACACCCAGTCAAGACCCCAGCACTGAGAGTTGGAAGTGAACACTGAGTCCCATGACAAATCAAGAAATTCTTTGCAGTGTATGAAAGCTGCTGGGAAAGGAAATATCAGTTTTATCTAATGCAGTAATGGAATGTCACTGAGTGTTTCAGTCACACTGCAGGTTAAATCTCATGCCCTCTCGTAGTTGGCCAACACAATACCAACTCCATGCTCTTTTGTCTGGTAAGATATTTTTTCTTTTTTCTTTTTCTTATTAGTGTTTTGTTTGTTTAAAATTACTCAAATATGTGAGTGTGCTTATCTGTGTTTTGAGGAGAGAGAAAGGCATGAGGTTATAGAAAATATAGTCTTAGTTGGATGTGGAAGTGAGAAGAATCTGGCAGAGTTGGGGGAGGGGAAATCTTGATCAAAATGAATGAAAAAGGAAAAAAATGTAATATCATGAAAGGAGCTATAATGAAAACTAGAGACGACATTAAATTAATTTAGATTAAGCCCTTATTATTGAACTTTATATGAAGGAGTTTTTACTGCTCAAGTTTCTAACATTGAATTGGAGTGTAACTGTTTCCTGGTGGTATATTTTGGCCAACTTCAATGTAAGTAGGTGTAGACCATTTTTTCTAAGATTTGGAGAAATCATTCAAGTGTTGGACAAAGATGATTGTTTCTTGTCCTCAGTACCTAGAGACATTGTGGCTGGTCATCAAAAGTACAAATATATTCATATTGTCTTTAATGGTGGAAACAGATATATGTCAAACTAACTCTTTTTTTCCAAATATAGTGATAATAGAGAGTAAAATGTCTTTAAAAGCAACCTCAGTATAATGCTCCATTCAGTGATAATTTTATGTTATGTTTTTATTGATCCTTATACACTATCATTGTTGTAATGTTTGTCGAAATTCAAGCTCTGTCTTGAATATGTTCTACGGAGGTACAGTGAATCCCACCTATTCGACTATTCAGGAAATAAAAATATATATCTCATTTCTCATCTGAGCTTCAATAGGCTATGTGGAGGTATTACTACAATGAGAACAAAAACTTCAAAGTGGACACTGGAGTCAAAAGCACCAGAATATTATAAATAACACACACAGTATATTCTCAAGAAATGATATTGGAGCATAAATCTGTAGCAAAAGAGACAATCAAGGTATTCTTCTACAAGGTTAAGACGACACTCAGTAGACTGTTCATACTCTATTTAATCATTTAGAAAACAATGAAAACATGCATATACCTTCACTTGATGTCTTGTTAAGTCCTTAGTTTAGGAATAACATTTCATACTCCAAACTATCTCCTGTGGGTATGAAGGCTCTTATTCTAAATTATTAAAAGGACTGAATTAGATAAATAGATTTTCATAAATTTAAACATTCCTTCTTACAGTAGACAGTGTTTACTTTACTGAATTAACTGTATTGTGTCCCTTTGAAAGTTTGTTCAATTCATATAAAAGTTACATACACAGGAATTTGTAATGTTATCCAATGTACTCTGACTTTTAAAATATGTTATGTTCTTCACTATATTGTAGAAATAAGTTGTATTTGGTAACTGGACTCAGAGAATGTTAGACCAGTTATGTATTGAATAGACATTGTGTTTGCTAGAAAAATCATAGGAAATGGACTAAGATGTTCTTTCTGAAGACAGAGAAGTCAAGTCCTACCACGTGACATGTTTTCAGATCTAAACTCAAAAAAGAAGTGATTTTTCTTTCTCAGAGATAATGTGATTTATCCTTTCAGTTGGTCAAATAGTGGCCAAATAATACTACTGCATCTCACACAGATGTACAAAGAACACTGGAGTTAGAGAGATAAAATTTTCTAAGGTTAAATGGAAAAAAATTCATCTAATCAATATCTAACAAAGCACCCAGATGGAAAACACGCACCCCCCCGCAAAAGTGAATTTATACAGCAAGACTTAAAGTAAGTTTGCTACTATTTCATTAACAAAGACAGATTAGAAGGTACTTATACTTTATTTTCAATCTTCAGGTTCAGAGATACACAATGCTTTGTATTTCATTTTCATGAATTTAATTGGTATACTGACCTTTATTTCTGAATGACAGAAATGTGCTAATCACTCTAGGTGAACTATACAAAGTTAATCATTTAAAAATACTAAAGCTAATGTACTTGAGGATTGTTTATTGACTTTTATTCTGTCTCATATGAATCATTGCTTTAGAATATTTAATTACATGCATTGAGAATATTTAGTTAGCATGCACTGAGCATGTCTGGGTCAGAAGGATGAATGTCTCTGACTGTATGCAGTTCTAGTTATAATCTAAATTAATGCAGACTCACATGTAGGTCTTCCTAAGTATTTATATCTATTGAGTTTACTTTTTTGCCTTTAATCTAACCAACTATGCACTGCAATCTTGTGGAACATTTTCTGCTTTTCACATGAGGGGATACAGCAGCATTCTGACAAGAATAAGTTATTTAATTTACACCAACATTCTTAAGGATTAAGTATTATATTTCAGTTTCAGGTCTGCATTTTAAGAGATAAAATTCTATGGACTCATACTTTAGGGGTCAGATGTTAGGGCCACTTAGAGTGTGGCCACTTCACTCTAGGAAATTAGGCACAACCTACAAAACCTCTATGGCCCATCATTGTATTCTATTGTTTTTTTGTCCTCCACAGTAGTGTCCTATGCTAGCTACAGAATCCCAGGACAATTTGACAATTTGCTAGACTTAATTTTCATCCAAAAACATGCTTCATTTTTAACATAGATTTTTAAAGGTGAAATCATACACAATTGTTCAAAAGAAAACAGTCACCAAAATTATTTTCATCTATATCCACTTTATCATAAACACTCAGAAGATACTGTCATAATTTCTCTCTTTATATCTAGATATTTTCTTAATTATTTTTTCTTATAAAATTAAAAATACTTTAATATTAAAATTTATGAAAATGATAATGAAAAAATAAGATAAAACATATATAAATATTAAATGATACCTCTATAATGTAGAAATATTTCCAATTGAACCAAACTGACAGAGAGTAAAGACAATGAAAGGCACAAGTCAGAGTGGAACAGAAAAAGTAGAGAGATAAAAAATGATACAGAGAGTAAAAGATGGAAGGAAAGGTAAAAAATGGTGTACAGTGGAGGAATGGCCAAAGGGAAAAGAAGGACACACACACAGAGACATACACACACACACACACACACACACACACACACACACATATGTAAATGGAGGCAGACTCTACAGTAATGTAAAATGTCAGCACTGAAATTGGAACCCTAAATTTTTTAATTGTTCTATTGGTCTAATTTTATAGACTTATTTAAGAAGCTGGAGTATGCTGAGCTGTCAGTGGGAACACATGAATACCACACTTTTGCATTATTATATATAAGAAAGGCTGCAGTACATGTCTGGTAGTGAATCCGTATTTATCTCTAGTGTATGAATGGACTTTGGGAGCCCATCCCACATGGAGAAATACTCCTTCAGCCTAGACACATGTAGGAGAGCCAGGCCCCTGCTCTAAGTGATATGACAGACTTTGAAAGGCAATGGGATGGGGTTGCTGGGGGAAACGGGAGGATGGGAGAGTGTGGGAACTGGGATTGAGATGTAAAACAATCTTGCATCAAATTTAAATAAAAAATAAGTAAATTAAAAATATGCAAATTAACAAAAACAAAAAGTGTATCATGATTTGAATAAGAATGGTCCCTATAGTTTCAGATGCTCAAAAGTTTAGTCACTAGAAAGTGAGAATATTTAAAAAGATTAGATGGTATGACCTTGAAAGAACTGTATTACTAGAGATATGCTGTTGAGTTTCAAAAGCCCATGCCAAACCCAGTCTCTTTCTCTCTCTCTCTCTTTCTCTCTGTCTCTCTCCATCTGTGCCTATGGGTCAGGTTGTAACTACGTAGCTATCAGCTACTTCTCCAGCAACATACTGTCATGTCTAGTGTTATAATTCCTGCTATGATGATAATGAATTAATTTTCTGAAACTTCAAGCAATGTTCCAATGTAAATGCTTTCTTTTATAAGAGTTTCCTTTATTAAAGTGTCTCTTGACAGAAATAGAACAGTTACTAACACACAAAGACAGACATGTGAGCACAAATAATACTTCAAGTAAATGGCACTCTACATTTTAAACAATAAGTACACAAATATACATTTGAAAGTTCCAGTTCATTTTCACTTTATATCATAGGACAATTAAATTACTGTTATACAAAGGAATTGAATAATTAATAACACACGGAACTACAGGATCTTGACTTTTCATGTTAAAAAGGATGCTTGCAAAAACACAAAGTCCACCAGTGGAAAGTACTCAGAGACAAAGGGATAATGATACAACTATCATTGTAAATCCTAGTTTGTCCTAAAATACATTTAATGTCATAAAACATAGCCATAATTATATTTACTTCTTTAATAAATCATGCATATGTCCTCTTGATCCAGCTTCAGAGAGCACACAGAGTCAAGAAGATTTCAATAGTAATAAGTACAGCACATAACCATGCCTCGTTTCATTAGATAATGTAGACCAGTGGAATGAACCAGGACTTCTGAGAAAAATGACTAATTCTAATTTTAAAGCTAACAAATCAATAGAAAGTACTCCATGGGCCAGCTAAAAGAGAAACCAATGGTAAAAGATGAATTATTTTGAGTATAAAATTAATAAACTATAATTAGATTACAATTAAAGAAAAATATTTTTTATGAGTCTCCTTTGGTATAATGGCATCAATGAAGATATACACCAATTAAGTATAGGAAAAGAATTACCTACATGTAAAGAACTTATTTTCAAGGATAGATCATCTGCCATAAAAAAGGCAAAGCATGGCCTACCTTTCCTCAAGTTTCAGAAGCACATGATAAAATCTATCTCAAAGGTGACACATAGAAGAGGAATAGGAGGCTACTTTTCTCTGATGTGTTCTTGGATTTGACTTGCCAGTATTTGATTATTTTTGCATCAATGTTCATGAGGGATATTGGTCTGAAGTTCTTTCTTAGTTGTGTCTTTGTGTATCTTGGGTGCTAAAGTAATTGTAGCCTCATAAAAAGAGTTTGGCAATGACTCTTCTGCTTCTATTGTGTGGAACAATTTGAGGAGGGTTTATATTAGATGTTCTTTGAATTTCTGGTATAATTCTGCACAGAAACCATCTGGCCCAAGGCTTTTTTTTGGTTGGGAGACTTTTGATGACTGTTTCAATTTCTTTATGTTTATAGATCTATTTAAATTGCTCATTTGGTCTTAATTTAATTTTGGTAAGTGACATCTATCCAGAAAATTGTAAATCTCCATTAATTTTTTTTTGAATTTTTGAATACAGGGGTTCAAATTATGAGCTTAAAGTTCTCTATATTTCCTCTGTGTCCTTTGTTATGTTCCCCTTTTCATATCTGATTTGCTAATCTGCATGTTCTTTCTCTGCTTTTTTGTGGTTAGTTTGGATAAAGGTTTCTATCTTGTTGATTTTTCTCAAAGAAACAATTCTTTGGTACATTGATTCATTGTATTTTCTAGTTTCTACCTTATTGATTTTAGCCCTCAAATTGATTATTTCCTGGCATTTACTACTACAGGGTGAGTTTACTTCTTTTTTATTATTATTATTATTTGTAGAGCTTTTAATTGTGCTGTTAATTCTCTAGTTTTATCATGTGGGCACTTAGGACTTTGAAGTTTCCTGTTAGCGCTGCTTTCAAATTGTCCTATAAGTACGGGTACATTGTGTCTTCATTGTCATTGAATTCTAGGAAGTTTTTAATTTCTTTCCTTATTTCTTTTTTGACCCAGGATTGATGCAATTGCACATTGTTCAATTTCCATATTTTGTAGAGTTTCTGTAATTTGTGTTGTTGAATTCTAACTTAAGCATGGTGGCCCGATAAGATAAAGAGGTTTTCTCCAATTGTTTTTGTACCTATTAAGGTTTACTATTTTGCCGAGTATGTGGTCCATTTTATAGAAGGTTCCATGTGGCACTGAGAAGAAGGTATATTCTTTTGTGTTTGGATGTAATGTTCTATAATGTCTGTTAAAACTAATTGGGCCATAACTTCTGTTAGCACCTTTGTTTCTTTGTTTAGCTTCTGTCTGGGCGACATGTCTAGTGTTGAGAGTAGGGTGTTGTAATCTCCCCCTATAAATGTGTGAGGTTTTATGTGAGAGTTAAGTTTTAGTAATATTTATTTTATGAATGTGGGTGCCTTTTTATTTGGGTCATAGATGTTCAGTATTGAGACTTCATCCTGATTGATTTCTCCGGTGATGAATAAGAAATGAACTACTTATGTTGATTTTAGGTTAAATTCTAATTTGTTAGATATAAGTATTTCTCTTTTTTTGATGCAAATATTATGAGGAGTTTTTATTGCAAGTGCACTGGAGTCCACAGTCATATGCCATGCAGGAGTAGAGGACTGAGGACCTCGAGGACAGAATTGAGACAATTTTTATAGGGTTTACAACAAAGCCCACACATAGGTCACTGGGGAGGGGGTTTCACAAGCAGTTTACAAAGTCAGATAAGCAGTTATCTAGCTCATTTTCTGTTATCTTACTAGGCCAAGATTACTTACTCAAGGGCCTGTCTGCCATAAACAGAAAGGAGTGTGACCTTGCCTATCTACTGGCAGAGGACAGGGTCTGGAATTTGAGGTTTTAGGGCTTTTTAGATAGTATTTCTAAACTTCTCGCTTCCTGTGGTCATTGGAGAGTTAGGCTGTGTTTTTCCATCCTTTCACAGTCAGGCTATAACACAGAGAAACAAAAACTAACAAGCTGTAACAATTAAAAAAAAAAAAAAAAAGCCCCCAAGAAACAAAACAAAAAAAGAACATCCCATGAACTTTCTCTAAGTCATGTGATTGACTCTTAGAATGGTTGTCTGTGTTAAAGTTTACAAGACTGTTTCATTTCTGAAAGTAATGACATTTTTTTAGCATATCAAATGTCAATGTCACTTTAATCCTAAGCAACACCTCATTAGTAACAGGATTGATTTCTTAACAATAATTCCCCTCTAGCCATTACTTTATAAGTGAGGATGAAGAACTTTGCTACTTTTTGCCTTCACTGTGGATGCCCATGAAGATGGCTGCACTCCATCTTGGCACAAGGACAGAGAGTTCAAAGCTGTCAGCAAGTCACAAGACCTAAAGATCAAAGGTGTGGCTACAGAAGGATGTTTCAGCCATCTTAGTCTAAATAACAACAGACCCCAATCTAAGGTGTGTCTACTCCTGACTGTCAAGGCTAAGGGAGAAGAAGTTGAATCTGAGGTATGGCTATTCCTGACATTAAGTCTAGGGAACAAATTAGAGCTAAGGTGTGGTTACTGAACCCTTATAATGACAAAAGGAAGAAAACTCTGTTCTGTGTATATGATACTGTGTTCCACTTTTTAGTTATGGTATATAGGAGTGGTGAAAAATAAACTCGTGGCATTTCAGTATCTGATTGACCCTTGGTCATGTCTGCAGGTCATTTTCATGAATTCTAATTGACATAAGAGTATCTAGACTACGGGATGATGGCAGTGCACCTTGCATGTACCAATCTTGGGGCTTTGGTTTCTACTTCACCCCTGCTGTCTCTGTATTTCTGCTGTGTTCTGTCCTGGCTTTCATGGATGGACTGCACGCAGTGAACTGAAACAACCCCTTTCCTCCCCTATGTAGTTTTTAATTGTGGTGTAATCACACCAGCAGAAATAAAACTAAGAGAACAATGTGGGAAAGCTTTCTACTCTTCTTTCTACATTAGTTATCATCAGAGCCTCCACACTTGAGATGATGTCACAGGGCTTTGAGCATCCATTAACATTAATTCTGCTCCAAAGCATTTCTAGGTACAAAATCCCCCACTGTTACAAAGAAAAGTACAGAGTTTATTGGTTGTTTGTTTGTTTTTAAGCAGGATTTGAAAACCACAAACAGGATTTGAACATCACAGACAAATCTGTGAAAAGAAACTCAAATCTAAACTCATGAATCATGAGAAATACATATCAGGAAATTTGTTTTGTGGGGAAACCCTACAAAGAAAAGTAATGTGGGAAGCTTTTGATTTAAACTCCATTCTAACTAACCATGTGTGAATTCATATTACAGAGAAACTTCCAAAATGTGACTATGGCAGTAACTTTGTACAACATAGAGCAAGTTACTTACAGCAAAAAACACTGTGTGAAGTGTCGGGAGCGGTTTTGGCGGGGCTGCAATCGGAGCCAGCTGAGCAGCTCCAAGTCCGTAGCTGAGTGGGGGAATGTAGATGAGGGAAAAGCTAGCCATAGACAATAAAGAAAGACAAGGATGAATAAAGGTGAGGAGGGCAGATCAGTCAATACATATAAGTATTTCTACATCTGCTTGTTTCTTGGGTCAATTTGATTAGAAAGTCTTTTCCCCACCCTTAACTCTGAGGTAACTTCTGTCTTTGAAGTTGAGGTATGATTCTTGTGTGGAGCACTAGGATGGATTCTGACTTCTTATATATTCTTTAGCCTGTGTCTTTTTATAGGCGAGTTAAGACCATTAATATTGAGGGATATTAATGGCCATTGATTGTTAATTCTGGCTTGTTTTGGATTTGTTGTTGGAGATATTGTGTGTGGATTTCCCCCCTTTTTTCTTTTGGCTGTTGGTAAAGTGGGTTAATTTATTGCCTATGTATTTGTGGGTGTAGTTAACTTCCTTGGGTTTGAGTTTTCCTTCCAGAACTTTCTGTAGGGCTGGATTACTTGATGTGTATTTTTTGTATTGGTTTTGTTATGGAATATCATGGTTTCTCCATCAATAGTGACCAAAAGTTTTGCTGGGTATAGTAGTCTGGGCTGCCATCCGCGGTTTCTTAGTTTTGGTAGAATATCTATACAGGACCTTCAACTTCAGAGTTCTCATGGAATAGTCCATTGTAATTCTGATAATTTTGCCTTTATATGTTATTTGGCCCTTTTTCTTTGTAGCTCTAAATATTCTTTCTTTATTTTGATGTTTTGTGTGTTTGATTATTATGTGGTGAGGGGACTTTTTTTAATGGTCCACTCTACTTGATGTTCGGTAAGCTTTTTGTACTTTCATTGGCATGTCTTTCTTTCAGTTGGGAAATTTTTCTTCTATGATTTTGTTGAATATATATATATATATATATATATATATATATATATTTGCATCTTTGAGTTGAATTTCTTTACCTTCTTCCATACCTATTATTCTCAGCTTTGGCTATTTCATGGTGCCCCATAATTCATGAATGTTTTTGTGTCAGGAATTTGTTGGACTTAAGATTGTCTTTGGTCGATTAATATATTCCTTCTAGTGTATATTCAATACTTGAGATTCTCTCTTACATCTCTTGTATTCACTTGGTTATGCTTGCATATGTAGTTCCTGATGACTTGCCTAACTTTTATATTTCAGATTGTGTTTTTGTTATTGTCCCTATTTCTGCTTTCAAAGCTTGTACTATTTGAATTGTTTCTTGTAATATTTTGTTTGTCTTTTCTTCCCTCTCTTGATTTTTTTCCATTCCTTTGAGGGATATTATTATTACCTCCTTGAGGGTCTCTATTACTGTCATAAAGTTGTTTTTAGGGTTGTTCTCTTCTGCTTCATCTGTGTTGGGATGTTCAGGTCTTGCTGGTGTGGATTCCCTAGACTCTGGCAATGTTATATTGATTTTTCTATTGTTGACTATATTCCTATACTGTCACCTACCCATCACTACTTCCAGTGTATACTGATATGGTCTCTCCCTTTTCTGGTGGGTACTGGTTTAGAGTTCTCTTCCAGTTGCTCCAAACACTTCCAATACTCAGATGGCTCTTGGCTCTTCTACTCCAGTGGGTGATGGTGGGACTACTCCCGTGGTTTGAGTCTGGACCAGGATACTTATTGACTCTTGATGAGCTGAACTACTAGGGCAGTCTTCCCTGCATGCACTGGATGCAGCCTGGGAACAGGCTCACACTTGCCCTCTCTCATGGTTGGAGGTGGGACCAGGATGCTGACAACCTCTGTGTGGGCAGGTCTTCATACAATCCTCAGTCCTCAGGACATTCCTAGCAGTGCCAACTCTAGGTTTTCATTTCGATAATATTACAGTGTTAATACAATGGAAAATTCTTTGACATGTAACAGGTCTAATTATATCACTCTAATAAAGATGGAAATTAAACTCAAGACAAAATGGGATAGGTATAAGAAATCTGAAAGTGTATGCATACACCCAATGGACTTACAGTTTTGAGTAACTTCCAGATTGTTCTTTGAGTTTGATTTGTGTGATCCTACTTTTGGTTTGTTTTCTGCACTCTAGAATGGTAGTTGATGGAAATACCTATTGATACAAAACAATCATATCATGGTCTATGATTTACCTCATCCACACAAACACACGTTACATTTGAGAAGAAAACACTTTCCATTATGAATGTATTAGAATATATGTAAAATAAAAAGCACATTTGGTATTTTATGATCCTTGAACTCCAGATTTCTATCACCATGAATAGTGAAATGAATAAAAGAAAATTGCTGTTTCAACATATAACAACTTACATATACATATTTATTAGAATATTATACTGAATGTTCAAGTTGACTGGGAGAATTTACAGCAAACTCTGACTATGTCTACTATAAACAATGGGACAGATTTTCAATAAATAACTTAGCCCTGATTTTGTTGTGATCCTCTGTGTAATTTATGAAATATCATCCAAGAACCTCAGCTGTCATATAAACAGCATCATCTCAATCTAAAAACAATCAATTCTTTTCTAAGGTAGTATAGCCTTCCAGTTACATGTTTTTATGTTTAAATGCAGTTTGTCAAAAAGAAATACTGGGAAGAAATATTTTCACTGATGAATGTATATATTGTACTTAAATTAATTTTCTTTAATATTTTTATTCTTACTAGAGATATATAAAAATACAAGTGTATATTTTAATATAGGCCTCAGGAAAATGTCATCATCCCCTCAATTCACTCACTGATTTCTACAAATGAGGCTAGGCTGTGCAACAACACTGAAGTATGTACAATAGAATTAGTAAATTTCAACTATTTTGTTCCATGGATTTCCTATCCCATCACCTCTTCAGTCTAACAATCAATGTTTATAGTCACTTCTAGTTCCGTTCTCATTTGAGAAAAAATATTTGATGATTCACTGAATTTGGTTTCTGTTTTTCTTTCCTTTTCATCTTTCTTCCCTTGGCATGTAGCTGTAACAAAACCTGGTCATTCATAATTACATTCCTATAGACCAAATAATTTGTCATTCTTCTGTACTACTTTTGAGGAATATCTGTTTCCTGTCTCAAAATTATGAGCCTGAAACCTTGTGTTGCTAGGCAGATAATTGATGTGAAGGTTTTGAGTGATTAGGCACCAGGCTGCCTTCACTGGCTGAGTTGGCACAGGCTTGAAACATGAGTCAGTATCATAGCTTTGCTAATGAGCAGACTAGCTGCAACAAAGGAAGGGAAGTTCTAGCAAAGTAGCTCCAAATAGTCTTGACTCCTGATAGATTTGATATATTGGTATATTTTTCATATACTCTTGCAGCCATGCTATAACGTCACACAATAGGTTATATATACATATATATATATATATATATATATATATATATATATATATATATATGTTGTGTGTGTGTGTGTGTGTGTGTGTGTGTGTGTGTGTGTGTGGTAGTATCAGGTCATACACAATAGCATTAGGTTTTTGAAACTTCTTTGAACAAAAAAATAAGACAAAACATAACATTTTGATCCTCTGCCATTTCCATTAATTTGGAGTTTCTATTCATGCTAAGACATAACAATGCTTTGAATAATTAATGTTGACAATTTTCTTTTTCTTCTAAAAGTCATTTCTTTAACTAAATGTTTCTGGCAGGGGGCTTTTGTTTCTCATAGCAGCATTTTTAAACCAAGAAAACTGACAGATTGCACATAATATCTCTACCACCCACATCCACTCAGTGCAAAACAAGTTTCAGTGTGGTTTGATTGTAACCAGTGTTATCTGTATGACACACTTAGCCCTGTCAGCAAAAGTGAGTGAATTTAAGACAATTTCTGATGATTGTTTTGAGAAATCACACGTAAATGCAAAAGCATTTGCTTAGGTATTAAGGCAATTTCTCTGAAATGAAGGTAAATAGTAGGGTGGTTGTGCCTATGGGGTGATTTTCTCATTGTTGTTCTAGTTCATGCATATGTAGAAGTTCACATGATACATCTTTCTCTATTCTGCTAATGCTAATGTTGTGGACATTAGTCCCTCTTTCAGAAACTGGTCCTCACTGGTCAGTTTAGACCAGTCCAGGAACAGCAGGGATCTTCATGTCTCTAAAGATCACTTTGTCCATCTCAAGCACAGGAATTACTTTTGTATACCACTGTATTTGGCTTTCATGTGAGAGTTGGGGAATTCAAATTCAGCTCCTTATCCTTGAAAGATAGACACTTTACACACTGAACCACACTCCGGTTTCCAGTAAATGGTACTTTTAATATGACCTAGATAAAAAAATTCCTTTAAACTACAATAGTATGCAATAATAGCCTATTTATTCTGACATGAAATATGAGTAAATAAGTTTTCTTACAGGACTTATAAGGGAGAAAATACACACGCACACACACACACACAAATACACACACACATAATTTCATATATATATACAACTATTAATAACCACGTATTCCAATGCCTTATTTTCATGAATTTTATCAAAATAGGACAATTTATTCATACTTGATGACAGTCGATCTGAAACAGAGGGAGTTCAGATGCAATACTTCCAGTGACAAGAGTATGTGAAAGAAGCATACTCCATTGTCCCCTTATATCTAACGTTATATTCAAGCTTTTCCATTTTGAGACATAGCATAATTTACAATAGCGACATGGTTAAGATCAGCAGGGAGTTTATTTTCATATCTAGCCATTTTGCCCTTCATGAGAGCTCTTTTCCTAGATATAACTTGAATCAGTAGAATAAGTTTACATATGTAAGAATAGACACTCACCTGCTATTAGATCAAAAGTAAATGTTGTGGCTTATTTAGGAGCAGGAAAGTCTGATCAATAAATTAACAAACTTAGGAAAGTGTTTTGTATAGGGATGCCTTTTCTTGAATGGCAAAGAAATGAAATTGTGAATAAAAAAGAAGGATGATCCTAGCAATTTTTGACATTTTTTTTAAAATTTAAATTTGTAACAAGCTTGTTTTACATATCAGTTTCAGTTCATGCACACTCCTGTCCTCCCTTGTTCTCCCCACCAACCCCCTTCCCACTCCTTTTCTGCTCTCCAGGGAGCATACTTCCATGGGTAGTCTTCAAAGTCTTTCATATCATTTGGAGCAAGGGCAAGGACCATCCCAATGTGTCTAGGATGATGGAGTAGCCCTTTATGTGGAATGAGCTCCCAAAATCCAGTTGTATACTAGGGATAAATACTGATCCAGTAGCAGAGGCCCCATATACTGCCCAGTTCTTCTACTATCACCCACAATCGTGGAGTCTGGATCCATCCTATGCTGGATTCCTAGCTGTCAGACAAGAGTCATGAGCTCTCCCTTGTTCGGGTCAGCAGTTTCTTTGGATTTCTTTAGCCTAGTCTTGACCCCTTTACTTATCATTCCTTCCCCTCTGCAATTGAATTTCAAGAGTTTGCCCCAGAGTTTAGCTGTGGGTATCTGCTTCTGCTTCTACTAGTTACTGGATGAAGGCTCTAGGATGGCATATAAGTCATCAATCTCATCGTCGGGGAAGGGCATTTAAAGTAGCCTCTCCACCTTTGCATGGATTACTGGTTGAGGTCATCCTTTTAGATATTTGGACATAGGGAAATGTCCAGAGATCCTAGTATTTGTAGCCACAAACTGGTAGCTATCATTAACATATTAATAGTTACTGTAAAAGTAGATGTTTTATTCCAACTAATTCTAAGCTTATGTATTAAGTAGGCAATGTAGCCTTTATGTTCTCTATACAAATAAAGGTTTTATAAATGTGCTCTATACAAAAATATGAGTATGTATTTTTTAGACAGCAATATCATAATTTCACATCATCCCTAAAAATAACTGAGGCATGCACAGTTCTCTACTAACAGTAATTGATGGGGGGTTATTTATTCACATTAATTGAGAGAAGAAAAGTTTGTTCGATTGACTGAATAGTCTGTACGAAACATATATTCATCAGTATATGCACCTGTTTCTTATTTCATTGTCACATGTCTCTTAACCATTTAACTATCATAGCTTCAGCTAATTACCACTATTCACTCTGTTTCTACAAAACCAACCATTTAAATAGTCAATGTAGGAATCCTATTAATGAGCTCCTAGTGTTTCTGCCTTGGCTAATTTGGATATTGTAATGATCTGTTATTTTCCCTGTTGAGATTGACAGTGTTACCTTCTCAGACAGGGCCAGATTTCATTTCTCTGAATCACATCACACTCTCTTTATCATTTGTCAGTGGATGGAGACTTGGATTGTGACCACTTCCTGTAGATTCATAACATTACAGCAATATCATTGTAGGTCATATGTTTTCCAAAGAGAGATTTTGTTCACTTTGAGGAAATACTTATAAGTGGGATTGTTGGATCATAGATTGTATCAATTTTAATTTTTGAAAGAATTTCTTTTTCCAACAGTCAGTATAATTAATTTATCTACTAAATATATGGAGAAAATTTTAATTAATTTTGTTTTTAATCAATGTTTTTGATCATGCTTTTCCTCTCACACAACTTCCAGATCTTTTCCATCTTCTTACCTTCCCAACTTCATGATTTTTATTTCTCTCAAAACAAGGAAAAAAAGAGGACAGTAAATAAACAAAACTAAATTACAAAAACACTTTAATAAAACAAACAAAAAACAAAAGACTTCTAAGAAATCAAAATGAAATTAAAAAAAAACATACAATAACACAAAAAAAGGAGTTTTTTTTTTTTTTTTTTTTTTTTTTGGTTGTGGTGGTTTGTGTGTGTGTGTGTGTGTGTGTGTGTGTGTGTGTTCGGATTGAAACTTGCAGTGATACCACAAAAAAATATTCCATTTTTCATCACTTATCAACTACCAATACAATAGTGGTTAGGGGTGGGACATGTTTACTTTCATCTCTCAGTGTTGGGGTTGCATCTAGCATGATTAAGTTCTGTCCAGTACATGCTGTCACAGTTTCTGAAAATTAACATGTGCATCATCCTCTTTTGTCTGGAAGACACATTTTCCTTTCTATTATCCAGAGCCTGTGTTTCTTACAATGTTTCCCTTCCTCTTCTACATAGGTCCCTGAACCTAAGGGGAGGGGCTTAATGTTAATATCACAGTTTGTAATGTGTGTTCATAATGAAAGATTTTCATATTTATTTCTCATATGTATTTAAATAAATTTTTGAATAAATTTAGATATGTCTTTTCCTTAATATTGGTATAGACTATAAAACAAACAACTGTGTTTAATGAAATGTATATTGTTCATAGAAGCTTGAATTTTATCTGATTCACAGTTGTTGATATCTAATAGTTAATTTTATTATTATTTATTTTGAATTTATTTCTTATGATTGAATAGAACATGGCCCATGTGAGCAAGTGAATCTAATTAGAATAAATGAGCTATTAAATAGTGTTCTGTGATTCACATGTGCTGATATTTATTCTCAGAACTAATTTTACTATTACTTATTTTTAATTTATTTCTTATCATTGCACTGAACATGAGCCATGTGAAAAACTGAATACAATTAGAATGATTAAGTTGTTGAGTACATTGATCTGTGACATGTTGAAGACTCAATTAGTTTAGTACATTAATATTTTTTATCAATTTCTTCTTCTTATCAATATTCACTTCAAGCATTTTTATACTAACAGGTGCAAATACATTTAACATTTTATGTTTTCTTAGAGAGTTCCTACCTTTAACATGATATACTTACAGTGTTTTATCTGTGAATCTTGTTAATTTCATACTATATTTTACTTTAAAATTATTCTTTATGTCATTGGTTGCTTTACATAATTTTGATGACTTTTAAATTTTTTTTCTCTTGTTTATCTGTTTTTTTGGTCTCTGTCATTTATTTATTTATTCTCTCATTTTACACAGTGATCCCATTTCCCTCTCCTTCTCTTCCTCCTTCTCTCTCTCCCTCTGTCTTTCTCTCGCTCCCTCCCATCCCCACCCCAGCCATACTCCCTTAACCTAGAGGCAGGAGAGAGGGACTAGTCCATACTCCAAATGGCTTTCGTTGATCCCTCCTGGAAGTCTTTTAAAAATTTATACCTTTGAAATACATTTTAAAATATTTTGCTTTCTATATAGTATTAGATTTGCTTTACCTCAAGTTAGAGAGTCTGTGGGTGATCTGTAAAATTCTCAGTGTCATAATTTATATGCATGCATTATTTTTGAAATTTCAGATGCTATGTTAAATTTATTTGATTTGTTTATCTTTTACATGTTATTAAAGGTTCAACTTATTTGATGTAATTTCATCAATGCATTTCAGTTTTTATGTAAGCATCATCTTAATATATGTTACAGTTGTTTAAATACAAAATTGCTCCATTACTGAGGGATTGCTTTTCAAACATAATATTCTCATATTATATAGTTCTTTGCATTGCTTACAAGTTATAGTGAATATTATGTTTGTAAATTACACATGTTGAAATTTATAATTAGGTCTACAGGAAATAAGGAATTTTAGACAAGTCAAAAAAGTACAACAAATAAAACTTGATTTTACTTTAGATCAAGCCTTCTCCTCTTAATATTTATAGACGTAAACTTTGGGCACTGTCTTCTTTCATAGAGACAATTCCTTTAAAATTGTAAAATGTGGGCTTATCTAAAATTAAATACCGTTTTAAATTTTTGAGAAAATATTTTCATGTGTTCCCTGTTTACTATTATTTTTATAACATAGATAGTTCTGTTTATTTATATTCGATTTCATAGGATTTAAACTTATTTCATTGTCTGATATCATGGATTTCTAACAAAAGTGTGATAGGATTATAATTTAAGTTTTCACTGTGCTTTTCCTTTACTTAAATCATATTTAGTTTCCCAAAGTTTATTTTGTTATAGTTTGATGTGCTATGAGTTTGTACATGTGTTGTTATTGGGGCATTTGGTAATATGGAATTTTGTGAACTTTATAAGTCATATTCAGCATTGACATGGGAAGATATCTGTAAATTTTCTAGAAAAGTTGTTTATGCTCTTTATCTCTCTCCTGGGATTGCAACTGAAAGAATATTACATTGTTATTTATCTACAAACATCCACATCATCCAGCCCACAGATTTCCTTTAATCTTTTTTCTTCACAATTACTACACATGTGCTCCAAAAGGAATCCTGCAGCATATTTACAGTTTGCTGACCCTTTTCTTCCTTAACACAGTAAAGTCACCCTTACTTCATATCATTTTTATTTTCATTTGTAGCCATTTCTTTAACTTGCTGGAGGTCTGTTGCTTTTCTTACATTTACTCTACTGTGGGTTTTAAATTCCTCACTGTGTAGTTGTAAAGGTAGCAGAGGGAATTTCTAGCAATTTCACTCTGTTTTCTGATATTCAATTTTTCAGGATCTTTTAATAATATTGTTAAAAGTAAGAGGGCAACTGAAGGAGCAGCCTACACATATTCAAAGTGGAAATCTCACGGTTAACTCTAGCCGTTAATTTATACCATCTAGATTTGGCTACAGCTGTCCCTTAACCTCCATGGAAACCATGCCCTTGAGGTGATTAAGATATGTGCAGCATCTGGACTCCTGCTCCTAAGAAGGACAATCCTAAAATAAAAATAATTACATTTGAGTTAGAGACTTGGAATGGGATAATAACACAAAGGAAATTACTTTGGTTTAACATATGTATGGTTTTAAAGAACAGCAATATTTCTTTCCTTATTTAAAATATTCAAAGCAAGTAAAAATTGTCTTTAAGCTTATAGTCAGTTTTTTTTATTCATATTGTTGTCTTTACTTAGGCCATTAGAATTATACTGAAATATTAATAAATAAGTCAGGCCTTATGGGTTGTAGTTCTTCGAAGTATATGGCCCCTCTCTCTTTTGAAGCACTTGACATCTTCCTTTAAAAACACAAGTGAACTTTTCTGGGATCTTGAATGAATACAGCCTTTGTGATCCAGTGTGGGCTGTGAGTGATACATGAAATTGCCTGATATTTAACTCTATTTGGTTTATGAAGTGATAACTTATGGAAATCTTTCACATGCTGACATTTTAAGCCCGTTTCTCTCCTCTTCTTTCTTTAGACACCTCACACTAACATTTATGTATCTGTGTCTTTTGGTGTGCATGTGTGTGCGTGTGTGTTAATTCTGTTCCATGAGTGTCATCAGAGAGGCTTCATCCAACAGTGAATGAGATCAAATACGGAGACACACAGCAATACATTAGGTAGAGCATTGAGAGTTCTGAAGAATATGGAGAGGAAGGACTATAGGAGCAAAGTGTCAATAACACTACAAGACAACGGTCTACTGAATCACCTCACCTGGGTTCATAGGGGCTCACAGAGACTAAAACTACAATCAGGGAGCCTGTGTGCGTCTGACCTAAGTCTTCTGCATAAATGTTATAATTGTGTCTTCATGCGAAACACTTAACATTGGGAGCAGGGCTGTCTCTGATTCTTTTGTCTGTTTTGGGGACCTTATTTTTCCCAATAGTTTGCCGATTATAGCCTTAATATGAGGGAATATGCCTAGTCTGATTTCAACATGATATGCTATATTTCATTGATATCCTTCAGATGCCTTTTTTCTGAAGGGAAACAGAGGAGTGGATCTCTGAGAGAGATGAGGTTGGCCCAGACCATGTTAGGGATGTAATATTTGAGAAGATAGATAGATAGATAGATAGATAGATAGATAGATAGATAGATAGATGATAGATGGATGGATGGATGGATGGATGGGTTGGTCGGTGGGTGGGTGGGTGAGTGGGTGGATGGACGGATGGATGGATGGAGGGATAGATAGATAGATAGATGATAGATAGATAAAAACGAAAATGAATTTTCTCACGTGATTTCATAAGAACAACTCTGCTTACTTTGATTTCTTCAGTTCATTGGGTGATGAGGGTAAGGACATACTTTCCCAACAAGATTACAAAAATTGAGAGATTGCAGATATCCTCTGAAAGGAAGTAGTGTGTTATTAGAAAGAAGAAGCCAGCAGATGCTTGGGAGTTAGGTGGGAGTAAAGCAACAGAAGCCCACAGCATACCCTGTATTTGGAGAAGGGAAGCAGGACGACAGTGCCATCAACACAGAAGGGTGCACATATGGCATTAAAGATGAACTTGATAAATGCAATCCAAAGAGATTTCCTAACACTAAAAAGTTCTCCTTCACTGGAATACGTATTGTTAAATGCTACTAATGAACACAACAGTATGATGCATTAATGCAATTTCATGAGAGGATTTTGATCTGTGATATGGATTTGCTCTCTGAGGTTTCATACAATTTTGGTGAATTTATAACTGATATTGGTGGATATAAACAGAAATCTGTCTCAGAGTTTCTGGGCACAAGAAGTACACAATGCTGTGTTTTGGAAAAAGTCTAAATTGTGACTATTATAATTAATAACATGGTGCCTTAGTTGTTTTCTTCCCATTATATTTTTGTAAAATTATTATTGTGTAATCTCTCTGTAACAAGGTAGTTCAGATCTGCCTATAGGTTTCTCATATTTTTAAAGGACTCTCCTGGGAAAAGCACACATACTGAAAGTGAATATAACGGTTAAGTTTCCCATATTTAAAAACAAAATTTTCATACAAAATTTTTACAAATATTTGATTCTAACAATGGGGAAAAATTAAACAACTTACTAGTCTTTATTTATTTGACAAGTCACTCTTTATTCTGATGTGGAACTGTTAATTTGTTATATGGACACAAGGATGTTGTCAACCTCTTTCTATACTGTAAATATTAAGAGGATTTTGATTTACCAATATGTTGCCTAAAAGTCAAATTTGCATATAACCCTCATTTCTCTCTCTCTCTCTCTCTCTCTCTCTCTATATATATATATATATATATATATATATATATATATAGTTAACTGATATTAAATAGTAATTAATGATGAAATACCCTACAAATGTGATGAAAAAATTAGAAAAGTTTCTGATATGGGTTCTGAAAAAAAAATCCAACAAATCAAAGGTAGAAAAGTTGAGATTCAGTTGATAACTGGTTTCAGAGAAAGCTGTTATATCTACCTTTGGAATCACCTTACTGTATTTTTAAAACATCTCTATCAAGGAACAAACTTAGCAGTCTATGTGGACTTAGTGACAACTTTGATGAGCAAATTAGAAGGAAGTTATCTTAGAATACATGGTTGATGTGAGTTTATATAGGCAATAAACAAACACAGAGGATGTTATTAAAAATGCATTTTGCTAGAATTTTGTATCATATCATTTATTACTAAGTTCTAATATTAAATACAAAAGTAGTAGTATTGGTATGTAGTTTTTAAAACAGTATAATTTCAAGTGAAATGGAATACATCTTTAATATCAATTCTCAAGATGCTAAGGTATGAAGATAACCAAAACCAATATATAGTATAGTATAGTGTAATATATATTATGTGTAAAGTTGTATATATAAATATCCAGGATTTAGTATTTATTCCTGGATTACAAGGGGCTCACACTATATCTCAGGAAATGCTTACGCTAGTAATAATCTCCTTTATCTTCTTTCTGAGTACTAGCAATACAGGTCTTAACCACTTCCCCTACCCCATATTCTATAGTAAAACACATCAATGTTGTGAATATTGAGTGAATATTTACAATAAGAAAAAGTTGAATCTGATATCATAAATGTTAAAATTTAGGCAATATGTATGTGTATGTGAGTTAGAATTTTATAAATATTGTTAATAAAAGACTTAATAAATGGAATATTCAAACATAATTCTTATGTCAGTAAATTTTAGTGGTGAGATTTGGATTCATGATAAGGCAAATTATGAATGTAAACGTAAAATTCACTAGAAAGTAATGTTTATAATGTAAATTTTGATATTTTCAATATTTACACATCAAGTGTTTTATAATACATACCATGATACAGAGACTCATAATTTTGGATCTTGTTGACCTGTCTTTTGCAATTTTATCTAAACATATCAATTATCCCTGACTTGGATGGCACATATACTTTGGCCTCTAAACCTAAACATTTAATGAGTAGTTGCAGTTAAATTTGTTCCTCAGAAATATACTTTCCTTTTGTTTAATTTTATTTTTGAAGGATTTCTATGCAGATCTTAAATCATATCAGTTCTTTATAACACATACCGCTTTGAACAATATAGTTTTTCTTGTGATTGTCAAGTATGTTGTGCTAGTCATCACATGTCTGCCTCTCAAAACATGTACATGACTACAATTATAATAACAGTAATGATAAAGTTTGTCTCTTTTACTGAACTGTAAATTGCTTCAATAAAAAGAAAGTTCTTTCATTATGTGTTCATTTCTTTCTTACTAATACCAAATTACATGGTTTTTTTTTTGTTTGTTTGTTTTTTGTTTCTCTTTATATCAACCATTCACTGCCATCCTCAAGAGATAACTTACATTAGTCTCCTTAAATGTGAGGACCACCATCTCTGACTAGGTGCCACAGTGTTGTGGTTGTTCTTTACCTCACTGTACCTTACTTTCTTTTCAGCTGTGTCAAGATTATTGTTAGTAATACAATAACAGGTTCTTAAAATTATAAGACTTCAAATTAATCTTTTGAAGTAGTCCAGCAAGGGAAAACTCCATTCTCTGTTATTTCTGAAGTAGAAATGTTTAATTCAACCTTAGTAAAATTAACATGTAAATCGTTATACATTGTACTCTATATTCAGACCACTAATTGATTTACATGTATTACCTTTGTGTATGTCTATTTAATTCTATTTAATATTTTTGTAATTCTTTTGAGTTCTAATCACTCTAGAAAAAAAATGTATGACTAAACTCCTTGTCATATTTTTCTTACTTTTATTTCATGAAAAAGAAGCATATTTAAATGGTGGCTAGAGGGATACCACATTTGGTAAAGGACCTCCTATGGATGTAGCAGAAACTCAGATTGCATTACTAACATTCACTATGTTGGCATGGTAACCTGCCAGTAATCAAAGTACTTGGCAGAGGAGGCAGAAAGGGAATCCCTAGTGTCCATTAGCCAGCCAACCAGGCCAAATCTATGGCTTAGGTTCAGTGAGAGATCATGTCTCTAAAAATAAGATAAACTTACCCAGAAAAATACCAAAAAAAAAAAAAAATTAAGGTATCCACCTGCATATAACCATGGGAAAAAATGTACACATGCACAAACATACACATACACAAAAGCTAAGCAGATGTATTTCTCAAGTAGCAAGAAAATAAGTGTTTAAATTTGTCCAATTTAAATAAAATAAGTAAAAACAAACAATTTGCGTATAACAATGTGTGGGTACTGCCATGTTCATTGTCCATAGTTTCTTATACATATATATATATATATATGTATATATATATATATATTATTTATTTTATATACCGACCATAGTTTCCCATTCCTTCTCTCTTCCCATCCCCTTCTCACACCTGCCTTCTAAACACCCCCTTCCACTCCTCCTCCTTTTCCATTCAGAATGTTTCAGGCTTCCCACAGGAGTCAACAAAACATTACACATGAAATTAGGCAGGATCAACCTCCTCTCCCTGTTTCAAGGTTGGACAAGGCAATCTAGAATGGGGAATAGGTTCTCAAAAGCCAGCTCAAAAACCAAGGACAAATCTTGATCTCACTGATAGGAGCTCTACAAAAAGACCAAGCTTCACAACTGTCACACAGATGCAGAGAGCCTAGCTTGTTCCCATGCAGACTCCCTAGCTGCCTGTGCAGACTGCTGTGGACATTATTGCCTGAATTAAGTATTTAGGTTTAAAACTACTTTGCTATCTTGCCAACTTTATCAGAGTATTTAACACATACACTTTGAGTGTTCAAAAGATCATCTCACTTTAATATTCAAAGTATCTCTCCCCAAATAATATTTCTATCACCTTCTTCTTTTCTTTGTTCTTGTTAAAGTGCTCATTTCTGCTGTTGTCATCTCGATAGCCAAAATTCACGTGGTTTATATGCAGCCATTACATCATGGGTAAAGTAGGAATAATATCTACTACTTCCCTAATTAATGTAACTATGTGTATTGGGGCTGCTTAGAGATTCTTTTCATAAAAGCCCATTTTGAAGAGATTTATAGTTTCATACTGGAAATGAATTCATTTCCACAGATGCCAGAGTTTTGCTGCTGCTTTGACAGCAAATATAGATGACTCTCATCCAACTTACTAACCAAATGCAAGCTTGCTTATATGTCATAAATGACATTAGTACTCAAAGATGAAAGCAAAATTGATGGTTGCGTACTAAGTGATGAAGAGCATAATCCACTTACCAAGAAAGATATTTAAATTGGAAACACATTAAATGTATTTTACTTCTAAGCCATCAACTGGGTATGTTCTAATTCAATTCTTAGAGAATTACTTCTGAATCTAGCAGTATATTTTCAAAACAAAAAACTTTAACATGCTATCATTTAAACAGTCAAATGCAGGTGAGAAAAGTATTGTGAAAACTTCTTGAAACTTCTGGAAAGAGAAACTAATTATATTTCATGCAGCAGCATCAAAAATGCACAGTTGCTGCACATACAATGGTTTATTTTAAGTTTAATGTAGCTGTAAATTATAGTAAAGTACATGGGACTGAGATATGCCTCTCGCTGTGACAGTCCCAATTGTACTAAGACAGAAGTTCTTAGAAGAGTAAATTTTCTCTCATAATCAGTTTTTTCTTATAGTTAATAAATATTTTGTTGTTTTTTGACAATAATATGTCATTACAATATTTACCACATCCCTTTTCTCTTGCTAACTTTCCATGCACATCCTTACATCCACTTCCAAATTCATGGGCCCTTTTCTTTAATATGTGCATATATAAGTATATATTTTGTCTTCCAAAAAGTCCTATACTACTACGTTCTAATTTTAAAGTCTTATATTAGATGATAGAACTTTAATTAATACAAAGGGGCACTGAAATAAAATGGAGAGTGTAAGTAGAGCAGAAATGTGTCAAATGTTAGACAGCCTTGAATTAAGTTAGAATGATATCTGAAAAAGAAAAGGCTTTCCCAGGCATGAAGGGGTGTTAGGGTTTGGAGGAGCACAAAGACAGGAAGAAACCCAGAAAAGATGACATGACCAACAGAAAAAAGGACAATTTCATTAAAATATTTTAATATTAATTGATAATTTAATAAGTGCAAACTAAACTATAACACTTAGTTATGGATGTTCTTGGATATCATCTTCACTACATATGTAAATATCTGAAACCCAAGTTAGTGGGTACACCTGTGAGGAATGTTTTTCATAATTAAATCATTTGAACTAGGAAGACCCACTATTGATCTGGATCTTCTGTAGTGGGATGATGTACCTTTAATGCTGATATTTTGAGTTGGGTAGATCCACGTTAAATCTGGATGCCTGCTTGATTTCACTGTCAATAACATTAGAGCCTGTCTCTAGATTCTGACATATACTAAACATCATCTAGGAAATCTAATTATCTGAACCAACAAATAACTGGAATCATAGACCATCTGATGATGGGAGCCATTATTAGACTAGCTGGACCACATTCTGGAGGCCATTCTAACAAAACCTAATACACACACACACACACACACACACACACACACACACACACACATATATATATATATACACATATGTATACACGGATATATATGCATATATGTATACACGGATATATATATGCATATATATTCATATATAATGCATATAGACAGTAGATTACACAGATGATAGATAACAGATACATAGATGATAGATAAATAGATAATGTTAATTCATTACATGACTTCTATTCATCTAGACAAACCTCATTAATAAACATGAAATCATTTTTTCTATTGATATAGGGAGATTTTAAAATTGTAATATTAATTTGGCATTAAATGTACTGATGTTAAAATCTTAGAAGTAGGGAAAAATAGATTGTAGAAGCTGGAAAATCCATTAAAAACAGACAATTTTCAAAATAAAATTGATAATAATAGATAATATTCAGATAAAATCCAAGATATGAATAAATAAGATTCCACAAATGAATTAGACAGGGATAATCAAAGGATCATTCTCTTGCAAACTTAGAACAACTACATTCTGATGTTCTTATATTAGAGTCAGCAATTTCTAAATCAGGAGCTTTTGTTAATGCTCCATTGATAGTCATAGCTTTATAGTGTGTAAATTTCAAGAAAATTAGAATACTCTTAAATGTGGTATATTTTAAAAATCATTGAATTTAAGTCAAATAATTACATAGACATATATTATGCATAAACAAAACTGAAACCAAAAAAGTTTTCAGCAAGAACTATTCAGTATTAAAATAAAAAATTTGTACTACAGATTCATGATAGTATGTTTAGCTGTAAAACTAGTTTGCACTATGAAGATAATTTCAATAACTGAAACATTCAGAGCTTTAGGCTTTCATCAAATAAGTAAAAAATTTGTGGACATAGTTTTTAATCGAAAGCAAATGTCAGTGTATATTTATGTGTGATCAAATATGAAATACAAAAGTTTATTATAATAACCTAATTTAAATCTGACTTGGCAAAATCATTGTAACTGTTAAGTGCAAAGGAAAATAAAATAGGCCAAATTCTTATTTTATTTGGATCTATGAACAGACTACAATTGCATAATGTTCATTTAATTTCTATTAAATATATTCTGAAATCTAAAACTTACTAATAGTTAATATTCATGAGTTTCATGTGGTGTTTCAATATCATGCAATTTCTTTGTGAGTCAGGTTAAACACCTGTCTTTTTTTCCTTTCAACATTTAATGTTTATTTAATATGTTCTTGTAGTTTTATTCCCAGAGTCCTGACTAGGGAAAATGTGAAAATGACAGATATACTTATAGAGAAAAGCTGGGATCAACTGGAATTTGGTTTTGGATAGAGGATCTGCATACTCTTTTTCCATCCACTCCTCCATGCATGCATCCCTCATTCTTGTGTCAGAAAGTCAGAAGCTCAGAGTGTTTACTGTATAAAGTTGAACAGGGAGCAGGCTTTGCTGGCTTGCTGCATACAGCCAGCACAGGAGGTCAGATTTTATAGTCTTCAGCTTGGAAGCAGGTTAAGCTAGTCATGGCAGGAGTTAAGGGGAACATTTTTCTGGCTAAACATCCAAGGGAATAGTGTGCACCCCTTGTCAACAATTGCTCTCAGACTAGAGGAAGGTATTGCCATCTATCTAAGCCTCACTCCAGGAAGGCTTTGCCACTACCTTGGGCTTGAGCAACTAACTGGTCCTTGGCAAGGCTATACCCATGTCAGACATTCTCATTTACTCAATATAGAAAACATCCAAAATCCTTCTTCTATTGGCTAGAGTGTTAGCTCAGCAGTTAAGAGAGCACACTTAACTTGCAGATAACTTAGGACTGGTTCCAAGAAAATATTTTGGGTGGCAAAAAAGATCTCACACCTCTGGCCTCTCTGGGCATCTGCACTCCTGTGCACATAACTAAAGATAAGAACATTCATACATGCACAATTAAAAACAATACACATTTTCCCATCTCCCATTGCAAACAAATATGCTAGCAAAAGAAAAATTGCCAATACTAGATGGAAGAAAAATGTTCATATGTGGGCCACGTTGTAGATAGTCAAAATTTGGATGATTTTGATGTAAGGCACAGAGAATTTATTTATGATATGGGTGTGTGATGTCAGGAAAAAATAAATCAAGATTGAATCTCAAGTTTTGGCTTGAACAAGTCGGTGAGTAATGTTGCCATTTACCATCTTGTGGAAGTGTAGAAGAATATCTTGTGTGATGAGTTGATGAAGGAGAAAGCAAGATTTCTCTTTTACACATGCTAAGTTAAAAATAAACACTAGACATATGGATGAGATATCAATAGTAGTGCCTTTCTAAGATTATAGATAAGACAAGGTCATCATTGAGAAATTAGAGGAAAATAAATAAAAGTTAAAAGAAGTGCAACTTTCAATAATGTGGACATTTACATTAAATTTGGACTATAAGACATGTCAAGGTTTATATAATTATAATTGCAGTGCAGTACACATAAGTAAATGAGTCACCATCAATCCTTATTACATTAAAAATATTTAATTTTGGTTTTGTTATATTTTATTTTTGTTAGGTTTTATATATATTTATATTAAATTTGTGTTTATGGAAACCTTGAAACATATACAGAATTTTAGAGCCACGATGACTGAGTTTTAGTAATTAATTTATCCTATATCGATAATTATGATAAATAATAACATAATTAACATATTTAGTTTGTTCCTATACAACCCTTAATATTCTAAAAATTAATCTTTCTTAAGACTGAAGCATTGTTATTATTAGGATAGGGAGAAAAGGAAATTTAGTCATAGTTGGCATCTCTAGTTTTTCAAGTGGGGCCCATCTCCAATCTTGGGTATGGTATAGAGACTTCATCAAGAATTATATGTCTACAATTAATATGTTTAAATAATTATGCATAATACCTGGTAGTTAATTAATATTAACACATTACATATTATTTCTCTAAATGTTATTGTAAATGCACATGAGCATGTGGACACATACACATACATGGTTGGACACACACAATGATACACATTTACACTCAAATGTACCTAACACACACCGATATTTTTGTGTCTAGTTAGAAAGCATTTGAAAAAGTAGGGAGACAATCAGATGGAAAAAAAGTCTGTCTAGATACTGAGTAACTTCAATGTTCCAATGATGTCTACACCTGTCCTGCTTAATTTAGTGTTGCTCTTGAAATCTTATTCCTTTTGCTGTTATAATTGTTAGTTTTCTAGTGTGATATAAAAACCATGATCAAGCCAACCGACAGAAGGAAAATTTTATGTAGCTTATGGTTTCAGTGGGCTAAGTGTGTGTCACATGGAAAATCTTGGTCGCATGCAGCAGAAATGACATTTCTCACAGAAAGTAAGGACTCACATATGGAACAGAGAGTGAATTGGAAAGGCATAGATAATTTTACCTCAAAGTCAACCTCCAGTGATACTTTCCCCAACAAATCCTCATCATCTGATCCTCAGGAAATGCTGTTACCACCTGAGAATCAAGCATTGAAATGCAAGAGATTAGAGAGTGCATTCCATTCCTTCTCCACTGACTAGGTTTCCTGTTTCAGAAAGAATAGCAACACATCAGAAATGATGTGGGTATGCCAGTAACTCCACCACCTGGAAAGCTGAGCATGGGTACATTGTCAGTGTGCAATATATTCCTCCCTCACTGTACAGAGTACATTGTAGCTTCCAATCCCCCCCCCCAAAGAAATTGAAAGAAATACAAAAATATTCCCTACTGTCGAAAAGGAAACATAAGGATGAATACTTGTTATGAATGCAAAATGATAAGGGGGAAAGTTAAAAACAAAAACAAAACAAAACAATCTTCAACATTGCTCACAAATGAGATATAATGACAGTATATAATAAGTATATAAATGAATGCAGGTGATCAGTGAGGGCTTTGACCAAGGAATAATTTCCTAGTAAACACTCCTGGAAATCCATATATATATATATATATGAAAACATATATATATATATATATATATATATGAAAACAATCTGGGGACTGGGGAGAAAGGTTAAATGTATATTTTGAAGCAACATATATTTTTACTGATTATTTTCTACTATAGAGATAGCATGTGATGAATAACCTGAAACTTGTGATGCTATGAAATATAAGAGATTTTTTTGCTTTCATACTTTTTGTAAACAAAAGAAAAATAAAAATAAGAATGAAAATATATCCTGTATTAAAATAACTTTAGAATTAGTGATTAAAATCACCTCAATTATATCTACAAAATAGTACATTGTTCTCTAATTGTAAAAATTAAATTTAAAAATGAAAGAACTCTAGTAAGAATATTTTCATGAATTTATCATGAATGATAAAAATATATGCAAACCTGTGTATATAAATGCGCACACACATACACATACACACAAATATGCACACACACACACTTACAATTCAGAATTAACTGTGAGGTCTATAATAACGATTATCAACAGTAATTCAAAATGATGCAAGTACTATTGTTTGTATTTTTATTAAGACATAATTGAGACATTTTAGGAGCAAAAGATAAATTTCATTGCACGTTATTTTAAATTTCCTTTTTTTAAAATTATTTATTTATTTATTTTATATAACCAAGTTGATTTAAATAAAAACAAACATTTATAGACAATATTTGGGAATTTAGGTGTCATTCTTTCTAAACTACTTCATGCTGGTAAGGGGCGCTGTCAAAGGGATTCGAAGAAGATGCAGAAATCCTGGCTGTAGTCTGTAAGGCTGCTTTGTCCAGCTGTTTTGAATGTAGGATCACCTGGTTTTCTGTTTCAGGCAGTCTGGCTTCATCAAACCTCCTTAGTCTGGAAGGAATCCACATCTTTTCATTTTCTGTGGAAACAAAAATAGAAATCCTTTTTCCCAGTAACTTGTCCTTGAACTTAAATTTTGGAGTCAAAGCATTTTTTTTATTTAATTTATTATTTTACATATCGATCCCAGTTCCCTCTCCTTCCCTCCCTCCTTCTCTCTCTCCCTCCTTCCCTCCCTTTTACCCTCTCTGCCCTCTCACATGCACTCTAACCACCCTCCCCTCCCATCCCCCCACCCTAATTCCATATGTAGGGGAATGCCATCCAGTTGGGGTCATGTAGATCTGACAGGTCATGTGAAGTAGGGACTAGGGCTTCTCTCATGCCTCTAGATTAAGGCAGTTATCCCTCCATGGGGGACGTGTGCACCAGGGATAACTGCATTCCCCTACATATGGAATTGCGTTGCGGGGGGATGGGAGGGGAGGGTGGTTAGGGTGCATGTGAGAGAGCAGATAGAGTAAAAGTAAGGGAGGAAGGGAGGGAGGAATGAAGGGATGGAGGGAGGGGGAACTGCGATCAACACGTAAAATAATAAATTAAATAAAAAAATAAATTAAGAAAAAAAAAAAAAAAAGATGCAAACATTCATTCTCTAGCCATGTCGAGGAAAGCACAGCAGTGTAAATGAATCTGAGGAGCAGTGAAGTCATGATCAGTCCATTGGTTTGAGCTAAGGTAGAGGTAAGAGCTAATAGCTGGTTGCTTTGCTCTTCTAATCTCTACCTTGAAGATTGAACCAAATACCAGTCTCTGGTTTTTTTATTTACTGAATAATCAAAGTTGCTAATAGCCTAGAACCGTTGATCTGCAAGCTAATAGGGATAAGGATTGCAGGTCCATCTGAGTAGCAGGCATTCTTAGACAGCCAGACCCCAACTCATGAATCTGAGGCTTATTATTAGTTATGAATAGCTCGGTCTTATCTTATGCCTGTCCCATAGCTCTTATAATTTATTAAAACCTGTTTCTCTTAGTCTACATTTTGGCTCAGGGCTTTTTAATGTTATTACCTATATGTATATCCTTCTCCATGTCTACCAGACTGGTAGAGGCCTGGCTGGCCGGCCTTGGGTATCTGTCTCGTTTTCTTTCTCCCTATGTCTCTCTTTTCTCAAGCCTAGATTTCTCCTACTGTTTATCTTTCTGCCCCCCAAACCTGTCTATCCCTCTACTGCCTAGCTATTCAGCTTTCTGTTAGAACAATCAGGATCCCTAGGTAGGCAAAGTAAAACAGCAACACATCTTTACATAATTAAACAAAAACAGCAGAAATAAATGTAACACATCTTTGCTTAGTTAAAGAAACAAAGTATAAATAAATGTAACACACCTTTACATAGTTAAAGTAATATTACACAACATAAATAAATGTAACACAATATTATATAGTTAAAGTCATAATCTACAACACATATCAGCTTACCCTTTCCTATGACTCAAGCATGTATCATCTTTGGCAACAGCATCATACCTATTCTCAAGTTCTTCAGTGAATCCAAAAATAATGGCAATAATCTGTTTGTGGCTCTGTGGTATCTATTTACACTGAAATACAAACATATTGTGTGTGTGTGTGTGTGTGTGTGTGTGTGTGTGTGTGTGTGTTACATTAGACAAGATCTGTAAAGTTTTTGTAATTCTATGCAGTAAATTCACCATGTCAAAGTACATGGCTAAAATTTTATAAAAAAATTTTAATAAATACATGTGTAAATAATGAACTCAGTTATTCATTGTTTATTAATTTTGTCTTAGATATAAAAAACTAAGCCAAATTATAGAAAATAGTATAAGTTTAGCTACTAAACTTCATACTTTAAACAAAAAGTAATAGTGGTAAACCCTTTTTACTGATACTAGACTTCAAATGTCAATAACAAATCTGATGTCATAGAAATAATTCAGAAAATAATAAGTGTGTTATTTTTTCAGAACTATGCCAAGTTCAAATTTTTCTTCAGCACATTTTAATTCAATTATGTAGCTAAAACTACAGTAAATGATGAGACAGAGACCATGGAAATAAAACCAATAAAGCACATAATGACTAAGAAGTTATCTAGAATCTTTAAAAAAATGACAGTTAAAATTTAGCAGTGAGAAAAATGTTGTATAAAATAACAATATGCAATTATTTGTATTTCATACTATCATTTTATGTCTGTATCATATTTCAAAAACACAAAGAAGTGCATGTTTAAGCTTGTTGTACTTACTAGAAAAGGTTAATTAATATTAATTCAAATTTGCATACTATTCTATTTATGCCATACCCTTAGAAGTATGTTTTACTCATCATGCAAATCTGGAACTGCTAAACATCTCCCATACAGCTGAAACATATATGAAGGTACCAGCTATACCATGACAAAGGATTTTAAATTTAAATTTATCTGTTTAAAGTTTATTTTTAAACAAGCTCCTCAGTGACTGTAAAATGTGGTTGAATATTATTTTAAGGTGTGTGGCTCTTGTTTATGCTATATTTTTTTAATTCTGTGAATCTGTGTTACTGTGCTTGTCTAAAACACCTAATGGTTCTAATAAAGAGCTGCACATCCAATAGGGAGGCAGGAACAAGAATAGGCAGTGATGACAGGCAGAGAGGATAAATAGAAGGAGCAATGAGGAGAGAAAGGAAAGAACAAAGAGAGGAGTATTCATTGGCCAGACCGACAGATAAACAGATAGACAGGCAGGCAGACAGACAGACACACAGCAATCCATATAATAAGAGTATGGTTACAGAAGTAAGAGAGCAGGAAAAGCCCAGAGGCAAAAGGTAGATGAAATAATAAAAGCAAGATAGAAACAAACCAAGCTAAGGCCAGACTTTGGTATGTAAAAATAAGCCTCCTGTGTGATTTATTTGGGAGCTAGTTGATGGGCCCTTCAAAAAGCCCCAAAAAGGCCAAAAAGAGAAAAAGTATCTTACTATATTAAAGTCTATCATTTTAACTACTATTTCAGTTTCTCCCCTGGTCTCTTCTATTTAGTGCCCATTAACCCCTAACATTTAAATGGATTTGGTACATCATGTTATTGATTGAGTTAATTGATGCTCCAACATGCAATTAAACACCGTCATTTGTCAACCATAATAGTGAAACTATTCACTATTTTCTACACATTATATGTTTTATATTTAACTTTAAAAATGAAACAATAGCCATCCCTGAGCAATGTCTCAGTAAAGGGCAAACTGGATGACTTATTAAGTTCCTTGAAACTTTCTCACAAAAAAGAATTTTATTCAAGGTGAAGTTCTCAGGCTAACAGGTAACAGCCACATCACCATCTACCTGCAAGGTACTCTGAACTTCACTCAGACAAGGGAATGGGAAGAATATGAACTAGATAGATTAATGTCAGCTTGACACTAGTTATAGTCATTTTGGAAGGGGGTTTCTCAAGTGAGGAAATGTTCCCACTAGATTTCATGAAATATATTTTTAACATAATCAGTTCAGTTATTGAATTCATCCAAGTTGAGAGGACACAGAACACAAAACAATTTATGTTTCTCATAAGTCATTATTTTAAAATGTCACTCAAATATAATTATAGTTCTCATTATTATTACTGAAGTTGTTTTTACTCTTAATTAACAGAATGAATTAAGAATAAATATCATAAACTGTATCACTTTAAGAAATAAAATTTCTTCAAAGTTGTTTTTTTTTAGTTTCATTCTTTTGTTGTTGTTTTCACAAACTTCTACACTGACTTTTATAGAAATTTGCTTAATTTTCGCTAGCTGAAACCTGAATTAGCCCATTCCATTACCAGGAGGCCAACTTGGTCATGTCTAACTAAGTGCTTTTATCTATCTTTGCATTGGCATTGAAATTTCATGAAACTATCACCTAAATACAGTAACAATAAAAGAAATATAATTAATCTGATCCTGTTCTTTCTTGTCTGTTGAATCACATACTTTTTTGTGTGATAATCACAGTATCTGAGTAGATAAGTTGCTTCAAATGGACAAAGATGAGGCTACTGTGAGAACAGTAGCTAGGATCAAAATTGTCTCTGTGTGTGTCTGGATCATATCCAAGGTGTCACTGCGAGAAAATGGGATTATTTTTCCCCATAAGAAAGGGAAGGGGCTTTAAGCAAAATTACATTATAGATGAATCCTTTAAATTCACTACTGAAACACCAGGAAGGATATCAGTAGATACAGAGAGATTCAGACAAAATTCTATGAACCACAAGAGTTCAGAAATAAAAAATAATTCTTGTAATAACCAGACATAGACCTTTGGATATGGTATAAAATCTGTGACTTGGTAGGTGTGCTTTGTAAATATTGAAATTGACTTTACATTATATTTAATGAATAAATATTAAGTTTTAAAAGTAACCACTTGTAACTATTCACATTCTTACCTCCATGGGCTTCAGTTTTTATGTAGTTACTGCAGATTTGTAATCAAGCATTTGTATAACCAAAGTGATACTTTGTGTCCTTAGCCAACCAACCTGCTACAAGGGATTCTTTGGGAACTCAATCTATCACCAATGCTATCATGTAAATCTTTCATATGTTCTTATTCTAAGCCAAGAACTCAGGTTTCACAGTTGAAGATCAACAGTTATTTTAAAGGTAGGTTTTACCTATGATTTTTCAGCATGTAGGAAATAAACTATTGCAATTTATTTAATTCTTTCATTATTATTTAACACAATTATTAAAGGCAGTGTATATAAAAGGATCATGATCTCACTCTATGAAATGGTAAACCTCCAATTAAATTTTTTCTTTTATAAATTGGTTTTGTCATGCTGTCGATTCACAATATTAGGAGTAAGATAATAGTTATGTTGAAATGATAGCTGATTGAGACATGCTGATGAAGTTTCACAAGCAAGAACAATTCATACCTGTGAGTGCAAGTGTGTGTAAACATGTATGCATAGGAGTTTGGAACTGCAGTTTGGAAGCAGTGTGCATTTTTAATACATATTCTGAATTATTATTGTGTAGAACACTAATTATGTTTAAGCTAATATTGGTGAGTTATAAGAAAGTGATTGTCCCAGATGGGCAGTTTCCCTTAACTGATCTATGTTTCTATATACACTCTAAATACAAGTATGTTGGGGTCAAACAAATATTCAATAGTCTTCCATAATAACAAAGTGTGAGGAATGGTTATTAATTTTAATCCTGATTCACATTCTCAGAATGGAAGAGAACTACTCTTTGAATGTTTAATATTGCTGCTGTACTATTGTCTGGATTAGGTATTATAATGAGAAACTTTTATTCATTCCATTGTGTATCCAGTCTTCCATCCATGTAAAGAAGTTAATCTTCCCCTACCTAGCAATGCTTGGATTATATATTTTGAATGTTAAATGAATATAATAATTGTCAGTAATGGAAGATACTAAAATATGTAAGCTCTCCTTATAGCATATCTGGGTTCTTGTATGCTTCAATTCCCTAATCCAGCTGCCTGCATCCAGTCTCTCCCATGCATCATGATACAGGGCTAAATTCTCTGAGATCACTAGCCATTAGAAGGTTAGTGTCATACTTTGCCAAATTACCTATGATTCTCCAAACTGTCCGAAGATCTCACTGGGGCTTACCATGTAACTAAAACCCATGGTCATAGAAATGACCCTAGTTAAACTTAGTTTCCATGAAGCAAATCAAATAAAGAATAACATGAAACTAGAAAGGTAGTTTTGTGTGGAGGGCGGTGATAGAGATGTCTAAGTGTGACATCACTTCAGCATTATGTATTGAGAATAAAAAGCAAAATATTTGGATACTGCAAAAATATCACCCTTGGTTATCAACTGAATTCTGTGCTACTCCAAATGTGTTCTTTGTGAAATTTGTGGTAGAAATTAGAAATGGGTTTTTGAGTTAGAATGACCCTATGGGCTTGCTTTTGTTGTTGTTGTTGTTGTTTGTTTGTTTTTGGGTTTGTTTTGTTTTGGTTTTTTTTTTTTTTTTTTTTTTTTTTTCCTATTTGGAGAGTTTGGTCCCTATTTGATGAAACTATTTTTTTTTTTGCAGATGATTAGAAACTGTAGCCTTATAAGAGGTGGATCAATTTGGATGGGCTTTGAAGTTTCAAAAGCCGACAGCAACCTGTATCCATTTGCTGATTGTGGATAAGACACAGTCTCTAAACTAGTGCCATATCTGTCTGATTGTTGCCATTCTCCCTTCCAAGATGATCATGATCTCACTCCATGAAATGGTAAACCTCCAATTAAATTTTTTCTTTTATAAATTGGTTTTGTCATGCTGTCGATTTACAATATTAGGAGTAAGATAGTAGTTATGTTGAAATGATAGCTGATTGAGACATGCTGATGAAGTTTCACAAGCAAGAACAATTCATACCTGTGAAGGCATGTGTGTGTAAACATGTATGCATAGGAGTCTGGTGTGTATTTTAATTAGTAGAATGCTTTCTTAACATTTGCAAAACCCTGTATTAAATACTTAACACTGTATTAAGAAGAAATGTTAGTTCATGTCTATAATCCCAATATTTGAGAAGTGGAAATAGTATAATTAGATATTCAAGACCTTTCCTATCTCCAACCTGTGGCTCTAGACTCTGTCTTAAGTAAAATGGAGAGATTGAGATGGAAGGATTGTGGGTAGATTCTCACATTTCTGTTAGGTAAGGAACTAAGTAAAAAACAGTTACTCACAAACCAGAAAACAGGTTCGCTAGCTGCACCATCTGTTAATGAATTGACTATAATATCTGCATTAGGCTTATGAGAAGGAAATGCCAATTGCTTATTACCTATTATATTGTTTTTTATTATTGACATCTGTACAGATTAAGATATCTATGAAAATCTGGTGCATTAATTATTTTTTCATTGTAATATTTAGTTTCTACATAGACAAAATAGGAAACAGTCATGGTAATTTTTCCAAAGAATTCCTGGAAAAAACAAAGTCTGCACGAGCCCTTCAAAAATGTGCTGTGCAGGAAGACCCTAAGAGAATCATACACGGTCCTCCACAGAAGGGCAAAGGGACAAGATATGAGCATATTGGAAGTGGAGGCAGTGAGTTGAGAGGGATATAGGAGAAAGAGGGGAGAAGAGGAGGGGAGAGAAGAACATGAGGGAGCAGGAAGTTTGAGTCAGGGATGAATAGACAAGAGCAAGAAAAAAGATACCATAATAGAGGGAGACACTATAGGTTTGAAGAGAAAACAGACATTAAAGAAATGTCTAGAGTCCTACAAAAATGACCCCAACTAAAACATGAGCAATAGTGGAGAGACTACCTTAAGTGCCCTTCCCTGCTAATGAGATTGATAATTAACATATATGCCATCCTAGAGCCCTCATCTAGTAGCTGATGGAGACAGAAGCAGACACCCACAGCTAAACACTGAGCCAAACTCCTGGATCCAGTTGCAGAGAGGGAGGAGTGATAAGCAAAGGGGCAAGACCAGGCTATAGAAACCCACAGAGACAGCTGACCTGAACCAGGAGGAGCTCATGGACATTAGATTAACAGGTTGGAAACCATCATTGAACTGACACAGACCCGCTGAACATGGGACCCAATTAGAAGGCCTGGGCAATCTACAGGACCTCTGACAGTGGTACCAGGATATATCCCTGATGCATGAATGACTTTGGGAGCACATTCCCCAAGGAGGAATGCTCCCTTAGCCTAGAGATAGGTGAGATGGCCTAGGCCCTTCTCCAAATGACTTGACAGATTTTGGTGACCCATCCTGGAAGGCCTCTCCCTCTCTGTGGACTGGGTGAGGAATGCGATGGGAGGGAGAGGGAACTATCGTGGCTTAATAAGGATCAAAATAAACAGATAGGCCAAGTAGGTGTTTATTCAGGGAGAAAAAGCTTACAACCTAGACAGATGAAAACCAGCAAGTTCCACAGGATGCTCTCCACTCTGCATCCTGCCAGTAAGAGAACATCCCCTTGCTCCTCCTCACAACTAGTTCCACCAGTCACTTCCACCCCTGGCCCACTCCCCAATGGGCGTGGTCAGTGCCACAGAAGGAGACAAAGTGAATATCCCACTACAGGGAACTGGGATGGATATGTAAAATAAGAAAAATAATCTTAAAAATTAATAAAAAATGTCTTGTACAATGATGTTCACTAAAACCTAAAAGGTTTAAACCCTATGTGATTTCTAGTACCATTGTCCACATTACTTCATTCAGCTGTATAAAACTATTCCTTCATAATTTTAATGAGGTCTCATGGCACATCCATATCAATTTGCACTTGTGATTAGCATTTCTTATGCTTTAGTTATCAGGATATCAGTAAGCAAAAACCAAAGAAAAATTTGGGTATTTCCTTAGAGTTAATCATGCCATGTTACATAACAGTGACTGGGGAGTGAAAATATAATTTTCTGCCTGTATGTTAGAAATGATTCATGTGTCTATTTCTGGAGCTCAATTAGCAACTAGTCCACAGGTGCCCACTGAAACATATTCTGTATCTTAGAAGCTAGAAGCTGTAGGTCATAGTTTGGGCCACAATACATGGTTGATATTAAGTCATCCATCTGAACACAATAATACTTATTTTTCAATTTTTATATTTTACATATATTTCTATATTATGTGTTTATGTATATCAGAGGAAAACATGGCCAAGACATGGTACAACTGTGTTCTCTGTATTAGTAGCATTTTACCTGCTGAGTCATATCTCTGCTCAGTTTCTATTTATTTTATACCACCAAACCTTTGTGTCTTTAAGTATGGCCACATTAACATATTCATTTCTCTATTTCTTTCTCCCTTTCTTATTTCTTCCTTTCTTCTATCTCTGCCACCACTGTATACTGTGATGGTTTTATTCAAGAACATACTTTGACAAAAAAAATCCTATTGAATTATTTCTAAATAAATATGATTTAGAAACAAAGGCAGGCCAGGCCTTGGTGGTGTATGCCTTTAATCTCAGCAAGAAGATCTCTGTGAGTGCAAGGACAGCTTGGCCTACAGAGCAAGATCCAGTATCGCCAGGGATGATATATAGAGAATCCCTGTCTTGAAAAAACAAAAAGGAAAGAAAGAAAGAAATAACAAACATATAAAAGCAAAGACAGTTTTTGTGTTTTTTTTCTTGGCTACTTGTTAGTTTGTTTGTTTTGCTCAGCAGATATCAAAGTATCACGAAAGAAATGTGATGTATGTAGTCCAACTATTTAGCATCAAGTGGGGAAATCAAATAATCCAATAATCATAGTTGTTTATATTTTAGAAATATATATAAAATTCATTATATTTATCAAAACTCATAGTGGCTCCATTTATAATGCTAGCAAGTGGGGATCAATGATGAGACTGCCCTCTATCAGTGCTTGTACACTATTTGAAATAGGAGTTGCCATAAATAAACACTGAGCCAAACTCTTAAAATCCAGTTGCAGATAGGGAGGAGTGATTAGCAAAGAGGTCAAGATCAGAATGGAGAAACCCATAGATCCAGCTGAATTGAACCAGGGGAAGCTCATGGATCCCAATCTAATAGCTAGGAAATCAACATAGGATCAACCCAGACCCCCAGAATATGGGTGTTAGTTAGGAGGGCTGGTCAGTCTACAAGGTCTCTTATAGTAGATCAGTCATCATCCCTAGTATATGAAAGGATTTTGGAAGTGCATTCCAAATAGAGGGATACTCCTTCAGGCTAGACACATGGTGGAGGGCCTAGGCTCTTATTGATGTTTAATAAGCATCAGGAGAAACAAATAGGCCGGATAGATGTTTATTCAGTGAGAAATAACTCACAACATAGACAGAGGAACACCAGCAGTTTCCTGGTCCCAAGGATGCCTCCAGATGTACTCCAGTCCCTGTGCTGCAAGCAAGAGAGCTCTCCCAACCCCCTCCTCAGCCTTAGTTCCCCCAGGTCACTTCTGGCCTTGTCTCCACCCCCCAATGGGCGTGGTCTATGCCACAAGTGTGGACAAGGTGAATATCTCACTAGAGGCCTTGCTCCAAATGATATGACAGACTTTGAAAACTTCCCATGGAAAGCCTCACCCTCCCTAAGGTGCAGAAAGGGGATGGGATGGGGGTTGGGAGGGGGACAGGGGAGAGAGGAGTGTCAGGGAACTGGAATTGAAGAAACAAAGAGAGAGAGACACAGAGAGAGAGAGAGAGAAAATAAGAGAGAGAACAAAGAAAGAAAGAAAGAAAGAAAGAAAGAAAGAAAGAAAGAAAGAAAAAGGAAGAAACGTAAAGAATGAAAACAAGAAGAAAGTAGAAGTTCTCTTGGAGACATCCTGCTTTTGTGCTTATCCTGGTTATGGCTATAATGCTTGCCCAGTATCAGGCACAACATCACATGTCTCCTGAAGGCCATGTAGTTTCCAAGACACACATGATGATTCTTTAAATACTTCTGGTTTAATGTTAGAGCTCACAGATGAAAGAGTTGCTCATTATGCACAGTAAACAGATTATTACAGAGAATGAAGTGAAATGGACATGTATCTTATGTTTGCAAAGGATTTTATTAGATTAAGTTCTTTACTAAACATGCAGATCTTTACACACTCAGACAACCACTGATACAATTTATTTTCCCATCCCTGATTTATTCATAAGCGTTTCATTTCCTAATTCATATGTGCATTCTGAAAAGATATGAACTAAATTGCCTTTCTGCAAACATAAAACTTCTGTTCTTTTCTATTATGTCATTTTATATCTGAAGAATGTTCAGTATTAATAATGAATTACAGGTAGGTGGTAATAAAAGATATTATTTGATGAAATTTGTTTCTGATACAAGAATTTAAATATAGTTAATGCAAAATTGGCAATAATGATTCAGTAGATATATAGAGCATCAGTGTAAAATGGGAATTTTTTTCAAGACAAGATTTTACTTTCCTTTATATTTCATCATAAATTTCACTGAAAAGGAGTTTCCTTTCCTTTTATGTTGATATATATTCATTTAAACTGTGTGAATATGAGATAGTCATTGGTTCATTACTACTCATTTCATGACATACTCAATTCCTACATTCCCTGAAGTTACTCTAATGACTTATTATTACAGTTGTAAGTTGTGAAACATATTGTTACAGCTTATTAAAAACTTTTAAGATGATGAACTTTATTTTTAAAGTGGTTTTAAAATGTATATTAATTATTTATTTCTGATCAAGGACCAAAATTCATAATTTAGTTTAAACAAAAGTGGCTATTAAATATGTGAGGAAAATTCTATGAACATAAAAATGAGTTGTATCACATTACATAATACTTATCTTTGTTATCCATTTATTAACTATGCATATCTGGAGGTCATAGAGAGAATGTAACATATTAAAGAATATCTCAATTTTGGGTACAAGCTATAAAAAAATATTTACCTAATGTACCCATATTTGAATATAATTTTATATTTCCAAATCTGTACTTGAAAATTACTTCTTTTTGTTAGCTGTCTAAATTTTAGTTATGGTAATTTTGTTTCTTAGAAGGTTTGCCCTCATCAGTCAAAGCACCATGCATAAAATTCCTGATTTCATTTTCTTTTGCATCGTTTGATATATTATTTTGTTTCTTGGACTGTTTCTAACATCTAAAAAATGAAAGCAACCAATCACATCCAGACAACCTTCATCAAAATGCCACAGTTACAGGTGCTGTTGAATAATGTTGCTGGGAAACTGGGCTTGCTCATAAATTCAAAATTGCTAGCACTCTCAGTCTTAACACCACTGCATTTAATTTATTTCCTTACTTAATGTTAATATTTGTGTTTGTGTGATTCTTTGAACCACATCGGCCAATATATCCCTAGCATGGCAGTATGAGATTGCACTCATAACTTACAACTATCTGTATTAAAGGTGATATTAAGTGTGTTCTAACGGCACTCCTACATCATTCCAACTTGGTTGAATTTCCTTACTTACCGAAGGTTCATATGCCATTGGAATATGGGAAAAAGAGAGCTGTCTGAAAGAATCATGAACAAAACATTTTTCAGATGGTAATTTTTCTATGTTGCAAACTATGCTAAGGTTTTTAGATACATGAAACATAAAAAATAGAGAATAGGTAGTTTGAGTATGAGGATAATTACAATTGAAGACATAAAAATAGTCCTAATAGCCTTCTTGTCAGATGAATGTGTTTAACAGATCTTGGCTACTAAGCATCTGACTACCATAAAAATTTAGTAACAGGAATTAAATAATAAATAGCAAAATGTATAATTTTTTTGGGAATTAGCACAAGCATAGATGATGGGAGATGTCATTCTGTAAATATGTTTCTCATGTTGGTTAATGAATAAAGCACTGTTGGCCAATAGGAAAGCAAGATAGCTAGGATTAGAGGACAAGGAGGAGAGAGGAAGTAGTACACAGGAGATTCAACATGGAGGACTGAGAGAGCAGAACTCTGGCAAGATAACCATGTGGAAATACTTAGATTAATAGAAATGGGTTAATATTTAAGACAGAGCTAGCCAACAAGTAATGCTAGTAATAGGCCAATAGCTTTATATATAATACAGTGTCTCTGTGTATTGTTTGGGGCTGGCAAGGCTGTGGGACAAGGCCAGAAGGAAAACTACTCATAGTAAAAGGGTGCTGCAATGTGGCTACTTAAGAACTCTCACTTAAAACTTGACAAAAACTTAAAAAAAAAAGCCTGTTAAAAACAAAGAACAGACAGAAGCAAGGTTTCTAGGTAACATTTTTCTCAGTTGGACTCTGTTTTGCTAGAGACAAGCAGATATTTGTGTGGCTCCTTTAAGAGAGATTTCCTGACTCAATATAAATGGCAAAAAAAAAAAAAAAAAAAAAAAAAAAAAACCCACATGGCTTTTAAGAAGTGGTGGTTACAATTCAATGGTGTGTATGAGCAGATAGTTTTAAAAAAATTGAAAATAGAATAGATGGGGCATTGGTGGCATATGCCTTTAATTCTAACACTTGGGAGACAGAGGCAAACAGATCTCTGTGATTTCAAAGTAAACCTGGTATATGTTCAGGGTGAATTCCAGGGCAGCCAAAGTTACACAGACAAACCCTGTCTAAAAAAAGTGAAATAGTAAAAATAAAAGAAATAGAGTAATAATACAGCCACATAAAAATGGAAAATAAACAAAAAATATGGATATTGTATGCTATTGTGTTGTTTTTAAATTGCTCAATTGCTAAGGAAGACATAATTGCTACAATACACTTGATTATCAATGCTGCTAAATTAATCCAACTTATATGGTTTAAAAATGCTTTGACTTCCAAATTTAAGTCTAAGGACAGGTTAATGTGGAAAAGGATTTTTATTTTTGTTTCCACAAAAAATAAAAAGCCATGGATCCCTTCCGGACTAATAAGGTTTGATGAAACAAGACCCCTAAAACAATGTCCCAGGTATTCCAATATTCAAAACTGTTAGGGCAAGGCAGGTTTGCAGACCACTACAGCCAGGATTTCTGCATCTTCTTAGGTTCCCCATGAAAGTGGCCCCTACAGCAGAAATCAGTTAGGAAAGAACAAAGGCCAAATTCCCAAATATTGTTTGTAAATGTTTGTTTTCATTTAAATAGGGTTGGTTATAAAGGCTTAATGATCACAATCAATATTTTTAAAGTAAAAAAAGGATTATGGATTATAGTATAGATATGAATACATTCTTTTGGAATGGATTTTCATTTATTGATATAATTTAAAGTCAATTTTGTGATATTTATATTTTTCCTCTTGTTTAGGTATTGTGTTTATGTAGCTCATTTAAAAATGTATAATTTAGTACAGATTATAGATAATTTCCTATGACAGTCAAAACTTAGAGTTAGTTAGGTTTTCAAGATTCACAGGGATGAATTTGAGATGGATAGGAATTCTTTAAACCTTTCAAAGACCTACAGAATATGGCATATAAAATGGTTTAGGGTTTTTCTTGACAGTGAGACATAACTTCTCCCTGGCAATACCACCAGCATCAGAAAGGAAGATGGACATCGAAGAAACATGTTATGGAGTTTGCTTTCAATATGGCAAGATTAGCCATTTGGGCAAGATATTGCTCTTGTCTGGACTGTTTGACTTTATGATGTATAAACTGGACATGCAGGACCCACAGGAAAGATGGACACTCCTACAGGGTTCTTGCTTCAAGGAAGAGTCTGCCAGACATTCTGCAAGACACAGAAAAAAATGACTGACACACTGCCAATATAGGTAGATAGTTTAGTTTCCTGCTTTACTGAGGAGTCTGCCAAAACTCTATGGCCTATAGGCTGAAGATGGAATTTTACAGAAGAACTTTGGGTGACTGATCAGGTAGTGAGTTTTCTCTGTAACAACTCTAGAGTTGTCTGTGACAATTTCTAGAGTTTATATATTATCCTTCAGTGGTCTTTGAGGGAGTTAAAACATATAGTTATAGATATAGTTTTCCTTAGTTAGGATTAAAGATAAGTTACATATAGGACTTCAGACTCACAAAGATAGATGATAAAATATTTTTCTTTAAATCTTGCTAAATGTTAATGAACTAGACATTGTTAACTATGGTTCCTGTTCGAACTGTTTTGTTATATATTTTGCTATGTTAAGGTTAGAACCCTTCATTTTAATTTAGACAGAAAAGAGGAGATGATGGGAGATGTCATTCTGTAAATATGTTTCTCATATTGTTTAATGAATAAATTACTCTTCGCCAATAGAAAAGCAAGACAGGTGGAACTAGGAGACAAGGAGCAGAGAAGAATTAGTAGGGAGGAGATTCAACATGGAGGACTGAGAGAGCTGAAGTCTGCTCCTCTCTCCGGCAAGATAAGACCACATGGATATACATAGATTAATATAAATGGGTTAATATTTAATACAGAGCTATCAAATAAGAAATGCTAGTAACAGGCCAACAGCATTATATCTAATAAAGTGTCTCTGTGTGTTGTTATGTGGGACTGTCAAGGCTCTGGGATAAGGCCTACAGGAAAACTTACTCATAACACATACTAATGGAGCTACAACCAATTATAATAGCCTTAACTATTTTAATTAATTGGTGTTTTCAGTGCATTTTTATAGAAAGTAGTATAAGAAAATGCCAGTCTTCTGTTAAAACTGGATATGACCATCTTTTCATATTTTACTTTTATTAAATCTTTATTATGAAGAATTTGCAAATAAAAATATCACGGAGTCAAATACCCACACCCAAAGGCTCTACATTTAAATGGGTACTTACTATACAGCCAGAATTGCCATTCTGAAGGCATGCACCTTATCATTAGAATTTATTCTTTGATTATCAAATATGCAGTTCATAACACTAATTCAGGCTTATATTCAGTATAAATGTAATAAATACATACTTGGAAACTGTCTTTTCTATAGGTTATTGTAAGCTTTTTGTTGTAAATTTTCATAAATAATTTCATTAATTTTCAAACACTGGTTCATGACGTTCAATAATCACATCACATGCATATTTACATCAGAAGCATAAATTTACAGTACATATTTTCAGAAAAGTAAAACATATGATGTACAAGATATGTCAAAATAGTAAACTATGTTAGCAGAACATGTCTGGACTAAGAAGGCCTGGGATAATATGCTGAAAGACCTCTTTTCAATGTGGTTTTTATTCTTTATATCTGTTTCATATCTGTAAACTATGATACAGTGAAATTTTTTCTATTTACATATCATAGAATATATACAGTGTGCAATCTCAAATCAAGAAAATATTTCAGGAGTATTATTCTAAAAATTACTGATACCTGATTGTTTCAAATATTATTTATTTGCAGATTTAATTTTATCTTTGATTTTATATATCTGATCTTACTCATTCTTCACTAAGTTTAAAGATTAACTTTTTAAATTTTATCATTCCTGAAAAAATAATTCAAGGAATAGTGTCAATTTACTTTTATAAACTTTTACACAGTTCAAGCATAAAGACTACCAAGTCACATTTTGGTTTTTCACATGAGCATATTTAATGACATATTCTTATTTCTATAAAGTCAAAATTTTCCAGTTGCTCACAGTTAAACAACTTCCTGCCATAAGTACCAATCAATTATAAACTAAGTATCAATCAATAATAAATTAAGATTTCAGATGAATAAATGAGGAAATCATGTGTGTAAAAGTTGGAACAGAGAAGACTTAATGTCATATGAATGGTTACATTACCAAAAGTCAGCATTTTCATGACAATCTTTGGTTATTAGAAATCACATTATTTATTAATTTCCATGAATGTGTATTGTTTATTTTTTTTGTCAGACTTTCCTTGGACTCACATCCTCCAAAAATTGACAGTGAGACATATTATTTATGAAAGCATGGCCTTGTTTTAGCCTTGTTTTCAACTGATTTTTATAAATTAAATTAACCCATTTCTATTAGTCTATGCTTTGCCATGTGGCTCCTTACCTATCCTCCGTTCTGTACATCTCACTTCCTCCATATCTTTCTCTCAGATTAATTATGTAGAGCTAGACTCATTCCTTGAGTTGCTCCTGCCTAGGTACTGGCTATTCACTTCTTTTTAAACCAGTCACATTAACACATCTTCAGATAGTGTACAAATACCATGCAATATCCATCTATGATGTTAAAATTACAATATACAGAAATTCATATATATAGGCACACATTCTGTTTGTAACATTCAAAATAGTGCTACCTTGAGTTTGAAAATTGATGTAATAAAAATTTCTTTTTAAAGTAATTACAATAAAATTATATCACTCTACCCTCGCTCCCCTCTCTCCCACCCATCTCATTTGTGGACTCCTATAACTTTATGGTCATCAATGCATGCAAATGGATAAACATATAAATACAGTCATGTTGGATAGATTCTATAGGTATAACTTCTGTTAAGTCTATCCAGTCTCTCTTCAACAATGATCCCTGGAGATTCGAAGTCAGGGTTGTATCATAGACATGTCCATTGGCACCTGGCATTATAACCCTGCATTGTGCTTTTCTGTACTGACTTACTTTTTTTTTTTAATTTTCAACATGCTTGTTTTGCATGTCAATCCCAGTTCCCTCTTCCTCCCTTCCTCCCCTACCCTCCACAATCCCCATCCTATCCCCTTTCTGATCTCCAGGGAGGGTGAGGCCTTCCATGGGTGTTCTTCAAACTCTGTCACATCATTTGGAGTAGGGCCTAGGCCCTCCCCCATGTATCTAGGATGAGACAATATGCCTCTGTATGGAATGGGCTTTCAAAGTCTATCTTTAACATTAGAAGTTTACTTGATGCTGTTGAAAATTCGACTTTTCTAAATGAATATGAGGATGGATGATGAGAATGTGGTTAGTAGTTATAATGGCTAAGTGAACTGGCATTTGTAAGTTCTCCTTTAAGATCTAAATTTCCAGTAAGCCAGAGTACTTGGCTGGCTTATTGTCTTAGGGTTACTTTTGCTGTGATGAAAGAAACACTAGGACTAAAAGGCAAGTTGGAGAGGGAGGAGTTTATTACTGTTCATCACTGAAGAAAATCAGGACAGAAATTCAAACACTGTAGGATCCCAGAGGAAGGAGATGATGCAGAGGGGATGGAGGGTATTTGTTTACTAGCTTGTTTCCCATGGCTTGCTTAACACACCTTTTTATAGAATCCAAGACCAGCAGCCCAGGGATGTCCCCACCCTCCATGGACTGGGCCCTCCCACATTGATCACTAACTGAGAAAATGCCTTACAGCTGGATCTCATTTAGTCATTTCCTCAACTGAGGATCCTTCTTCTAATGACTCAAACTTGTGTCATGTTTGACACACAGAATCAGCCAGTACAGTTGCTGATGCTGTCATACAGGTCTTATGTTAAAACTGAGGGCTGTTGATGACTTCCAAGTGTGCCACCAATGCACCCTTAGTGCTGCTATGCTGGTTTTTGTTGTTCACAAGCATCATAGCTGGGATAGGACTGTTGGTTGCTTCTGTCCTTCGGAAACTTTCAGGACATCTTCTAACAGGATTCCCTAACCATGAGATAGACAAAGACAACAATAGACATGATAATCTAGATGGGAAAAGTGCACAAGAAAAAAATAACAAAACAAACGACAAACAAACAACAACAAAAGCAAATAAATACCTAAAGGCAACTCAACTCAGTAATGCTAAGAGGAGATACTTCCCCAAGGAAGAACACACGAACTAGTTAAGAAGTTGTCAGTTGTGTAAACTGACTTAAAAGTAACTGTAGAGATATCACAAGTTGTATTTATACATGTATGTATATAAATAATATATGTTGAGATATTTATTTTATACATTTATTATATTATATATTTGTTACCTATATTTATTAAAATAATTACATATTTATACATATATTTAATAAAAAGAAAAGGGATGGATTTGAGAAAGAACAAGAGATCATGTTGGAAATGCACCCATATGAACTCTAGAAAACTAAAATCTCACAGATGTAGTGAATAAATTTTATGCTGACTAAATTATAGTTCAATGAGATATTGAAACAACTTACAATATGTATTGTTTTACATAACGAAAATCTTGTAAGGGTTAATTTTGTCCAAAGTGCCTAATCAATTGACTTCCTGGATGACTCATCACTTCTTGATATCATATCGCATAAGACATAGTGGGGGGAAGACTCATGTCAGTTACAATATCTTCATTGTTAATAGGAACTCAGTATTTCTGCCAGAGTATCCACCACCTCTTAAATAGGTTTATGATAAAACAAAGAAACAAACCAAAAATGGACTTATGCAATCATTGTTATATAGGGAAATATCACTCTTATGCAGAATTTGTGATCAATGACAACAATTTGGGCAAGACATTTTTCTGATATTCTAGCCTGATTTTAACAAATGTCTTCAAAGTTGTTAACTGCCTAAAACATTAAGAGAACAAAAGCAAACATTTAAACAAATCACAGAGATTTCAGAATTTTATTAGTAGCCATTTACTCCAATGGACTGAGACAGCATTGTTGTTTGTTATAAGTCATTTCCACCCTTTTAAAAGTGAAAAGACTTAGTGGACATTGAACTTATTTTGGGCTCAGTGTCTGTTTAGAGCTAAGACAATTTTACAATCACTACTGATTGGCTTCTGTGTGACAGAGCTCAGAGGGAAATCAATGCTAAATGACTGGAGAACTTAGACCAAGCTGGCAGCAGCAATCTAGTGGGCTGTGATGTAGACAGCATGAGCTCTTTCAGACCAGAGCTTGCCAACTGTGAGGAAGCTCACTCCCTGCAGTTCACTGTTATCCCAAAAGCCTTTCAAGAGTGTGAATACAGGATGACAATGAGTTGAAACTTTCTATTTGAACTGGCATCATCCAGGCAAGTTAACTTTTCTAGATCTGGGTCGCATTTCTTCTCTCTTTCAAAACTGACAAATTAAACCAAAGACATTTTAGACTATTCATGCAATTTTGTCATTATTTGAAGTGGTTTCAGTTCTTAATGTGGGTCATATAGAAGCATTTTCTCACTTATGGTTAGAGGACTACTTTCATCACAGAACACAGACTATGTTGGGGATTATAGCTGAATCCTATGTATTAAAAATGTCTGCTATGACTTACACCAAATAGCAGCATAACATCCTATACTTCAGGTACCAGCTAAGCAATGACCCTGATAGTCTTGAGAGTTCTTAGCCTCCTTTGTCTAATGCATGGGTAAAATATACAATCAATGGTACAAGGGACATTCTTGTATTATGAATATAATTAAACAATCTTTATCATTTTCAGGAATGGTGAAACTGCAGTTTGAAATTAAATATTCAAAAGAACATCGTTTTATATGTACTCTCTTCCAGATATATCCACAAATAATTGCATAGAATAACCGTTATTGATGACAACCATGGAGAAGAAAAGAGCTCAAGAAAAAAAAAATGTGAAGTGTTAATTCATTCCATAGGTCCACTCAATTTTACACTCAGAAATCACATGAAAACTTCAAATTGAAATTGAAAGCAATGATAATATACATGTAAAGGACCTGTAAAGTGTGTGTGCTAAGAGTCAGCTCCAGACCCTACCCAGGGTCGCAAAGGTGAAATGTTTCTCAGGAAAGGAGGTCATAAAAGGTTTCTGTAGTAACTTCACACACAATTTGAAGGCCATATTCTTTATTCCAAGTCCTTTTTATTTCTACTCTTTTAATCCTTCCTACTTCTAACTTCTACATGCCTCTTTTTCCTGCTTCTTCTTCTATTCTAGTTTCTAAATAAGTCTTTCTTCCCCTGGAGGCTTGCAGCAAAAGAAGGCATTACAAGCAAGGCTGTCATTGATCAGAAGCACATTCCTAGGCTAAGCAATAAGTGCAGAGCTGTTGTCATGGCAACATAAGTTCTCAAGGTCATAGGAGCAAAATCCAGACAACACATGGAGGGTACAGTGCCCAGTGACAACTTTAAGACATAGATCTAATATTAGTAGACTGAGAAGTGAAGAATTGGCATGCCTTTCTTAGAAACCATTGTTGGACATCTGTAACTACAACCAGTACATAGCTGTATGGTTTCAAAAGTATGATCTATTTTATTCTTTTAATTTAATTTAATTTTTTTTGTTTTGCTTTGTTTTGGTTTTTCAAGACATGGTTTCTCTGTATTGCTTTGAAGCCTATCCTGGAACTAGGTCTGTAGACCATGCTGGCCTTGAACTCACAGAATCTGCCTGCCTATCTGCCTCCTGAGTGCCGATTAAAGGTGTGCACCACCAATGCCTGGCTCATGACTTAATTTATAAAGCATTTAGTCTATATTAATATTGCTTCTAAGCAAAAGTGAACAAATTGCATGCAGTTTGTGTTACAGTATACAAAAATAGTTACTTGTGATATTAGTTCAACTTAGAAAGGAACAACGCAGGATTTTAAGCATTCCTCATAGGAAAAAAATAGATTCAGTTATGAAGCATGTCTCAGTATATATACTATATATCAAAATTTTATAGCAGATATATGTACCCAGAGGATGGAATATTTTCATGAGATAAACATACAGACAGTGGGGAAATACACAGTGCTTTTCTTAGGGAAATGAATTGACTCATAGAAGAAATCACAGACAGGAGCAACTGGTTTCTACAGCCAGTAACTGTATTTATCTGGTATGTCGGCCTGTTGAACAGTAATTAGCCTCTGCTGTATCTCTCATAGTCCCTGACATTAAGGTAAAAAGAGGGGAATATATATATATATATATATATATATATATATATGTATATGTATATGTATATATACACATATATTTAATTATATGTATTTGACATATTATTTAATAATAATTAATATAATATTTAATATATTACATTAAATATATAATATATAAAATAATATGATATTTAATATATTATATATAATAATATATATTTAATTATATATATTTAATATATATATTAAAAATTAAAAAGAGAATAAAAGCCTTGACCCAAAATTATGAGACCTCCAAATATTCTGATGAGTTCATTTTTAGTTGAATATCCAGTGCTGGGCATGAAGCCTATACTTAAGACTAGTTTGTTTCCCTGGTGAGACTGTTGGAGAAAGTTAAATTTTCATTTGCAAGTGTTTACAAATTGATGGAAGATATCAGAAATGAAGGCCTCTGTCCCTCCTCCTTTCATCTCTAAGAACCCATCTGAATCATACTTGTGTGGGCCCTGTACATGCTGTTGAAGTTTATGAGTTCATCTGTGCATTGATCACTTTGATTTAGAGAGCCTTGTTTGCTTTGTATCCTCCATCTCTTCTGACTCTAACAGTCTTTATGCCTCTACTTTCAAAGGCTTACCTGAGCATGGAGGAAAGGAATTTGATGGAGAAACCCCTTTTAGAGATGAATGTTCCAAGCTATGACTGATGGTCTCTGTATTTGTTCCCTTCTGCTGCAGGATGAAGCAAGTCATCACTCTCTGTATATAGCAGAATGTTTCATGTAATCATGAGTCATTTTATTGATATTTTTAAAATGTCTGTTCTCTCTCTCTCTCTCTCTCTCTCTCTCTATATATATATATATATATATATATATATATATATTGTCTGTCTTAAAGAAAGTAGTATTTGGTTTTTCCCTAGGTCCCTGGGCTATCTAGTCTCTAGTTCTTGGTTACTAAAGCAGTGTTGGGTATGGGATTATTAAATTAGTTGATTTGATTTTATTCAAATCAGGTACTTTTTTTCTCCCACAAACTCTGTGAAACCTTGTCCTAGCATATCTTTCTAGCAGGACACTATTATAAGTCAAAGGGTTTGTAGCCAGGTTAGTGGTCATTTTTATCTTTAGGTAGTCTCCAGAATATTCCCTGAACCAAAGACTCTATGTAGGCACCAGCTCAAACTCTCCATGTCCAATAAGTTGTGTAGTACTTTCTTCAGTAAAGGAGTCTAGTCATTAGGGAAGAACAATATATAATCTTGGCAGCAGTTTAGCTTGTTTGAGTATCCCCATTGAGTCCCTTTTTCAACAACTCAATCAGACAGAATCCAATTCTAGTACTAGAGAGCTTCAATTGATGATAAAAGATGCCATATTGGGGCTCTGTCTCCCACATTATTTGGGGACTTCATTTCATGTAATTTAATATTTAAGAAGCCTCTAGTGTATTAGATATACATACCACCTCTTAAATGCCCATAATTTTACCTTGTACTCTGTATTCTCTCTCTTATCCTCTTCCCTCCCACTGCCAACTTGATTCTTCTATTTCACCTACATCCCTTCATAGCTACCTGTTTTTTTTTCCCTTTCCTGGAGCGATCTCTCTGCAACCCCTAGTCCCTTTCTCTATACATTACTGCTGTGGTTCTGTGGATTGTGGCTTAGATATTATGGACCCATAGCAAATATCCATATGTAAGTAAATATATGCCATATTTGATTTTCTAGTTCTGAGTTACATCACTCAAGATGATTTTTTTTTCTAGTTCCATTAATTTAACTTTGAATTTCAATTTCTTTTGTAATAGTTGAGTAATATTCCAGTTTGTAAATCAGTCAAAATTAGATATGTTGTATATTATGATTCATAACAGTAGAAACATTACTGTTAAGAAGTAGCAGCCAGAAAAGGGGGTCACCACAACATGAGGAGCTGTGTAAAAGCATTGTAGCATTAGGAATACTGAGAGCCACTGGTAAAAATGTAGCACTCAGCCTACTTTTCTAATACAACTCGGGAGGGCCGTTGCTAGGCTGGCACTGGGTAGAGTGAGCTGGACCCTCCAAGATCAATTATTAATCAATAAACTGACAACCTGACAGTACCAAATACCAATCTAATAAAATTCCCTCATCCCACATGACTTTAGTTTATTCAAATTAAAATTAGCTAAACAGTACAAGACATTTCAAGTAGACATGACTTAATAATAGTTAGAATAACATCACCCTACCCCAACCTATTGTGTCAGACTATGTTGACTCCTCATGGAAGCCCTTACTCATGAGGAGGAGTGAACTGTGGGTGTGGTAAGAGCAAGGCAAGAGGACCAGGAAAAGGGGTGGGACAGAGAACTATAGTTGGAATATAAAATGAATTTAAAGAATAAATAAAATATTTTTAAAAACATAAAAATAATAATTAGAATATTTCTAAATTAATTTATAAATAACATATACAATTAAAATTGTTAATTTTGATTGTTTTCATGTAACTTGATGCACAAACCACAAAGAAAAAAAGATGACATAGTTGTTATCACTCTAAGGTAGTCTGGAATAATTGAGATGAAGCAACAATGTTCTTTAGATTTTAATCATATAGATATCCAATGACTGAAGTCACGAATGGAAATAATACTTTGTGATAGAAATCATATATATATATGTATATATATGTATATAAGCATACATATATATTATAATCTATATATGTATATTATAATCTCTGTGAATACACCAGATACTACATTAGCTCTACTTTTTAGAGCAAATTGTATATACTCGTTTAAATATTAAAGATTATTCATTAAATAAACACAAATATATAAACATCCCCATATAACCAAATTCTAATTCTTAAATTAAAAATAATGTGCCTCTAAAGCTGGACATCGTTGCACAAATCATCAATCTCATCATTCAGAAGCAAAGTCAGGAAGATTTCTTAAAGTTCCAGTCAAGGCAGGTATACATAGTAAGACTTCCTCAAAAACAAACAAAACATGAACACCATGAAACAATATCTTTTCAAAAATGCCAAATATAAACACTTAGAAAATATCATTAACAATAATATCTAATCAATATGAATTTGTTTTTCAGAATTTCTAGAGGTCAAGGGAGAGAAATCAAGGTACTGGCAACATTGAGGATTATATTCAGAAAACTTGCATGTGAAGTTGTTGGATAATTTGTTCCCATTTTTTCTTCCTTGTGTACATATCATGCAACCTCTGCCAATTTTTTTATATACCTGACATTATTTTTTGTATATTACTGTTATATTTCTTTGTATCTATGCACTACCACAATTATAGGATTATTCTTTTCAAGTGATACTATTTTAATTGTGTTTTGAAAGTCTTATTTACAAATAAGTTGAAATATGCAGGTTTCACAGTATAGCACTGGAGCATATAATATGATACCACTGTTTAGCACATTGTACTTATAGGAAATACAGTAATCGGTCCTCTTTGAATCAGCAAAGGAATCCATCATATTTTCCTTAGAAAATTTGCATCTCCAGATGCAAATTCCTTTTATACACAAAAAAATCCTTCATAGGTTAACGTTATACCAAATATAATATCATTATGTTCCTTTTATTGGTTATTCCAATTTTATTCTGTGAGTACTATGGTGGAGCCAACAGTCCACCCTACTTCAGAGAGTTCTCGGAGCAACTCTGAACAAAGGAGACCTGCCTATCCACGCGGGACCTGTAATTTCCACCTGCTTGGTCTCTGACCCCCACCTCCGGTCCTCTGCTGGAGTCCCGGGCCCCTCCCAGAGATCCTCCTATCTCTGAAGGACCACAGTGAGTTCCTGCTGGCATCTTCTACTGGATCCTCATCCTTGACCCCATCCCTGGGTCCCTGTCTGCAGAGCAACCTCTTAGAGAGCTTGGACCACACAGAGCTACAGATATTGAATCTCTGACCCAAGTAAGCCCACCGGGGAAGTACCATAGAGAAGGGGAGACCCCACCAACACCTACTGGAAGAAGCTATGGGAAGAAGGCAATACAAGAAAACACCTAACAACAGAAAGACAAGCATGGCACCTCCAGAATCTAGGGAATCTACACCAACTAGAATGGAACACAACAACAATGCAGAGGAAGCAGAAGGGAATGACTTAAAAATTACCATCATAAAAATGATAGAGGCCCTCAAAGAAGATGTGAGAAAATCCCTTAAAGAAATGGAGAAAAAAACAAACAAAAAAGTGGAAGAAATGAACAAATTCCTTAAGGAAAGTACAGAAAGCCAAGAATTAATTAATTAAGCAGGGAAAGGAAATGATTCAAGACTTGAAAACTGAAATAGAGAAAGTAAAGGTAACACAAACTGAAGGAATGCTGGAAATAGAAAAACTGAGCAAAAAATTGGGAACTACAGACACAAGCATAACCAACAGAATTCAAGAGATGGAAAAGAGAATCTCAGGCACAGAAGATAAATTAGAAGAAATAGATTCATCGACCAAAGAAAATCATAAATCCAACAAATCCTTAACACTAAACATCCAGGAAATGTGGGACACCATGAAAAGGCCAAACCTAAGAATAATAGGCATAGAGGAAGGTGAAGAAGCCCACCTCAAAGGTGCAAAATCATATTCAACAAAATCATCAAGGAAAACTTTCCAAATCTGAAGAAGGCCATGCCCATGAAAGAACAAAAAGCATATCGAACCACAAATAGGCTGGACCAAAGAAAAAAGACCCCTTGACGTATAATAATCAAAACACCTAGCATACAGAATAAAGAAAGAATATTAAGAGCAGCGAAGGAAAAAGGACAGGTAACATAAAGGCAGACTATCAAAATTACACCTGACTTCTCCATGGAAACCCTCAAGGCCAGAAGGTCCTGGATAGATGTATTGCTCCTTGAGTTACTGCTAGTATCTCCTGACTCCACTCTTCTTCTTCTGTGTCTCTGCTTGAATTCCCTGCCTGTCTCTAACCTGCCTTGCCAAAGACCAAAGCAGCAACATAGTCACAGCATAAAAAAGGACATCCCATAACACAACCTAGCTGAAGTAACTTTTGTGTCCTCAAATCATCATGCATACTGGTTCTAAAACATCATCACAGGCATGGAGAAATTGGTGTGGCTGTTCTTGCTGGAGTTATAGGGTTAGGGATGAAGGCAAACCAAAGCATAAAATTCCTAGGGGAGTAGCTTGGGGCATCTTATAGATTTTAGTACAGTTGTAATTGCCTTAATCCATTGCTATAGATAACTAAGGAAGTATCAGCAGGAGGTATATACTATAAAACTTATTTGCATCTTGATTACATTATTATGATTTTACATAATTTATGAGATAAATAAAACACATATATATATATAATTTTTAAAATAATATGATTGTGATTGTTGCATAGAGCATAGGCATTTTCTCCAAGGTATTTCATACATGGAGGGTCAAATGAAATGTGTACATCCATAAGTCCCATTGGCTCATGGGCATTTTAAAATCCATTATGTAATAAAAATGTTTATATATTTAATTTATTTTTATATTACGTGCTTAGTTTATCATGTGCATGTGTATTACAATACATATAGGAGAAGTGGAAGACAATTGAGGAAGATGGCTGTTATGCATTACTCGGATAAAAACTTAGTAATAATTGATATTCCTTGCTGAGACATCTTGCTTGCCAGTTCATCTTTGTCTTTTACAACATAATTAAATGTTTTACAATTAAATTTAAATATATATCCATGTTTATCCATACACATATATATTCTGATTTAGATTAAGGTAAAGGAGGAGTATACCCTCTAAAACTTCCAAGGCCAATATTTTGACCATTATCATTTCAGTGTGAAGAATCTACAGAATCAAGCAGATGTGAAGGCCATTTTTTTTTTATCTAAGTTTCTTGTCCTGCCAGTTCTTGCTGCTCTTAGCCCCAAATAAGCACACAAAGTTTTACATTAATTATAAACTATTTGTTAGCTCTGTCTTACTTATTAAACATAACTACTAATCTATGTATTTCTACATGGTCTTATCTTACCGGATATCACCTGGTGCTTCCATCATATCCTCTTGGTCCCTCCAAGCACAGCATTTCTCTGCCTATCTTTTTCAAAATTCTCCTGGTCTTCTAGTCTTGCCTATCTTCCTGCCTCTATTGGCTCTTGGCCAACTGTATTATATTTATTAACCAACAAGGAAACATGTACAGAAGGACATCCTCCATTACCCTTGTTTCTTATTTCTCTTGAAATCCCCTTCCAAATAATAATAGGTACAAGACTGTCCATCAAAAGTGCTTCAAATTCATATCTCAGAAAAGTGTAGACTTTCCCCTAGATACATCTCATGAAAGGAAAATAATTCAAAACTATGTGATTTTGGACATGAGGGGCTGGCAAGAGATCCCTTCTGCAGAGGGTAAGACAGATGATGTATAACAAGTTTAGTATTTCACATTAATATGACTTGAACAATGTGTAAGGCAGAGCTAAGGTGAAAATAAACATTTATTTAGCAATGGAATTTGGAATTGTCAAATGTACCTCATGCATATTTTTTTTCTTGCTGATTTGCATAGAATATACTTTCATTTAATTCTTTAGTTTAGTTTCACAAATGTCAGAGGAACTAACTTTTTTTGAATGTGTCTGATTTGTAAGTTTTATTTCACCTCTCTGGGATAAATATGCATATAATTGACATAGTGACTTTTCTCTGAGAAATGTTTTCATCCTTCACAGCAAACTATTGTGCTCTGTTATTTACTTGCTGTTTCTCAGTTTCACTATAGCCATTTAATTATTCAAGATAATTTTTTACAAATATAGCTATATATCTTTCCTTGATCCAATTATGTATTTATCTTCTTTCATCATCAACTCATTTATAAATTCTAAATTAATAAATAACAGTGAAAGACCTAAAAAGTAATGTTAATGATGGACTAACCTAGAAACCAATATCTGTTCCTTGGAATTTGCTAGCTTCCTCTCACAAGGCCCTGAGATAAGAAGAATTCACACTGCCCCTTCTTTCTGCCCCTCCTTTCCTGTGAGTCAACAGGTGGTAAATAGGGTCAAGAGATAGCTATAACTCTGGTTTGCCCAGACAAGATTAATTAGCACACCTGAGGCCCTAAGGTATGCTGACCCTAAGAGCAGACCATCCGGCCACCAAGGGTCATGTACTCAATGGACAGAGGGCCCCACCCCCTCCCTAAGCTTGTGGGTTTGCCTTTAAAAACACCTGGGCCCAGGGGAGGGGGCTTCTCCCTAGCCTGGGTGCTGGAGGAGCCCGTTTGCGCAAACGTTTACTGTTCATTAAAGCCTCTTGCGTTTTGCAGCAACTGGACTGGACATTGAGTTCTTGGAGTATCGACCGAACCTGGAAGACTCCTCATTCTGAGGGTCTTACAACAGCATATAGAGAACACTGTTATATTAATCTTTTCCTTTTTTGAAGATTGAATATAACCTGCTATTTGTATTAATTTCAAAACATGAAAGTAATTAACATGATAAATATAGAAATTATGTCAAAGTTTAAAGCTCTCATTCTCACTAGGATACATAGACATTAGCTCTTGTAAGACCCTCTTCCCTCAAGTAGACTCTGGAATATCCTGACCAGTGATAAACTCTTCCCACATGATTATTACATACTTTTAACCACAGTTTTATGTATAAAGTAGATGAATTTTAACAACTCTTGTTTGTTTACATAGAAATGTATGTCTTTCTACTCAGAAGATAAAAATTCTTTCTACTTGTGGATTTTGTATGTCACCTCAAATTGTTTTCATCCTTGAATGTGTTCTTCTTTATTCAAATATACTCATTCTGTTATCTTCTCATCACTTTCTTTCATATTATTTATGATTCACTGTCCTTCCCTACCAATCAAATCTTTACTTTCCAGCAGTCATTTTGTTCCTTGTTTAACAGGATAAAATTTATGATATCTTTCTGAGTTCAACTTATTTCATTTTATTTAATAATCTACAGTTCTATACATTCTTTTAAGATGATGTGATTTCAATATTCTTTGTGTCCTAAAATTCCCCAACTCATATATAATCCATGTTTTTCTCATCCATTTACCAATAAATAGTTACCTAGGTTGATTTTATTTCTTGGAAACTAAAATGTGGTCTCAATAAACATGGTTTTAGAGATTAATATTTTGTACAATAAATCCATATGTAAATTGAGTTTTTTGTTTTTGTTTTTAGTTTTTTTTTTCACCATGACTTGCTGCTGTTCTGAGCCCTAGTCACACAAAGGTGCTATATTAATTATGAAATTGTTGTCTGATGGCTAGAGCTTCTTTTTGGATAGCTCTGTCTTAATTTTTACCCATTTCTTTTAACCTAATTGTTTCCACATTGTCTTATTTTACCAATGAGGAGTCTAGACATGTTACTCTCCTTCCTAGGCTAGATAGCATCTCTGTGGTCTCTCCCTGTCTATCATTCCCAGAATTGTCCTTGTCTCCTAGTACTGCCTATTTTCCTGACTCTATTGGTGAAACAGTGTTTTACTCATCAACCAACAAGAGAAAGAGAAATATATATATATATATATATATATATATATATATATATATATATATATATATATATGAAGATACACCTTACCATCCATATCATCAAAATGTACATAGCAACTAAAGACAAGAGTCATGATAACTGTATTGCTAGAATGGTCATGTACCTCCATACTGAGTTCCCTGGTATTTCTAAAATTATAATACCTTCAACAATGCCCTTCATTACATACTAGAGCTTATTGTTTATATATATATATTATAAATTTTTTTTCAGGTTATTCTGTATAGTTTCATGGAATTTGGTTTCATCATTTCAAAATAAAACGTTTTACATGACAGCTCATTTCTTGGTATACACCTCTCTACCTGAAGTAGCTTTAAAGTTAGATACATTAAAATGCCATAATCATAACAGTTAAAGACAGCTAACATTGCATTTGAAAAGTACCTGTTTATTTTTTATTTAAAAAATAAGTTGTAATGAGTTAGGTTTTTCCTCCTGCCGCTGGTCTTCTACCATAGCCATGCCAGCCCCAATTAACACACTGAGACTCTGTATTTGATATGATGCTGTTGGTCATGTTCTAGTTTCTTATCAGCTAGCTCTGCCTTAATTATTAATCCATTTCTGCTGATCTATGTATTTCTCTTACCGGGGAGCCAGCCGGCATTCTGCATTTTCCAGACTCTCCATCTTGACCCCTTCTTACTACTTCCTCTTTCTTTCTTGTCTCCTAATCCCACCTATCTTGCTTTCATTTTGGCCAACAGTGCTTTATTCATTAAACCAGTATGAGAAACATATATATATATATATATATATATATATATATATATATATATAATGATCATCTCACGTCAGAAAGTGGGTTTAATTTTAAAAATTATTTTAAATATGTCAATCAATACATAGTAAACTCTTAAGGACAAGTGAAATCCATAATGAGGAAGCCATGTAAAATTAATCTCATAATTCCAAGTTATTCATTCTAGTTTCAGTTCTCTGTTGCATAATTTTGTATATATATATTTACGTAAAATAAAACTATTCCTTCCTGGGGTATACAGGGTGGTTATGAAACTGGGGAACTAAAGGGGTTTTGTAAGACACAGAAAGCTTGTGAAATGCCATAAGCAAAAATAAATGAATACATAAATAAATAAAAAAGTAAAGAAAAAAAGAATGAAGGAAGAAAGGAAGACACCAAGACCAATACTTCAAGATTCTATAAGCAACAGCCATTGTTATAAAGATTTCCTCAGTGTCCCCATACTGGGCAGGCCTCTCCAAGTCACAACTGGATGTTATGATACTCATGAACACCTTGGACTGGATTTATAGTAATTTCACCTATTCTCATGTAAGCACCTTCTTCAAATATGCTGTTTCACTCAGCTATGCTTGGCTCCAGTGATTTCTTTGGTGTGTTATTTGTGTTTTCTCTGTGATAAGAAGATATTTGTTAATGTCTGTCCAGAAAAAACACAAGACACTAAGAGGTCACAATTATATACTTTAATTATCTTAAAAATATAATGAGAAGATCCCACATGTGTGAGTTATTCTTTTGTTAACTTGACATAGATGTATTTATTTTGAAAAAAGAACATCACTTTGAAAACAATTGTGAAAATTAATCAACACAATTTCTATTTTTGCATTTGAATAGGACTACAAAAGTTTCTTATACTTTATGAATAATAATTTCAGATTCAGCAAAAGTTTTAAGTATATATCAATAACATGAGACAAAGGTAAGGAAATATCTTTAAATATTCATTATTAACCAAAATTTATGTAAAGTCTTTAGGACTTTTTTGATGTCATGTAATATTTTAGTCATATTTAATATCATATGAAAACTGACAATTTTTGTATGATTACATGTAACTGTCATCATAATAAAGTTATTTCTAATATATGTCAATATATATACATATATATACAATATATTTGTATAATAAATACCAACTAGTTTCTTTATTATATATGATAAATAAATTTTTAGTCACAAAGAAAACTTGCAAACAAGCATGTGGATGACAGTTGCATAAGTATTTTAAGTAAATATTGTAAACTATTTGATTAGGGGTAAATTATTTTCCAATGGAATTTTCATGCCTCTTCTCCTGGTGACAACATAGTTGCAATCTAAAAGTTGATCCTTGAGAGCACCATAATTAAGTTTCAAAAAATATTTGTAATTCTTTAAATAAATTCATAATTGTGATGAAATACATATTTATGGCTACACTCAGCTCATGAAGCAAGTTGGTAATGCTTGAATCAAATATTGGATATAAATAGGAAAGTAATCCACAGCAATAAAATAAATAAAATAATTAAAATAAATAATAATAAAATAATAAAAATAAAAAATAATAAAATAAAATAAAAAATAATTAATTTTAAAGCTAAAAGTGATTGTGTTTAAAATATGTTTATTTTTACATACACTTCTAATGTGCAACACCACACACTGGAAATAAACAGGGAATATATGCAATCATAATAAATGCATACATACATTTATGAAGGTGGGACAGCAAATTTAAAAAGACACTCTACACACTGATAGAAATTTGAATGTTATATATTTCATTCCCCTTTGCATTCTAATCTATCTCCTTTTTGCCTCGCAAAAGTTATCTTCACCCTACATGGAGTGCCTTTTTCTGTTTTGTGGTTTTATGAAGATATCCTCATTTGTTGTGTGCTCATAATTGTAATGACAATGTTGTTTCCCCAATCCAGAGTCTCATAGAACTCTTCCTTATCTGAGTTTTTCATGAAATATCTACAACCTTAGGGCAAAACCAACTCCTACAAGGTCCTTTTCCATTCATGTTTTCCTGTTCCAGATTGCAGTGTTTTTGAATAGTGTGTAAGTTCTGACTTTCCAAGAAGACTTTCTTCCTTAGTTATTCTGTGAGATAATCTTTATTATTTTATGAAGGAATTCAATTTTGATCTTTGTAATAGTGTATAAATTAAAAGTTTAATAGGATGCTTACTAAATAAAATATGTAATAGAAAATATCCGCTGTGACCCAGTCCTGGTTTCTTTGTCTTTATTATTTCTTAAATAAGAAACTCTACATAAAGGACATATATTTCTGAGTGATGGCAACTGAGAGGAGGCACCTGGATGGCCCACGTGAAGTGAACATGACACCTGTATTCCCATAACTCAGCACTGTTTCTGCCATAAGTTCATTAAAATGATCTCTCTAAACTAGTAACAAGATGTAACATAGACATTGGAACAATCCTACTTCATAGACTCTACTCTGTCTTTCTATCTTTCTGCCTTACTCTGTGTGTGTGTCGGGGGGGGGATGGGTGGGTGTTGGAGTGGGTGGGGGGTGGGTGTGCATGTGTTTCTGTGTGAAGTTTCTACTATGAATTTCTAGTGAACTCTCTAAAATTTTCCTCTTTGGCCTTTGAATTTCATAGTTCATTAGCAGTTCATGAGATATGAGACTAAATGTTACTGACTGTGTTAGCTTTGTTGGCCCTGGACTTTCAAGGCATTTATCACCCTGAGAAAATACTAAGCAAAAAATGAATAAGAAAGACTATGTCAAGCAAGAAATTAGGAAGACTGCACTTTTTCCTTCTCCATTTTGATGTACAAAATAGAAGTCTATTTTATTTATCATTTTTATTCCTTAAGAAAACACCCCACTCACTTGAGATGTCTAATGGCTAGATTTGTTATTGTTATGTTTAACAACATTTCCATTTCTGTGAATATATTATGGATACCAAAATAAGCATAATGTAGATATTCTCACATGAACTACACTGTATATTTCAATATCAAAGAAATTGTTATATAAAAGGATAAAAATGGAGCTAGATATGATTCTCCCTTGTTACTCTTTGCATTTTCTTTAATCTTACCTACTAAAGATAAATCTACTCAGTTCTATTCACTATTTCGACTTATGGCTTGAGCTTCAAGATCCCACAGGAATCATCTAGTGCTGTCGACAACATTTGCAAAGTTGTAAGTGCAGGTAATATTACTTTCATTCTATGAAACAGACATCTTATATAGTTTGAGAAGTTCTATCTCAATTCTCATGTATCTTATTTTGCAAGGAAAACTTTTATTTGATGGGTATGTCATAATAATACAAATTGCTCAGAAGGATTTTTTAAATGTTGATTTTTAAGGTTCTAATAATTGACAATGTGTCTAAACATGATTTTTCCAACCTAGTTTTAATCCATGCTTTATTTTACATGCAGCATTACTATTTACATATTAAAGACACAATGATAAAATGATTTGATATTTTTAAACAAAAAATAATGACATGAAGAAAGTTAATTTATGTATGATTCTTAGTATCTGTAGTTTTAAGGACATATAGTAGTTTACAATTCTAAACAGTGGTTATAATTCTTAAGATAATGTCAATAAACCTTATCTTTGACTATTATAATAAATTATATCCACTTATTTAGAGACTTTTATCATTTTCAAATTCTAAAAGGCTGAACACATCTTAAAGATCTTTGAACTTTCACTGATAAAATAGTTAACATTGATATTGATATACACCTATGTCAACATGTATAATATCTTGATAGCCCTATAGAAATAATTGTAGATTTTCTGACACTGTTTCAAAGGTACTTATACCTATGAATATCAATAGATTCATTAATGTAAATATTTCTCTAATTACAGATTATTTTGGTACTTAAAAATTTGACAGTAAAACAAGACGAGGTTTCAAAACTAATTACTATTTTGTTTACACATATTTGTGTGTACAATAACTCATTAAAAATAAAATGAACATTTTATGATTTTGGTAATTCAATAGGTTTTGCTTAATGATTCATTAATGTTAATAGAAGTTTAATAATAAGATTAATAAGCTGTTTTAAACTTTGAGAAGTCAAACTAAAATAAATTATGATGATGACTACTGGATATTAAGATTTTTTTTAACTGCATTTTGTTATGATGGGCTTCAGTCCGCTCAATTTTAAGTTCATCAGAATGACCGGCTAGTACTTTCTTTTCCAGTGCATTTCTGATCCATATAAATCACTAGTTTCAGTATATTATGCATCTTACAATTGGGACATTTCCCACTTTCCATGAGTGCATCAGGTTATAAGTCCATCTTAAACTCAGAAGCATTTTTCCGTTTATTGAATGAATACCTACCAACTGCTGCTAATCAGGAAATCAGATGGAAAGACAAGATAACAGACAAAGTCTTTCAGAAGTGTAGACACTTCTGAAATATTCATAATGCAATTTCAGATAGTAATCAATGCTTAGAGGAAAAGCTGGGGTATTAAGAAGTTATATGGATATGAGAGGAATTGTACTTTAGAATCTTCTGATCAGATATCTGTAACATATAACATTTAAGTTAGGACATGCATGAGGACTAGAAGTGTCCTGTCAAAACTAAACAACAGCATTACTTGAAGGGTCCCTGATGAATCTCACCCATGTCCTATGTCTAATATCCTTTTTCTTTAAAGTTTATGTTAATGTCAAATTGCATCAATAGTAAATTACTAATATAAATGCCAAAATATATGTTTCTTTTGTTTAAAACATAGTCAAGTATTGTCTTTATATTAAAATTAAGTAGTTTAGTCAAATCAAAATCCAATTTTATCTGAAAATATGATGAAATAGATCATTTTAATTCTCTTAATACTTAGTCAATATTTTTATTTGTAATATATGAGTGTATCCATAAATTTTTCCATAGTTCTCTATTAATCTTTTATTTTGTCTTGAATTCTTAATGATTTTGTATATTAATTGATATTTATTGTATATTACCTTATGCACAAAATGAATTATTTGTTTTACATTAAATTTCTGGCATAACAATTTAGACCTGCAGAAATTGATCATCTTAAGGCCATAGATGTCACAAGTCTCAAATTAAAGTGTCCAGTTTTAAATTAGGGGAATGAAAGATGAACATTTATTCTAGATACCTGGGTAGATCATTTTTTTTTTGGTTTATTTTCTTGAAAGCTAAAATTTGTTGTATTTGCTTCTTATATTTCGATTATTTTACCAACAAAGTCAATGAAATGGCTCATTGTCTCTGTTTTAACTTGGTCTCTCACATGCTACTCATCCAGGTCTAAGAATCCCTTGATCACATTTTTACCATTTTTATACTCTAGGATAAATTTCTTTCAATACCAACTAATGAACCACTTAAACCATTATTTTATTTATTTAATTGAAGAATTTATTTAACAGATTTGTGAATTTCAATAACTTTGCACAAAATTAACCAGAGTCTATCCAGAAGATGAACAGGTTAATGTACTCTGTGAAAAAAACGTGAACATGAACTTTAGCAAGACAGAATTTTGCTTCACTGCATCTCTGTCTACGTCTGTCTGTCTGTCTCTTTCTGTAATATATGTAATAAATATTTTTATGATATGGCATATATGTTTTACCCTACCCATAATCACTCATTTTCAATGGCTAGAAATTGTATAATTATGAAATGATGAATATGATAATTGTAAATCTATGATTTTAGTGTGATTTAAAGGATATTCATATTTGCATAGTGAAGTCTACAATCACTAATTCATTAACAGTATTTTATGAAAATGATATGTTTGTAATTATTTACACTTGCAATAGTCCAGACATTTATATGCTTGGTGGTTTATGTCAACAATGTGAGGAACAAAGACATTTTACAGAAAGGAGAGGGAAGTTTGACCATTATATAAACTAATAATCATTTATAAAATTCTCTATTAAAAATTATTAAAAGATCCATCCAATATTTCTGACATCCTGAATTCTACAGATGAATGTGTTACTAATATTATATTCAAAGAAGATAGCGTCATTATATAATGTAAGATGGAGAACATACATCCCAATTCTTCTGTATCACTCTTTTATTATCGCTAAAGAAGGTGTATTGAAAGAATAAAGCAGAAGGAGTTGGGTTGCTTTTATTATTATGTTTCTGTATCAGTCTCCAGAGAAAGTATTATGATCAATAGTAGTTATTGCTCTTGAAACTATATTACCTTTCTAATAAAATATTATCCGAAGTCTAGAATTATTTCAAAAGTATCCAGGAAATAGCTGCAATAATACAAAGGTATATCTGCTTTTCATCCAAAGTCAGGAAAGTAATTACAGGATTTAATGTTCATGCTAAGTCCCTGATGATTTAACTCAATGTTATTTTTCTTTTCTAAACTGTGAAACGATTTGACATTTTATCAGTTAGATAAGATGTGAGTGGGCTTTGATTTAATAGATATGAAAAAATTTCGTCTCATATTTTGAAAAGTTCTCTGTGTACAAGCTCTCTGTAATAGTTTATAACACATTTTTTTGTGATTATCTGAAATATATGATCTAGACCTTCTAAATTGTTCATCTATTCTCTAAAATACAAGAGTTGAAAAGTTATATGGCACAATTGTGGGGCACTTTTTTTTATTTCTTTGAGGTTATAATATAATTAAAACATTTCTCATTTTTCTTCCTTCTCTTTAAACACTCCTTCTAGTTTGTGTCCTGTTTTTCCATTACTTGTCAATGCATTTACTATACTTTAATATTTTTATACTACATTCAAAACCTATTATTTGAAACACACCTATTTATCTTTATTTAAAAATAGTATGTAAAACATACAATCTTTCCTTTTCTAAGATATCTCATAACCCCTGTATTTAATGTTGTGAATAAGAAGTGTTTGTGGGTGAATGTGTGTGTGTGTATTTAAATTTTTACCTTTTTGTTTGTGCCTCTTTAAATATCCATGCATATATACATATGTGTCTGTGTTTCTTTGTGTCAGAGTGTGTCTGTGTATGCATTTGCATGTATGTGTTTATGCATGTGTGAGTATGTTCAGACATGTATGTGTGTCTTAGTGTACATATTTTTTCTTGAGGGTGCTGTATGTATTTACAAGCATATGTGTGTGTCTGTCTGGTTGTGTTTATGTATGTGATTGTGTCTGTGATAATTCCATACTTGAATGACCAAAGCTCCAGAATCTTTCAATTATCAAGAGGTAAAAAAAAAAAATCTGACATTATAAAGTATTTTACATGCTACAAGAGGACCTAATTGGATTTAAATATGGAAACACTCGAGGAATCCAGTACAATTTGCATGAAAGTTAGAAAGAAACTACCGTAAATTTTATTACAGATTTAAACATTTTTAAAATTGTTATTGAAAAAGAAGTCTATATTTTGGTCAGATTTTGGAAAATATGAAAATCTAAACAAGAGATCACAGCTAAATTTGTGTGACAGAACCATAAACAGAAGTCCTAAGATTACATACATCTAGCTGAAAAATAATCCTCTCATGAAACATAGAAACAGTGGAATTGAAAATTATAATAAAGTATCACTTAATTTTCTGAAATACAAGACCCTAGAAAGACATATGTCATCATTCTACGAAAAACAAATGATCAGTTAAGCAAGTTAAATAAAGCAAAGGAAAATAAAACGAAGAGATTTTAGCCCTGTAGCCAACAAAATTTGCTGAAAGTCTAATAAATGGGTGAATTATGTGCTAAATTGATTTTGAATTGCATGTAATGCCTCTTTTATTGGGACCATACAAGAGGATGAAAGTATGTGCCAAGACAAAGGATTTGGCAGAGCATAAAAAGAAAATTAAATAGTTTGCTATGGCTGCTCATAGTATCTAAGAATAAAAATGTTGATAAATTATTTGAGAGCAACAGACAGGATCTGAATGGGAAGGCCTTATCAGCTGTCATTTTAAGAAAATCTAATCTATTCAGGAGACATTCAAAATTGGAAGTCATTCTGCATTTTCAGGAGACTAAAATGACAATTTAGGCACACATTCTTGTAAAGTCATTGATTGACTGAGATTTCTGGAGAGTTTATTTTATAAGAGTTGGAATATGGAGGCATTTAAGATGGTAGCTTAAAGCATCAATAAAAAAGTGAGAGATGATGAAGGTGTGTCCTTGTTGGAGGAAACCTGTCACTGGAGGTGGGCTTTCAGTATTTAAACATAATGACACAATTAACTATTAATTAATTTTTAATGTTCATATGGTAATTAAACTGTTGCAATGATTACTATTTTTATTATTTTTATAAGGTAGAAAGGCATTCTCATGCAAGAATGGTTTCAGATATCAACAGCACTGTCTTTTTTTATTTGTTTGATTGTTTTCTTCTTTGCTTTTCTTTGTTTGTTTTGTTTTTGGAGACAGTATTTCTCTGTGAAGCTATGGAGACTGTCCTGGCACTCTCTCTGTAGTCCAGGCTGATCTTAAACTCACAGAAATTTGCCTACCTCAGCCTCCCAAGTGCTTGTATTAAAGGCATTCACCACTAGCACTGTTTTTAAGGTTAAAACATACTAAGAATTTTACAGAACAGTAAAGTGGAAAGTAAATAGGAAAACTTATGAATCAGAAAAAGTGAAATCATGAAGAACAGGCTATCACTACTCTACATGACAATGACAGTCCTACTACATCTTAACTATGCTCTTTTGAACACTACTATGTGGCCACTGCTTAGTAAAACTACTTTTCAGTATTTATATATGTGAGACTTAGATTGATTATTCTTGTTCTTAAATAAATTGCAAATACCATGAGGACAAAACATCAACAGTAGCACATACATTGCTTCCATTCACGTGCTGTCAGTGTACAGTTATTGAACTGATCAATCTTTTTAACATGTCTAATTGTGCTCCCCAACTGTAGAAATTAATGTTACATCAACAGCCTTTCAATTTCTTCAATATTTTTAAAACTGTTATAAAATTTTGAATTTTCTTAACAAGAAATTTTAAATTTTGCAGATTAATATAAAAATCAAAGTTTTTTATCAGAATAGTATCATATTATCTCTACAGTAAAGTGACAAATTTATACAAAATGATACATCCTTCTTCCTATGTGTTTCTACTTACAAAATTGTAAGAAAATACTAAAATTTTGTGTATACTTAATGCTTTAACATCATCCTAATTTTGGATGATTATTTCTATGTCATTAATGGAAATCTATTGACTGTAAGGGCTAATTTCTTCTTTCCTGACTATGAAGAGATGCATTCCCTTCTTCTTGGGCAATACAAATTTTCTGGACATAAAAACAACCTATTTTATAAATTCTATTTATTTATATATATATTACTCCTGTGATTTTTATTCTTTTACTTATGTATTAGATATTGAGACTCAAAGTCTTTGGTTGGGGAGCACTTTTAATTACATTATTGATATTAGAGATGATGCATACTAGAGGTATGTATAAGTTATCCTATTACAATATAATGGATCTAAAAATACTACCCGAACTTTTGAAAACAATTTATAAGTATAGTGTAGGGAAGTATATATCCTCAATCAAATGTGTGTTATCTTATTCCTATTTTGCATACTGAACCTTCCAAACACAACCTATGTTGTTATAAAATGGGATGCAGCTATCTATACCCTGTAGAATAACTGAATGCGTGTTTTCAAAGCAAGTTCCTCAATCTTGCTATCTAATTTTTTCATAGATTCCTTACCATTCATTCTTTTACTTTCAAGATAAATTTATCAGGATCAGGAGTTTCTTTAATACTGCAATTTATACTTTTAACTTTCTATTTTTAAAGAAAATTCGGCTCAGCATGGTTAATACCTATAATTTATTACTTAACATATTATATTACTAAGCAATATGCTTTTAACTATGTGTTCTCTGAAATAAAATGTTCTCATTATTCATTTACTTAAAAGTGAAATATAAGTCTTGAAAAATAACTCAGCATTTAAATACACTTTTTTACTTTTGGAGAAGACCCATACTCACATGCTTACTTGTAAAGCCATCTTTAACTTCAGTTCCAATGCCTCTTATGACATACATGTTACCAGGCACAAGCCAGGTGTATTTTTGGGTAATTATAAATTGTATAAAAATTAGCAGATGTTACATCAGCCTGTGTGTACATGGCTTTAGGTAATGGAGATAAATTTTTATGGTGTAGTCAGATTTTATTTTTCTATACTTTCTAAAATTAACAAATACCAATCTTATATTAATACAAATTATCATATAATAATATTTGGTGTAATATTTTTTCAATTGTGAAGCTCTTGTAATCTTTTTCATTCATACTATATCTATTTTACATTTATTAAATTAAAATGTTTTTATATCATCTCCCTCCAAACCTTCCATGATCCTAGGTCCTGCTCTTACTCTATCAAATTTATCACCTCTTTTTCTGTGTTTTTAATTGGTGTGTGTGTGTGTGTGTCCTAGATAGAGCTAGATAGATAGATATGCTATTATATGATTGTGTCAGTGATAGCCACTTGGTATTGGATAATCAATTACCAGATTAATCCATGGAGAAAGTTAATTCTCCCTCTCTCAGCAGTCATTATTCACTAGTTTCTCTTTTTCCAAGCATTAGTCCCATGGAGCTTTCTGCCATTTGTGTTATCATTTAAAGGAACTTAACTATCCTGGTCCTAGTATATATGGCTCTGGTAGGCCTTGTTCTTCTCCCATTTCCTTTACCTTGCTAAAAAATCATTAGGTTACATTTATAAAGCTAGTAACCAAGGTCTAATCCTTTATTTGGCCATTTCCTCCCCCAATTCCCAAGTTCCAGCTAACAAACCATTGAAATACAGAACTTAGAGGCCTTTTTTGGCTTCTAATTCTGCATCTAATCTTCATGTACAATTAAAATTGAACTACTCATCCTAACACTGTTTTCCTATGTGCTATGTCTACCTCAATTTTATCCAGAGGCAATCCTTTATCCCACTGGGACAAATATCCTTGCCCCCTGTCCCTTTTCTCCTGCCCATTCTCTCCTTTCCATTTCTTGTGTTTACTATTAACCACTATACTCTGTCTCTGTCTAGATCAAATAAAAACCCTTTGTGCTGAGAAGTTGTTCTTGGGGATGTTGAGCCATAACTTTCCCTTTCAGCAGCATCCCTGTTGCTGCTGATACTGTTCAGGACTTCTTTAAGATGTCATATTGATGTCATGTCCTGGGTGAAGCTGCACTGTCATTTTTGAGAGATACAATCTCTTAGCAGACTTCATTGTTTTCATTCTTCTATCCTTCTGCTCCTCCTTCATGATATTCCATAAACCTTAGCTGAGGGAGTTATATTGTAGATATATCAATTGTATTTGGACATCCTCTGCTCAGATGTTCTCTGTATTTTTACATGCTCTGGTTTTCTGTAATTGTTTCTATCTAATGCAAATGAAGCTGCATTGATGAAGTATAATAGCTACACTTAACAAGGGATATAGTGATAGTGTTTCAAATGTAAATAGGAAAGTTTCAGGTTTTGTAAGGTGGTGGTAGTATGTTCTCTTATAACCTCACTATTCTCAGGTTGTTGACTGGATTTCCAGTGCTAGGTATGATTTCCTCATTTTTATTTGTCATTTAGAGGGCCAGGCAGGCAGACCAGAGTCATGAAAGGTTTCTAATGGCCCCTGACAGGGACCAGGACTTACTTTCAGTTTACTACAATTGCCTGCAGTTGACAAAGAAGTTCTTGGGAAAGCCCTAACTCAGGGGTAACCAATCAGAGGGTGCCCCACAACCTTGTACAAAATGAAGAGAACTAAAGTTAGCTTTTCTCACTCTGCAGCTGAAAATCCTCTAAACACTGAGCAACAAGCCATTCTTATAGCAACCCATGCATTGTTTGTTTAAAGCCACCAAACAGTCCCCAGAATAAGCTTTCCTCCCTGGAATTCCCCTAACCCATTGTGAAAGCAGTCTGTGTGCTTCTCTGTGGGTCACGATGTGCCACTCCAATGTGTTGAAATTAATAAAGCACTCTTGTTTATTGAATACAGGATTTGGTCTTTTCTTGGGGGCTTCTCTACAAACTAATAGCCATAAAGTCCAATTACTTATCTCAAAGTTACGAGTGTGAAGTTGACATGGGCTCAAGTCATTTGTGAATATGAAGTCTCAGTTCAAGAAATTAGTTCATCAGATATAGGCTAGTCTGTCAAGCGTAAGTTTTTATTAATGTGTGGTGTTGGAGGACTCAGCTAATTGTGGGATGTGCTAATCTTGGGAAGATGGTACTGAGTTATAAAGAAACAGGGGGAACACGCCACGAGAATTGAACCAACATGCACTATACATCCAAGGCTTCTGCTTTAGTTCCTGCCTTCATGTTCCAGCCATGGCTTGCCTCAGTGATGTACTATCACTTGAAGTGTAAGGTGAAATCAATGAATTACTATCCCAGGTGATTTTGGTGATGTACCTTTGCCATAGCAACAGCAACCTTAATTAAGAAAATATGATATGGAGTATAACAGTTTCCTCTAAAACAGTAACATTCAGTCCTGCAGGGGAGTTCTGTAAACAGGAGATAAACAATTTAGAATTACTCTAGGAAGTTCCTGAAACTGATAAGATACTTTAGATCCCTCTGTGCTAGAATTAGCAATTAATTAGTTGAAAGTCCTTTTAAGACAAACCAGGCCTCTAAAGAACCTTTCAGACAAATCAAACTGCTAGGAGGATTCTGAGATCAGACCAGATCACTGGGTTCCAGAAACAAACAAACATGCTGAGCTTCCTAAAACAGTTTTATACCAATTGAGTCACTTGAAAAGTACACTCTCTCCTTGTTGAGCTGATGAAAAGCTGTCCCTGTTGTAGGTTCCTAACTTAGTGAGACGTCATTCATGCTGGGGTGGTCTCTGGTAAAGCAACTGTCTTTGAGTAATTTCAACTCTTGTAAACTATCCCTTACACATTTTCCATGGAGTAACCTCAGTAAAACACATTGTTTCACCAAGTTGGATTTTAATGGTATCCATACTTTGGTACATTGTGAAATCCCTCCATTGGAAGAGTATCTGTTATGTATAGTGTCTTCCAGGAAAAGTTTTATAATTCAACAGAGTGCCATTATTGCTCCTTTAAGAGTATATTGCCATACTGATCATTGTTTTCTTCATAGGTGTTTGAGCCTGGTAGGGCTATTGAATTTTTTTTCCATGTGTAGCTTCCATATCACTTTCTCCTCCTATGAAACACAGTCCTCAGGGAGGAAACTTTCAATTCAAATTCAACTTGAATATTCCAAGTTCTCTGTCTGAAGTTCATGGTATCTTCAGCAATGAAATTTACCTCAAACTGCAGGGAGACAACCAGGGATAATAGCTGATATGACTTTATGAGTCTCATGGTCTCTGATCAACTGGAAAAATTAAAGAGATTTTTCATACCTAGTGCTTGCTTGCATCGTTATAAACAGTCCATAACTGCACTGTCAAACAAAATTGTTTAATTTCAATACATATGTGTATATGTGTATTATATTCTGCAATGTAATATTTGCAATATTCATTAAATATAAAATACTATAATTATTGAGGATCTTTAAGCTATATTGACATTTGTATTGCATATCTATGCTTATCTTTATATTTATCATCTCACACATAGTTCTAATGTTGTGGAGAATAGTCAGAAGTATAAAATCCCATCATGAATGAAGATTCCCACTGCAACTAGGGCTAGATAGATGTCTTATCTGTTAAAAGTGTATGTGGCTCATGCATAGGACTGGAGTTCTACTAGCAATACTCATATCCTGTGAACATACTGCCTGTTAATCTAGCTCTAAGGATATCAAGGTATTTGACTCCTCTGACTTATAAAGGCACCTGCATTTATATGCATATATTAAAAAACAAAATTCAATGCTCTATAACCTCATATACCTGCCTAAAACTATACTGAATATACATACACACAATTAAAAAATAAAAGAATAAAAATAAGGAAACCTCTACTCTAGTCAAGTCAAAAGGCTTGAAGATTACTCTCCAGAATTTATGATATGGTCCTGAATCCCAAAATAAGTGGCTTTAAAGAAATAAATTGTAGATTTGTTATTGTCTTAAATTAACAACTGTGTCTTACTGTAATTTATATAAAAGAAACTTCTCTGTTTTTCTCTGAAGTCCAATGTTAATATTAATTTTCATGGAGACAAACTGCTCAGAATGTTAATATTATTAATCCTAAAATCATGCATTAATATGTTTCTATAACAGATTTACTGTTTATAAGGGGATTGAATATTCTGTTTGTCACGTTATGTGAACTAATTAAATCTTATGATGGAATACAATGCTATTTCTAAACTGAAAGAACTTGAGCCAGACTATTATGTAATTTGTATAAATTGTAGGTAAGATTTTCTGTGTTATTTTGCACACTAAGTAGATACCAGAGGATTCTGCTTTGAAGATGTGCCCATGCCTAGTGATTCCCATTCTACGGTGGTCAAACCTAGAGTTCGGTACATGTGGGCAGCACTAACTGGATTTTGTGGGGTAGAGAAAAGAATGAAAGAAAAAATGAGGCAGGAAGATGAAGTTGAGAGGTAAAATTATTGAGGTAGCTATGAAGATATCTGGTTAGAGAGAAAGGTTTGTGTGTATAATTATATTTCCTCATATTCATATATGAATTCTCAATAACATGCTAAAAAGAATAAATTGGAAAAAATAAAAATCGAATTTTGTAATGGATGAACTTGTGCAAATAGAGCAAACATGGATAGAGAGACAATGAAATTTAAATGTCAGTTTTTCTGAATACATGATGAATGTTCTGTTATTTCATTATATATAAATAATGACTAAGTTTTCTACTTTTGTGCTTATTTGTGTTCAACATGAATAGAGTCTATTTGACCTTTTGTTTCTTCAATTAGCTATTATAGAAAAGAGAGAATTTATATTAATAATACTATAGTAGAAAGCATAACAGATAAATCCTTAAATTTAATAATAAAGAGCATCTAATATCAACATCTAAATCTATATTGTGGAAGTGTGGAATAGTGCTGAAAATTTTGTTGCTTTATGCCATTTTATATTGTAGGAGGGCCAAGTGAACCTTTTTATTTACTTGGCATTCCTGGTCAGCTCTGGCTAATTAGAATTTCATTGTATGACATATATTCCAAAAAAGCCATCATCTAATCAGTTCTATAGCTGAACAGGACTTGCTTCTTATGCAAGGATTAAAGTTGTAAAAGTCATGGTAATGGATTTCAATAGTTTGTCTCATGGCCTCTACAGCATATATGAAATAACAGTTGAAGACTTATCCAAATGAAGCCTGTCTGGGGGTCAGTTTTAGAATGTGTTTCTTTCCCTGGATTAGGGGGTGGAGTGAAGTTGTTCGAGGTCTGTGTAGGGCCTGCAGGTCAGGGATTTTCTGGGGCCTGGGTCTCTCAAGGTCCATGGTGTCAGGTAGGCAGACATGGTGCTACAGGAGTAAGTGAATGTCCTATATCTGACTGTCATACTGAGGCAAGCTTGAACAAAGGAGACCACAAAGGCCTTCCCTGCCCCCAGTGACATAATTCCTCCAATAGAACAACACCTCCTGGTTGTGTCACTGCCTTTGGGGGGGCATTGTCTTTCAAACCAGCACAGTTACTACTGACTGGACCTATTCAATGGTTATTCCAGTTTAATTGGTAACTTGGTTAAATTTTGTCTGAATGGAAATCAAAGGGTAGTGGCAGTTTTCTGTCTTACAAATACTCTATTGCAATATGTATTGGTGAAGGGTTTAATTGTGTCAAACACTGAGTAACTTTAAGTTTTACGCTTTCAATGTCATATAAATTTAATTTGTGTTCTAGTGTGCTATTAATGATATAGTTATGTATTAACGTAATTGTAATCTTATTGTTGTTGCATCTTTAATGGTAGTTGATAGTCCTGCTAGGTGGCATGTCCATTGCCTTTTTGACCTTACAGAAGAGATCAATGCTACTATAAAAGGAAAAGATTGCCCCACTTTCCCTTCCTTGTCTTTTTTATCTCCCTGGTAATGATGAAGTAAGAACCAGTTTACTGGTTCCTCGAGTTTGATCATTCCACCTCTAGACCCATGAGAAAACACACTTATATTCATTATAGATGAAATAAGAAATTATTTCCTGGTTCATTGACTTTGATCTTTTCAGCCTTAGACTGCTATGAAAATATACTTATATTCTGTATAAATTACCTGAAACCATGAAATAAGTTCTATTTGCAGTATTATAAAAACATACCATTGAAATATGTTGTCATAGAGCTTCAGTTATGAAGAATTGTCAATATGGATATATATCCAGAAATTTCAATTATTCTATCTGCTAAAGTGTTTTGAAGGAAAGTCCGTGTGCTCCTGTGTGCTCCTCTTAGGTCATGGCTTGTATATCTGTTCATTTTCTATAACAATCAGGTAAAGTAATTCTTGATCATTGGAACAGCAGGCATCTATTACACTCTCTGCTCTCACAAAGCAACAGCAGCCCTACCTAATCCCAATTGATCAGGGTCATTTACCATAGTCCAGATGGTGACTTCCCCAGTTCTTATTGTGTTCTTGCTACGAGCAGTCAAACAGCTGTTATTGGTCTGTAGGTGGATGCGAAATTAAATCTGATGTGTCATTCTTGGAAGCATTCCTTCTCTGGAAATAAGGATTTCAAAAACAAAGGCCCTAAATTGTGAAAAAGGGAATATGTTTCTGATATAGGAAAATAAACATTGGTGGATGATCTTACTCTTATTTTCGAACCTTAGTTGGGGATTTTACATTTGTAAATACATTCCATATTCACACTCTGAAAAACATTTAATCAAAATTGGCATTTGTTTTGTTGCAGATATTACTTAAGGGAAAAATAGTCTACGTTGAGATTTTTTTTTTTAAACAAAGCTTACCTTGGACTTGTCAAAACTATGAAAGGCATTTTCTTCCCATCATTGTTTATATTTAGGTAAAGTAATTTAAGTCTTTAATTTTGTGGCTATATTTCTCAGATATACAATATATGTCAATCACTGGTACTTATCCTTCAATATCATATTTAAAGTTGATATCACAAAAATGTTTTAGAATTAATCCTCAGCTAGTTGAGACCACCTATATACTGTTATTTCAATCTATACCCAGATAACATGGGAGTAATTTAGTTTCCTAACTTGGTTTAGAATACAGCTCCACATATTATTCCTGTTACCAGTTCTCTTAAGCAAGTTCATGGAGGGTGGATTATTCAGTTGCATATATACAGAAAACTTATTCTAGAAAAACTTCATATTTAACATTTTTACAGTTGAAGAGGCAGTAGATTTTTCCTTGGGAAAAATCCAACAATGAGACAATTACAACAGAGGTGTTTACTAATCATGGGAAGGGTATGAGACAATGGAACTAGGACTGCCCTTCAGCATAGTTACAAAGTAGGACAGCTCAGTGCCATGATCAGTATATCAAACATTTCGTTGATGAAGCCTCTTTTCCAGCACAGGAGTCTGAATTTCAGTCTGTCATAATTTTGTGAGAAGGAATCAAATTGACATTGACACATGCTAATAGCTGGGAATGGGGAATGGAAAATACATGATTCCCCACTGCAAAGGATAACAGTATAAGAAAACGTTTTCTATGGTCATTTAGAACTACATTCAAATAGTGAAAATATGGAAGACAAAACAAACAAACAAACAAAAACTTAACTGGAATTCCAAGCAAAACAAACAACTGAAGTCTAAGAAGCATAAGTATACACAGCAGCATGAATATCATTGAAATTCAAAACAGTATATTTTAAAGCATATTATATGTAATTTAATTATATGCAGTATAAAGTGTTAGATGAACTACAGTAAAAAATAAAAGTGAACATTTAGACATTTCACTATTCATCATGATAATATGAAAAAACACCTTGAGAAATACAATTAACATTTATTTTTATTGTTAAACATAAACAAGTTATATAAAATATAAATCCATTTGGGCATTTACAAAACACACACACACACACACATTTATATATTATGAATGCCTCATTAATCTTGATGTGTAAATAGCCCAATTGCTAATAATCAGGTAAACAGGAAACTAAACTGTAAAATATTCCACAAATTGTAATACACTCCAACAATGTTTTTAGTTACAAATGCATAAAACCTCCTGAATATATTTCATTATATTTAATGCAATAACTTACCTAAAAGTTCTTCTTGGCATTTAATTTTAACCCCAGTGCTTAGGTAGCAGAGCCAGATAGGTCTCTGTGAGGAGAAGTTCAGCCTGCTCCACATTTAAGGATACATAGTAAAAACTCCCTTCAAAGAAAAACACTTGAAAGTCAAAAAATATAAAAGAACAACAGTATAATTCTGCTTCTAGTACCAAATTTCTTTGGAAAGAACTATGGAAGTGGCATTAAAATTTTAAGACACATCTCATGAGATATATAAATGAATGCTTTTGTTTTAATTAGATATGTCAAAAAAGACCTTTACTGCAAAGTACTTATATTCAGGTTAATTGTCAATTCATAAAATTACCTTGAAAAACAGATATGTCTGTTGAGAGACTAAAGACAGATGGGCTTTTATGGATTTGAAAGAGCAGCTTAATTTTGACAGTAAAATCTAATAGGAATGAAAATGGGCTGAGTTAATTCTTTTGTATCACTAATTAGGTATATGATAGAAATATTAAGATTATTTTCATATTAAAAAATTTTATTCAGTATTTTTATTCTCAGTTACAATTAGTTACATTAAATTTTCAACTCTATTTTCAGCCATAATATTAACTATTCATAATTTATAAATATCAAAACCAAATGTACGTATATAATTCTGCTTAGTAACATACAATCTTAGTTAATTGTACTTTAGTTAAATTTTGGGACATTATACCATGATTGTTGAAATGGGCAAGTATTCGTCTATTGCTGTAGCCAAGTGACCTTTGCAGGTATCTGACACCGCTCAGCTCTCTCTGAATCACAAAGGAATACAACAAGGTGGGCAACAAAAGGAAAATAAAAATGGGATGATGAGGATCAGGATGATTTTGAAAATGGGGTAACTTTGGACCATGCTCATTGTGTTCGCTTAGATTTGAGGAAAAATCAAAACAATGGGAAAGACATGGGAAAAGTATCTGAGAACTTGGTTTTCTTCTTTCAAGACAAAACAAAATGTGATTAAGAGTTTTCACGTGCTGATGGAAACAGAAGCAGATACCCACTGAGCAAAACTCCTGGAATCCAGTTGCAGAAAGGGAGGAGTGATAAGAAAATGGGGAAAATACCAGGCTACAGAAGCCACAGACACAGCTGACCTGAACAAGGGGTGAGCTAATGGACCCCAGGTTGATAGCTAGGAAACCAGCATTGGACTAACTCAGACCCCTCAACTTGGGTCCCAGATAGAAGGCCTTGTCAGTCTAAGGGACCTCTGATAATGGAATCAGGATATATCCCTGGTGCACGAAAGGAATATGGGAACACATTCCCCATGGTGGGATATGCCCCTAACCTAGAAGCAGGAGGGAGGGTCTAGTCTCTACTCCAAATGACTTGTCAGATTTTGTTGATCCCTCCTGGACAGCATCACCCTCCCTGTGGAATGGGAGTGGGGCATGGTATGGGATGGTGGTTGGGGGCATGGGAGGGAGGAAGGGAGAGGGAACCGGATAGGTATGTAAAATAAGAAAAAAAATTAAAATAAGAGTTTTAGGGGCCAGATTTTTGTCACATCTTAGTATGAGCAAGATGAAACTGAGAAAATTTGCTGAACTACAAAAACCAAGACAAATATGTACAATTTCAACAAATATTTAAAATATAAGCAAAAATCTATGAACATAAGTCCTATAGTAATGTAAGATGTAGAAAGATAACTTGAAGCACCATTGCCACTCGAAGAACAATAACAAGACTGATAAATTCTGAGCAATCTGGTAATACATAGTTTCTCAAACCCAGTGAAGCATTTCCAGAAAAAAGCATGACACTGTTCCTAGTTAATATGACATGTGGTGATAAATGCCAGTAAGAAGAATTCAGGGGAAAAAAAGCAAGCATTATTCATCATTAAACGAGGTCAAAGAAAAATAATAGAAAGTAATAGAGCATCTTAGTGCCGTATACTCTGCATGAATAATAAAGTTGTCTAAGAAGCTTATATGGTGACACAGTAAAGTAAGTGTAAACATGCACAAACATGCACAAATGCAAAACAACATCAAACACACCCTGAAAAAAACAAAAATTACTGACCTCCCCAGCCAAACAAACAAACAAACAAACAAAAAAAAAAAAACAAAAGATAACCTGGACCTTTAGAGAGGCAAGTTGCAGAATAGAAACTGGTAGGAAGACTACCCTGCCTATCTCTTCTTCACAACAAATGTTGCCCAGACTGACAAATTTGTTAGTGCAGCCAAAACAATACTAAAAAACATAAAACTATGAAAGTGTTATGCTGATCATGTTAGAAGATCCAAATTACTACAAAGATTCTTTAATTAAAATGAATGTTAGGTTAAAAAAAAAAAAAAGAAAACCAAAATACCTAGGCATAGGTATCAGGAATAGAGGGGAGATAATTTAATTATATGTTTAAAAATTGACCAGCATTTAGGAAGGGTCATATCAATAAAAACAGAATTGAAAAAATAAAACAAGTAGATGTACACATACAAATAATACAAAAGCAGGCTACACAATATATACCAGTGACCTTGTTATATAATCTAAAACTATAATCACATTTTAGGGTAAATTTTGAAGAAAATATTTGTTTTCTGTTCACAAAAGTTTTGAATATGATTAAAGCACAGTTTCACAAAACAACAAATTAAACTTTTAAAAATAGTTTATACTTACAGATTCTTCCACAGTTCCTCCACTTACTGAGAATTGTAAATTGTAGTTAGCCTTGAGACCATATAAACTTAAAAAAGGCATCATAATGTAGGTAGTGTTTATATTGATTTACCCACATAGAAATCAAATACAAAGATGTTATAAATCTGATAGTAAGGGTAAAGAAAGGTAGATGGATTGAACTGTAAGGAGTATAGGAAAATTACTGATGTAATTTTTGTCAATTATGATTTTTTCTTTTAAAAGTATTTTATTTGGGGAAACATAATATAATTAAATAATTTCCCCTTCCTTCTTCCCCCCCCACACATATTCCTTTTATTCTCTCTCTAATTTATGGTATCTATTTATATTATTTTTATTTAAAATTTTGCATTTATTAGATATTTTCTTATACAATATAATCTGAATAGAGTTTTCCCTCCCTCTACTCCTTCTAATTCTTCTCCATCTCCTGATCCCATCAGAATCAACTCTTTTTCTTCCTCTCATTAGATAAGAACAGGCATCTTAGAGATAAAAGCAAAATATAACAAAATGAAATATAATGTGAAAAAACAAAATCCATCATATGAACTTGGACAAGTCAAGCCAAGAATAATAAGAATTCTCCAACAGAATGCACAAGAATCAGATTCACTCATTTACAGATTCAGGAATCCCTTTAAATTATTAAACTAAAAGCCAAAGTATAGAAATATAAAGACAGAAGTCGTGGTTTAGATCCAGGAAGTTCTTGCACTTGCTGCTTCAGTCTTTTTTTTTTTTTTTTTTCAGTTGTTTTTGAGGGTCATGTTCTCCTAGTCTCCTGCTTCTCCTCTTGCTCCCCCACGTTTTCTATCTTTTTTTCTGCAGGGTTGCCTGAGCTCTAAGGGGAGAGATTTGATCGTTTGTAGAGCTGTGTGTTCTTATAGCCTCTATTTTTCTTAAATGGTATTACATATATATCTATATAGGTATACATATATATTCCCTCATACCTAATTATAACCCATTCATTCTGTATAATGAATGTTACTTGTATGTATGTATTCATGACACATCATTTGGTATTGAATAACCAATTGGCAGTCTCTTTCCAGGGTAAGATTATATCTCCTTCTCTCAGTATTACTTGGTTGCCTTTAGCTCTTTGTTTAGGATTAAGACATTATGGGCTATTCCTCACTCAATTTGGGATGTCTATTAGTATTTTCCTTGTTCATCCCTTATTTCAGTGATCATGTTTGTGAGAATTTATGGGTGTAGCTTCTAAGACATACTAGAAGACATATTCTCACAGCAAACTCGCTGATCACAAAATTTCTTTCCCCTCTTCTACAATGTTCCCCAAGCTTTAGGGTCAGGAACTGTTTTGTAAATATATCCATTGGGACTGGAATCTACTTGTCTACATTTTGATAGGTTATGATTTTGTGCAATGGACTATGTTGCAAAGGGAAGTTTCCTTGATGTGGTGACAACCCTTATATTTGAGTATAAGATCAATTATTTCTAGTGTAGTTGGGGTTATGCTGGTTTAACAAACTATTTTTTATATGTTTCTTCTTCAGGATCTTTGACTCTTTATGCCTGGGTAGTTGACAACATTCCAGTATGACATCTGGTTTCACTACTGAGAAATTTTTAAACATCAAGTACAACATTAATAAATAATCGTACTGAAAGTAATGATATATGCTATAGGAAGTTATAACATGTTTAAAAATGTATGCTATGAATTATACTTAAATTATACATAATAAACCGCATTATGACAAAAATAATCTACATATAACATAAACACAACAATCCTGTACAGAAAGTCACTAATCCTGATAATGAACAATTCTGGAAGGAATATTACTCCTGGGTGGTTACTGCTCCTTTTCTCTTATATTTTTAAAGTATATCTAAACAAAAATTGGGATGGGATGAGCTAATGTTGTAGATTCAGCCAGATGGAGAGTTGAGTCATATGTCCCTGTATAATTCATGCACTCAAAACACAATGCCTAGGTTTTAATTCTATTATTCAAATTTGAAATGAAAACAAATTTATACAACAATTATTTTTTGCACACAATCATCAATTATAAAAATAAATATAATTAAACATAAAATGTAAAAATATTTCAATTTACCAAATAACAAAAATATAAAAGCTCCCCTAATCCTCAATGTACATTAACATGTAACATTTCTAGAATGATAAACACTCTCCATCATGCTCTGAGATTCCTGGTCTATTAAAGTTTTACGATCAGTTATCTCAAAGTTTCTAGTTAGTGAAATTTGATTAGAAATGAGAATAATGGCTTCCTGAGTAAGCGGGATGTATCCTTAAATCTTGCCTGGACCTCTGTTGAATATCAAATGTGATAAAGCTAAGTGGTTTTAAATATTTTCCTTGCCACTCATTTGATGGTTCCCAGAGGAAGGAATGTGAAGGACATACAAGCCAAAGGGGCTAACTTATCTATTTTAATGACTTTGGTTTTGCCTGTTGGTTTTCCAAGTGTAATGTTACCTATTCTTAGGAACCCAACAATACTATTATCAGGAAACTTCTTGTTGTTTTCACACCTGGAAGAAAATGAATTTCTTACCTAAAAATGTTTATGTAAAAGAAAGGAAACAGAGGGGATATTATGTAGCCGCAAAATAGATAGATATTTGGCAGATTTCTTTTAATGTACTATAGTCTAAGTGAACAGGTTTAAAAACTAAGAAAATTTGCAAATACCAAATTACTACATTTGTTCAAGGTAATCAGGTAACTTCAAGAGATTTCTAAAAATGATATATAGAAATACATGTTGTTGAAATTTAAATGACACAAAAAATAATTCATTTCTTTTTGCTAATAGTACCAGATTTTCCTTAGAAGCTTTTGTAAATACTTCTAAATAGTTTTGACCAAGATGAAAATATTTCACCACAAACTTTTGTTCTTTCAGAGGAAGGGCATCCATTAACACAGGAAAAGAAAAAATATCATCTCTGAGGAAAAAATATGACAAACTGTTGACTGAATAAGATTATATTCACTAAAATGCCAAATCAATTATAGTGTTTATAAATATTTATGTTATGGAAGGAAAATGATACACTTTTTCTCCTACAGCTAATGCACCATTCTCATGGTTTTTACACACATCCTTGTACCAGGCATTCAAAGCTCCTCTATTAGATATACAGTCACATTGAAGAGATACATTCTCCACATACAGCATGTTGTTTCACACCATTGAATTTTCCTGTTTTACTGTTTTTGTTCTGGCACGTACACTGAAAATATTAAATTCGGAGTAATTAAATATGAATCTGACATGCTGAAGACCTATAGGTTTTCCTCACTGTTTTCCAGACTGATAGAATGTAACTTTTAAGTTTCATGTACCATGATGTCTGGGTATTAAACCTAGTGAAATATTTTACCTTCACTTTTAATGTTAGGCCTTTTAACATAACTTTTCTAATCAAACTTTAAGTCTTCTGAAGTTTGGATCTTTGTCTGACATATTGTCTTATATGCAGTATCCAGCATTTGGCAGATGCTATGTGATTACCTGCCAAATGGCTGGATAAAAATAAGAAAACAGCTAGGTACATTCCTCATACTAATTCTTGTAAAATTTTAACTTTAATAAAGTGTCATACTAACATGAAAAATTAAGTGATATATTTTAATCAATGATACATTTAAAATGCTTTATTTCCTTTGGGTATTTCCTATCTACCTATAGGTTTCTTTCTTTATTGAAGCTAATTAGTGAGAGGATTGATTTTCTCTCCTGGTTTGAAATCTCTCAGATCTTCATTCCCACTTGAATATTTTAGAACTAATAGAATTTTATTATTTTTTACACCTAAGATAGAGTTCAATTAATTTTACCATCTGGTTCTATAGATAGGCACCTCTACAAAATCTATTTTCTCACTCAACTGTGTTTCTAGTTGTTCTATAAATCATACATGAAAAGTGTACTAATAAAAATTATCCAGAGAAAAAACCTAATGCAATTGATAATATATGTTGGACAGGTAAAATATTGGTATGTTCATCCCTACAATTGATATAATCAAATGTATTGATAAAGGGATAAGAACAAAAGAAGACAAAGTTTTATTATAAGAAACTGGTGGTGGTAGCACAGTTCCTTAATCACAGCACATAGGAAGGAGAGGCAGGTAGACTTGTGTAGGTTAGAAGTCAGCCTGGTTGCAGAATGAGTTCCTGGACAGACAGTACTACCAAACACAGAAAATACCTATCTTAAAAAAATAAATGAAACAAATGAAAATATTGGCTGATAATAAGTTCAACCCATACTGTCTTAAATTCAAACCAGTAGGCACTCTCTCAAGAGAAAGAAAGCTGGGAAATGTGGGAGAAAAAGGCAAAAGGAAAGGAAGAAGAGAAGGAGGGAGAAAAAGAAGAGGAATAAGAAGAATAGGATGACTGAGAAGGAGAAGGAGGAGGAGGTGGAGGAGGAGGAGAAGGAGAAGGAAGAAATTGGCTTATGTAACTATGGAGACTAATAGGCCCAAAGATGGTGTTCTGATAGATATGCCATCTGGCTGATGATTCAGAAGACTAGGAGTTTTGTTTTCTCTACATCTAAAGTCTTAGAAACCTAGGGAATGAATTATACAGGTACATACAGGAGGAAATTATAGAACCAAATAAGAATAGTGTGTCACCAGAGTTAGAAGTGACTGTATCCTCAAAATATAATTGAGTAATAGAGGCTGTGGTTGTGGCAGAAATACTAAAAACAACTCATAAGAGAAGAATTTAGTGCTTTTTCTATGAGAAAGAGAAAATAAGAAAGGAAATAAAGAGGACATTAGAATCTCCTAAATAAAAGCAGTTCCAAATTCACTTCAATTTAAAAATAGGTAATAATATTACCAATTTGTGTATATATGAATGATCACTTATTATACAATAATAAATATTATGTACTTGTATGCTAATAAGCTAAGCAGGTTGAAGGATCTGGATCTAAAAGTAAGCATTACCTCTATGTACTTTATAAATATTGTTCTTTTTTATTTTATAGCCTTACTATATTTTTCTGATAGGCTTCCTAATGAATGTGTACAAAATTGTTTAAGTTATTTTTTCACTTTGTACTTCTGAAATATAGGTAAAGTTTGAAATCACACTTAACTCTATGATAATAGAACTGTTAGGAAAGTATATTTCCTTTCCCTGATCCAATAACAAAACCTCTTGATGAAGCAAACTAAATATTTTCTTTTTGTGTTTTAGTTTTTAGAGACAGGGTTTTTCTGGGCAACTTTGGAGCCTTTACTGGAATTCTAGCAGTAGACCAGGCTGACCCCAAACTCACAGAGATCCGCTAACCTCTGCCTTCAAGTACTGGGATTAAAGGTGTGCTCCACCACTGCTTGGCTAATGAGATATATATATGTATATACATATATATATGTACACATTTCTAGGGTATAGACAACATCATGGAAAAACATAGCAGCAGGCACTTGAGGCAGCCATTAACATTGTGTCCACAGTCAAGAAGCAGCGTTATTTTTAAAATGAATTTTATTTAAATTAAAAACAATCTCATTTTACAAACCAATCCCAGTTCCCTTTCCCACCTGTCCTCTAATGTCCCCACCAGCCCCCTATCCCACCCCATCCACTCCCAGAGAAAGGTGCCTTCCATGAGGGATCAGCAATGTCTAACACATCTTTTGGGGCAGGACATATGTCTTTCTTTCCCCTGTGTATCTAGGCAGAGAGAGTATCTCTCCATAGAGAATGAACTCCCAAAGCCCATTACTGAACTCAGGATTTAATACTGGTTCTACTGTCAACAGCCCCATAGACTACCAGGCCTTCCAACTGACATCCATGTGAAGCAGTGAGTTTTGAATGTGTTCATCAGGCTCATTTTCTCCTATTTATAAACACAGGACAGTGGCTCAGTCTCCACCTCACTTAACATAATCATAATACATACATAGTTATGCAGTTATCAGCAGTTCAGTGATCTCTTCAAGTTAACAACTGGGATAACAGGTGATTGGGAGCTACCTGGCATGTGTGCTAGGAATGAGCTCTAGTAATCTGGAAGAGAATTATGTGTTCTCAAGCACTGAACCATCTCCTTACCACATCCTTTCTGCTTTTGACAGTAGTATGCTTTAAATTATGTAGTAATATTTTAACCACATGAAAAGATAGGGCAAACAGATTTTGATCAAAAGAAAAACAATGATGGAAATGAGTTAGGAATGAATAATTTTCTATTTAAAGATAATTTTAAAATACCTAAATATTTTCCTCCTTATCATGTACAACTAAAATTAGCATAAAATGTTAATTACACCACCCAAAATGTTTGATTTTCTTATTAGAATTTGGAAAAATTATAATGAAAATACACATTGGGCTGAAGTGCAATTTGAAAAGTTAAATATTACTTCTGAAAATTAAAATACAGAGATAATGGGACAAACTGAAATAGGAGACTATGGTTGCTTCAATAAAATTAAATAAATAGTTTGATGTACAGACATGTGAGAATTTGTGGCAAGTTATCTACATATGTATTATATATTTCATATGAAACAAAAATATCACTTAAAACTTAACTAATGACACCTTTAGTAAGGATTACATCTGTTTGGACACATTTAAGGGCTTAATAAATAAATGTTACCACCATATAATACTTATATAAAATATAATTTTAAATCATAATTTATAGGAAGATATATTATTATGAAGAAACAAAATAAGCATAATTTAAATACATTCTTAACAACAATTAAAGATAATAAATTATTTTGGGGGTTTTAAAATTTTCTTATAGACTGAATTTATTGATTCTTACTTGAAGTATGTCCCATTATTTTAAAACCTTATATAGGCTTGTCAGTGTGATAAATTCAGTAAACAACTTCAGTTATAGTGTATGATATAAGCAATACAAACATTTTAAAACAATAAGTAAAAGGTTACTTTCATTCAGTTCAAAAACATTACTGTAAAATATTTATCAATACAGCGTGAATCCTTCTGGAATGTTTGTATATGAAATACACACTTTTCAAAGATTTACAGATCTATGGTCAAAATATACTAGGACATTAGAAATTTATCAGGAAGGTCAAGTTGAGAGAAGAACAGAGAAGGAGAGCAAAGTAAGAGATACTTAGAGGGAGCCAATATTGGCTTAATTAGAAACCAGGCACTAGAAAAATTCCCAGGAATCCACAGGATGACCCCAACTAAGAATCCAAACAATAGTTTAGAAGCTACCTTAAATGGCCTCCCCTATAAGATTGGTGACTCCTTAAATGCCATCCTAGAGCCTTCATAAATTCACACTTAAGCACTGAGCAGAACTTCTGGAAGCCATGTGTAGAGAGGCAGGAGTGATGAGCAAAGGGATCAAGACTATGTTGAGGAAACATACAGAAATAGCTGATCTGAGCAAGTGGGAGCTCATGGACCCCAGCCTGCCAGCTGCGGAACCAGTATAAGACCGAACTAGACTCCCTGAATGTGAGTGTTAGTTTGGAGGCCTGAGTAGTCTATGTGGCTACTGGCAATGGAACCAGCATTTATCCCTAGTGCATAAATGGGTTTTGTGAGTCCATTCCCTATTGTGGGATATATTCCAAGCCTGGATACACTGTGGGAGGACCTAGGTCCTGACATAAATATCATTACTGTAATCACTGCTTTTGTCTCTTAATTCTGTTTCTGTTATTTTCTGTTGTGATTTATGCATTGTGTTTGCTTTATTTTGGGGGGGCGAACAAATAACACCATGTGAAATATACTTTTTTTTAACCAATGTGGAATAACCCAATATGAAATTTACCCTTTTAAGAATGTTTGCAATGTGCGATGTAATACGATATACAGTATATTGCTAATTATAAGCCCTCTACTTAAAAACATGATTTATAATCATTTAACGTAAATGAAATTGTATGTTTCATAAAAATTACCCGTTTTCATTCTTACCAAAACTTTCAGTTACTAATATATTCAGTGCTCTATGAGTTAGACTATGTTTTCATTTACAATTAATGCATCCTATATAAATAGTCTACTAGTACAAGTGGTATCATACAGTAATGATTTTGATTGATTTGATAGTTTCTATTTCTTAAATGTTATGAATATTGCATGCAATGAACATGGGAGCTATCATACATCATCAAGAGTGTTATTTCACTTAATGAGGTTATATGAATGTGCTCAAGTAACCAAGGGCATTTAAATAAATGAAGAAATATGATGAATTTATGAAATATGTTACTATGGATTATTGGCAATTCAGGCAATATTGACATTTGCAAAAGTCTATTGATCCATTCTTGGTTCCTAGCCACCTAACCATGAGTGCATGTTCCACCATTTTTTCCCTAATGTGATCCTCTCACTTTGCAGCTGACAAAATAAATGGGGTCAAGTGACCTAACAGGAAATCCACTGTAACCTTGAGCCTCAATAAATCTTGCTCATTTTAATCTATTTGTCAGACAGTTTGTCATTTGGGCAACATGTTGGGTTAATTCATCAATTTTTCCATTATTTCTTATTTTATTCCCTAATCTGCCTCTATTTCCTCCAGAACATCATGACAGATTGTCTTGAAAGGGTACAGTTGCTAAATGTAATACAAGTAAAAGGATAAAGACAAAAAAGCCCAAGCCAAATCATTTCAAAACATTCCCACAGTGTCTTATATCCTCTAGTTAGATCTTGTTCTTTAGAAACACTACCAACATCAAGCTAAAGAGTACGTTTCCAGGTTCCAAAAGGTATTAGATGAGGGCTCCATGGAAAAGTTATTTGTTGATCTCACTATCCGGTAAAGGCATTTATGGTAGCCTTTACAGGGAAGCTCAAATTGTTAGTTGGTGGCAGACTTGTAAGTCTCTAGACCTTTCTTTGGGTTCAATTTTATCTTCAAACCAATATTGGCTCTCTCTTAAATGCTGTCTCTCTCTCTCTCTCTCTCTCTCTCTCTCTCTCTCTCTCTCCTGTCTTCCCTTCATACCCGGACTCAATCTTCCTAGTCATACAAGCTTTCCTCTCCTCCCCCTCTCTTTCTCCTACTTCTCTATCCATTCACGCCCCCCCCCCCACTTCCCCTGTGCTCTGGGGGACTTGTCCCTTCCCACTTCTGTGAGGGACTTTATATGAATCACTTAGAATACAACTTGTATCCTAATTCCTCTGGTGGTGTAAATTATAGGCTGGTGATCATTTGATCTAGGTCTAAAATCCGTATATACATGAGTACATACTTTGTTCCTCTTTTTGTGACTGAGTTACTTCATTCAGGATGGTTTCTTCAAGTGCCACCCACTTGCCTGCTAATTTCAAGATACCATTATTTTTTTCTGCAGGGTAGTATTCCATTGTGTAGATATGCCACATTTTCATTACCCATTCTTCAATTGAGGGTCATCTAGGTTGCTTCCAGGTTCTTGCTATTACAAATAGTGCTGTTATGAACATAGTTGAACAGATGTCTTTGTTGCATGGATGTGGATCATTTGGATATATGCCTAAGAGGGGGATTGCCTGTTCCTGTGGTAAACTAATTCCCATTTTCCTGAGGAACCGCCATACTGATCTCCAAAATGGCTAAATGAGTTTGCACTCCCACCAGCAGAGGAGGAGTGTTCCCCTTTCTGCACATCCTCTCCAGCATGAGTCCTCATTGGTGTTTCTAAATTTAGCCATTCTGGCAGGATTAAGATGGTATCTCAAAGTTGTTTGGATTTGCATTTCCCTGATAGCTAAGGATGTGGAGCACTTTCTTAACTGTCTTTCAGCCTTTTTGATTTCCGCTGTTGAGAATTCTCTCTTCAGTTTTATACCCCAGTTTTTAATAGGGGTGTTTGGTGTTTTGTTGTCTAGTATCTTGAGTTCTTTGTATATTTTGGAGATCAGCCCTTTGTTGGATATAGGATTGGTGAAAATATTTTCCCAGTCAGTGGGCTGCCTTTGGGTCTTGTCCACTGTGTCCTTTACCTTACTGAAGCTTCTATGTTTTAAGAGGTCCCATTTATTAATTGTTGCTCTCAGTGCCTGTGTCCTTGCAGTTATGTTCATGAAGTTGTCTCCTATACCAATTTCTTCAAGGGTACCACCCACTTTCTCTTCTAAGAAGTTCAATGTGGCTGGATTGATGTTGAGGTGTTTGATCAATTTGGATTTGAGTTTTGTGCATGGCAACAGACATGGGTCTATCTGCAGTCTTCTACATCATCCAATTGTGCCAGCACCATTTGTTGAAGATGCTGTCCTTGCCCCATTGTATAATTTTAGCTGTTTTGTTGAAAATCATGTGTTCATAGGTGTGTGGGTTAATATCTGTATAAATACTGAATCAAACTAGAACCCAGATGCAGATGGAGAGGACAAGACCAGGCTGCAGAAACACATAGAGACAGCTGACCTGAACAAGGAGGAGGTAACAGACCCCCAGACTGGTAGCTGGGAAGCCATCATGGGACTGAATTAAGCCCCTCTGAATATGGGTCTCAGCCAGAAGGACTGAGCAATCTATGGGACCTCATAGAGTGGAGCCAGGATGTATCCCTGGTGCACAAAAGGACCTTGTGAACATACCCCTCATGGAGGGATAACTGCCTTAACCTGGAGATAGGAGAGAAGACCTATTCCCTACTTCAAATGGCCTGTCAGACCTACATGACCCCACCTGGATGGCATTCCCCTACATATGGAATTGGGGTGGGGGGATGGGAGGGGAAGGTGGTTAGAGTACATGTGAGAGGGCAGAGAAGGTAAAAGGGAGGGAGGGAGGGAAGAAGGGAGGGAGGACAGGAGAGAGGGAGAGGGAACTAGGATGGATATGTAAAATAATAATTTATATGAAAAAAAGAGTGTGAGTTTCCAGCACATGAGCCTGTACACATATTTCATATACAAACCATGATAAAACTCTATGTTTTAGAATATTTATATACTGTGGAACATATATTGCTATGATTAGTTCAATAAAGATCTGAACACCCAATAACTAGGCAGGAGGTATAGGTGGGACTTCTAGGCACGGAGAAAGAAAGTAGGAGATGAATCTAGGCATAAGAGAGACACCACAAGACACAGAGGGGAAACAAAAAAGATGGAAAATAGGTAACATCACATAGTCATATGATAGTGAGTAGATTAATATAATGGGTTAGTTTAAGTTGTAAGAGCTAGTTACGAAAAGCCCATGATATTGGCAGAGCTTTAATAATTAATAAAAAATCTCAATGTCATTAGTTGGGGCCTGACTAACAGGACACAAAAAACTTATTATACTCATGTATATGGGTTTAGTGTCCTTATAAAAGCCACACTTCATGATTGAATTTTTTTTTAAAATAGGCTTAGTGTACATAGGCATAGGAAGGAAAGCATAAAATTATATCCACGTGTACATACTGAACTTTAGTGTAAATGGATGTTTCTTCAATGGTATATTGAGAAAATTAGAAGTTCACAACAAGAAAATGAAAGAGAACACTGTCTCAGAGAGCACACAAAAATCCATGTTAAGAGTATCAAAGACTTAAACATAGGATCTGTAATTGAAAGCAGAGGTCAAACTTTTTGACACAGGTCCTGTGATGGTCTTTTGGGGACATGATAGCTGAATCAATATTTAAGGCAAACCCACAGATGCACAAACTCCCTATGGAGGTAGACATGTAAGCTTCAGTAATGCTAAGGAATCTAGAAATTAACGTCATTGAAAATATTTTGTTCTAGATATTATGGTTATATTTTTTTTGTATCTCACATTACAGATTATACAAAATCTGAATTGGGTCTCTAAAAATATTTTAAATGCTAACATTTTCTTCAGGCATTCTCTAGCCTTCTGTTAGTTGAGTACTTTTACAAAGAATAAATGAATAAGTAAAGAGAAAAACAGTAAGAGAACAGATCCAGTGAATCAGAAAGAAAGGATATATTTATTCCACGAACAATATGATATATGTACTCTGGTCCAACAATTTAAAAATATTTATTTTGAGAAAGATGTTTCCCTACATTTTAGAAAAAAAATGGTCTTTTAATTAACTTTTGAATCATTTTGCTACCAACAAAATGGGGACATAGTTTAGGTTCCTGATGAAAGAGATCTGTAAAAGAAGAACATCCAAATAATGGAGAAATGGGTAGGGGAATTCAGCAACACTAGAGGAAAAAAGGAAGCATTTGAAGTGCAATGATGCTCCTCTATCAATTGCTATATTCCCCAATGCAATGTGGATTTTCTTAGAGTTCATATCTACTGAGTGGCCTGGGATTTACAATTCCCTTTGGAACATTTTCACTTTTCCAATTCCACCTGATTCCCTGAGTCCTCTCACAAATTAGCATTTATGCTTCTCAATCCTTTCCCTCAGATGAACTGTATAAATTAAATTTGCTGATGAAATACTCTTAAGATTTGCTGTTTCTCACCATAATCAAGGACTCTGTATTGCTTGAAAGTGTTCACCTTTTTGTTTTCCTTGTGCTGATGTCAAATCCAAGCTCATGAATCCAAAGGAATAAGGCTTGTAGTAAAAGTAGACAGGGGGGCTATTTCATTAGTTGAATTAATCTGTATTTATAACCAAAATGTAAAACTGTGAAAATCAGAAGTGATAATAGGACTAAAATTAATTCGTGGAGGAATAAATGTTATCTGTGTTTACTCATCTTTTTAATAAAAATATTAAATGTATTTACTTACTTTATATATCTTCCTTTGCATTATGAGTATTAGCAGAGTCATGTCATAGCACACATGAGATTTCATGACAACTTGTTCGGGTCAGTTCTTTCTGTCTGCCCTATTGGACTTGGAGATAGCTACAGCTCACATCATCAGACTTGGTGGAAATTATTTTACATTCTAAGCTAACTTGCTGCCCCTTCTTTTAATGTTTTACATTATTTTTTCATTTCTATCTTTTGTTAATAGACAATTTATACTCTGTATATTTCACAAAATTAAATATTTTGTTGCAGCAAAAATAACACATTTAGAGTTGGTTATTAACACCTGTTATTATACAGGAAATCTCCAAGCATAAAATCACTTCATAATGTCTTTATGGATTTCTGTGGTAATAAGGTATTCTCCCTGATAGACAAATATAGTTGAATAAGCATTAGTATCTCTTGCATTATAAATTCTGTTGCAATTTTTTTGTCTAAGTCATTAATCTCATACATTGTTCCTAAATCTCTTTTCAAAGTGTGTAAAAACTTAAAATAGCTTCTTTTGTGCAACTTCTTAGAAACTGCAGCTGGATAATTTGTTCTACTCTGGTAGTGCTGAAATATTCCAATGACACCTAAATGTACTCCCCAGAACACTTTGAGTCAGATAACATATCCATTATTGAAGCTTCTGTTAAACTTTCCTGGAGTTATGTTTCCCAGGGAGTTAATTTATAGACCTAAAGAATGTGTTATTGGTATCAATTAAGCTGAATTTGGATTTGTGTAATCAGAATATGTAAATTGAAATGCACTCACACTTTTTTTTAGTATGACTAATATGTTCCCCTCTTTAGCATATTGATTCCATATCTTCTCTATTTTATTTTTCCTTGTCACTGATGACCTCTACATGAAGCAGACTATGACATTATCTTGAGATGTTTCTTTAATAGATTCTTGTCGGCTCTACCTCAGCCGGCAAGGAAACATGACCATGACTCTTCTTCAAGCAGTTTATTCAGGAACCTTGTACATCAGCTTCTGCCTCCCCCAGCCCCAGCAAGCCCTTAAATGTGCACTCACTGCCCAATCAGCTCATGATGCCTGGTGATCCCGGATGGGCCACTAAAGGAGGAAGCGCACCAGATCCATCAAGTACTTCCAAATAAGGCTTGTTTACAGCTAAGCTCGGACTACCAGGCATCCAGCCAGGCACACCTTGGGGCTGTGGCTTCCCACAGATTCTGAATACTTTAATAGATGGAACATATATGCATCTTACAGAAGAAAGTAAAGACAGTATATTACTGAAATTTTACGCAACAACAAGTTATACTTTAGCCGCCCGTTATTACATGCACTTGGAGGGAAAGGTTACTTGTGTATGATATGGAAATATCTAACATCAGAAAAGCAAGCCTCTGTGTTAGTGAGGGTATGTTGGCGATTTACTTTTTGCAGTGGGTTCAGTACACAGACAGAGGCTCACTTGACAGCAAAATAAAATAGGTTTTGTATTCATCAAAACCAATGTTGACATAAAATGGCACCTAGCCATCTCAGTTTTTATTTCTAAGGCTTATTTAATTATATAACAGATATTTGTAAGATATAATGGCTAATTGTGAATTACTTATATAAGGTAATATTATTAGGATTATTCCAATTCTGAACTATTTTTTTTATATTTTTAATATTGCACATCAATTTTGACATAGTATCATTCATCAGAGATATGGAAAGGATATTTTTAAAAAGACTATGAGAAATATTGAAAATTAGGTCTAGGAATAAGTTATCTCCAAATACCATGTTTATTATATTCTGAACGTATCTACTTACTTGGGTTCTTCTAATGTCATGATGTCTGGAAGAGTAATCTGAAAGTTGTATGTATCAAAAGATATATAGGGGTATTTGAAGATTAATATTCTGTTTTATGGTATCTGACTTCTTGTCTTTAAGTTTTCATATTTAATGTTTTTAGATATGTATGTTTTCTGAATGCAAAATGTACTTGTTTCCATTTACTGAAAATGTGCTAAATTTGCCTCATTTTGTAATGAAGTGATTGAAATTTTAGCTACTGAAGATTGAGTCCAGGTGCTCAAAATGCTAGCAGGCACTCCATTCTCGAGCCACATCCACAAATATATTATTTTTTGAAGCCTAATCATTATCAGTATTTATTTTGGAAGGCACTTTGATGACTGAATTTTCCTGTGATCAGTAATAATAAAGATCTGTTTGGAAAATGTCATAGTTTATATTGGAATCTAGAAAGTATAATTTTACAAATAATTACTACTATAATAGAAATCATCAGAAAAGGGTACAGATTCAATCTGTTTTTGAAGACTGTTTTCCCATAAGTGGTTTCTTTGTCTTTGATTCGGAATATTCTGTTTTATATATGAAGACGTAAACTTGTGCTCAGAATTTATAGTTTGTTAAAACAAAATACATAACTATAGTGATTTTTGGAAGGACTTATTATCTCTTCACTAAAATGAGCAATGACATCATCAATTGGCCAGAAACTGGAAGTTTGCTGTATTTACCACCATACTCCTTCCTTTATGTTGTGTTTATTTGCATTAATTTGGATACTTTATACACTGCAAATACCATGTATCTTTCCATATAATTTTCTCAGAATCTTTCCTTCTATTGTAACACTAATATTTACTGTGTGATTTTCATCTTCCAGTAATAATCATTATATACAGAAATGGCTTTGAAAATGGCTCAGAAAAAGGGTATGTACCTGAACATACACTTAGCTTACTCTAGACTAATGATTTTTGTTCTTTGTTTTTCTGGAATCATGTGTACAGTTTATTTCCTCTACCACAAAGGAAATTGAAAGTGAAAACTAAAATCCTAAATTAATGTAAGAAATGTATATTAGAATACTTAGTTTGGCCATGCCCATGGAGAGCTTGCCAGTCTGCTTCATGTAAGTCATTTGTACTGTTTACTCTATCAGGCAAATACCAAATTTTGTGATACATTACATGAAGAAACACACTAAAGTAATTTGTGAGCAAGTCATGTTCTTACATGAAAATAAATTAACTTTCCAAACTGACTCTTTCAACACTCTATAGACAATGAGGGAGGTAAATAGGAGGAGGTGGGTATTTACATAGAGTTTCCTGTTTCTTTCCTCAGAGAACAGTGTTGATGTTAAACACTATCACATAGCAAATCCTGCATCTCCAGGGCATCGTAAGTTGGCTAATCAACCTAATTTTGAAGAATACTCTATCTCTGGAATCTCAGCTGGACAGCATCATAGTGAATTTCAAAGAACAGGTGGTCTAGGGAGATACTCAAAAGATCTTGTTATCTGCAGCCAAGTAGGTATGGGCAAATTCTGGGGGGATGAGAAATAGTGGGAAGTACAAAGAATATGATGTATGTTTAGAATAGTAGGCATAAGTGCTGGAGATTGGCTCAGTGTGTAAAAGGAAAACTTCTCTGCATGAAGACCCAGGTTTTATTCCCAGTAATTTCATTATTTAAAATACAATATCATGTACTTCCTGTCCCTTAGGAATTCACATATTCAGTGCTGGCTGGCCTATTTGACAACTGAACACAGTATACAAAAACTCATGCCAACACAGAAAGTCACATACCTACAAATACAAAATAACAAATTAAAAAAACATAGTAAACTTAGACAGTTACTCTGGCAGTGGAAGTCCATGCATGCTTGACCAAAGTTGCTGATAAGAGGAAAATTTATCTTATTGTTATAGTTTCATTTCTATAGCTGAGATAAAAATAATAACCAAATGACATGTGGAAGAAAATGGTTTATTTCAGCTTACTACTTACTTATACTCCATCAGGAAGAAAAACTGCAGGCAAGGAATGGGCTCAAGTGAGGAACATAGAGGAAGCAACTGAAAGAGAGACCAGAAGAGGAACACTTCTTACTGACTTGTCTTTTTATGACTGCCTTATATTATTTTCATATGTACCCCTAGACTACCAGCCCAGGGTGACCCTGTGCCCCAGTAGTCTGTGTTCTACCATAACAATCAAAACTCAAGAAGATTCTGCACCTATGTGGCTACAGATAATCTGATGGGGTAAATTTCTCAATTGAAGTTTTTTCTCTGCAGATGAATCTACTGAGTGTCAAGTTGGCAGAATGACTATCCAGAATATCAAAATTAGATTAAGAGTTTTCAAAAGATGAAAAATATTATCTAAATACTGCTTCCTACTCTGCAATTCATACGCAGAAAACATGGGAAAAGAATACAGTTGGCATTGCCCTACATATGGAATTGGGGTGGGGGGATGGGAGGGGAGGGTGTTCAGGGTGCATGTGAGAGGGCAGAGAGGGTAAAATAGAGGGAGGGAGGAAGGGAGGAAGGGAGGAAGGGAGGAAGGGAGGAAGGGAGGAAGGGAGGAAGGGAGGAAGGGAGGAAGGGAGGAAGGGAGGAAGGGAGGAAGGGAGGAAGGGAGGAAGGGAGGAAGGGAGGAAGGGAGGAAGGGAGAGGGAACTGGGATAGACATGTAAAATAATAAATTAAATAAAAAAGAATACAGTTTAAGTGTAAGACAGGTCTAGTTCAGATTTCTATTCAGTTAGGCAATGTCAACACAAAGCATATCATTTTTTTTTTTCATTCTTGGTAGCAATGGAAAGATCACAAAATAGAATATTAGCATGCTTTGATATTCTTATAAAATATTTATGAGAAATGTCTTCAAACAATTTATCAAATTCCCCCCATGACCTTAAACTCAGGGAGTAAGCAAAGAAAACATTATGTTTCATTGTCCATCATTACTGCTATTCTCCTTGCTCTGCATCACTGTTCCTTTTTAAAATAATGTCCATTATTAACTTGAGATTGCTCTTTCATATTAATCAAATCAAAAGTCAAGTGTTCAAAATCCATTTGTGGTTGATGATTAGCCTATGAAGAGAAACCCATTATTATAGAAAATTTCCATAGTTGAAGAAAGTTCAATGGCATTGCCTTGATATAAGATAAATTTTCTGATTCTGTGAGTAGAGTCAGAATTCAATTTCACTTTCACAAAGCCTAAATACTGTTTCCAAAATTCTGGAAAAATATTATTTTTATGAATCGGATGAATGCAATAAAAGTGCAAGTGTAGAAATAACACATTACTTCCTATTTTTCATTTGAGCTGATAGCTTGACTATCAAGCTTTGTATGAAAATTCCATTAGAATTTAAACTGTTATTTTGTCAGTTACTTTTGTATTGTTTGATAGTTTCATACATTTATATAATGGGATCTACTTGATTTCACCCATCACCATTCCCTTTTTCATCATCTTTTTCTGTCTTCAGATTATTCTTCCTTACCCTCCTTGTTTCTCATGTTATTTTGCATGTAGGCACAAGTTTAAGAATCTTCTTTACTGAAAATAAAAAGAAACCTTTAAGGAAATGTGAAGTGTAAAAAATATTTTTTTCATTGTCCACTGAATACCCATAAAATATTTATGGTTATACTAATGATTTTTATCTTTCTGGAAAATTAATGAATAAGGAGAACAAATAAACTTATAAATCATTCCAAGATTTTCATGTCATGGTATTTGGCTGTTTTTATTAAGAACAAAAGATAGCCATTGGAGCCATGAGAAAACAATAAAATGTTTAAAATTTCTACATGAAAATTTATAGTGGTGACAATTAATGGAGTAAATATTTTAGAGGTTTAGATTTAGATTTTATACATGAATCATCAGATTACAGCAATAATTATGGCTTTAAAATACTGCAAACAGATTTTTTTCCTTTGGATATATATCATTCTTGTGATGATCATTGGAGGCAAATGGGAAACCATTACTAATTTTAGTTTCATAACATGATTATAAGTATGATTCTGATATGCTTTGTAAAGACATCAATGTGGATAACTGTAAAGAAAAAACATAATTCAGAGGGAGATTCTAGACTCAAACCTGGGATCAGCAATGGAGGTAGGTTCTAGTGACAAGCTCTGAACAGCATCAGTGAGAGGCCCAAATCCTAGCCTGGAAGCAGAGTCAGAAGAAGGCATGTGCTTTAGATCAAGAGCAGCATCTGAGTTAATGATCAGGAACCATAAATGCAAGCATAAACAACAGAATACAAGTGGCGAAAGGGAGAATTTCATGCATTGAACATAATTTGAAAGAAATAGATTCATCAGTCAAAGAAAATTTTAAATCCAACAAACCCTTAACACAAAACATGCAGGAAATCTGGGACACCATGAAAAGACATAACCTAAGAATAATAGGGATAGAAGGAGTAGAAGGCCAACTCAAAGGCAAGGCACAGAAAATATATTCAACAAAATCACAGAATAAAACTTCCCCAACCTAAAGAAATACATCATTGTGAAAATACAAATGAGTTAATGGAACACCAAATTGATTGGAGGAAAAAAGGGGGCCCCTCATCATATAATAATCAAAATAATAAACATACAAGATAAAGAAAGAATAGAAAGAATATTAAGAGCTGCGAAGGAGAAAGGCCAGGTAACTTATAAAGGCAGACCTATCAGAATTGCACCTGACTATTCAGAGGAAACAATGAAAGCCAGAAGGTTCTGATCAGAGGTTATGCAGACACCAAGACACCACGGATGCCAGCCCAAACTACTTTACCCAGCAAAGCTTTCAATAACCATAGATGGAGAAAACAAAATATTCCATAATAAAATTAATTCAAATAGTACCTATCCACAATCCCAGCCCTGCAGAAAATATTAGAAGGAAAACGCCAAACCAAGAAAATCACCAATGTCCACAAGAACACAGGGAACAGATGGGATTACAACAGCAAACACCAAAAAAAATGGATTCAAACACAGAATGCCCATCACCACCAATGAAAATAAAAATAATAATTCATACAATTAAATGCCATGACATAAAACAAGTCAGCGAGGAAATGATTTATTTGGATTACACTAGACATTGTAATCCATCATTTAGGAATACCAGAGCAGGAGCCTGGAGTCAGCAATTATTGCAGAGGCCCTAGTGTGGTGCAGCTTACTGGCTTGCTCAGTCTGCTCTCATATAGAACTCAGACCCTCCATCCCAGGAATGGCACCACCTACAATATGTTGGGTCCTCCTTGTCTTCAATCATTAATTAATAAAATGCTTTAAGGGCTTGTCTCTTTATCTTGTCTTTTGGAAGCATTTTCCCAAATGAATTTTCCTCATCTCCAATGACTATAGCTTGTATCATGTTGACATAAAATTATCCAGCACAAGGATAGACAAGCTACTTGTCAAAAGTATATTGGCATGTGGAAACAGGAAGTATAGGTGTTCAGGGCTAACCTTGGTTATACCTTGAAATGAAGCCATGTAGATTCACATGAGATCATTCCTTAAAATATTAAAAATTGGAGTCTGCTTAAAAATGTTTTGCACTTATGAGTTTTATTTGAGTTTTTTTTTTCTTTTTCTTGTCTGTAGAATAGAAAAAAGTAAACTGATTGGGGTCTAAAGCAATTAAAGTATAGGTATCTCAATAAGTATTGCCTTAAAATCTGACAATCTGACAAAATAAAACATAACAAAACTTGTTCCTTTTTTCTCATGTACTCTGTGGATTCCTAAGCTTTTGGTTTGAGGATACTGTTGTATATCTTTATTTTGGGTCTATGTCAAATAACTTGAATAATAAGATAAAGAAAGGGAGTTAAATTAAGTTTGTGGAAATCAGCGACTGATCCATGTTAGAGTCTAACAAACATGATACCATCTTTGATACATGGGTTTGAGTGATAATTATTATATTCCTGTGATTAAAAACTGTTATATGTAGTTTCATGAATAATATTCAGTTCCATGTAAATTAAAGAGTTATGTTTCTTAGTATCTGCTATCATATTTTGTTTCAAGTAAAACTGTGCCATAAGAGAATATCTCATACGCATAATATATCTTTAGGTCACAATAAGCCAACAGACTTTGAAGACCAAAACAATCAGGAAACATTGGAAGCTCTGGGCTTCAGACACCTTTACACAAAATAAGTTGCCTTCATGTAATGAAATCACTTTCTGGTAAAGATATGTTAAAAAGACATCTAAGCCACCTCTTTGAAATGTTCTATTTCTTGGACACATTAAATATGTCAGCATGTTTATTGTTTGTAAAATGACAAGAATGCCACAATCTATTTAATTATAATTTCAAAAAATTTAATTATTTCTTTTCTGTTTTATTTCATTAACTAAAAACATAAGTTGTTCTTGACTAAACTGGGCATATTTGTAAGAATCATAAGCATTGTTGAACGTTAAAAAGGAGCAGCATAATTCTTCTCCAATAATACACATTTTGTAAGATCAACCCTAATTTTTCCCCAAGTGAGGAAGATGGCTTCCTTTGGAATTTATCTACAGGACAGCATTACTAGTGATCTATGTCCAATTTGTTTTATAAAAATAAGAGAAAAAATATTGGAAGAAAGGCAGGACACTGTCTCATGAATAAATTATTTGAAATCCCTTTAACAATCACTTACTGATTTCTTTTCAGTGTTCTCAGTGATTGTTGAAGTTCTCTTCAGATTCTTTCAATATATCTAAGTAAAGAAACTACACTGTAGTAGGGTCATTTTGTCTCAGCTAAAGTTAACATAACATTTTTTTCATTGTTCTTTGCTTAGGTAATTGATTTTTGAGTGTCAAAATCACGAATGGTTATCAAAGGAAAAAGAATAACTACTGTGGTATGTAAAGATGAAAATCTGAGTGGTGGGCACACTTTATATATAAGTAGTTGTAAAGTGAATATAAAATATTTCCTAGAGGCTTATGCCATTGAGACATGGCTTGTAGTAGAAGTAAATAAATAAAATCAGCCACATAGGTTATAGATTGACCCAGGCTCTGACTCTATTCTCTCTATACCTCCCAATTGCTCATTGAATGTTTTCTGCCTCATATCTCCCACCAAGAATAGAGAAAGACAATCCATGCTGTCCCTAGTATGAAACTGAGCACACACAAAAAACAAAACAAAACAAACAAACAACAAACAGATTTGATCTCCATTTTGCTACATAACAGACATGTCATGGCAGAAATTAGATAATTAACTACTACCAAGTCATATGTAAAAAGTTAATTAGCAACATTTTTAGCAAACTAAGTCACTATAAACAGAAATTTAAACAAAATACTTAGCATTCTACAAAGGAGTAGATATGACCCAGAGAACAAGGAAACCGATTAAAAAGAATGTTTCTGATATGTGTGAACTCGACACAGATGAGTTTGTAGAAAAATATTGTTCCTAGGACAAGCAGATGACATCAAATTCCCATGATGTCTGAATAGTGAGTATCCATAACATGCTAATTTTCTTCTAATATTCTTACTGCTAAAAGCTTATCATATACAGAGCTAGGTAGAATAACCCAGAAAGAATTCTTAGCAATAAGGGATGCACTTGTTACAGGACAATTACAAAATAATGATTCAATCAAGTTATTATTAACCAACATAATCCCTAACAGCAATCTGTAAACATTTGTCCATTTACCCACAGATAAAAGTAGCCCTCACATACCATCAAGGAAACATAGCTCTGTAATAGATGGAAGTAATTAAAAAAAACTCAACCAATCAAAATAGACTTGTAAAGCAATGGCCCAGTGGATACTACCACAAAACATAACCACACCAAAAGGTCAGGGATTTTGTTAAAGAGGGGTCAGAAAGATTCTAAAAGCCAGAGGATCCAGGACTTTGTATGAGAGTATATCTTTTAGTATCATCAGAAGCTATACCTGTAAAGTCTCAACAAGAAGACTCTGCAAGCAGAAGCTGAACAAAGGTGACACCAACTTACATGTATGATAGACAGTAAATAAAACTTCAACCCTGCATAAAGAACAGGCAACTGAAGGAGCAGCAAATTGAAACAAGTGGTCTTCCTGAAGGAAAAGCACTCCAATTGGTGGTCCAATGCCAAACAGAATGCCCTGAAAGCATGCAGACAAGTAGCATTATATGTATTTAACAGTCTACATTTAGGAATATATATGTATATACATATAAATGTGTGCATAAAACAAGAGTTTCATGGGAAAAAGAAGAGAGTTAATAAAAAATGAGGCCTTGCATCACCATCCCTGACTCTAAGCTCCACTACAGAGCTATATTTCTGAAAACAGCCTGGTACTGGTACAAAAATAGACAGGTAAACAAATGGAATCAAATCAAAAATCCTGATATTAACTCACACACCTATGAAAACCTGATTTTTGACAAAACAAACAGCTAAAAGAATACAATGGGGGAAGGAAAACATATTCAACAAATGGTGCTGGCACAATTGGATGATGGTTGGTAGAAGACTGCAGATAGACCTATGTCTATTGCCACTCACAAAACTCAAGTCCAAATGGGTCAAAGACCACAACATAATCCAGCCACACTACACTTCTTAGAAGTGAAAGTAGGAGGTACCCTTGAACAAATTGGTGTTGGAGACTGCTTTCTAAACATAACTCCAGGAGCACAGACACTGAGAACAATAATTAATAAATGGTACCTCCTCAAACTTAGAAGTCTCTGTAAGACAAAGGACACAGTGGACAAGACCAAATGGCAGTGCATACATAGACTGGGAAATGATTTTCACCCATCCTACATCTGACAAAGGGCTGATCTCAAAAATATACAAAGAACTCAAGAAACTAGTCAACAAAACATCAAATAATCCTATTAAAAATGGGATACAGAACTGAAGAAAGAATTCTAAATAGAGGAAATCAAAAGGCTGAAATGCAAATCAAAACTTTAAGATACCATCTTATTCCTGCCAGAATGCTTAAAATTAGAAACACCAATGACAACTTACGCTGGAAAGGATGTAGAGAAAGGGGAACACTCTTCCACTGCAGGTGGGCGTGCAAACTCCTACAGCCATTTTTTGAGATCAGTATGGCGATTCCTTAGGAAAATGGAAATTAGTTTACCACAGGACTCAGCAATCCCCCTCTTAGGCATATACCCAAATGAACCACATCCATGCAACAAAGACATCTGTTCAACTATGTCCATAGCAACACTATTTGTAATAGCAAGAACCTGTAAGCAACCTAGACGCCCCTCAATTGAAGAATGGTTAATGAAGATGTGGCACATCTACACAATGGAATACTACTCTGCAGAAAAAAAAAATAATGGAATCTTGAAATTTGCAGGCAAGTGGAGGGCACTTGAAGAAACCATCCTGAATGAGGTAACCCAGTCACAAAAAGAGGAACATGGTATGTACTCGCTCATATATGGATTTTAGACCTAGAGCAAAGGATCAACAGGCTTAAATTCAAACCACCAGAGTAACTAAGGTACAATTCTAAGAGATTCACATAAGGTCCCTCATAGAAGGGGGAAGGAACAAGTCCCCCAGAGCACATGGGAAGTGGGGGGGGCAATGAATGGAAGAGAAGTAGAAGAAAGAGAAGGGGAGGAGAGGAAAACACATGTGACTAGGAATACTGAGTCAAGATAGGAATAGAAGACAGGAGAGAGGGAGAGAGAGGGAGACAGAGAGAGACAGAGAGCATAAAAGAGGGAGCCATTATTATTGGTTTGAAGAGAAAACTGAACCTAAAGAAAGGTATAGAGACCTACAAGGCTGCCACCAACTAACAATTTGAGATCCATGGAAAGACTACCATAAATGCCCTTCCCAGATAGTGAGATCAACCGCAAACTTATCGACCATCATGGAGCCCTCATTTCATACCTGTTGGAAACAGAAGCATACACCCATACCTAAACACTGATTTGAACTAGAATACAGATGCTGACGGAGAGGACAATACCAGGTTGCAGAAACATATAGAGACAGCTGACCTGAACAAGGAGGAGATAATGGTCCCCAGACTGACAGCTGGGAATCCAGCATGGGACTGACTCAAACCTCCTGAATATGGGTCTCTTCTAGAAAGACTGAGCAGTCTAAGGGACCTCAGAGAGTGGAACAAGGATGTATTCTTGGTGCATAAAATGACCTTGCAGACACATCTCCCATGGAGGGATACTGCCTTAACCTAGAGACAGGAGAGAAGACCTAGTCTGTACTTCAAATGACTTGACAGATTTACATGAGCCCACCTGGATAGCACTGCCCTGCAAGTGAAATTGTTGTGGTGGGATGTGAGGAGATTGTGGTCAGGGTGCATGTGAGGGGGTGGCGAAGAGAGTATGAGGGAGGGAAGGAAGGAGGGTGGGAGAGGGAACTGGGTCAACATGTAATTAAATTAAATGTAATAAAAAATATTAAAAAATGAGGCCTTGAATTTTAAAGATATAAAGGAGGGGTACATACAGGATTTGGATTGAGGAGAATGAAACAGGAGATGTTGTAATTAAATTATAATATCAGAAATAAACAGCCAGTCAGTGGTGGCACATGTTATCCCAGTTCTCAGGAACCAAAGGCAGGTGGAGCTTTGTGAGTTCAAGCCCAGGTTGATCTACAGAACAGGTTCTAGGATAGTCCAAGATCACACAGAGAAATCCTGTTCAAAAAACCCAATACAAACTCACAAAAAATGTACCTGGCTTTAAATGCCTCATCTGTTTGCTAGTCTAATATATCTTTATCTTTCCAAGAGGTAATGTTAACCTGTTAATCTGTTTATTCCACTATAATTGTTGCTTGTCATTATCAGACAACTATGGTCATAAATATATATGTCATTCAGCATAAAATTCTAAATAATACAAAGATCCCACATTCTAGGCCCTGAGAATAAATCAAAGGCTAAGAGTATGTACTGCTCTAGTATCATGACCTATAATGGAGGAGCCTTCATTCATACCGATTGACATTGTGTGCATCAGTGCACTATGCCAAAATAGTACATAAGGTTTCATATTTTATAGCACTCTCTTTAGTTTTTGATTTTAGTGGACAGTAATTCTGAATAAATTGGGATGAAACCTGAGTATATTCTTGATATGAATATCTTCTATTATATGGTTTTGAGATTTTTCTCTTGTATTTATTTATTGTTCATCTCTTTGTATCTTTAATATATGAATGTAATATATCTATATGTACAATGTGGGATAATTATAAATTATATATAACCATGCTACTTGAAGATAATCTAACAACATCCAGTTTAACACATCTTGGAAACTATATACAAATTTAGGTATGTACTTTCTCAATAAGAAGAACAAGGGTATGAAACAAAATATTTCTATTTCAAGTTTACTAAAACAAAATAGTGGAGAGGGTACCTTAAGTGACCTTCCATGACAATGTAGTTGATGACTACCTTGTATGCCATCCTAGAGCCTTCATCTAGTAACTGATGGAAAGCAGAAGTAGATATCCATAGCTAAAGATTGAATCGAACTCCTAGAATCCAGTTGCAGAGAGGGAGGAGTGATGAGCAAAGGGGTCAAGACCAGGATGGAGAAACCCACAGAAACTGCTGACCTAAACAACGGGGAGCTCATGGGCTCCAGTCTGATAGCTGGGAAACCAGCATAGGACTGACCCAGACTCCCTGAACTTGGGTGTTAGTTAGGAAGACTGGGTAGTCTATGGGGTATCTGGTAATGGATCAGTATTATCCCTAGTGTACAAATAGACTTTGGGAGCCCATTCCACAAAGTGGTATACTCTCTCAGACAGCCTAGACACATGGGGGAGGGCTCAGGCCCTGCTACAAATGATATGACAGACTTTGAAGACTCCCCATGGAAGTCTGCTCCATGGGGAGCAGAAAGGGAATGGGATGGTGATTGGTGGGGGGAACAAGGGAGGACAGCAGGGTATGGGAACTGGGATTGATATGTAAAACAAGATTATTTCAAATTTAAATTAAAAAAAGATAAACTAAATAACTCTAATTATAATAAATTGACACTTTATTTAGTGTCTGATACATAGAAGGTTATCACAGAAATATTTATTTTACTTAACATTAAGTAGTTTATACAGAGAGAGAGAGAGAGAGAGAGAGAGAGAGAGAGAGAGACAGAGAGAGAGGTGGAAGATGGAAAATTAAAAAAATTATTTCTAATAACTTACATCTACATCTCTCACTGTAAAATACTATTGTGAAATCTACTAGTGCACTTTATAATTATTAAAGGTTTGAGAAACATTATAAATTAGAATGTCAAATAGTTCATTGTTATAGGCTTTAAATTTGGCCTCATAAACAGCATTATTTAAGCCTTCTAGAAGGAAATAAACAAAAGCAGAACTAGTGATTAATGATTTCCATGGAAACTGAAACAATATATTTATGGAAAATGTGATAGTTTATAAATATCACACTCTGCCATTATCTGCAGATGTGCCAGTTTGTTAAATATTTCCCAAATTATATAAAATCAATACAAATGACTATGAAATAAAAATGTGATATATTTCCTTCTAATTCAAATAAATAATCCAATTACAGCATTTAATTGTCACCAAGATGTAAAACCAATTTAGGCATTCTTAGTTAAGATTAAGAACCAATGGAATTCCTAGTTATTTATTTTATTTTATTTTTTAGCACCGGGTTTCTTTGTGTAGCCCTGTCTATCTTGGCACACACTCCGTAGACCCGACTAGTCTCAAACTCAAGAGATCTGCCTGTCTTTACATCCCAAGAACAGAGATTAAAAGGGTGTGCCTCCACAGCTGGAAGAATTTTAAAAGACAAAAGAAAATTCTTAAATTTATTTTTTTAATGAGCTATACATTTATCCCCACTGTCTTTCCTTCACCCCTCTCCCCTTTTTTCTTCCCTCTGCTCCTCTTCTACCAATTTATTCAGATCTTTTCTTTTTCCTCTTCCTAGTTGGATCCATATGTGTCTCTCTTAGGGTCCACTTAGTTAACTACATTTTCTGGGTTTGTGGCCTGTAGGACAGTTGTACTTTGCTTTGTGTCCAATATCCAATTATGAGTGAGTACATATTTTGTGGGTCTCAGTTTCCTCATTCCGTATGTATTTATTTTTTTCCAGTTCTGTTCATTTGCCTGCAGATATCAAGATGTCATTGTTTCTTACCACTGAGTAGAACTCCATTGTGTAAAAAATACCACATTTTCCTCATTAATTCTTCAGTAGAGGGGCATCTAGGTTGTTTCTAGGTTCTGGCTATTACAAATGAAGCTTCTATGAGTACTGAATTACAGTCCTTGTTGCATGTATGTGCATCTTTTGGGTATATGCCCAAAAGTGATATTGCTGGGTCTTGAGGTAGATTGATTTCCAATTTTCTGAGAAACTGCCGTACTTATTTTCAAAATAGTTATACAAGTTTTCACTCCCACCACCAGTGGATAAAAGTCAGCCCTTACTATGCCTATGCATCCACTCCAACATAGGCTGTCACCTGTTATTTATTTATTTATTGATTGATTGATTGATGTTTCTTATTCTGACAGCTGTAAGATATTATGTCAAAGTATTTTGATTTGCAGTTCTCTGATGACTAAGGTTGTTGAAAAATTCCTTAATTGTCTTTCAGCCCCTTGAGATTCTTCTGCTGAGAATTCTGTTTAGGTCTATACCCAATTTATTTACTGTATTATTTTGTCTTTTGTTGGTCTTTTGAAATCTAGTTTCTTGAATTCTTTGTATATTTTGGAGATCAATCATCTGTCAGATGTGCAGTTGGTAAAGAACTTTTCCCATTTTTCCATTATTTAGGGAGCTGTTTTTTTTTTTTTTTTCCTTGTTGACCACACCCTTTGCTTTACAGAAGCTTCCCAGTTTGAGGCAGTACCATTTATTCATTGTTTCTCTCTGTGTCTTTGCTGCTGGTGTTGGAAGTAGTCTCCCATGACAGTGCATTCAAAGCTATTCCCATGCCAATGCATTCAAAGGTACTTTTATCTTTCTTTTTATGATGTTAAGTGTGGTTGATTTATTTGGAGGTTTTTGATCCATTTTCTCTTGAGTATTTATTGCATGGCCATAGATATGTTTCTTTCTTTCTTTTTTTTTTTCTTTTTCTACATGTCAACATTCAGTTATGCCAGCATCATTTTTGAAAATGTTTTCTTTTTACCACCTTATAATTTTAGCTCCTTTGTCAAAAATCAGGTGTTCATAGGTGTGTGGATTGATATCACAGTCTTTGAATCAATTCTTTTGGTCCTCCTGTCTGTTTATGTGCCAATACCAAGCTGTTTTCATTACTATCGTTCTAGAGTTTGAAGTGGGGGATGGTGATGCCTCCAGATGTTCCGTTATTGTACAGGGTTGTTTTGGCTATCCTGGGTCTTTCATTTTCCCGTATGGAGTTGTATATTGTCCTTGAAAGTCTGTGAAGAATTGTGCTGGGATTTTGATAGGTATTGCACTGAATCTGTAAATTGCTTTTGGTAAGAATGTCAATTTTACTATGTTAATCCTATCTATCAAAGAGCATGGGAGATGTTTCCATTTTCTGATGTCTTCTTCAATATCTTTTTTTCATAGACTTAAAGTTATCGTTATACTAGTCTTTCACTTGATTGGTTAGAGTTACACCTAGATATTTTATGTTATTTGTGCCTATTGTAAAGGGTGATGTTTCTCTAAATGTGGTTTGATCAAGCCAGACTGCCTGAAATAGAGTACCAGTTGATTCTACATTGAAAACAGCTGGACAAAGCAGCCTTACCTACTACAGCCAGGATTTCTGCATCTTCTTAGAATCCCCCATGACAGCGCCTCTTACCAGCAGGAAGTAGTTTGGAAAGAACGACGCCTAAATTCCCAAATATTGTCTATAAGTGTTTGTTTTCATTTAAATGGACTTGGTTATATAAAATATATATATAAGATATATATATATATATATATATATATATATATATATATATATAACTCTGATTTCTTTTTCATCTGTATATGTGAGAGCTACTTTTTCTTTTTTCTTTTTTTTTTTTGGAGTTAATCTTTTTTCTTGACACACTATTAAATGTGTTTATCAGATGTAGGAGTTCCCTAGAACTCCTACATCTTTTGGTGTTTCTTATGTATACTATCATATCATCAGCAAATAGCAAAGGATTGACTCCTTTTTTCAATTTGTATCCACTTGATCTCCTTTTGTTGTCTTATTACTCTAGATAGAACTTTGAGTACTATATTGAATAGATGTGGAGTGAACATCCTTGTCTTGTTCCTGATATAAGTGGGATGGATCACTTTGAGTTTCTCTCCATTTAGTTTGATGTTTGCTGTTGACTTGCTGTTCGTTGCTTTTATTATGCTTAGGTATTTTCCTTGTTCTCTGCTATCTCAAAAACCTTTATCATGAAGGGGTATTGAATTTTGTGGATAGCTTTTTCAGCAAATAGTGAGATGATCTTGTGCTTTTTTCTTTCAGTTTATTTATATGGTGGAATATATTGACAGATTTTTGTATGCTGAACCATCTCTATATTTCTGAGATAAACTGTAATTGATCATTGTTCATGATTTTTCCGATGCATTCTTGGATTTGATTTGCCAGTATTTTATTGAATATTTTTGCATTAATATTCATGAGGTAGATTGGTCTGTAATTTTATATCTTAGTTGTACCCTTGTGTATTTTGGTTATCATGGTAAATGTAGACTCATAGAAAGTTTTGGTAATGGTCCTTTTGTTTCTATTGTTTGAAATAATTTATGTAGTATTGATATTGGCTCTTCTTTGAAATTCTGGTAGAATTCTGGAATGAAACCATCTGGACCTGAGCTTTCATGTTGGTTTGTTTGGGACATTGTTGTCTATTTCTATTTCCATGGAGCTTATATGATAGGTTATGTCAATCTATAAATATATTTCTCATATTGGCTAATCAATAAAGCACTATTGGCCAATAGGAAAGCAAGATAGGTGGGATTAGAAGTCAAGGAGAATTTGAGGACATAGTAAGGAGAAGTCAGCATGTAGAAACTTGAGAGAACAGAGGTCTAGGCCCTCTCTCTGGTAAGATAAGACCATATGGAAATACTTAGATTAATAGAAATGGATTAATATTTAAGACAATGCTAGCCAATAAGAAATGCTAGTAACAGGCCAACAGAATTATATCTAATATAATGTCTCTGTGTGTTATTGTGGCTGGGGCTGCTCTGGTACCAGGATGATGGAGAAACATACGCATAACAAATTTGTTTATCTGGTTTTAATTTAATTTTGTTATGTGGTACTTATCCAGAAAGTTGTCCATTTTCTTTAAGTTTTTCAATTTTGTTGAATATAGGTTTTTGAAGTATGACCTGAATGATTCTTTGGATTTCCTTGGGGTCTGTTGATTTATTCTTCTTTTCATTTCTTATTTTGTTTACTGGGATTGTCTTGCTGTGTCTTTGGTTGTTTTGGATAAAAGTTTGTCCATCTTGTTGATTCTTTCTATGAACCAACTCGTTGTCACATTGATTATATTGTTTCTTTGGTTTCTATTTTATTGATTTTAGCTTTCCATTTGTTTATTCCTTGGTGGGTGAGGTGTATTTTAGTTTGTTTGTTTGTTTTTGTTTTTTGTTTGTTTTGTGTTTTTTGTTTTTTCTAGAACTTTCAAGTTTGAGGCATGCTGTTAAATTCTGTAGTGTGGGATTTCTCTAGCTTCTTCATGTAGGCATTTAGGGCTATGAACTTTCCTCTTATCACTGATTTCCTTGTGTCCCATAAGTTTGGGTATGTTTTGCTCTCTGTCATTCTCATTTAATTTTAGGAAGTCTTTAATTTATTTATTTCTTCCTTTACCCAGTGGTGATTCAGATGAATTGTACAATTTCTGTGAGCTTTCTGCAATTCGTGGTGCTGTTAAATTCTAACTTTAAGCCATGTTGATCCAAGAAGGTATGGTGGATTATTTAAAATCTTTTGTATGTGTTGAGGTTTGCTTTGTTACTGTGGTCAATTTTAGAGAAGGCTTCATGGGTGCAGAGAGGGCATTTCCTTTTTTTTTTTTTTTTTTTTTTTTTTTTTTTTTTGTGGATTGTTCAATAGATATCTATAGGCTCAGTTGAGCCATAACATCTGTTAGTTCCCTGATTTCTCTGTTAGTTTCTGTCTGGCAGAACTGACCAGCCATGAGAGTGGAGTGTTAAAGTCACATATTATGTGTGGAGCTATATGTAATATTTAAGTGTTAGTAATATTTATTTTATAAAGGATGTTACCTTTGTACTTGGCACATATACTTTTCCTCTATCATTTTGAGTCCTTGAAAAAAATCTTAAGTTGGCAAATCAAAATAATCACAGAGCTGTTTGTGAGTCTTTAAATATGTATTGATAATATGATATATACATTTTAATTCACACACACACAAAAAAAAAAAACACAAAATGTTTTGCACCATTAAAACCAAGAGAGCGATTTTAATTCCAGAACTTTCTACTTGTTTCTCTTATTACAGCTTCTCCTTTAAACAGGAAAAAAAAAAGACAAAAAATTCTCAATTTACTCTACTACTTCACTAAAAACAACATCAAATGAATTATAAATATCAGGGTGCATCATGTTTTGTATTAATCACATTTTGCTTCATCCAAACACACTTTTTGCTATGGAATAATCATTTTTGTACAATGTGTGAATATATATCCCTAGGATTGGTTTAATAAACAAGCTGACTGGCCAATATCTGGTCAAGATAATGTTATCAGGGAAAGCCAAACATAATGGTGTGGCATAGAAGGGAGGATTCAGAGGATCACCAGCCAGATACAGAATGAGTCATATGCACAAAGTGGAATAGAGTTAAAGCCAGGAGTCACATTGCAAAATGAAGATTCATAGAAATGGATTCATTTAAATTGTAAGTTAATAACAAGTCTGAGCTATTGGCTGAGCATTTTTAATTAATATTAAGCCTCTGAGTGATTTTTTTGAGAATGGCTGTAGGACAGGCAAACTCTGTTATACTTCCTTGTCTTATGAAGAACTTTAAAACACCATTCAGGAAAAGGCTATTTTATGTATGTGGATGTAAAATTAGCTACATAAAATCCAATCCTCTTTATTTTTTACATGATTAACAGTATGCTAAACCATTAATCAGAATTTATTATGTATTTACTAGACAAATACCTCATTATTTGCATTAATTCTGTGTCAATGGAAATAACTGACAAATCAGATGAATTAACTTTTACTATTTTTACACTTTAATTGCAGTTATATTTTCAGATGACTCTATTTTATTTAGTGCAACCATACTTACTTTAATATACTATTTCTCAGTTGCCTCCTTATGCAAATTTATCATGGAGTTATTCATAAAAGTGTTCATGTCCTTTTCAATCATATATGCACATTTATATCAGTTCCAATATTTGTTGATAGCGATTTGGCAGCACAAGTCCAGGTTATCAGCCTTTCTGAATGGATGAAAGTGGTTTCCTTAGCAACTGAAGCACTTTAGAATCTCTTTGAACACCTGTTCTTCCCACTCAAAATTCCTAGAGCTGAGATTTATGCACTTAAAAGGGGCCTTTCTTGTTTTTATTTTTTCCTGTGTGTGTTCAGGTAGTTTAGGATACAGTGGATTTGCTGATCTTTGCATAGTTAAAAACCCAAATCACCTGCATGCCCTAGATTTGGTACTGTGACACAACTGGTAACTCATCTCCCCTAACCCCAAGCATTCTTCATGTGTTTGCCCAAATCTTCCCCAACTGCTGCTAATGGAATGATTTTGAAATCCAGCTAGGACAGAGATGATTCTGCAAGTGCCAATGACAAAATGTGGCTCCATTGTCACCCTCCAGCTTTTTATTCAGCCACATTCATAATTCATTGGGTCTGGTAATATAAAAGGGCAATGTGCCTGACTGTTTTAGAAAATTACTGTCATATTTTACCTTATAAATTTTTTAAATTATTCATTTTCTTGATTGTGTAAGGTCATTTTTCTTGTTTCCTTGAAATTTTACTGAACTTATTCATATATACTGCATGTATTAGAGCAATAAAAGAAATTTCGGAAAAAAGAACTAGTTATTTTCTTTCAGAACAAGCAAAGGCAGCAAATGTTAGGTAATACTTTAAATATGTACTTTTGGCTATTTCATTGTTTCCTTGACTTTAAGGATCTTAATGTTTAGGTGTCACTGATGAAACTAAGTAAACAAAAGCAAAAAAAAAAAAAAAATCCCCTGGAAGAGTGTCATTCTTTCTTCCCACATGTCAAACAAGAAAACTCAGGTAAAGATAAATTTAACTTTAGATTACTACATTTGTGTAAAACAAAGAGATGCAAGTAAGATGCTAGTTTCCTTCAATTAATCACATGTGTGATTTTTTTATTTGTCACAATTTGACATTCTCAATATGTCACATAATCAAAATACTTTAATCCTTTTAATTATTGAAGAAATGTTTCCCATATTAACTCAATCTGAAATCAGGTTGTAAACCATAACTATAAGATAGGTATGTTAATGCATTTCTGTCATAGCAGTTATTCAGGAAACCTGACAATAATATTACATGTTCAAGAACAGCCCCACAATTTTACTAAATAACCCTCTATCTCTATTTCTGTCTCTTTCTGTCTGTCTTTTTTTTTCCCTCTCTGCTGCCTATCTGTATTTCTATTCTTTCTTCTCTTTCTCTGTTGTTCTACCTCAGTGTTAGGATCTTGCCTAATATTTATGAGGCCCCAGACCTAATCCAAACCACTGTGGAATACATTTAAATAAACAATAAAGTTATTGACTGTGGTTATTTCAGTATGGATAGTCCCAATGTGCACATAGTGTTTAATACTCAGTTCCCACTAGTTGAAACTGTTTGAGAAATATGAGGAGTGGTGGCCTTTTTGAGGAGGTGTGCCATATGGGTGGGCTTTGATGTTTCCCAGATAGCTTACTTAGGCTCATGCTCGTTGATCAAGATGTAATCTTTCAGCAACTGCTCCAGTAGTATGCTAGCCAATAGGATTAATGAGGAATCTATTTGTACAGAATCCTGAGCTCAAAATTATTTGCTTTCATTTTATTTGTTGCTTTGTGCATGGTTTATTATCACAGCAGTAGAGGAAAAATAAGTCAAGAATTATTTCCTAATCATCAAAAATGATGAGAAAAAACAATTTTGCATTTAATTATTCATATTGTTTTAAATTATTTTTCAATGATATAACTGATAATATTTCCTTCATTTAGAATATTGTAAAATTTAAATAAGTCTGTTATTACTCTCATATGTAATACAAATTTAATATAAATAATTTTCTTTTTTACTCATATAGCAGCAATTAATATTTTTTCTTTTTCATTTATATATGTTATATGATATATATACATTACAGAAGAATCATACCTGTACAATATTCATATGATTCTGAGATTTGCCATATTTACTTTCAAATGGCTGGATAATTATATCAACACCATTAATTGATGAACATGTGAACCCAAATTTTCTTTTAAAACACATTTTAGGGGTTATTTCATTTGTTGTTAGCATAAAAAAGAATAGGTTTTACTACCACATTACTAAGTATATCAATGTACTTTGCTGATATGCATCTCAATATTATATTTCTTGTCTCTGTTCCTTTCCATTTTCTGTCTAACATCTGCATTACACAGATGAGAAAAACATATATTTTGTATTGCTTTTTTTCACCCCATTTTAACATTTTAGAACACTTCATCACACTTCATAGTCCTTTGATTTCTTGTCTTAAATATTTTCAAATAATTATGCAGCTAGATTCCAAGTTCTTAATATATACATATATATGCATATGTATTTAACAGTATCTATAGTATATAAAATATAGTTATACATTTGCCTTTTCAATTTGGATTATAACATATAAAATGCCAGCCAGTTCCATCAACTTTATTTGCACATGACCAAATTTAATTATTTATTTTTTGAAATATTTTTATTATTTTTTCTTATTTTGCATATTGAACAAGTTGTCTCTCCCTTGAATCCTCCAATGCCCCCAACCCTCCTTCCATACCATTCCCCCACTACCATTCTACAGAGAGGGTGTGAGGCATTCCAGGAGGGATCAACAAAATATGTCAAGTCATTTGTAGGAGGTCTAGGCACTCCCTCCTATCTCTAGATTAAAGGAGTATCTCTCCATGGGGAATATGTTCCCAAAGTATTTTCGTGCAACAGGAATAAATCATGGTTCCATTGTCAGAGGTCCCATATACTGGCTAGGCCTTCTAATTGAGACCCATATTCAGGGGGTCTGGGTCTGTCCAATGATGGTTTCCCAGCTATCAATCTGGGGGTCCATGAGGTCCCTTTGTTCAGGTCAGCTCTCTCAGTGGGTGTCCATAGCCTGGTTGAATCCCTTTGTTCATCACTCCTCCTTCTCTATAACTGGATTCTAGGATATCAGCTCAGTACTTAGCTGTGGATGTCTGCTTCTGTTTCTAAAAGCTACTAGATGAAGTTTCTATGATGGCATATAAATTAGTTATCAATGTCATTATCAGGAAAGGGCATTTAAGTAGCCTCTCCATTGTTGCTCAGATTGTTAGTTGGGGTCATCCTTGTAGGTCTCTGGACATTTCTCTAGTGTAGGTTTTCTCTTCAAACCTATAATGGCTCTCTCTATTATGGTATCTCATTTCTAGCTCTAATCTATTCCCCTCTGACTCAAACTTCCTGGTCACACATATTGTCTACTCCTCACCTTCTCTTTCCCCTAACTCCCTCTCAACTCACTGCCCTTCCTGCTCCCAATATTCTCAGAAGATCAAGACCCTTTCTTCCTCTGTGAGAGACCTTGTAGGAATATCTTAGGTTCCTCCTTCTTTCCTAGTTTTTCAGGTGGTGTAATACTAAGGTGTCAGATGTTATAGAATATGAACTGTATTTTAATCTCCAAATACCTTATAAAACAACTGAATACATCCAATTCTTGCCAATAAGAAATTATATCAATAGATATTGTGCAAATGACTTAACAATTTCCCTGCTTGTTTTTGTGCATATGTGAAAAATCTATGTAAAAAAGCCAATAATGGTCACTGTGTGTGTCTGTAGTAAGATTGTGTGAAACCCAGTAAGTATTGGAGGGTTCTGATGAATCATAAAACAACTAGCCTAGCCTAAAGGTGAGTTCTAGGTTCAGTCAGAGTTCCTTTTCTAAGATTTAAGGAGAAGGGTTATAGAAGAAACCCAACATTGAACCCTAAACTAAACATATACATACACTTACACATTCTATATGACACACCTAGATGAAGAGAGAGAGAGAGGTGGGGATTCACAATCATTCTGTATGGCACTCACAGAAGAAGAGGAATGGTGGGAGGAGGAGGAAAGGTAGTTAAGAGCAAAGAAAGGAAGGAAGGAACAAAGGAAAGAAGGAAGGAAGGAGCAAACAAAGGAAGGAACAAAGAAACCATGCAATTAAGAGAACAAAGAATGAAATTAAACTTAATATAAGTCTGTGATCCCCTACCATTGAGGCAAATAATTTTTGTACTTTATCCATAACCTTGTTTACAAAGAATTTTGTACAAATTTTTTCTACATTATGTTTTAAACTGAGTGATTAAAATTTGTAGCCTGTATTTATGCACATTGTATACTTTTCACTAGAGTTTTTAAATATATTGTGGTTAATTTAAAAATTCCAATATACACATGTATATATCAATATCATATAAATTAATTTGGGGATTTGGAGGGGTCCTTTTTCTCTCCTCTCTCTCTCTCTCTCTCTCTCTCTCTCTCTCTCTCTCTCTCTCTCTCTCTCTCTCTCTGTGTGTGTGTGTGTGTGTGTTTTGCTTTTTTTTCTAGACTGGAAGCTTTGAAGTCTGTCCTGGCACTAGCCTTTGTGGATCAGGCTGGTCTCAAACTCACAGATTTTGCCTGCCTCTGCCTCTGAAGAGCTGGGATTAAAGGTGTGAACCACCACTGCCTGGCTGGTTTTTCATAATTTTTGTCTTTATATTATATGTTTCTGTTAAATGGTAATGTAATGGTAATGGTAAATTTTATTGGTCACCTTGACACAATCCAGGATTACATATGAATACAGTCCAAAAAATTAGTTTCTAGATCAGGTTAGACTTCAAACATTTCTGAGGGCTGATGTCTTGAATACATTCATTGATGTGGGAAGACAAAGCCTACCCTTATTTGCTGGCCTTTTAGTCATAGGACCCTCAAGTATAGAAGTATAAAGAGGATGTTGAGCATGAGGAAGCATATTCATTGTTCACTCAGTTCCTTCCTATGAGTATGACTCTTCAAGCTCTTGCTCTCATATGTCTGGAATAATGGACAGTAACTTAGAAGTATGAGCTAAAGTATCCCTGACTTGTCCCTCTGTTTGTGTTAGTTTCATCATCTAATTGGGAAACTGGGATAGGTAAGGATGATGCATTTGGTCATTGGAACTGGTATTAGAGACATTGGCTTAAGGTTTTAAGTAAACCTGAATAAAGTCTTTACTCATAGGCTGTTTTTTTTTTTTTTATTGTTGTTTTGTAACATTGTGTGGCATCGAGTTAGCATTTCCTCTATTGTTGTTGTGCTTGTGTTGCCATTGCTTCTACATTTCTCCAAAGTATTCTCTTAAGTGAGGTATGTATATTACAGCTCTATCACTGGCATGCCTATTGACATTCATAATTAGTTGTGAGGAATGCCAATGCATAATTTTATGTATAAATCGATATGGCTAAGATAGACTACATATGTTTCTCTGACTCTTATGTATTTCTACTCTTTTTACATGTTAAGAAACCAAGAAAGAGTGTTTGAAATGAGAGGTTAACAATTTGTCATCTACCAACTGAGCAATGATTTGAACTAGGCTATTCTTAAACATAATTTTCCAAGAAAATATAGTTACTTTTTCCTCCCAATAAGAATTCACTTGAAAGTCTTGTGGGAGTGTCATGTGAGCTTAAGACTGCAATACTCAGATTTCCTTACATGCAGTATAACCTCTGCCTACCTTCATCAATCAGTTACTGTTCAAGTGTCCACATCAGTTTTAGGTTTTAGAAAACTGTTGTGGGATACTATTTCTTTGTAGATGTAAACAACTGTTTATTTCTCTAGATAAGGAAATGGTGAAAAACTTATGTATGTTTACCACCAAAACTGCACTTGGTGGATCAATGAGTATTATTGGGACTGATAGCAAGGACATATATAAGGAGTTAATTATAGGAGTAGAAATGACACAAAAAGAGCTATATCACCTAGAAATTATGACAAAATATGTAGTGTCTTAAAAGAACACACTGAATAAATACAACAGGTCAACAGGTGGGAGGATGTCCATTCATGTTGGTTCATTTGATCCAAGCCTCTTCCATTTATCTGCTCTGATCTCAATTACTTCTAGTTCTTCAGATAATCTCTACTTTGTCCAAGTATCAAGACTGGTCTCTGCATCTTCCATGATGCTGGGACTGTCTATCAGTCTTATTGAAGCTTGACTTCTGAGAGATTCCTTTGCAGAAAGGCTCATCTGAGAATGAATCTAAGAAGCATTTGCTGAGTATGTATGTTTGTGGGAGGGAGGTAGGATCTATATGTCTTAGGGAATTCTTAAAACCACTTTGTGCTTTTTTTTTTTCCTATCTGAATTAACATCCATACAGGGGTATTTCACATCCTAAGCATCTTTTTCTTTCTATAAAGATTCTCTGTAAACATATTCTGTCATAATGAGCTTCCATCCATAATGGAAATTTACAACCTCAGAGGAAATTGCTACAGAAGAAATATTCTGTTCCAAGGAAACAAATTCATTGTGTGATTACATCTATTTATCTATGTAACTGTGTTTTGTGGTCATAGTGTGTCCTTTGACATCAATTCATTAAAGAGTAAAAAAAAAAAGTTGTTGATTTTAGTTTGTTCATTTCTTCTGTCTTGTAATTGTAATATGGCCAATTTCCAACCCACTGATTCAGCAGACCAAGAAATCAAGCTCCATTATATAAGCTTGCATACATGTTCAAATGCCATAGGATATATATATATATGCCTTCAGTAAGCCACCAGATCAACTGAAGAAATTATATCTTTGTTGGTTAGCTAATTCTAGCAGCACCTAGTGAGGAGCAGAAATTTCTCCATTGATGAAAAAAATAAATTTCTTATCCATTAAACCCATGAAGATGACAAAAAATATTAACATTTAATGAACTGTTTTCTGAGATCCAGACAAAAGTACTAAATATTTCACATACTTTTAATTTATATTCCTTAATTGCCACAAGATATTATTAGACACAATATATTTTTAGGAGATTGGATCAAAGATTTTGTCAAATGCCCAAGGCATCCCTAAATTTTTATGACTCCAAGGGCACTTATTTTGGAAAGTGAATGCTGGGTAGGAGTACTTATTGAAATTTTTATGCAAGTATGGTTTTATTTGTAAAATCTGAAAGGGGAAAAAGTTGGAATACTAAAAATTGGTTTTTATTTATTTAAGGTGTTTCTTACTTATTGGACACTTTCTATAAAGCACATAACAGTTTGATTCCTTCCTACCTAAGAAAAGAAGAAAATCTAGACTATAAATCCTTTCGTGTAATACACCATTGAACAGCAGTAGCAGATGTATCTTCCTTTTACCACTCTATCTTGGGTGTTATGAAAATCATATCCAGATTGCATGGCCTCTTCAATTTTATTCTGAGCAAATGTTACTTAGAGAGTAACGTTATAACTTATTAGATTAATATTTAACACTTTTTAGTTAAATCCATGAGTCTAACATGCAGTTAAACATATAATAGAAAGTAATATAGTTATATCATCTTCAATATTTGTATGACATTCATCTTGTTGGATATGATATGAAACTATAAAGCAATGCCCATAAGCAGCAAGCTAGAGAACATCTTTCTTCTTTTCTTCCTTTCTCTCTCTCCCTCACTCCATTCCTCTCTTCCTCCCTCCATCCTTCTTTCTTTCTTTTAATGGTTTCTTAAATCCTGCTTGTATCATTGCAATGTCATAACAATAAATTTTCTTTTATTCTATGTGATGAACCCCGAGGCACGGTTAGCATTATCTTTTACATTTCTTGAGCTGAAAAGGCAGGAATTATGCAAGGATCATCTCAGTCAACTATGTATGAATTTTCAGATCGTGAACTATCAAATTTGCAATATTTATTCTCAAATGCCCTTGAAATTTATTTTACATTTTGAAGACTTAAGAATTATTTTGTATAATCTTAATAGAATTGAATTTATAATTAAATATATTTTATAAATTTATGTAGGGAGTGATGGACATTGTTCTGTATATATGTTTGTTTTATTGGTTGATGAATAAAACACTGATTTGCCAGTCAGGAAGTGACTTGGCATGGCAGACACTGCCACTATCTAACTATAGAGGTCTGGAGCTTTGTACAGATAGGCAGGAAGTGACATAGCTTGTCAGAATCAGAATATAAACAGAGACAAACAGGAAATTGCTCTCTTCTCTGCAGAGATGTAGGAAGCAAAAGGAGATGCAGGTCTATATCATTCCTGGTAAACCAAGATCACGTGGAAATACTTAGATTAATAGAAAAATGTATTTATAGTTAAGTCAGAGATTATAAGCCAATAAGAAACCATAGCCAGTGGCCAACAGTTTCATAATTTATGCAGTGTCTCTGTGTGTTATTTGGGACTGATGCAGCTGTGGGACCAGGCTGGAAGGAAAGTGCTTGTATCAAGGGAGGAAATACTTATAAAAATCTGCAAACATGATGAAATTGGTGTTTTTCTATGCACAGCCATAAAGATTATATAAATATATATATATATATATATATATATATATATATATATATATATTTGTACAATTACATGTCCCCAAACTATACTGTCATCATTTTCATTTCTCTTGAGAATTCTAATGAACAAATCCAGCAGACATCTAGGAAATATGGAAGCTCATTAATGATCTTAGTTTCAATGCCAATGATTTGTCAAAAAGAAAATAGCCCAAAAAACCTGGAATCGTTATCTTCATGTGGTAGTGGAATATCCTTCCTGGGAATGCACAGTTTAGCTACAATCAAGTGTAGTGACATGTAAATAACCAAATCTCTACTTAACATGAAATAGATAATTCACAAAATAAATCATTGTTAAATTTTATATGATTTGCTGAAGAAATAAAGAAAATACAAGCGTCCTTAAATAATAGCTCTAGTTACTTTCAATGCAAAATTCAAATTAGTAATAACTTTCTTCTTTGGAATTGTTACTTAAATCCTTACCCCTCTGAAATTCTGAGATTATCATAGTTTACGTTTACTGGCTTTCTGTAATTATTTCAGTAGTTATAGAGTAATAACTCTTACAGACTATCTCTCTCAATAAGCCTAAATACAGACATAGTCTTTCTTGCTGTGAATACATGAGGGCAATGTAATCTCGGGACAATGAAGGTCTATCTCTAAGTTAGTCAAATTTCTGCATATTTTCTATGGACAGAAAAAAACCTTAACTTAAAATTTAAATGGAAAATAATAGATACATACTTTGTTTAATGTCAATGACATTTGCACCTATGAAACCAAAAATCATAGAAGCAGGAAGCAAGCATTTATTCAAGGGATTGTATTGTGCAATAATCAGCAGGGCCACTCTCAAACTTATCCTATATTTCTGCATTTTGACTGTTGAGATTTAACCTCATATTGACCTTTGTTTTAATACATACAATGAAAGCTCCCCAGCTGTCCTCCAAATGGTTATAATAGAAACCTCTATCTTTTCTACATGTCTATCTTTTCTACAGACTAGCTATAACATGCTATGGGAGCAACAGAAAAGTTAAATCTATGTTTCAAGTACTTTCTTTATAAAAGTGTGATAAATGTGTGATATTCTATAATTCCAAAATTATTTGGGAAAATCATTGCAGTAAAGGCTAATAAATCTATGTACAAACTAATGGCTGATATATTTTCAGTATCTAATGTAAGATATATAACTTCAAGGACTCTTAGCAAAAATGTCATATATTGACTAATGTTAATACTAATGTTTGATACAAAGAAATACTCAGAATTTACAGTATTATGGTCAACATATGATTAGATTTATTCCATCATTATGACTTTATTTTCATATTAAAGGACAAATACACAATACTACACAGTCACATGGGTAATTGGCAGTTTTTTAAATGAGATATTTTCCAGTTGGCATATTTTCAAGTTTGTACACTTTGATTTTCACAAAGATTTTATACCACTGACTTCTTTTTCATCTTTGTTAATTCACACTTTAATAAATCATCAGAAATTAACACTTGTTTTGCAGTCCCATTTCTGTAAAAACCTCTCACCCCTTTACATTTAAATATCAAGATACAGTTATGAGCTCACCAAACTAAAGGAGCTGAATCTCATTTTGTTCCTACTGAGCCTACCCTAGAGAAGGTGGTTACCAGGAAGCAGTGTTTGACTCAGCTTTTGTGTCTATAGAACCACTTATCATGCTTTCTTGGGATTTATTTTGATGTAATATTCCCAAGTTGGGTGCCATTTGAACACTGTGTTTTTCATCAGGACAGCTGATTACCCAATAATTAATTAATATTAACTATGAATACTTGGCTGATATCACACAAATGTTGACTAGATAACAAAATATATTCCAAAGGAAAGGTGAGAGACATTATACCTTTCAATGAAATTAAGAAGTGATATTTTTTTATACAAACACACTTAAATTGGAAAATGTGAAGGAACATACTACATTTTATTGAAATACAATAGATATGAGAATCGTGAAGAAAGCATGACTATTTTGACCACTGAGGGATTGCCTGTCAATGTAGAAAAACTACCAGATATTGAAAAGTAGACTTTCTTGTATATACAGTTGTATGGAAATGCTCTTCAGAAATGTTAATATATGACAATAGGTATGGAATGGAAGTTTTATAATTTCACTACACAAGCCTTCAGAATGTGTCAACACAGACTGCAGAAGTTGACTTCATATAGGTTCCTTCAGGTAAGATGACACATAACAAGGATAACTTAGAGTATTCTATCCAAATACCAGATGTTTATCCCATGTGCTCAATATTATATGTTCTTTCTGGACAAAACACAAAGCAGATAGCTTGGCTAGGGGGAGGATTTTGATTTTCTTTTGGTGATTGATTGACTAAATGTTTCCATTTTTTTAAAAATTAAATTTCAACAAGGTTTTTTACATGTCAAACCCAGTTCCCTCTCCCTCCCCTTTTCTCCTGCCCCCCCAAACCAATCTCATTCCCTTTCTGCTCCCTAGGGAGGGTAAGATCTTCCATGGAGGATCTTTAAAGTCTGTCATGTCAATTGGAGCAGGGCCTAGGGCCTCCCCCGTATGTCTAGGCTGAGAGAGTATCCCTCTATGTGGAATGGACTCCCAAAGTCCATTTCTATACTAGAGATAAATAGTAAATTCACTACCAGAGGCTCCATAAATTTCCCAGGCCTCCTAACTGACACCCACATTCAGTGGAGTCTGGATCAGTCCTGTGCTGGTCTTCCAGCTATCAATCTGAGGACCATGATCTCCCCCTTTTCAGGTCAACTTTTTGTGTGGGTTTCTCCAGCCTGCTCTTGACCACTTTGCTTATCACTTCCCCCTCTCTACAACTAAATTCCAGGAGTTTGGATGTTTGCTTCTGCTTCCATTTGCTACTAGATGAAAGCTCTTGGGTGGCAAATAAAGTAGTCATCAATCTCATTATTGGGGAAGGACACTTAAGGTAGTCTCTCCATTATTGCTTAGATTGTCAGTTGGGATCATCCTTATAGATCTCTAGACATTTCCTTAGAGCCAGATTTCTCTTTTAAACACATAATGACTCCCTCTATTATGTTATCTCTTTTCTTGACCTCCTCTATTCTTTCCCTGGCTCAATCTTTCTGCTCTTTTATGCCCTCCATTAGCTTGGAGGTTATCATTAGTTTCAGGAATGTCTTGGAAGCTTCTGAATTTATTTACTGAATCTTCGGAAGCCTCCCTTTAGAAACTCCTGTGTGTTAAAGAGTTTCCTTCTTTGATGAAATAATTTAAATCATAGGAAATACTACACATTGGGCAGCTCATTGAACAGGAGATCCTCATCTGGCCTCTAAGATACATATATATGCTTGGTATATTTGTACACACAAACAACCATATAAGAAAAATTATATATTAATAACTATCTAAATATCTGTAAACTATACATTTACAATTATATGTAGGGACTTGAGAGAAGGATTCCAGAACCCTTGTCTGGTAAGATAAGACCATGTGGAAACATTTAGATTAATAGAAATGGGTTAATATTTAAGACATAGCTAGCCAATAAGAAATAGGCCAACAGAATAAGAAATGCTAGTAACAGGCCAAAAGCTTTTTCTAATACAGCATGTCTGTTTGTTATATTGGCGCTGCTGAGGCTCTGGGACAAGGCTGGTGGACAAACTGCTTGTAATAGTTATATGTTATAAAATATATATTATATAGTTAGTAATATATAATTTATCATGCATTTATATATTTTAAGTAATGTATGTATGTAATGTATGTATATGATATACACTCACACACACACACACACACATACACACACACACACACACACACACACACACACATACACACACACTCAAATACTCCTAATCCTACAGGTGGTAAACAGGTTTGTGGTTACTCTAGAACCAACATTTGTGATAAAGGAAACACTCATCTCCCTGTATTCCTTCTTTCCTAGATCATCTACCCTGGAAGAAGAAAGATTCTGAAAAGTATATTTTCTCATTTATAAAACAAGCCTTAGTTTATAAAGTTACCAAGGAATACTGATATTATGACTAAGGGACAATATTGAAAAAATGTTTTGAACATATCACTTAATTCTATTCTTATGTCAAATATCTCACTAAACTCTATTAATATTCTAATGTTTTCTGGTCAGAAAACATATGTAGCAACTAATCAAAAAAGTTATATTTTAAAGACAGAAAAATAAGGCATCTCTGGAGTTTACACTAATAAATTTTAATTAAAAACTACGTTTTTATTTGAAAATATTCAGCTATTGCATAAAGATATTTGTGAGCAAGGAAACATGTACAAAACTTGATAAAATAAAGTGACATGAAACATGAAAGGGCAAAGTTAAGATATAAAGTACAAATCAAAGGGCTACTCATAATACACAGAATATAATCTTGGTTGATGGAGAGAAATTTAGCTGGAGTTGCATTGCTAAATAAAACAAGCAAATCTTTGTAAACACACAATACTACTAACCATTCTATAAATACAGAGGCTGTAATCATACAAGAATTTCAATCAGACATGCTGATTGAAAATAAATGTGTCTTTGACATTATTTTCCTGGAATACACAATAGTTATGCCATTGCTATCAATTTTGAAGCAGCTACTCTTTAAACAATTACAAAGCAGAATTTAAAGGCAGGTAAATTGCACAAGCCAGAAACAGGAGTAACAATTATCTGTAGCACACATGGTTTGTCTGTGAATGAGAGCTAGTAATAAACTATTCTTTTCTTTGTTGCTGGTGTTACTTGTCCTGCCACTTCAGCTCCAAATGAACACACAGAGACTTATATTAATTATTAACCTGTTGGCTGGTGGCTAGAGTTTCTTATTGGCTAGCTCTTTCTTAGTTATTAATCCATAACTACTAATCTATGTATTTCTAAATGGCCTTATCTTACTGGAGAATTCCTGGCTTAGTCATGCTGTCTCTTTCCAGCATTTGAACAGTAGCTAAGATAGCCTACTGCCATGCTAACCCTTCTCAACATGACATATTCCTTCCATCTCCTACTGTAAGCTGATACAAACCGTCTCCCTTAAGCTGCTCTTCAGTATTTTACAATATTCACAACATTCCTTTCAGGGCAGTGTATCTACCACCATCACACTGTCCTAATAGCATTATGTTTAATTTACCTATGTTTAAACTTATTTCACTGCTTTATAAACATTATCGAGGACAGATTGTTTGTGGAGGCTAATTTCATTTGGTTAATCTGACTGTACTATAAAATTGATGGAAAAAATCTTTAAAGCTAGTTGTATTTGCAGATAATAAACAGAAAAAAATTAAATTTCCTTGAATGTAGTACAGCACTGAGCTAGTGATGGTAAGGTTGCTAATCTGTCAGCATTTAGTTTCTCTTGACAAATGCCTAATGTTATATGGGAGTTAATTCTTCCTCCACTCAGAACACTTCTCAGAATATTGCCTGTAACCTGATGGAACCAACAAGTGCTCAGGCGTAGAAGTCAGAAAATTTCAGCTCATGACACATTGTCCAGAATTATGTAGTTAGTAGAAAAGAAATGAAAATTAATGAAATGACTATTAATTTTAACTTATATAGTCTTTATACAAATCAATCTCATAATTCAGTATTATATTTTCTATCATTAAGCAATACATATTTAATATTCTATGAGATAAAACATGGATGAATGTAACACATGACTTTAAATAAATCAGCTTACACATTTTTTAAGAGAAGTATGTATCAATTCTGATCCAAGCAAGTTGGCCTGATTATTAAACATAGAAGATGAGAACGACCCTGATAAAATTTTATTAAAAAATTGTTAATCCTTCTTTTGATAACTTACATTGACTATAAAATAGTTTTCATTATGCAATGCATGGATTATATTTAAAATTCTATTTAATTTCTGCTCCAATGCTCTTAATAGGTCTATAACTTTTTATTGACAAAATGTCACAACATAATAGAAAGCCCATCCACTCTCTGCTGTCTCCTCCTGTGTTTGAACACCTTAGAACAGCATGACCCACAATTTAAATAGTACAAACATATAATTACCGACGGAAATGTAGATTTCATTTGAATTTTACTACAGTGTTAAAAAAACTGTATTGAACATATAATATAGCATTGGGTGTGAAATTAATCAGAATAAAGAATTAAATGCATTAAATTTCAAATTTCTAAAGTCTAAAATTGCTAGCATTTCTAAACAGTTGATTAAAGAAGATGATGTCAATGAGGATATAATGAAAATATTCAATGTTTCTTCTTAACAACCTACAAATATTAACTCACTGTGGATTTTATTATATATAGATTGGAGAAGAGACTCTAGTAAGTCTTAATAAAAATGTGGCCTGGGAATTAAAAACTGAATGACATCCCAACTTGATACCTGCACATAGGAAAATGCAGCCTCCCTGTATTTCACTGATTCTGTGCAATGCAGTTATTCAGGTTCAATATCAGTCACTTTTATCTCAGAAATTTTGCTCATTAATGTAAAATTGTTAGGAAAGACCTTCTGTACTAATAAAGATACATTTAACATTTTTCTTAGATGTTGGACTAGGATATATTATATAGAAGAAGCAGGTCTGCACATTAAGATAAGTATATAAAACACTATTCACTTTACATTTCAATTGTTTGAATGAAAGGAGTCTGAATATTTGGAGTTCAAAGAAGTAACTTATTGTTTAAGGATATAGAACACATCTGATTTAATTAATAGCACCTGGTTTAAAAAACAATAATAATAAGAGATTGCTATTAATCTGGCCTTGTTAGAAAAAGTTGAGAGAGATAATTTCTTGTCCTATTATAAAACAACACTTTATGTTTTCATAATAGGAATAAAAATTTACTTGGATAAATATATTCTATAATAAAATTTACACACACTAGTCTATTTAATATTTCTCTGTACTTTTTATATTTTGCATGTTTGGTTTGGGTGTGTCAATCTTGGTTTCACTGTGGTGCATAGACCAGCCCTTCTGTTTTAGCTTCAATGAAGGTCCTCATTTTGTTTTCATAAAGAGCTACAATTTCAGGCACTCCCCAGGGCACTTACCAGCTCAGAATGTTCCAATGCCCTAAATATCTAAGTATATTTTTAATGCTCGTGATCAAATAGAGGTAATCTCATGTACCAAACAATAGTTCATCTCTGAGCTACAATCACATATTCTAACAAGATACTCTCAGGAAAATAGATGTAGAATATTAAACACTTCCTAATTTTGCCTTTTTTTTTTTAAATTTTCTTATTTTTTATTTAAATATGTTTTATTTAAGAATTTCCATAAATGACAACTCTTATAAAAAGCATCCAAGCAGAGGACACAGAAATGCAGCAAACAGCATTCTTATGGTAGCTAACAGACATGAGAAATGTCCACCCTCTTTGAAACACCTGAGTTCACTGGTGAACTCTGCATCCAACTTCTGCAAAGCACACAGCAAGCTCAGTGCAAGTTCGCAGCCCATCAGCTTCAGTTCAAATGCCCACAGCAATTGACAACAGGGGAGTTAAGTAGAAGTATTTCACTTAATACATTCAAAATTCAACTAAATTGTGTTTTCTAAGAACAAAACTTAAAGTCTTGTGGATGTCCTTTGATGAAAAAACATTCAGACTTTATTAGCTATCATTGTTCTATGCACACTCTCACCAAAATCACAGGATTGGGTGGCACATCTCTCCATGTTAAAAAATATCCATTTTGCACCACCAAGCATACTAGCTTTTCATGCCTAGGCACCACCATCAATCCCACACAATGTTTCAAAAGTTCAAACAGCCTTCTGGTTCCATATCACTGCCTTGCATTCATAGCATTGATATTACTCCATGAAATAAAGAGTAAGGGATAAAAATGGAACACCCACCATCAAAGACGCAGCCTGTACAGCATGATGAAGAATTCTTGGATGAGAAAGCATGTAGACAGAAGTATTCCTATGGCAGAGTATTTACAGCACTACTTTCAATGAAGTGCTTCTTCCATAAACATTTGAAATGAGATGAACTGCAGAGATTAAAGAAGTTTTCATATTATACTTTCGTTCATGAGGGAAGACAAATGTTAAAAACAAAACCAAAAGAACCAAACATTGTATCATCATGATCTCCCAAATGGAGATTTTCCTAAGGAAAAAATTCATAGCGTGGGATCCAAATTAAAATGAGAAAAGAATATAGTTCTAACCAAAGATTTCAACTCTGAACATGTAAATGAATCCATTTAACAATTCCAATGACAGAGTATTATAGAGAAACTTTCTGAGATCAACTGTAGTGTTGGTTTTCCAATTGGGCAAACAGCAGTTTACTTTCAACAATTCAGTATTTTTACCCTTTATATAACAAACTTATAAAATTTGTTTAGCTTTTCTTCTTTTTCTAAAGAAAACTGTCAAAACTACTGCTGAATATACTCCACACTAAACAAACCAATCTGAAAAATATTAGTACATATGTATTTTACAACATACTTCCAGTGAGTTTAGAAAAATTTGAATCCCACAATTCTAGACCTAACTATCAACCGACCAACCTACCACCACCCACTGCCTACATGCCCAGCCAGAGAATTTAGAATCCATACTTGAGCCAAAGCCGCCATTAAAACCATTGCCTGATCCTGCATTTGATGCCGACCCACAAACAAGAGGGTCACCAGAGTTAGAACAACTGAAGGAATTATTTCCAGATCCAGAAACGTGATTTGGTCCCCTTTTCATGCTGCCCTGGCTTTGGTTATTACCAGATGAACCTGACTGGGTGGCTAACATCCCCATCATACCCTAACTGCTCTGCAGTGCTGCCTGGGCTTCAGCCATCATCTCTGGATTAATGCTAAAAGCTCCAAAGTTCATTCTGCCACCCATGTTGCCACCCTAGTTATTTCCCAAGCCACTCCACCCCCTCTGCTGTTGCCAAACCCACCCAGATTCCCAAAGCGACCTGGAATACCACCAAATTTCCACTTCTTTCTAACTGTCTATTGCTATCATGCTTAGTTAGGTTTAGCATTGGTAATATGATTGCTGATTCCTTTAATTATCAAATCCTCTCCACAAAGGAACTGGGCATCCTTATCATCTGCAAAGGTAACAAAGGCAAAAGCTCTGAATGGGTTGGAAATGAAGACTTCTAATACTTCTCCATACTGGCAGAAGAACTGTTGAAGCTCTTCAGCAGTCATGTCTTCTGTACAACGCCCAACAAATACTTTTCTGCTTCTTAAAGGCTCATCTGGGCTTTGCTTAGAATTCAAGTTTACAGTCCCACCATCGCCCATCTAAAATATGTCACTGTGACATTACTTTCACTTGGGTTTCATATTCCAGAAATCGAACAAAGCCAAACCCCTTTGAGTGACCAGTTTTAAGATCTTTCTTGACTTGAACCATAAGAACGTCTCCAAAAGTCATTCAGGTCTTGTTTTGTTGTTTACCACAGGAGACCCAACACCATGGGATGTTTTCTGAACTGCTCTTTTCACTTTCTCTGCCGACGTAGTATCTGTCTCATCCATTTTCCTTTTGTTATCTTTGGGATAGTTGCCAAAATATACCAGATTACCACAGCCAGCATCCAGGGCATGTAGAATTCTTTCCACCAGCCCTGCCCAGGGCCTGCAAACTGATCCCTAGCAGTGTCCATCCCCCTACCCCTCCACCCCTGTCCCCACCCCCCAAGCTCATCCTGCTGCCGCCCGCCAGTGCTGGGGGTATGGGCAAAGGTGCTGCTAGGCAGGGCCCTTGGGCCATGGGGAAAGCTGCACAGGGGACAGGGGTAGTGTGGCTTCCAGGTCCACACACTGAGACACCGGTTCCGATATCGGAGGCCACATGCCCCTAGGAACTGGGCTGTAACTGTGGACATCAATACTGCCCTATCATCTTCTGACAGTATTTCAGTGTTGGAAATTTAAGGACTTGTCCCGTACAGCTCTCTTCCTCCCCACCCAGCTGTAGAACTTCCATGCAAAAAAGGTTGAACAAACAAGGTTGTTTTTAGAACTTTACAGTGCACAGTGCAGGCATGCCTTGCCCCCAGGTGTGGGTGGTGCATGACTTCCTCCTATGCTTAGCATATCCCCTGGCTTGGTTATATAAGCCCATTACTCTCTGTAACAAACAGTGGTAACAGCAGCATATTCTTAACTTCTCCTGGTGGTTTGTTAAGTGTTTAACTCCTGACACCCTCCGATAATCATGGTCCCAGGCCATGCAGGCACATCATTTCAGTAGGTTCATTGTTTCCATCTTTGGTTACCCCTAAATTCTCAGACATCTTTGCTTAATTTTCTACTAGGCCACTGCTAGGAAGGACAAAGAGGAAGCAGAGACTGAGAGGAACCAGATAGACTTTTTCTTATTTTTTATATCCATCCCACTTCCCTCTTCCTCCCTAATCCCCTACATGACAATCCTACATTCCCCATTCCAAATCCATTCCCCAGGGAGGGTGAGGCTTTCCAGAAAGGATCATCAAAAATCTGTCAAGTCATTTTAGGTCTGTGTTGGTCTTATGCTGGTTTCCCATCTATCAGTCTGGGGAGGGTCCATGAGCTACCCTTTGTTCATGTCAGCTGTCTCTGTGGGTTTCTGTACCCTGGTCTTGACCATTTTGCTCATCACTTCTCCCTCTCTGCAACTGGATTCCAGGAGTTCAACTCAGTGTTAGCTATGGGTTTCTGCTTTTTTTTTTCCATTAGCTACTAGATGAGAGCTCTAAGATGGCATATAAATTAGTTATTAATCTCATCAGGGAAGGGTATTTAAGTTAGCCTTTCCACTGTTGAGCAAATTGTTAGTTGGGATCATCATTGTATGTCTTTTTACATTTCCCAAGTGTGAGATTTCCTTTAAACCTATAATGGCTCCCTCTATTGTATCTTTTTTTCTTGCTTACCTCTATTTTTCTACCAAATCAACCTTCCTGCTCCCTCATGTTCTCCTTTCCCCTCCTCTTCTCCCCTTCTCTTTCTGCTAACTCTCTCTCCACTCACTACGTCTCCCCCACACACAACCCCCTTGCTCCTAATTTGCTCAGGAGAACTTGTTCCTTACCCTTCTCCAGGTGACAAGGTAAATCCCTCTTTTTATTTATTTAATTTATTATTGTCCATGTCGATCCCAGTTCCCTCTCCATCCCTCCATCCCTCCTTTCCTTTTACCCTCTATGCCCTCTCACATGCACCCTAACCATACTACCCGCCCACCCACCCCCACACCAATTCCATATGTAGGGGAATACCATCCTTTGGGGTCATGTAGATTTGACAGGTCATGTGAAGTAGGGACTAGGGCATCTCTCTTGTATCTAGGTTAAGGCAGTTATCCCTCCATGGGGGATGTGTTGGCAAGGTCCTTTTGTGCACAAGGGATACATCCTGGCTCCACTGTCTGAGGTCTCTTAGACTACTCAGTCCTTCTGGCTGAGACCCATATTCAGGGGGGCCTAAGTCAGTCCCATGCTGGATTCCCAACTATCAGTCTGGTGGCCCATTAGCTCCTCCTTGTTCACATAAGCTGTCTCTATGTGTTTCTGCTGCCTGGTCTTGTCCTCTCTCTGCATCTGGATTCTAGTTCGACTCAGTGTTTAGTTGTGGGTGTTTGCTTCTGTTTCCAACAGGTACTAGATGAAGGCTCCATGATGGTCGATAAATTAGTTGGTGATCTCATTATCAGGGAAAGGCATTTATGGTAGACTTTCCACTGTTGCTCAAATTGTTATTTGGAGTCAGTCTTGTAGGTCTTTGGACATTTTTTTTAGGTTCAGTTTTCTCTTCAATGGTAAGTGACAAAAATAAAATATCATGAAGCATGCTTTATCCCATTTCTCTAGTTATTACATCAGACTAAAACCTGGTTGGCCTATTGTCCTAAAGATGATAGCGTTAATACTTACCTCTATATTCATCAATTCTGGTCTTGAACTCTCAGGAGTAAATTGTAGTAAGTAACTATCTTAAATTTCAGGTACTGTAATTAATTTTTAAAAATAATGCTTGGCTTTTTTCATTTTTTCTGATTTTGAAACATTCCCAATCTGGAAGCATTGCTTAGGGTAAAACACCATTAACCTGATGTGAAGTGGAATGGTCTTTGTAAGCACTCCCTGACCTGGAAAACATCCCTGACTGTGTTCTGCTCTACTCCATGATGAGTACATGCTATTATCCTCCTTTGAAATCTTAAAATATTGAACAAGTAAAACAGGTTGCTAAGCCACTTATAATGTCATTAACAAAAGACAGAAAATTAAATAAGGAATAAAGAAAGAAGAAAGAGGCAGAGGGAGGGAGAGAGGAGGAGGGAGAAAAAGGAAAAGAAAGGGAAGAATACAAGTACTCAACAAGTTCATACTACAAATGCATATACTAAAACCCAGGATATTTAGTATTATCATAATATCATTTAAAAATTAATTTCAACTTTCTAGTGCTCAACAAAGTGTTATGTTGTTTTACATCTTGATTGAAATAGACGTATACAATTGTTTATTGTATAACAAGTGACAAAAATATAATGACAAGTAAAGTTATTTCACTTCACTAATGCTTTGTGGTGTATTCTATATAATGTGATGCTTGATTAAATGAGGAGGGAAGACATTTGAGCAAAATATACATATTTTTACTTTCACCTTAGAATCAAACACAGGGATAGAGCATAATGAGCCAGTAATGAGTCTTATGCAAAACTGAGAGTTACGGGTACTCTAAGAGATTGGTTATGATTTTACATGTACATATCTCAGAAACAAAACTCTCCAAAACTGAAAGTGTTATTCATAGTCTCTCCCTTCCCTATATCCTTGAATAATAATAGTAAGTTTTTCCCTAAGTACAAGAGGTTGTGAACCCTCTCATCACAAGTTGACCTCATTGAAATTGTAAGGGATTGGTTTTATCTACTGGGGCAGGTCTTATATCTAATAAAAATTGTTGGTTATATTCATAGCAATCATGTTTCTCTTATACCAGTCAAAATGTTTTGTTCGGCACATAGTTTGGTAGCTTACAGGGTTTATACCTGTGTGAGTGTGATCACTTGAACCTTCTACTATTCTAGTATTATAATTCTATATTTGCTAGTCATTTTTTTAAAAAACAGGATTTTTTCTCTGTATTGCATTGGAGTCTGTCCTGGAACTCATTCTGTAGACCAGGTTGGCCTAGAAAGCACAGAAATCCTCCTGCTTCTGCCTCCCAGGTGCTGGAATAAAAAGCATGAGTCACCAATGTCCAGCGATAATTGCTAGTCTCAAGGGATAAAAATTCTAGTCAAGTTCCTGCTAGATTTGTGTATGTTATGTACACAAATATGCATTATTTTTGGTAAAAGGGTTTACAGTACAATTTACAAAGATTCAAAATAGCATAGAATGTAATGTACAATTTTGGGCTTGTCTGTATAATCCTATTAGCTAATAACCCTTCCATGGTACTAGTGGTTTTCACAGATAATATATAATGTCTAACAGGGTATTGCCCCCTACTATAAGTTGCTGCATTTGAACAATCTGTCTAACAGTTATATATGTGTTGGTCTCTCTGCTTATCTGTAATTTATCTACATACTTTATCATCTATCAGTCAATTTTGTAGAGTGTTACTAAATAATGAAATTTGATGAGCTCAATATATAGGTGGATTTTTAAAATGCAATTTTCAATTTAAAATGACATTATGAAAATTAAGCACTTTCTTCAATCAAAATATATCTGGAATTGCATCCTCCTTTTCACTTGGTAAGAGAACAAATATATTATCACTCATTTGTTTTTGTTTTTTTTTTTTAGATTGGAAATGCATCATAATTTTTTTCTTTTCCTTTTTTATTCAATTTATTATTTTACATGTCAATCCAAGTTCCCTCTCCCTCCCTTGTTCCCTCTCTACCTCCCTTTTACCCTCTCTGCCCCCTTACGTGTACCCTGACCACCCTCGCCTCCCAACCCCCCACTCCAATGTAGGGCAATGCCATCGAAGTGGGGTCATGGAGATCTGTCAGGTCATTTGAAATAGGGACTAGGACTTCTCTCCTGTCTCTAGAATAAGGCAATATCCATCTATGAGAGATGTGATCACAAGGTCCTTTTGTGCACCAGAGACACATCCTAGTTCCAATATTTGAGGCCCCTTAGGCTGCTCAGTCCTTCTGGCTGAGACCCATATTCAGGGGGGCTTGAGTCAGTCCCATGCTGGATTCCCAGCTAACACTTTGGGCGCCCGTTAGCTCCTCCTTGTTCACATCAGCTGCCTCTATGTGTTTCTGCAACCTGGTCTTGTACTCTCCACCTCCATCTGGGTTCGAGTTCGACTCAGTGTTTATGTATGGGAGTTTGCTTCTGTTTCCAACAGGTATTAGATGAGGGCTCCATGGTCTCTCTAGTCAGGAAGGGCATTTATGGTAGCCTTTCCATGGAGGCTCAAATTGTTAGTTGGCAGCAGTCTTATAGTTCTCTAGACCTTTCTTTGTGTTCAATTTTATCTTCAAACCAATATTGGCTCCCATTTTTATGTTCTCTCTCTCTCTCTCTCTCTCTCTCTCTGTCTCTCTTTCTCTCTCTCTCTCTCTCCCTCTCCTCTGTCTTCCTACCCTGATTCAATCTTCCTTGTTGCCCGTGTTTTCCTCCCCTCCCCCTCTCTTTCTCCTACTCATACCTCCATTCACTGCCCCCCACTTCCCCTGTGCTCTGGGGGACTTGTCCCTTCTCCCTTCTGTGAGGGACTTTATGTGATTCCCTTAGAATACACTTTGTACCCTATTTCCTCTGGTGGTGTGAATTATAGGCAGGCGATCCTTTGTTCTAGGTCTTAAACCCATATATGAGTGAGTACATACCATGTTCCTCATTTTGTGATTGGGTTACGTCATTCAGGATGGTTTCTTCAAGTGCCATTTTGTCTGCAAATTTCAAGATTCCATTATTATTTTCTGCAGAGTAGTATTCCATTGTGTAGATGTGCCACATCTTCATTATCCATTGTTCAATTGAGAGGCATGTAGGTTGCTTCCAGGTTCTTGCTATTACAAATAATGCTGCTATGAACATAGTAGAACAGATGTCTTTGTTGCATGTATGTGGATCATTTGGGTATATGCCTAAGAGGGGAATTGCCTGTTCCTCTGGTAAGCTAATTCCCATTTTCTTCCAGAACCACCATACTGATCTCCAAAATGGCTGTATGAGTTTGCACTCCCACCAGCAGTGGAGGAGTGTTCCCCTTTCTCCATATCCTTTCCAGCATGAGTCATCATTGGTGTTTCTAATTTTAGCCATTCGGGCAGGAGTAAGATGGTATCTCAAAGTTGTTTTGATTTGCATTTCCGTGATAGCTAAGGATGTGGAGCACTTTCTTTACTGTCTTTCAGCCTTTTTGATTTCCTCTATTGAGAATTCTTTCTTCAGTCCCATTTTTTAATAGGGTTATTTGGTGTTTTGTTGACTAGTTTCTTGAGTTTTTGTATATTTTGGAGATCAGCTCTTTGTCGGATATAGGGTTGGTGAATATCTTTTCCCAATCTGTGGCTGCCTTTTGGTCTTTTCCACTGTGTCTTTTGCCTTACAGAAGCTTCTAAGTTTGAAGAGGTCCCATTTATTAATTGTTGCTCCCAGTGTCTATGTTCCTGGAGTTATGTTCAGGAAGCAGTCTCCTATACAAATTTGTTTAAGGGTACCTCCTACTTTCTCTTCTAAGAGGTTCAGTGGGGCTGGATTTATGTTGAGATTCATTTGGACTTGAGTTTTGTGCATGGCGACAGACATCTGTCTATCTGCAGTCTTCTACCCACCATCATCCAATTGTGCCAGCACCATTTGTTGAAGAAACTTCCTGCCCCTTTGTATTCTTTTAGCTGCTTTGTGGAAAATCAGGTGTTTATAGGTGTGTGGGTTAATATAAGTATGTTCAATTTGATTCCATTGGTCTACCTGCCTATTTTTATGCCAATACCAGGCTGTTTTCAGAACTATAGCGCTGTAGTAGAGCTTATAGTCAGGGATGGTGATACCTCTTGAAATTCTTTTATTGTACAGGGTTGTTTTGGCTAACCTGTGTCTTTTGTTTTTCCATATAAAGTTGATTATTAGCCTTTCAAGGTCAGTGAAGAATTGTTGTGGTATTTTAATGGGAATTGCATTGAATCTGTAGATGGCTTTTGGCAAGATTGCCATTTTTACTATGTTTATCCTACCTATCCAAGAGCATGGAAGATCTTCCCATTTTCTGGTATATTCTTTAATTTATTTCTTTAGAGCCACCTAGTTTTTATTATATAGGTCTTTCACTTGTTTGGTAAGAGTTTCCCCAAGATACTTTATGTTCTTTGTGGCTATTGAAAAGGGTGATGCTTCTCTGATTTCTTTCTCCGCTTCTTTGTTGTCTGAATAAAGTAGGGCTACTGAGCTTTTTGAGTTTATCTTGTATCCTGCTAGTATGCTGAAGGTGTTTATCAGCTGTAGGAGTTCCCTAGTAGAGTTTATTGGGTCGCTTATGTAAACTATCATATTATCTGCAAATAGAGACGGTTTGACTTCTTTTCTCTCATTTGTTATGATATTTTTTTATGAAAAGTTTCCAGCAAGAAAAGGACTTATACAGCTGGAGGGAAATATACAACCCTTACTACTTAAGTTCTGATGAATTCCTGGGAGCCATGCCCTATTTAGCAATATACAGGAGTCATTTTCAAATGAAAATTGATAATTTAATTATCAGATTAGATACATCCAATTACTAAATCGACAATGTATGTTTGCACCTTAATGTCACAAGGATGATAATTATCTGAGAGTAGTGAACAGTTCAATTAAATGGCTAACTTTTTCATTAGGAAATAAGGAAGTAGAATTTCTTCCTTAAACATAGAAAGATGAAAAGCTACACAGAGATGAAACTGAAGTGTCTTCTTTGTTACAGTTCATTTTCTTACACATTTAAGGAAAATATTATTATTTGATATTTTCAAATGTAATATGTTGGCATTTTATACTTACCATATACATATTACTAAGAATCAAATAAAATATATAAATTCACTTTAAAATTAATTCTAATGTAAGAATAAAATATGATTGCTCTTTTTTTTTTTTTTTTTTTTTTTTTTTTTACTGCAATTGTATATGTGGTCTTCTTTTAAATCCTAAAAGTTAAAAGTGGATGGGTGAAAACTACATTAATAATTTCATCAATTGTAATATTAGTTGTGTTATTATCTTATCTGAATTTAGTTAATTGTAAATAATAATTTTTATAGAAAATGTTATATAGGATGCCAAAAAGGTGGGTCAATAGATAAACAGGTTTTATGACAAGACTGTTAAACTAAGTTGGCTCCTTGAGGCCCACATGGTAGAAAACAAGAACCAACTCCTATAAATTGTTTTCCTAGCTCCATAATTACATGGAACATGGATATTAACACATACACATGAACTCACACACTAAAAATAAGTCTATTAATAAAAATATTTTAAGATGACAAAAAGCTGTTTACAAGTGAAAGAAAATGTGTAATTTGTTTAAACATGATTCCATTTAGTCCTTTAGAAGGACAATATTTAAAACTAAATCAAACTTACTGAAATAATTATTGCAACATGTGATACCATATTTGCTTGATATCCCTAAGAGGCCTGATATTTTCTAAATGTAAATAGAGGAGCAGTTGATCTTGGCAAGAGCAGAAGTAGGGGAGGGATTGGAAATAGAGGAGGAAGCAGTTAAATGTGTAAGAGAATATATAAGAAAAAAATAGGAAAGGTTGGAATGATCTTCCAATCAAAATGGCCCAAAAAGCAAGCAGTTGTTGCTAGTCTAATATGTAACAAATTAGACTTCAAACCAAAATCCACCAAAAGAGATGATGAAGGTCATTTCATATTAATCACAGGAAAATCAATCAGGGTAATGTCTCAATTCTGAACATCCATGTTCCAAATACAAAGGAACCCACATTTGTAAAAGAAATATTACTAAAACTCAAATCACACAAAGAAGCAGAATTCAACACCCCAGTCTAACCACTAGACACCACCACCAGACAGAAACTTAAGAAACAAATGTAACAGAAGTTATGTCCCAATTGAGTTTAACAGACATCAATAGATCATTCCATCTGAACACCGATGAATATGCCTTCTTCTCAGATTCACATGGAACCTTCTCTAAGTCAAATATATATTCAGCAACATAGCAAGCCTCAACAGGTACAAAAATTTGGATTGCCCCCAGTGTCATATCAGACCACCATGTTTTAAACTTGGAATTCAACAACAACACAAATTGCAGAACCCTACAAACTCATGGAAACTGAACAATGCACAACTGCATCATTCCTGTGTCAAGAAAGAAATAAAGACAAAAAATTAAAGACTTCCTAGAGTACTTTTTTTTCTTCAATTTTTATTTATTTATTTTTCTTATTTTACATGTCTATCCCAGTTCCCTCTCCCTCCCCCCCCTTCCATGCCCCACGACCATCCTCTTATCCCTCCCCAACTCTACAAGGAGTATGATGCCTTCAAGGAGGGATCAACAAAATCTGTCAAATCATTTGGAGCAGGGACTAGGCCCTCCCTCTTGCCTCTAGGTTGGGAGTGTCCTTCCATGTGGAATGTGCTCCCAAAGTCTATTTGTGCACCAAGAATTCAATGAGAATGAAGACACAACACAACCAAACTTGTGGGACACTTTGAAAGCAGTGCTAAGAGGAGAATTAAATGCACTAAGTGCCATATGAAGAAAACAGAGGATAGTCACATTAGAGAATTAAGAGCACAACTGAAAGTCTTAGAACAAAAGGAAGCAAACTCACCTCAGAGGAGTAGACGCCAGAAAATAATCAATTTCAGGGCTGAAATCAATAGAGTAGGAACTAGGAAAACAGTACAAAGAATCAATGTAATAAAAAGTTGGTTCTATAAGAAAATCAACAAGACAGACAAAACTTTGTCCAAACTAACAAAAGCAGAGAGAAATCATGCAAATTAGAAAAATCAGAAATTAAAAGGGGGACATAACAATGTACACCAAGGAAATCGAGAGACTCTTTATTATACTTTATTATACTTTATATAATAAAGTATACTTTATTATACTTTGAAAAACAGTACTCCACAAAATTCAAAAATTTAAAGGAAATAGAAAAGTTCTGTGTACGTATAAAATACGAAAATTAAATCAGGAACAGATAAGCAATTTCACTAGACCTATAACCTCTAATGAAATAGAGGTAGTCCTCAAAAGTATGAAAACAAACAAAACAAACAAGCAAACAAAAAAAAAAACAACAACAAACACCAAAAACCAAAACCCAGGGCCAGATGGTTTCAGTGCAGAATTCATCCTGAAATTCAAAGAAGAGATAATACCAATAATCCTCAAATATTTCCACAAAATAGATGCAAAAGGCTCATTGATAAACTTTATTTATGAGGCTACAATTAATTTGGTACCTGAGCCAAACAAACACACAACTAATAAAGGGAAATTAAGGACCTTTATCCCTCATGAACATTGAGGCCAAAATATTCAATAAAATACTTAAAAATTGAATCCAAGAACAAGTTAGAGAAATCATCCACCATGACAAGTAGGCTTCTTACCAGGGATACAGGGAAGGTTAAACTTTTGAAAATCTATCAATGTGATCCACCATATAAACAAACTGAAAAAGAAAAACCACATGATCATATCACCAAATTGCTTCTTGATAATGGTCTGAGAGAGATCAGGGACAATAGGAACATATATAAACATAATTAAAGCAATATACAATAAACCAACAACAAACATCAAACAAAATTGAGAGAAACTTAATGTGATCCCTCCAAATTCAGGAGCAAGACAAAGCTGTCCAATCTCTCCAAATCTAAGTTCTAGCTATAGCAATAAGACAACAAAAGGAGATCAAGGGGATACAAATTGGAAAGGAAGAAGCCAAACTGTCACTATTTCAAATGATATGATGGATTACATAAGTGACCCAAAAAAACTCTACCAGGGACTGCCTACAGCTGATAAACACCTTCAGCACAGTGGCAGGATATAAGACTAACTGAAAAAAGAAAAAATATATAGCCCTAATGTATATGGACAATAAAGTGTCTGAGAAAGAAATCAGAGAAATATGATAATTTATAATAGCCACAAACAACACAAAATATCTTGAGGTAATGCTAACCAAACAAGTGAAAGACCAATATAGCAAGATCTTTGTCTTTAAAGAAAGAAATTAAAGAAAATACCAGAATATGGAAAGATCTACTATGTACTTGGATAGGTAGGATGAACATAGTAAAAATGGCAGTCTTGCCAAAAGCCATCTAAAGTTTCACTGCAATCCCCACCAAAATCCCTGCACAATTCTTCACAGATCTTGAAACGATAATAGTCAACTTTATATGGAAAAACAAAAGACCCAGGATAACACCAACAACCCTGTACAATAAAGGAACTTCAGGAGGCATCACCATCCCTGACTTCAAGCTCTATTACAGAGCTATAGTACTGAAACCAGCTTGGTATTGACACAGAAATAGTCACATAGACCAAGGGAATTGAATAAAAAATCCTGATATTAACCCACACACATATGAACACCTGACTTTTGACAAAACAGTTAAAATTATACAATGGAAAGGGGGAAATACCTTTAACAAAGAGCGTTAGCATAACTGGATGCTGGTGTGTAGAAAACTGCAGATAGATCCATGTCTATCTCCATGCACAAACCTTAAGTCCAAATGGATCAAAGACCTCAACATAAATGCAGCCACACTGAACCTCTTAGAAGAGAAATTGACAGGTATCCTTGAAAGAATTGGTACAGGAGAATTATTCCTGAACATAACAACAGTAGCATAGACACTGAGATCGAGATCGACAATTAATAAATGGGACTTCCTGAAACTGAGTAGCTTCTGTAAGGCAAAGGACATAGTCAACAAGACAAAATGGCAGCCCACAGAGTGGGAAAAGATCTTCACTACCCCACATCTGACAAAGGGCTGTTCTCCAAAATACACAAAGAAATCAAGAATCTAGTCAACAAAACAACAAATTATCCAAATAAAAATTGGTGAATAGGGACTGAATAGAGAATTCTCAATAGAGTAATCCAAAATGGCTGAAAGACACATAAAAAAGTGATCAACATCTTTAGCCATCAGGGAAATGCAAACAGATGCAAAAGTAAGATACCACCTTTCTCTTGTCCGAATGGAAATAATAAGAAACACCAATGACAGTTTATGCTGGAGAATATGTGGAGAGAAGGGAACACTCCTGGGGGGAGTGCAAAATTGTACAGCCATTTTAGAGATCATTATGGCAGTTTCTGGGAAAAATCGGAATCGGTCTATTACAGGAGTTAGCAATTCCACTCTAAGGCATACACCCAAAAGATGCACTATCATGCAACAAAAACATCAGTTCAACTTTGTTCATAGCAGCATTATTTGCAAAAACTAGATTCTGAAAACAACCAAGAAAGTTGCCCCTCAACCCTCAACTGAAGGATGGGTACTACTCAGCAGAAGAAAAAAAAAACAAACAAAACTACAACAACAACAAACAAACAAACAAACAAAAATGGAATCTTGAAATACCCAGGCAAATGCATGGAACTTGAAGAAATCATACTGAGTGAGGTAGCCCAGTCACAAAAAATGAACATGGTATGTACTCACTTATATATGAGTTTTAGACATAGAGCAAAGGATCACCAGCCTATAATACATACCGCCAGAGAAACTAGGATACAAGGAGAACCTTAAGAGGGATTTACCTTGTTGACTAGTTTCTTGAGTTCTTTTTATATTTTGGAGATCAGCCCTTTGTTGGATATAGGATTGGTGAAAACTTTTCCCAGTCTGTGGGCTGCTGTTTGGTCTTGTCCACTGTGTCCTTTGCCTTACAGAAGCTTCTAAGTTTGAAGAGGTCCCATTAATTGTTGCTCTCAGTGTCTGTGCTCTCAGAGTTGTGTTCAGGAAGCAGTCTCCTTTATCAATTTGTTCAAGGGTACATCCTACTTTCTCTTCTAAGAGGTTCAATGTGCCTGTATTTATGTTGAAGTCTTTGATCCATTTGGATTTGAGTTTTGTGCATGACGACAGACATGCTTCTATCTGCAGTCTTCTACACACCCTCATCCAACTGTGCCAGCAACATTTGTTGAAGAAGTTGTCCTTGCCCCATTGTATAATTTTAGCTGTTTTGTTGAAAACGGGGTACAGAACTGAAGAAAGAATTCTCAATAGAGGAAATCAAAAAGGCTGAAAGACACTTAAGAAAGTGCTCCACATCCTTAGCTATCAGGGAAATGCAAATCAAAACAACTTTGAAATACCATCTTACTCCTGCCAAAATGGCTAAAATTAGCAACACCAATGATGACTCATGCTGGAGAGAATGTGTAGAAAGGGAAACACTCCTCTCCTGCTGGTGGGAGTGCAAACTCGTACAGCCATTTGGAGATCAGTATGGTGGTTCCTCAGGAAAATGGGAATTAGTTTACCACAGGAACAGGCAATCCCCCTCTTAGGCATATACCCAAATGATCCACATCCATGCAACAAAGAAATCTGTTCAACTATGTTCATAGCAGTATTATTTATAATAGCAAGAACCTGGAAGCAACTGAAGAATGGATAATGAAGATGTGGCACATCTACACAATGGAATACTACTCTACAGAAAAAAAAAAATAGTGGAATCTTGAAATTCGCAGACAAGTGGATGGCACTTGAAGAAACCATCCTTAATGAGGTAACCCAGTCACAAAAAGAGGAACATAGTATGTACTCACTCATATATGAAATTTAGGCCTAGATCAAAGGATCACCAGCCTATAATTCACACCACCAGAGGAACTAGGATACAAGGTGTATTCTAAGAGATTCATATAAAGTACCTCACAGAAGCAGGAAGGAAAAAGTCCCCCCAGAGTACAGGGGAAGTGGGGTGGCAGCAAATGGAGAGAGAAGTAGGAGAAAGCGAGAGGGAGGAGAGGAAAACAAGGGCAACCAGGAAGATTGAGTCCAGATAGGAATAGATGACAGGGGAGAAAGAGAGAGAGAGAGAGAGAGAGAGAGAGAGAGAGAGAGAGAGAGAGAGAGAGAGAGAGAGAGAGAGAGAGAGAACATAAAAGTGGGAGCCAATATTGGTTTGAAGATAAAATTGAACACAAAGAAAGGTCTAGAGAACTACAAGACTGCTGCCAACTAACAATTTGAGCTTCCGTGGAAAGGCTACCATATGCCCTTCCTGGCTAGTGAGATCAACAACTAACTTATCCATGGAGCCTTCAACTAATGCCTGTTGGAAACAGGAGCAAACACCCATACATAAACACTAAGTCAAAGTAGAACCCAGATGCAGATGGAACAAGGAGGAGATAATGGTCCCCCAGACTGATAGCTGGGAATCCAGAATGGGACTGACTCAGCTTCCGCTGAATATGGATCTCAGCCAGAAGGACTGAGAAGTCTAAGGGACCTCAGACAGTGGAGCCAGGATGTATCCCTGGTGCACAAAAGGACCTCGGGGACACATCCCCCATGGAGGGATACTCCTTATATAAATATGCTCATGTTTTAAATAGAACATTATTATGATTAGTAGGGAAAATGTTAAGAAATTCCACTGTGAACCAAACTGAAGACTAATTTTAATATCTTCAACATTGCCACCTCCATGGTCAGTTTTTGGTTAAATCATACAACTTGTGGTTTATTAATAAAACTACTCTTTCTAGAATAAATGCTTTTACTAATTACTACTCTGTAAAATGCCTACAAAATATCCTTTGATGGTTCAAAGTGTCATATTTGACATTGGTAGCTAACTATTATGAAGATCTGGAAACAGTTCCAAATCATTGTCTCTTATGTTTTACACAGAATCCTCTAACAGTTTAGTGTACAATAGTCAGATAATGTATTTCTGAGGAGGAGTCGCCATATTACAGTGTACAAGTGAGAACACTTGTACACAGTAGATCCTAGGAAGTGTGGCTTCTTTTATAGCAAAGTATTTTAGGAGACAAAGAAAGGCAACATTAGGAACTTTTTTGATGACATGTTAGTTTTGACACGAATCACAGTCTTAGTCTTTCCACTGAACATTTGTACATCTGACTCACAATTTGTTCAGGAAGGTTGTAGAGTATAATGAGGCAGGCTTTGCAAGTGGAAGACTTTCCTATGATTGTTCCATGAAAAGACAGCTCTCAGTGACATTTTATTACCAATTGCATTGAAGCAAGGTCTGTTTAAGGGTTTCTCCTGCATTTCATTGATGAAAAAAGGGGCTTAAGGTTGGTTTATATTCTGACTGCTTCATCTACAATTCAATTAGAATAAATGTCAGTGTAGGCTAATGCTGTGAACAACATCTCTGGATTCATTTATAAAGATGCTTATGCGATAAAGGAGGTTCAGGCTCATGGCTTCACTCCTGTGGAACTTGAGGTAGGTTGGAAGAATTATAGTCCCATCTAATCATTAAAATGCATGCATGGAATGTTGCAAGCCAGCTTATTTATCACTCCAGAAATGCTGACAAGAGGCTTAAAGTCCTTCTTCACTTAGGCGAAACAAGAAAATCCCCCATTATATAAAATTTGGAAGAGTTGTGAGTCACTTTGTCCATTTTTATGGAGTTGTATATGGAAAAAAAAACAGGGATTAACTATTCCTATTTCTCAATATGCTGTTTTGTGTATAAACTCCTACATCAGAAACATGAAAAGAAAACTGGCTAAGTATTATATTTTCAACACATGCTTAATCCCCACATTTTGATAAACAACCCCATAAGATTGTGTTTATCCTTGAAATAACCTTTTCATGCTTGGGTCTTCCAGTTTCTAATTTTAGTATTATGCCTATAATGTCAGAGATATATTTACAAAGGAATATTCCACTGATTTTGATTTGATTATGTAATATTGTTTGTCTTATTATATGATAAATAGATGATAATATAGCTTATGTAAATATATAGCATATAATATATAATTTGAGAAGATTTGTCATGCTACTTTTATTGCATTATAACACTATTGCCATTTATCTTGCTTTAAATTATGAGAATTATAAGTTTATTCATAGAAATGAATATATGTAATTGAAAAGAATTATGATTGTTTTGAACAAATATATGTACGTTATTTACCCTCTTAAGTATCTTGTTAAAATGGTTTTAAAGGCAGTATTAAATAGATACATTGGCTAAATGTAATTTTCTGAATTGGAATTAAGTTGGCATGAATCCAATGCCTCAAATGTTCTCACATCATTCCACACCAAAACTAACTCGAATCGCCTTTAAGTCACGTACTTAAAAAAACATTTAAGTGATCTTCATAATTTTCAAGTTATATGTACAACATTGCCCAGCATTTGAACTCTTCCAGATTTCATTTCCAATAAATTTAAATTGCTTTGTATAGTGCAGAGTAATTTAAAATTATTGAAGTGCTCTAAATTCCACAGTAGAGTACCTATAAAATATAAAGCCTTTCAGTGATATAAATCACTATGCACGCTTTAGAGCAATTTCAACAGATCAAAGGCTCTGAATTTTAGTTTTCACCACTTCAATTTAAGAAAATAAAATATACCGTACCAAAATAACATTTATCAACAGTGAATGGATTAACCAACCTGTATTGCAAACTGCCTTAAAATTTACTCAAGAAGTGAAATTTAATGATGCAAATGATAAGTATAAAAATACTTAATGTTTAACAATGATCTAAAATACTTGAAAATCTCCTTCCATATTAAATTAAATTATGGTAGTAGAGTTCTTTTTAACTGGACCAATAACATTTTTGTTTGATGTTTTTTTCTTCTGTTTAACTCACATCATGTATTTGGAGTAATGAACACAGACTAGTGACAATGTCTTCCTGGAAGATCACAGTTTTTTTGCACTGTTACTTAAATTGATTAATATTATGATTGAAAAATAATTAACTAGTGGCCTGGGAAATGTTCAAGGAATACATATTTCAAATTTTAAGTTAAGAAACTCCTGTTTTTATTCTAGCATAATACTACAAGTGAAACTTCTTTGATCATTATAAAGACATGGTATTTGTCATATGCATAGATAAATAAGATTACTTAGTTAATGTTGTAAATAACTAGATTCAAAAAATAAAATAAATGTGAGCAATGAAATTTATTGCTTTACAGAAACATTTAATGGCAAAGTGGTAAAAGAAATAAAAATATGCATAAGACCAAAGTATAACAAATGCCATGTTATACTTTATTTGCGTGTCATGTGGGTAAAGATTCATGGCTGGATCACAGAACAGGAAGTGGATATGAGCATGTTCATGGAGTGTTATCAAGATTTAACCTCATGATCTAGCTCTACTGAACATTCAGGAGAAGAAAACAGAATATTGTGGTTTTGAGGACCTAAGTTACACTATGGAAAAAAAAAAAAGTGTTCATGGATAATTCGTTCTCCTCTTTCCAGAGCTTGTTATTCCCTCAGCCATGCTCTGAACAGAAAAATATGGGTAGTTACACATTATACTAAGAGGAATATAAGTAATAGAGAAAGATGATTCTGCTCTATAATTAATTTTCTGATATTATACTTACATTAGTTTTCTCTTTCCTTCTTTCCAATGACTTGGATATGTTATACCCTTTCTCTCAAATTCATGGCCTTTTTTTTTTTACATTAAGTGTTGCTATTCTACAAGGCAGAATAATAGTATCTCTTTGAAATGAAAAATTAGTGCTCATAATTATTTCAAAGCATTCCATGAAGCCAATGATTTATTTAAATGTAAATAAATTTTTATAAATTAATCTTATAAAAATGTCACCATCAATTTAATATGAAAGAGTAATTTTTTATATTATAAACTTAAATTTTAAAGATAAGGTATTATTAATTAGAGATTACATGTATACCCAGTGAACCGAAAAGTATAAATATATCAATATATAAAGTATATAAATAGACAAAAATAATGTTTTCAGATTTTATGAGATTGCCCACAACATGATTGTTTCCCAATTTGTTGATTGTTGTGAATGTTTAGGAGATATGATCTTGTTGGAGAAAGTTATCACTCATGATAGGCTTTGTGTTTTCAAAAACAAATGCCAAACCTAGTCTAGCTTTCTCTGTCTGCTGCCTGTGAACCAAAATGTAAGGCCACAACTACTGCTCAGTCATCATGGCTGTCTGGATACTGTTATGTTCCCTGCCATGATAATCACAGTCTAACCCTCTGAACTTGTAAGCAAGACCCGAGTGAAATGATTTATTTTATAAATTATGTTGAACTCAGAGTTTTTTCATTGCAATAGAATACTAACTAAGGCAGCTTGCCTCACATAATTCTTATATGATATTAAATGCATTATTTGAAAGTTTTAAGGGGTAATGTTCATGCTTTATAAAGGGTATTAGATAGACCACTTAATTTTTAGAGTTCTATTGTGTATAAACAATGAGAACAGGTATTGAGACTTAAATTTTTCTTTTTGATTTGCTTCATAAAATATTGAGTAGTTCTACCTGTACCTGGAAACCTGTTTCATAAGGACTCTGGGGAATTAATATAATAGCTACAAATATGTTTTGGAGAATAGGAACCCTTTAGCCAGATGATAGAAGAAGTACAGGAGGAAATCATTAGGCAAATAGCAAAATGTCAGATGCTAACCACAACCTATTTCTAAACATGGTAAAGTGCAAGTAGTTCAACATTGCCTAAGTGCTGGAATGGAAGAGAAATGAAAATGGAGATGCAATTATTATACTAAAGATATAAGAGAAGTCAAGATAACAATTGCATGCTCTCCTCAGGCAATTACAGTATGTTATGTTTGGAGTAGCAAACAAAACTGAAAGGATTTAAATGGGAGGAGATTACAAAGGGGTAAGCGATTGAAAATATATTGGGAGAAAAAGTAGAGAGGAGTAGAAAAGAGACTAGGAGGCAGGGTAATGAACCTAAATAGGTAATTATAGGAAACAAATTATTTTATAACTTACAAAATTAACTCTAAAATATGGTGATGGACAGAAGAAATGGAGTTAAATATGAACACTCCTAAAATGTAGGGGCTTGAGTGTGTTCAACACTGAACACTTTGGACTGGATTGCAGAGAGGGAAGTAGATCTCTGTAGAACACTGAATCTGCCCCACACCTACTACAGATTGTCCATTGATCTTTATTTAGGAGTTGGATTTTGGGGCATTTCCTCAATACATAGGTAGGTAATATGGCCAACTACCTATAGTTATTTTGATTCCAACTATGGAATCGATAGCTTTCAGCCATAATTATGTATTTGTGTGTGTGCATGTGTGTATGTGTATGTATATTGTGTAATGATACTTATTAAAGAATAACAGGTAGTTATTTTTTAAAAGAGTCAGAATTTGGGGACACAAGTGGTGTTAAAGGAGAGATAGAAGTAGAAAGAATATAAATACAGTACTCTTAAGCAGAGCAGGAATGGACCTGGGAAAGGTGAAAGGTGAGGTGATATTTGGAGGAGTGGAGGGAGGAAAAAATGTGATTTGGATGTATTTATGAGAGGATAATCTATTTCCAATAAAAGGAAAGATAAATACTAGATAGGCACTCAAAGTAGGACCATACTACAACCAATAGACCCAGAGAAACTAAATAACATGGAGGGCTCAAGGGGGATGTGCAGGAGACATAGAATAGACATTGCCAGTGAATATAGGGAGTGATCTGAAAGTGGGAATGAGGATGGGAGCAGGAGTACAATGGAGTGAAAGAGTACCAGGAGAGAAAACTGGAATCTGGGGGCCTCTCTTTTATGGCCTAGCAACATAGATCAATGGAAGTTTGTAGGAAGGTTTGAAGGTCATCCTAAGACTCCAAGCAGTGGGGGATACAGCGGTTTAGTTGACTCTCTTGCAACCACGAAAACTTCTAGAAGAACAGGGACACTAACCCAATCATAACCACTTCGACCAAAATGTGTACTGCCTAAAAGATGTGCTGTGGTATAGATAGCACAATAATTTTGGGAGTGACCAACTAATGACTGCACAGCTGTAGACACATACCCTAAAAAAGGGGCTCTCCACTGAGGGCCAGGACCCACAGGCAGGATAACCCAGAGACTTGGTATAGAACCAAACAAGAATTACAAATAATGATAATAATAACAACAACAACAACAACAACAATAATAATAATAATAATAATAATAATATTGTCAGTTATATCAGTCCTAATGCTGTTCTGCTACACTCATAGATTGGTCCCTAGCCTCTCATTAGAGAGGCTTCCCCCAGCAAGTAATGGAAACAGATGCTAAGAATTATCAAGACTCTAAAAAAGGTCTACTTTTAGAATTTTCACTCAGGGATCAAAAAAAAAAAAAAAAAAAAAAAAAAAGGAACTACAAACTCCAAATAAGATACAAATAAGAGAAGGAACTAAAATCTGAGGGGAAAAGAAATTGACTTACACACAGTTCTTACTCTGCATGTTCCTTTATTCTTCTCTTTGTCTGTCTCTCCATTTCTCTATTTCTTTCTTTCGTTCTGTTTTCTGTTTCTCTATTTCTGCCAAGTTCTTGGGGGTACAGGTGTATATACATTTGCAACAATAATTCTTTTTACAATACAATGTGAAGCTTGAGTTACTCAGCATAAACACAGCAGATAAGATTTATACACAGAACAATAAACTAAAACTCCTAGAAAAAACCTTCATCATCAATTGCTTAGAGCTGTAAGTCAAAGAGAGGGTCTATGTTTGATTTTCACAAGAAACCAACCTGGCGCCTTCCAGAGTTCTAACCTCAGTGGCCCCACAGGCCTCAAGAAAGTTTACTTCCCCCTGAGAATGAGCAAATGGGCTGATTACCTTTGTCTTTGTCCTTGCTTTCTCAGGGGAGACATGATGGAACAGTAAATCTGAGATAAAATCTTTAGTTAATAAAAAAAAAAAGAAATTTGAGAATCTTTTAGTGCAGGGTTAATTTACATTATAGCTTCTCTATGAGCCAGTGAGGTAAAACAAGGGCATGCTTATATTTTCTATCCATCCAGGCAACTATGAATTGACATCTTTGGACTTATAGTAATTCTATGTCCTTAGATATCTGGGAACATCTTAAATTTGATGACTTTGTCTGGCCCCTAAACACTGACCAAATGCCTGTCAGTAAAGATAATTGCAGGGAGGTAGATCTCTGTAATTATAATGGAGAGGGGAACAAGGACCTGAAAGTGAAAACAGGTGTCACACTTAGCTAAGGAATGTAAGGAGAAAACTTGCACCACTTAATGGAGAACAGATTTTACACATAGCTATGGGGTGTAATCAGTAAAACTCCAAATGCTCAGGTGAGATTTGTTCTCAATTAATGATCAGATAGTAGTAAACTGGAGGAAGTGAATCCAAAATTTGTTACAAAAGGAATAAGCAATAAGATAAATCTACAGGAAGAAATAGCCAATTTATTCACAAGATCATAACACCAAGTACAGCACTTTTATTGTTTTATCCATCATAAGAATCCTTAATTGATCTGAGTTATCTCATGATATGATGGCTGTGTAATTACTATGTGATCTTGAGGCTTTTAACAGAGAACCACAAACAGTAGGTGGAACTTGGGGAATCCTGCAAAAGATGGAGCAGAAGGATTGTGGGGTTCAATAATGTCAAGGTCCCCAGAAGAAAACCCATAGAACCAAGTAATCTGGGGTCACAGGGACTCATAGAGACTGAACTGACTGACAGCCAGGGAGCCTGCAAGGGACTGACCCAGGTTCTCTGCATTTATGTTATTTTGTGTAGCTTGCTTTGTGTGGACTGGATATCTCTGACTCTGTTGACTGATTTTCAGACCCATTCCTCATACTGGATTGACTCATCCAACCTTGGTAAAGGGGGGGGGGGGTGCCTAGTATCACTGCAGCTTTTTATACTATGGCTGGCTGATTGGGATTCCTGCTTGCATGTCAAAAAAAAAAGAAAAAAAGTGGTGGAGCAGTGTTTAGGGAAGAGGGGATGCAGGGATTGGAATAGCAGAGGGAGGGGAATCTTTGTATAGAATGTAAAAAGCAAGAAAGTAAACAAAAAATTATAAAAATAATTCCAAAATAAAAATTGTGTATTGCTGGCATTTGACTTTTAATAATAATACACACTGCTTAATGCTTAAGTTTGAACACTTAAACCTTTAAACATCTACTGTTTTCTGAAGTAATGAATTAAAAATTTACCTTTCAGCTTTTTTGCATATGCAATAAATTTTATCTGTATTCATCTGGCAGTATCATGGCTGAGCAAATCTTTTTGGGTTTTCCTACATTTCATCATGTTTTTTTACCCAGGCCCTGGTAGCTATCACTCTTTTTAACTTCCATATGAAAAACAAATTTACATGTCACAATACAAGTGAACATAGGCCTGTGTCTCTGCTCATTTCACTTTACATAGTTGTAGGTCCCATTCCTGCCATCACAAATGTCAGAATCACGTTGTTTATGTAGCTGAACAAATTTCTATTGTGCATATGTAACATTTCCATTATCCATTTATCAATTCCCACAAAAAATATTATTAACTTTTTCTTGGCAGTTGTACATCATGCTACAGTAAAAAAAAGTAGTATACATGTTTCTTCTACACAGTGATTTATCTTCCTATAATTTTACAATTCTGAGTTATATTTTGTTCTACTTTAATTGTGGGTTTTAAAGTTTTGGTTTTCACTTCCCTGAGGCATTGTGAAAATGCATGATTTTCATAAAATTGTTCTGTCATTTTAGTCAATATTGTCATCTCCTTTTTGTAAATATGTGTGTGTGTGTGTGTGTGTGTGTGTGTGTGTTTACTTGTGCCATTTGCTATCTTTATTTGATAAAGATCTGTATTGAGCTTAAGTTGTTATCGTCCCATCCAACACACTGTCAAATATGTAGTTTGTAGGTTTTTTTTTAACATAAATTGTGGCTTCATATTGTTTATTATTGCCTTAGTTACACAGAACAATTTTTCTTAATGTGATCATATTTTTTTCAATTATTCTTGTGTCCCAAAATTTGGTGTTCTTATAACAACCAAAAAACAGAAAAATGCTATTTCTTCAAGGATGGTCAAATTTCATATCTCAGACTTTTAAAACCTTCTGAGTTGTTTTCTACAAATCCTGAAAAAATGAAATATTACTATATCTTAAATTGACATGTTAGACTTTCAAGGCCAGAATTAGGAATTAAATGCTAATATAGTGACAGATTTGTTCATGCCTACTGGTATTTTTATCTAAAAGAAAAGAAGATAGAAGAACCACCAAGAAAATAAAGTGACAAATGTCATGAAATGTGATACATCAATCTGAATTGTTATTTTAATATAATATTATACAGGAAAAATTTATGGTGTTTTAATTATTATGAAAACTATGTAATTCACACATTTTTGTGATTCAAAAATGCAGATAATCAAAAACCTGTCTTTAAATATATCCTGCCTTTAACATTTCTCTCTGGAAAGAGACATGTCAAGACTATTTAGTAGTAAAAACATTTACCTTAGATTTTAGGTGATAGGTGGTACTGCTGGTGCTTTAAAATACACCATTCTTCACCTCAACATAGCATTGCCAATTTCTCACAAATAAAAAAATAAGAGTCTTTTTGAGACAATAAAATTTTACTTAAAATTATAACTATTGCATTTCAAATTCAAAAATACACTTGTGGTGATGTCAAGTAATACTTTGACAAACCTATATATATTATTAAATGTTATTTAAACAAGTGGTCTGCTGAGTTACCATTTCAGTGGACATAATTATCATATAATTCTCACTATGGTAAATGTGTGAGTAGTTATGAAGCAGAGTTTTAATTAAACTACTTAACATAATTTTATTTTTAAATATGCTAATATTTAATGTATAAAAGGACATCTTTCTGTGAAAAATTTATTTTATTATTTGCAGATGTAAATCAGAACATCAGTAAATGAAGATGTAGATTAAGTAACTTTTTTGCCAAATTTACTTCATTTTTCTTTCCTGCTTTTTGTTTAAAAAGTAAGAATTTTTAAAGTAATGATTACAATATATCTTTTATCCCTTTTCTTTATCCCTACAAAGCTTTCCACATATCAGACCCTTTTGATTTTAATTAGATGTGAGTATGGTGGAAGCGTCCATTCATAAGACTACAGATGCTGACTGAAGCCAGAAACAATTATTCCTCGGAAAATATTATAACAGGTTCTTAATATCCACTTAATAAGACTGCTGCAAGGGTATACACACTCACAAACACTGATCTGTGTCTCCAGATCCACCTAAAATGATGTTTATATTGTTTTTGTATATTTGCTTGCTTTTTCCTACTTACTAGACTTAAAGAATTTTAGAACATGTTCTTTGATTATATAGAAACTTTATTTTGTATTTTCTTGCTGAGAAATAAGATTAGTATATGCTTTAAACTTATATTTTTATTTAAGGACTGAAAATATAATGACAATAAGAAGCATTTTTCTCACTTCCAAATCAATTCTCTTTTACAAGGCAAATATACTTTGAGTGATACTGCAATTCCAGTAAAGGGAGAGTATAAATGAGGATACTCATCATATATTATTGTATATTTGTGACATGAGTTCTAATTGGTCTTGGTAATTAAAACCTGGAGTCAGAATTCAGAGGGTGAAAGATGAAAGACCAGATAGTCAGATCAGCCAGTCACTAGAGCTCTTACTTCTATGAAATCCTCAGACTGAAAATAGACCAAGTCCCTGTTTCTTCCCACTTATATTCCTCTCTCCACTCAGCCACTTCACTTCTTGTCTTTATAAACCTCCAGACATGTATGGTTAGTTAGTGTGCTAGTGTCTAGCTCTGCCCTCTAAGATTCAGGAAAGCTTTATTTGTATAAGGAAGATATATACATATATATATATATATATATATATATATATATATGTATGTATGTATAATTTTTGAACTTTTTTATTTATTAAGAGTTGTTGTCAAACTGACAGCTGTCCTTCTTATTCAAGACTGAAACTTGTGAACTTTGACAAATTTCTGGGAATATTTTATTCTGAGATTTCTATATTTTCTACACAAAATAGAAATGCAAAAGTATGGTTTCACAAATTGAGATTATGGAAAACTTGCAGTAATACAAATCATCGTCATCAGAAATCACCTGAATGGAATTTGTCTTCTGTGATGACTTAATTGAATATAAGAACTGAGAATTCCTCTTGAACGAGAAGAGATAGAAATGTGCTGTGAAGTGATACTAATAAGAGAAAGTATAATTGGAAACAGTACAACAGCAAAAAAAAAAAAAACTGTGCTAAATCAAAATCCCATAAAATTTAAAAAGTAAAGTCAGAATCAAGGATTTGGAAGGAGTTGGAAGAGGCAAAAACTGATCAAAATACATTATATGAAATATACTAATAAATAATTTAAAAAAAAAGATGTAACATCTGATCCATTTTCTTAGTGGCAATAAGTTTGTTTATATAATACAGAAGTGAAAACAATTTCTTATCCAAAATAAATGCAAACAATAAAGTATATGAAAACTAACAAATTATAAGTTTAAATCCCTTCAATGTAAGATATAAAGACAGACAGTAAAAGGCTGCAGGACAAATATATAACACACTAGAGATATTCATTCTCACTTAAATAGAGTGTAATCCAAAACATTAACAAGCACAATATTTCTCAAAGTGTGATGGGGTGCAATGTTTTATTCTCCTTTTGAAAATGAAATTATGTTACAAATATATTTCAACTCTCTTTTTTAATATTTCCTTCTTTATTGAGTGATCCCAACATTATATAATCCTGAGCTGTTTTTCTTAGTTGGAAAACGAATAAGTTAACTCTCACAGGTATTTATGTCATTTTCAAACTCAATATCCCCTTGTCATTATTCTCTCTTTGTGAAAATGCCTTCCCAAATGTATTTTTTGTCCCTACATAAGTTTCCATCAACTGTCCTACCTTTTGTCTGTGTCCCACATCTTCCTTCCTTTCATCTGAATACACAAACAACATCCTCCATGTTAAATTTTGATGACCAAGATTTTATGTACATTCTTTTCCAATAGCCAGGCATGGTGAGCATACATTTCAATTTCATTTGTCATTAAACATTTATCATTGTGGTTTTCATTACCCAACAATCAGGACTGCAATGCTGTTCTGTTTATCTCTCAACTTCCTGCCTGCTTCCAATCCCTTTATGGTCCTTTCAGCAAACTCTGTTGTAATAATCAGAGTTATCATTGATATTTCTTTTTTCTCAAAATAAAATAGCCCAATAAAGGTTCTTTAACTATATTAATGAAAATAGCCTTAGGTTTCCAAATTTTCTACAGGCATATTTTATTTCAAATTGTTTTTACAATTATTCCTTCTTATCCCCACTGAGATTTTTCAAGAACACTCTAGTTATCATGATCCTAATTTCTCCAAATTTCATTTATTATTTTTTAATTTTTATTTATATTTTGGATGTCATATTCATCAACAGTTTAGGGTTATGTAAGAATTTGTGCATGTCCTTAATCTATTGCATTGTTTGCATATTGCATGAAATACAAATTAGACTTTGAAAAACTATCATGAACTTTAAATCTCCTCCTTTTGTAATGCTTCAAATTTTAAGTTTACCACTGAACATCACCTTGCAAAATATACCAATGAATATTACAAACTCTAATTATGGAACTTAAAACATAACAATTTAACAATATTTAAGAGTCACTGATTACTATACTTAAAGAACACTCCTCTGTGATAACTGGAACTGATGTAATTTATTAGAGATTCTTTGAATTCTCTGTGATTCTCGAAGCCTAACAGGTTGTGTCTCCCATACTTTTTATTTTCTAAACAATTATCTCATTATTGTAGCCTTGGCCTGCATGAATCTCATTATAAAATTTAGTTGGTCTGTGACTTGCAAAGATTTATCTGCCTCTTTCCCAAGTGTTGTAATGTTTTATACTTTATTTTATCTATCAATATTTATTTTATGCTATCAATATCTAATAAAATGGTGTGATATTACTGTATTCCTCATGTAGGAAGCAGCTAGGTTAAAATAGTTTTTTGCTATGAACCTCTGACAGAATATACCTTACTGAGTTCCTTTACCTTTTTTCCAGACAAGAAGAATCTTCTATACAATATACAATACTTCTATACAATGCCAAGTATATTCAGAAATATAAATCCTCTAAAGTCTGAATATAATACTTATTTAAGAACTACTCTCCTGAAGAAATAAATATAGATGTTTTTCCATGAGACACTAGCACTATGATCATCCCATACACTTTCTTTGGTTTATTTTGTGATGATGGAAAACTGCTACCATCTTTCTTTGAGAATATCACAGTCCTTTCAATGTACTGTACACTTTCTACTCTCTTATAGAACATGGTGATTTTCAGCCTTAGTCAGGTTTCTTTCAAACTGATGTGTTATAAATCCTTCAGAAAATGGAGTTTGATTTTAGATATGAAGAAATATTTGGTGGATTTGTTATACTTGCTTCAGCATGCATGCTTTGTTCATCTCTGGGTTAAAACTCACTCATAACATGCACTTTGCAATTCCTATTTAAAAGACCTTTCTAACAAGTATCCATCAATCTTTCTAAAGTATCAAGGACTGCATTCTAAGAGAATATTTTCACAATAATAATATTTACCACCCCAGCTTTATATTTTTATTCCATTGAGCTATCTAACACTCACAATTCATTTCCACCCATATTCCCCCACTTCTTTGAGGTACACATTGACTTGTAATTTAAGATGAGTATGCATTTTCTTTGTTTGCATTCTTACTATTTATCAGAGTGTTACATTACTTCTTTCTGATAGTTTGCTTTAATGATCAACAGGTAAGTATCAATTGGACCCAAAAGATAATGTGTTATTCTATAGGGTACAATTTTCAAGCAAGTTTAATGATTTCTACCACTGAATTTGATAAATGTGGAACAATTTTACGAAGGTCATTATAATCCGTTGTCCTAGTATCTCAATCACTTCTCCACTGCTATCTTCTCTAATTTGTAAAAAATATATTGGAATAAATATTCAAGCTCCTTAAGACATTTAAAAATGACACAGCAAACTTTGTTTGCACTTATATGTCATAAGAGCTTGTTTGTATTTAGTTGATAGAATCCAATATCCTTTGTCCCTTACTGTTTTTCTCCAGAGCATCAATTTTCTGTAGCTACATTCATCCAATTCTATGGTTATGAGGGTAAATATTTTACTGTTATATCTAGACAATACCTCCTTTTCTCATGTTAGTGCATTTTCTTCCCCTGTTATATAATCCTGTCTCAGTCAGTACTAATGGAGCTCTTAATAATAGCATACTTGTCCCAGGTCACAGGTTGTGTATAGTCTACATAAGCCCACTTAAGTGAAAATTTTGTGATCTAATAAATCTTAATTAGTTAAAAACATTGATCAGTTTACCATCTGTGCATTTGTGCCACTTCTTTGGAAACTACTGCTAGTTGACATCCTCAGAAAACAGTCTTGGAGGCAGACATATTCTCATGGTGAAATATTAATGCCGTTTTCAGGATTAACAGCTGTAGTGAATGTGGAAACAAGCAGTGGAAAATGTGGATTGCTGATGATGCAGCCAGACAAGAACAATTGATTGTTGATTGAGAGATACAAAAGCTTCAGCATTTTACATGGGACATTAGAGCTTAAGCAGTCACTCCAGATTGCTTCAAACTGAGAGAAACAGGGCGAGGCCCTTTGATCATGTATTTTTTAGCCACTTGATATGTGCTGACAGGAAGGGAGAGAGAGATTTCATTTACAGTGACATCTTCCAGCTAACTTCAAGATTCAGAGATACAATCGGATGTGAGAAGACCATGCCGGACACTTTCAATAGCTGGGGAAGAAATATGTCATTCTTGAAAGCAGAGAATAGAGAAATTTGGGATAAAAACAAAATGCTCATTTCAAAGCCAAGGCAAGTCTTTCTCTGAAAATTCCCCTCTTTATGGTGCTTCCTTAAAATAGTACTTCATTCGTCTTTATTTTTAAATCATGTGCTGCCTCCATCTATCATATTCTTTTCTATCATAGAGTGTAATCATCATAAGAGCAAAGAACTTTCTAATTTATTCAAATGCTACTTCTAGCATTTAGAAAGCACTTCCGACACTGCATATAATAGCTATTTGTACTTCTCATGACAGAGAGTCTTTTATAACAGAGTACAATAACCACTTTGATAATGTTATTCTAAAGAAGCAATAGAAGCTAAGAAAAACATTGCATAGACTCAACAGACATCTATCTCGGCTTTTGTTAAGAAAGAAAATTTAAAATTATACTTTCGAGGGATGGGGTAACTAACAGAGTTTCAATGAGTCACCTCCCACAAGTTCTTATTTAAATTGTTTTCTCTAACTGGTGGTACAATTTTCCTATAATGTGAAACTATGTTGTGAAGCCCAGTTGAGTGAAGTCTGTCAGCAGTGGTAGGCTTTACCTTTGATGCCTAGTACACTGCAATGCAAACTGTCTTCATCACATAATAATAACATGACCGACTTTAACATCATGATCTTCAACTCTCTGGAACTGTAAAAAACAATATCAAATATATCTTAAATGGAGTTTAACAAAGGAGGTATGTTTCTGGTAATTCTGTAAATGTGAATGTCCAAGATCATATTCAAATGTCAGGAAATTAATTCTGGGGAATCCAGAAGTGACATTGATCACTACTTTATTTCTAAAGAGAATACATTATATCCTAGTTTGTTATATCCTCTCTCTCTCTCTCTCTCTCTCCTCTCTCTCTCTCTCTCTCTTTCTGTCTGAGTGTGTGTGTGTGTGTGTGTGTGTGTGTGTGTGTGTGTGTATGTGATACCACACTTGATCATTTCCAACTTCTGAAGTGTGATCATTGACATTGATTTTGGACAAGACTATTGTTCCAGAAATGCATTCAGTAGATACACTTGTCTGAAATTATGATTAATATTTAAAAAAAAAGTAGTAAAATATTACAATTTGAGTATAAATTTCACTGTGTAACCCAGGCTCCCACAATTCATGCTTTTTCAGAATATCTTCCTAGACAACTCAGATAAACAAATACCTGCCCTAAACTCTAATGTACATTTACTATTTTAGTACAATTTATTAATCATGTTCTAAGTCAAGTATCAGGAAATTTCAACTCTAGATATTAAGGTTGCTGCAAAATTGACACTTTGCCTTCACGGACTGCCATGAGCTGGTGTCATTACATTACTGTCCTTACATAAAGTCATCTGAATAAATAAAGAGTAGAACAGTCAAGGAACAAAAGAGACTCATTGTGGTAGACATATCATGTAGGAGTAAAATTCTGCTGCACGGCATCTCAGGTGTTCTTAAAACAATTCTTGGCATGAAAATAGTTATGTAGGTTTTTTGTTTGTTTGTTTTGTTATTTGTTTGTTTATTTCTTTATCATCCTATAAATTATAGGAAATATTTCTTTAATTAATGATCTTGTACTTAATAATTATAATAGATTACTTCTCATAGAGAATATTCACCAGGCTCTATATTACAGTGTCTCACAGTCTTAAAAAAATTAGAACTTCATTTTTAATAATTTTACAAGTGGGGACTACAAGTGATAGCAGATTCTCTCATCAAATGCTTCAGCTCACTAAACTTGGTTTTGGGACTCAGGGTTCATCATGTTGAAGGAGGATAATTAGATAATTGTTCACTTCCTTTTATGAAGGGATGGGTATCACTTCTCTAATTATTAAATTCCCAAAGACTATCTTGTGGGGAACAGATAACAATGTGAGGGCCCAAACTCTCTATAGTAATGATTTCAGATCCTTGGAGAATTTTATCATGGCTTTAACACTATTTAACATTTAAGTTCAACACTTTATGTATTAAATAGGATACTTAACTAAGTTATCTACTTTGTGAAAGTTTCTTTTGTGCTTAGTATTATGATTTGTGAGTGATGCATCATGAGAAATCTCTGGAAATAAGACTGATATGCTCAAAAGGGATCTTGAAGATGTGATAATATTTTTACAATTCTAGAAATAAGAAAATAAATAAATAAAAAACAAAGAGTTACTTATATTCAAAACCAAAGATGTGTTTCTTTTATATGAACCTGGTTTAATGTTTCTGAGTAATTTGAATTTGTATTATAGCAGAAATGCATATCTCCACTCAAACAGCCCCATATTGCTGGTGGTATATTTTTCCTAAATCAGTCAGGCTTGCTTATTTTCACTTAGCAAATGTAATATGAATCTAAGATAAGCAATCTACTTTGGGAAAATGATTTTGACACTTTGCTTAGAATCAATCTATAGGTGAGAAAAGTTGCATATATATTCTCATATGATTTACTCTAGTTCTTTTGATACTTTTCCAGAAGGACACATCAGAGTCTTCACTGGATACTTTTTGCATTCTTCTGAAAATTTCTTCATGGCTTTAGCCCTGGGAAGTTGATCCAATAGCCTATCCTGGCACATACATTTTTCTCTGGATTGCTGTTGTATCTGGGTATTGAGAAGTCACAGAAAATCACAGATACGAGTAACAGAAAGATATAAAGTAGATAAGGTTTGAGTGTTGAATTTCTGGCTCACTCACTTCTGAGTGTCCACGGGCTGGCTGCATTTCTCTATTAAATGGCATCCTTTGTGGGAGAAATCATGTAACATCCCTTTCCTTTCTTATCTTTGAGACAAAAGCCCATTGCTCTCTATCTACAAAAAGGCCAATTGACTACATTCAAATTTGAAACTTACACAAGTACCTTGCTAATGCTTCCAGCATCATGAGCAATACAACTTCCTTAACTTGACTGAAAACTTGTCTCTGTCTAACTTTGCATCCCCAGTACACAGTCTGCATTAACTGCATATCCCCCACAAATTACAGGATAGACACCAAGTGAAATCTGTGAAGGACTATATTTTTGAATTTAATTTTACAATAGCACTTAGATTTGATGTTAACATAGATGATGTATTTCAAAATGTAGCATAAATTATAAAATAGGGAAAGTGTTTATTTTGTACAGATGATAACAATAACTACAGGTTCTTTGGACTGAAGTCAAGAACTGTTCTCACATAAATCAGACCATTAATTGCTGATGGTGCTTAATTATTATTGGCCATATTTTTCTTCACAGGAGCTGTCAGTTAAGTGTGCTTGACAACTAGCTTGGTTATCAAAACATTCTTGGCCTTTTCAAATTCTCGTTTATATGACTTCATGCTTACCACTCCCATAAATTTGTATTATCTGCACATTTAACTCCAAGCTATTTTTAAGACTGTAACTAGAAGTGTTGATTCATCATGCAAACGTTTTCTCACATCTGCATTTTCCATTTTGCTGTCATTTGTTTCCTTCAGCCTCTCATTACTTTGTGTTTGAATAATGGTTGCAGATTTCATACTGTTCTTGCCACAGAAAAAATTCCCTATAGGACATTGTAGTTACTCCCTTTTATTCATACCACAAAATGATACTTATTCTATCTACCTTCTTAAAATAGTTTTTTTTTTTTTTAATTATGTTTTCCTACTTGTTTGAATTGTCTTACAGGATCTACACTTACACTTTTTTTTCTGTTTATAAATTTATCCATTTTTCACAATCAGTAAATTTCACATGCCTAAAATATTTATCTCAAGGACACATGAAGTATGATGGGAGATGTCATTCTGTATATGTTTCTCATACTGGTTAATGAATAAAACACTGTTGGCCAATAGGAAATGAAGATAGGAGGGACTAGGAGATAAGGAGGAAAGAGGAAGTAGTAAGGAGAGCCAAGGTGGAGAGTCGGGAGAAAGCAGTATGCCGGCCAGCTTCCCGGTAAGAGAAATACATAGATCAGCAGAAATTGGTTAATAATTAAGGCAGAGCTAACTGATAAGAAACAAATAACGGGCCAACAGCATTATATCAAATACAGAGTCTCTCTGTGTTATTTGGGGCTGGCGCGGTGGTGGGAACAGACCAGGAGGCAGGCAGAAAAACCCTACACCTTACAGAAGTAAATCTCTGATAATATGATTGTTATCTAGCAAACATTAGATGTATTTTGTAGCTCATTTTCAAAAGTTTTTATAGTAAATTACTAATTATAAGAACATGGAGAACATAGTGGTATATCAGAATTCTTTACTGATTTTATAAACAAAATAATGTATTTTATGTAGTGAATATTGAATAAATTCTATTCTCTTATGAGCCTATTTTATTCTCTAATAATTACTAAGTAAAATTCTCCAGCAACTTAGTCATGCAGCTACCTAATTAATCATTTGACATTAGAAAAATATTCACAAATGCATCTTCATTTTCTTTACCTCATCAAGCTTCTTTATGCCTCCAGGCACTATTTCTGTTAGGTGAACAGCTGGATATTGTGTACTGGGTTGGCCAGTTCTGTGAGTGAAGAAATTAGTCACCAAATAGCAACAACCTAAAGTAATGAGTCACAGTGATAATCCTGTCACACTTGGGAAAATAAAACATTCTAATGCAAAAAAAAAAAGGATTTTAAACTTTTTCACATGTATTAATGTATTATACAGATAAAAGGTTCAGCCCCAATCAATAGGAAAGATTCCAATAACAATAATGTCACTACAGGTATCTGATTGGTTAATTCTGTATTAAAGCATGAAAAAGACACCTTTACATGCTTTTTTAATTGTATTAGTCATAATGTGAATGTAGGTAGTTTTTCTATTGCTTCAGCTAAGCTTTGCTTACTAATAAGGTGTGTAACATGAAATGCAATGAAATGGAGAATATTTCCTATTGGAAAATAAACTTCAAAATGTCAACAAGATTTTGAATATTTTGATTATATTCATATTGGGTTTGTATTTTTGCCTTAACATATGTACTTCCTAAACTATACCTTTGAAAGTCTAAGTTACTGAGAAGCAAATAATAATGAATTTAATTTCAGCATATATAAGACTCAAGTAATGCCTTTAAGATTTTCAATATAAACACTACATGTGTATGTAAGTCAGTGTTTTTCTCTCCTAATGCTGTGACCCTTTAATGCAGTTTCTAACATTGTGGTAATCCTCAACTATAAAATTATTTTATTGCTATTTTATATCTATAATTTCTTTACTTGTGAATTTTAATGTAAATAGTGGACATACTGGGTACCTGATATGTGACCTCCAAACATGTTGCTAGTCACACATTGATATCTATTGTTATAAAAAAAGCAAATACAATAAATAATATGGCAAAAAGAATGGATGATGAAGTAAATGTAAATATATATAAAAAGAAAATTCCATCTTGAACTATTTTACTGTCTTGTTTCTGAGTGTTTTACTGGGCAATATATGTAGTGAAAAATAGACCATCAAGACTAAAATAATGCTAGTTGATGAGAAGTCCGTTTACTATTCCTGTTGTCCTAAAAAATACACTTTATATTAAATGATCCTTGCCTACTATCTCCCTTAGATCTGGTGACTCTAAAGTCACAGGCCTTATTCTCACCTTGATTCATAACCTGATGAATCCAAGTTAATATCATGTCTTATTAGCAATATGGACTTAGGGAGTTATTTATTTCTGCCAACCTTAATTTTTTCTTTCATTGGATATTAATTACATACATGACATATTTAGTAAGAGTCTATTAAAATCCAGATAATACATGCTTTAAAACCATCATTAGATGATAATTATGGATTATTTTTCATTTCTCTACATGATCTGAATCCATTGCCTAATTTATTTACATAATACATTCCTAGTGTTTCTACATAAAGCTGAGGCAATTTTACCCATATTTTGTTCAAGGCCTCCATATATCATCCTGTCTGTCAGGCCTGAGCTAATTATATAGGACAATAAGACAGATGGCTGAAGCTTTGTTTTGTTTGGGTAATTAAGTATATATGCCTTCATCTGTATGTAGGTATATGTACCTGTAAAGGCAAAAACTGTCAGAATACCTGGAGTTGGAATTATAGGAAGTTGTGGCCCTAGGATGTAGGCACTCATAACCAAACTCAAGTCCAGGAAAAAAAAGAACAAAAAACAAAAAACAGTAAGATCTCTACCAGCAAAGCCATCTATCTTCTAACCAAACAATGCTGAGTTTCTTAGTCTTTCTATTTACTTTCCAAAATACTAATTCTCAGCATAATTTGACCATTGCAATTTATACAACCACACCCACACAAAACTCTTGATTACATGTCTTTGAATTACAAATAACAGCCAATGAACACTGTTACTGCTTTTGTCTTCTCATTTCTGTGTTTCTTGTTTCTCTGTCATGGACATAGTATTTAATTTTTTTTTATTCTCACAGATATTTTATTTGTGTATATCGTCTAAGATCCACCAAGTATATTTCTCTAAAAACAAATGCACATTTTCTATGAAAGCCTTCATTTTTATCACCAAGTTTACATGCACTTCAATTTAGAGTATACCGCCTATTGTTTAGGAGGATGTGTTGGAACATATTACAAATTGTAACATAGGAAAATAATAAATGAGTTCTGATTGGATTTATATAGCAATACTTTATCTTGAAAATACATGAATGTTCTCTTTCTGATGTTTCTTTGTGGTATCATGTCATTGTCTCTATCTCTTTCTCTTTTTCTCTCCACTCCTTTCTCTCTCTCCCTCTCTCCCACTCTCTTCTCTCTTTGTGTCTCTGTGCCTCTCTGTCTCTCTCTCTCTTTCTTTATCCCTAACCTTTACACCAATAAAATTTTCACATAAAATACACCAATTAGGGCTTGTAAAATGGCTCAGAATTTGTCCTGGGAGCTGATAACATATGCTCCACCCCAGGATTCCAAAATAAATGAGATAATTGACCCCCAAAATTTGTCCCTGAACTTGCAGACACACACACACACACACACACACAAACACACACACACACAGAGCCTCCTTTACTCTCTAAGTTATATTTTGAAAATACAAGATAGATATATGGATCAGTATACACATAGTCCTATTAATTTTTATACTAAATTTAATACAACTAAGAGACATACTCTGGGAAGAAGGAAACCCATTTGAAGGACTACACTGATTGACAGTTGCCATGTCTGTGCAGAATTTTCTTGACCATTTGTTGATATACAAATAGCCAGTCACCAAAGTTTCTGCATCGTTTCCACTTTAGTTCCTGTTTAAACTCCTGCCCTGACTTCCATTGTTGATGAATTGTGACTTACAAGAAAGAATACAGTAATATTATTTTCTTTCCATGGTATTCACTACACTCACAGACAGCAAGGTAGAACACTAATTCATGCAATGTTTTCAATAACATACTTCAGTATGTGTCTGACTTTACTCTTTCTTCTTTTGCTTTGTTTTGTTGAGACAGTGTTTCTCTGAGTAGTTTTAGAGCCTATCCTGGCACTCACTCTGTAGACCAGGTTGGCCTTAAACTCAGAGATCTGCCTGCCTCTGCCTTCCGATTCCTGGGAGTAAAGATATGCGCCAACACCGCCTGGCAGCTTTAAACTTATTTGAAAACAAAATATTTATTTGTATTCATTTATTTTAATAGGTATACAGTGTTCTGTCTGCATTTGTCTCTGCAGGCCAGAAGAGGGCACAAGATCTCACTATAGATGGTTAAGAGCCACTATGTTTGTGCTGGAAATTGAACTGAGGATCTCTGGAAGACCAGCCAGTGCTCTTAATCTCTGTGGCATCTCTCCAACACCCTATTATTAATCTTTAATTTAATGAGAAACTTATATTATTCAGGCAGAGACTAGAAATAGAGGCTGTACATACTGATATGTAAAGTTTAAATCTGACCATCTTGGCTCATTTTAAATGCTATTCTCTTAAAATTCTGTCATGCTAGTATTGGATTAGTATTGTGCTTATAACAGAAACTTAATTGGCTCTGAATTAGGGATGGCTTTGTCTTTAGTGTTCAGTTCATTTGAGAATACAGTGTTAACATGCAACTCATATAATTTACAATATTTGACAGGCTACATAATCCCTTTTCACTTCATTTATTGTAGCTAAGTTAAGATGAAACCCATTTCCTAAGTTATCAGTATCTATGCACATTTCTTTCTTTCACTGACATATACCCTCCACACAGTTTTTATCAGTCTCTGACTCATACTCCAGAGAATGATTACAAAGCGTAAATTACCTTTTAATTAAATATTATTCAAACTAATAACCTTATCTTCACCAAGGAACCTCTAGGCACCCTGGAAGCATTAAAGGAGAAACACCCATGGGATCAAGAGAAGCAGGGCTGACCAATGGGGCAAATGTACATGAAATGAAGCAATTAACCTAATGAAAGCAGAGGCTCAGCCTTTACACTGATGTTAACTATTTGTGTTGAGTGTCCCACTGTGGAAGGAAAAAAAAGGAACCTAAAAAGTTTTCAGTATTTGCATTTGATTTAGTAACTATGTAGTTTGCTTGCTCTGTTGAGCAGGTGAAATCACTTTATCTCAGAAAGTTCGACTTTCTAAAAGTCAAAATTTCCTAACTGCATGGTCAGATAGAGACCATTGTTTAAACATCAGTCTATTGGGAATATTTCACATTCAGTTTGCCACAGTGACAATCCAAGCTTCTTCTCTTGCTTAACAGACACATTCACAAGTATTTAAAAGTTTTGTCCAAAGTGTCTGGACATTTTAAATGGTGATTATGGGTAAGAACATGCAAAGACAATCAACTATTAAGAGATCACAAATTATACCTAGACGGAGAGACATATGAGAGCCTCTGAACCAGTGAACCAGGGTAGTAAACCATAGCTGTCATCCTAGAATTCAAAAGATGGAAGCAGGACACAGATCTCTGTGAGTTACAGCCTAGACTGTTTGATAGAGTGAGTTCCAAGCCAGCCAGGACTGCATAGAGAGTCCACCACCACAAAAAAAAATGTATATGGAAATATTTCTGCATTAATCAGACACCCTCTCTGACAGGCATCATATATTTCATGCAATTTTCATAGTTACAAGGTAGATAATTATTTTTAATATTCTGTGTCCACCACAGGAAATATTACCAGAACATGAGGAAGAAGCAGAAATATTTCAATAACACATTGCAGTTTAGCTCAGAAAGTAAAACCTAAACACACAGGCTAACCACTATCTATTCTATGTAGGACTAGAAACAACCCGAACAAAAATATTAACTAAGAGACATAAGACAGTCATTGCTTCTCATGTATCTTCATATGTTTTAGGCTGATTTTGTACTATTTTATTTTGTCATAAGGACCATCTTAAAATGTAAGCTCTGGATGCTTTTAATTATGCACCTACATATTCATTTTGTTAGGCAGTTGACAAGTTTCAGTACTTCTCAGAAAACTGAAAAGTTTTGTACTATTCAGAAATGAATGACAACTTTCATTACTTTGTCTCACCAGCTGTGCACATAAGCAGAATACATAGTTTCCATGAACACTCCTTACCAGAGTGCTGCGTATATCATAGCAGTTGTCTTATAGTGTCAGAAGAAAAAAACATCTTAAATAGTTATATATTTTATATGCTAATTATACAATCAATATGATGGTTAAAGATATACAATATGGTCATGATACTAGTGACAATATGAAGTGATTTATTTTTCAGTGTGTTGTAAGCTAAATAACTGAAATATTGAACAAAGACATTAAATAGTTTAATTCTGTTTTGAACTGATTCTATACTTGAGATATTACATTATTCAATCCTACATAAACACTGCTAAATAATTGTAATGTCATATACTATAAAGTATTTCCAGCATTTTTTAAAGATGTTTATTTGTTGATTGTATATAGAGTTCTACCTGCATGTCAGAGTAGAGCACCAGATTTCTTTTTAGATGGTTATGAGCCATCATGTGGTTCCTGGGAATTGAACTCAGCACCTCTGGAAGACCAACCAGCCTGTTCTTAACCTCTGAGCCATCTCTCCAGCCCTCCAACTTTTAATAATATACTTTTACACATAAATCCTATAGTTATTCTTTGAAATATATTGTTAGTTTAATTTATAAAAGCAATCTTCAAAGGTTTTATTATAACAAGGCTTCATTAAAATATTAGTTATATTAGGTAAGTGTCCACATTTTATAAATAAAAGTTTATCCATGTGTGTCCAGCTATCAGTCCATAATATGCACTTAAAAACAAATATGGCTGTGTTTGATTATATTTGAAGATTCTTTAATGATATAAATCATAGAAAACCATACCTATGCTTTAGCTTCTCATTTCTATAACAAAATACCATAGGTATTCAAGTGTAAATAAAATAACATTTATTTTGGGTCACTTGTTTCAATTTTCTTTCCTTGATCATTTGACAAAATTTCTTTTGAATTTTTTGTATCAAAGTGTACCACCATAACAAGGTTATGTGGTAAAAGAAAATAATTTATTTCATGGTGTCTTTAAAACAATGAGAGGGAAGACAAGAAACAATGTCTCCCCCCCCATATAATCATTGTTACATTATGTCTGAAATAACCAATTAACATATAAAACTTTTCCTCTTTGTAAGAACCAAATTGAAGACAGAGTCTTTCACATATGGCTATTGGGGAGAGCACAGTAAAGTTCCAAATTAAGCACTGACTATAGTGGCATAAAAAAACTGTATGTTTTGTCCAGATCAAGTGGAAGTGGTGTTTCAGCTGATAAGAATGCTTGAGGTTTTGCAATGGACCAGTGTTCAGTTTCCAGCACCCACATCACGCAGCTCACAACCCCATACAATCCCAATTCTCTGATATACTTGAATACCTATACTCATGAATGCATACACACATTCTCATAAAAGTAAACTATAATGTCACTTAAGTGTTTTTCCTTAAAAATTTTTATTATCTATATAATAAGATAAATATATATAATCCATAATTTTTTCTAACCCTGAATACATTATAGCATATAGCTTCGTGCTTTTATGGGATTCTGGACTGTGAAAATGAGTGGATCTCTGATGACTTATGGTGGGGGTTTCCATCTGGTTGTATGTTTTGTCCAATTCCAACATGTTAATTTATGTTTTATCTTATTACATTTCATTATATAGTATTTTATTATTACCTCTTAGATATAAGAGGAGATATGGAAGAGGTGAAAGATTTAGAAAAAGAGACTCAGGCACACAGAACAACATACATACACAAAGCATTCACACACAAACATACACACAGAGACATAATTCAAACATCAGAAGTGCATTAGTGTGCGCACACAGACACACACACACACACACACACACACACACTAGTCATGCATTACCTTACCATGAAATGAAATGGAAGTCAATAGCTATGTGTACTCATAAATGATTTAGAAGTTAGTGAAGCAGATCTCCTAATTAGGAGAAGTCAAACTGGTACCATATTAGCCAGTGGAACTAAAGTGAAAATGTGACTGCAAAATATGATTTTTAGAAATGAATTAACTTAGCATCCCCAAAGTATCAAACTAACATTACTGCCAGTGTGAGTTCGAGGGATATGCACTGGAAAAGAAGAAATATATTTGTCAAAACTTAGTATTTAAGATTTAAGATACCATAATAAACATTATTCTAAGTAAAAGCAGCAAAGATAAGAATTTAGAGACAGTTCACAATCTATGATTAGAATCTTAAAGGTCAGACTGATGGAAGTGAAAGAAAGAAGTCATTATAGATGTGGCTGAGTAATAAAATATGACATTGTTTATCAAAGAATATAAATATCTTTGTATATTGCACAAGTTTTGATCTAATGTATATGGTGATAAGTATAGTAAGACTGTACTATCCATATAGATGAGCAGTGATAAATACTGATTAGTTTGTTATAATAATGATTTTTCAATATACATATCAATCAAAATATACCATAAGTATATGCAACTTTGACATACCAAACTCATTTAAATAAATATCTAATTCTTATTCTAACAGAAAGGTATATTCACATAATCCTGTGGAAGACATTTGAAAAATTAAGATAAAGTTTAATTGAATTAGATGTTATACTGCCTTAAATGATTAAACTTTAAAACATAGTTAACTGGCCAGGTGTTGTGATGCATGACTATAATTTTATCACTCAGGCAGCAGATGTAGCCAGATCTCGAAAAATTTGAGGGAAGCATGTTCTACATAGTGAGTTACAGAAGAGTCAATGCTATCAACCGAGCAAACAAGCATCAAAACAAAACTAAATAAAACAAAATACAATATCATCAGCTGTAGTTTACAAATACACAAAATTCATGCAAAAGCATGTATAAGTGGGTATGCTAAAATGCACTGACATTATCTGAAATAAGGTTTTATGAGTTTTTCTACTTCTTATGAAAAAAATATGAACAATTACTATCCTTTGATGTACTTTACTTAATTAAATATATAACTGCTCTTATAAAGATATCTCTTAATGTCTATTGTCTTTTGAAGAAATAGCAATGACACTTTCAAGTTTTCATGTCTTAGAATGTCTCCTCTTGAAAGGGTCTCACTCACTGAAAGAAATGATCTCATAGCTTTTACTGATTTTAGAGCCAACTATAAATCTTGAGAATACAAAAAAGGTTAATATGTTTTACAACTCAAATGAAATATGTTACTTTTCCTTTACCATTATCATAAGAAATAGCTCTTAACTCAGGAAAGATAATTTTTCACTAATCTCTGTAGGGTATGTCCTAAGATCAATAAAGAATACTATGATTCATTTTACACTGAACACTCTTGAAAGTTATATAATTAAATGCTCATCTTTTACAAGTAAATCATCCAGACTTGGTGCAGACAACTACAAGCTCCTCAAATATGATTTGCTGCTAAGGCCTCTGCATATGTTAAGCGTTCAAATAAATCCACAAAACGTATTTAAACAGAAAATTAATATGAATTCCTAATAAATGATGGAGACATGTAAAATAAATTTTCCTTTTTTTTTTCATTGTTTTTATTTTCGTATCTATCCCAGTTCCCTCTCCCTCCCTCCCTCCCTCTCTCTTTCCCCATCTCCCATCATTTCATGTCCCCTCCCATCCCATCCCCCACCACACTCCACATGTAGGGTGATGCCCTCAAGGAGGGGTCATAAAAAATCTGTCAAGTCTTTTGGAGTAGGGACTAGGCCTTCTCTCCTGTCTCTAGGTTAAGGGATTATTCCTCCATGTGAGATGTGCCCGCAAAATCCTTTTGTGCACCAGGAATACATCGTGGTGCCACTGTCTGAGGTCTCTTAGACTGCTTAGGCCTTGTAGCTGAGAGACCCATGTTCAGGCAGTCTGAGTCAGTCTCATGCTGGATTCCTAACTATCTGTCTGGGGGCCCATTAGCTCCTCCTTGTTCAAGTAGGCTGTCTCTATGTGTTTCTGCAGCTTGGTCTTGTCCTCCCTCTCTGCATCTGGATTCCAGTTCCACTCAGTGTTTAGTTGTAGCTGTTTGCTTCTGTTTCCATCAGCTACTAGATAAGGGCTCCATGCTGGTGGAGAAGTTAGTCGTCAATTTCATTATCAGGGAAGGGCATTTATGGTAGCCTTTTCACATTATTCAACAGTGAGTGGAGAGGGAAGTAGGAGAAATTGAAGGGGAGGAGAGGGAAGCACGTGGGACTTGGAAGATTGAGTCAGGGGAGGAATAGATCAGAGAAGAGAGACAGAGGCAGATAGAAAGACCATATAAGAGGGATCCATTATAGTTTTGCAGAGAAAACTGAACCTAGAGAAATGTCCAGAGACCTACAAGACTGACCCAACATGTAAAACAAACTTTGCATTGTATAATTATATCGTAAAGTTAGCTTTGTTGTATTTAAGAAGATTCAGAATTTTAAAGGAAATAACATTTCAAGTTTTGTTCTTATTGAATTACCAAAGTTTTGTTCAATTAGGTATAATTTTGTTATTCAAACTAATATTTTCAATTTTATTTAAACACTTAGACTAGCATTGTATAAAATCAATTGTCTTGACTTCAAATTTTCAAGACAACTAATGGTGTCACATTCTTGATCTCATCTTTCTTTTGATTTTAATTGTTGATGTAACACATTGTATAATATAAACATGTTTCATTTGTTTTTCCTGTACATGTATGGTTTTCAAATACTGATTTTTGAAGAACATGCCCATTCCCTCCTGTGTATTTCCAGATATTTAGTGGAAAATATTTGATTACATATTTGTGGAGTCAATTTATGGCTCTCTATTCTGTATGATTCATTTTCTCAAAAGGAGATAGTAAAACAGTTGAATCCCCAGGAGTTGCAGATATAATATGTGGGATTATCTGACAATAAAACAAATATAAAATAAATTTTATAGAAGTGACATATTTAAGAAATCTTATTATTCAGCATGTGAAGTATAGTTGTTATCAATATACTTTTAAACTCTGTAGGCACTAACACACACACACACATACACACACACATACACACACACGATTAACATGAATAAAAATTATTTAAGGCAAGAGATAAAAAAGTCATGCTTTATTTTGTTTCCAGAATGTTGCCTTGAATAGTCAGCTAGAGGGCCTGGCATCCAAGATTATATAGGCAGCACATTTTGGTCTTGATGGGTTTAAACAAAACAAGGGAAAAGTGAGTGGTTAAGGAAGGTAAAGTGAAATTAGATACAATTAGGACAAGGGGATGGATATCGCACATTATACATTGTAGGAAATTCTCAAAGAACTAGTATTAAAAAAAATGAAAAGAGTGGAATTGATTTTTAGAATAATACTTCACATTATCACAACACAATACTAACAGAATGGCTCCAAATGATATATATGCTATGTTCATAGATCAATACTTCACTCAATACTTTTCAAGGAAGGTTTTCCTTGAATTAGATAGAAATTAGCATAGAGACTTGTAACTAGACAGTGTGCAGAGAGTGAGACCCTTTGGAGCACTATTTCCTAAGTAGGATATAGTCAAATACAAAATCATTTTGCTTTCTTTCAGTTACCTCATCATTCCCTGTAATAACACCAAAAATCATGACATTATGTTTAACAGACTTATTTCATGTCCAGATATTTGTGAGCACATATGTATATATGTGTACATTCATGTAAAGGCTAGCATTTTAGCTTAGAAATCTTCCCTATGAGATATCTACATATCTTTACTACTATTGCACTCTAGGATTTTAATTACATAATTTCCCCATTGTCTTTCCTCCATCTAACCCTACTGTATACCCCACAGGTCTGTTTCAAAGTTATGTCACCTTGCTTTATTATATGTATACATGGATTATATTTATGAATATACATACAAGCTTCTTACTTGACACAAACTTGCAAAATTCTTAAGCCAAAAGGACAGTGAGCCATGGGGAACATTTTGCTTTTTAACATAATCAATGCCAAGATTAGAAATATGTTGCAACATGTTATGTTTCTCTTAATAGCTGTGGTAATACTAACTGCAGTATCATACAATCAAAGAACAGACTATGCCAAATAATCTATTTATTAAAAATCAGGCTCCAAGTCCTTATATTGGTGCATGCCTTTGGTAGAATTTCATGACTCTGTCTTGGTTCTACATCAATAGAGTCCTTACAACTTTCTTGCATTGAATTTTTATAAATGTTTTGAATGAAACTATGCAAAAACATTGCTCTGGAATGGAAGCCTGAGCCAATGTGTTCATGCTTACTTATTGAACAAAAAGAGTACTTTAGCTTCTCAATTTAAATAATGTCTGTATACATTAGAAACCTTTTTAACATTCCCTTTGGTGGAAATTCTGTATAGATTTTTGATAGCATTCCTTGGTTAACAATGTGATTTAAAATAGTTTTCTTTAGCTTATGCTCTCTGAAATTATTTTTCAGATTCATGAAAATATTTCAAATCAAATCAATGCCATTTGATGTCCCTTTGCTCAGTTCTTCTCTACTAATTGTGATTCATGAAGTTTTAGCAGAATATGCTAAGCAGTATGTGGGAGTGTTTGGTTGCTGCTCTTTGCAAAAAGGAGCCAAGAGGGGCTTCAGAGAGGAAAGGGAGAAGTGATTTAATTCTATTTCATTTAAACACATGATAAAAATAATTAAAAAAAAATAAAATTAAAGGCACTTACAACAACATTGCCCTCATTCTTACCTCCTCAGAGGAAAACTTTGTTCTTTTCTCCCATCTCTGGGCAAGGACACAGGACTGTGTGTGTAATGGAAGTGCTAATCCACTCTGATGCACTATAACTTCTACCCCACCATCTTATTTTTCTTAGTTTACCTGGATTTTAACATTTTGAGACATCTACTGATTCACATACTTGCCATAATAACTGAACTATGGGAGTAAGTGAGGTTACTCATCTGTAAGTTCAACTGCATTTCCAAATTTGCCATTTTAATGATTACAGCCGCCTGGGCTTGCATTAACATAAGCATGGAGATGACATTTTGTGACATGAGCTTCATTATGGTATCATTTTATGATTATGTTATTTGGAATAAATTCAGTGCTTCAATGCACTATTGATGTATGTGCGGGAAAATACTGCTGATGAATTTCAGATGGCTGAAATTTGTCTTTGCAAAATCATTCAAGTGTCAGCTATATGAACAGATCAATCGTGCAATTATTTAGAATCATGGTGCAGACTGAATCTTGGCTTATAAAACAACCAAATATTTATAGCTGTAATGATGGGAGCAAGTGAATGTTTTACAGTTTTGCTTGATTTAAGAATTTGATATGCAATTTTTCAGAAAAAGCTAGCCATATTTATGAATATATCCATTTTCCACTTTTGAATACATACACATAAGCATATGTACAAATAGCTGCTGTATATATAAAATACATTTATATGTACTTATTGCTAAAAATCAGTAAAAATAAAACTTAAAGTGTTTAGAATTTTAAAACTAATTATTATATACACTAATCCATAGAAGATTATCTTTAATAATAGAACATATTCATACTTGACCCTTTCACTATAAATTTCTCATTTAAGAGTTTAAAATACTCAGACCACCCTCCCCTCCCATCCACCCACCCCAATTCCACATGTAGGGCAATGACATCCAGGTGGAATCATGTAGATCTGTCAGGTCTTTTGAAGTAGGGACTAGGACTTCTCTCCTGTGTCTAGGTTAAGGCAGTATCCCTCTACGGGGGATGTGTTTGCAAGGTCCTTTTGTGCACCAGGGATACATCCTGGTTCCACTGTCTGATGTCCCTTAGACTGCTCAGTCCTTCTGGCTGAGACCCATATTCAGGGAACCCTGAGTCAGTCCCAATTTAAAAAAAAAAAAGAAGAATTTAAAATACATTTTTCTTTTAACATTTTCCATGAGAAAATAATCACCATTTTTAAAAGGAACTCAGTATATACATAGAGGTGACGTCATTTGTCCACACAGTCATTATATTTATTTTATTAAGTATCTAGAAAATTCTTATGTACAAAATAAATCTAGTGAGAATAACACATTAAGTCAAAATTCATTTGACTTTAACTACGTATATATTATATTATTCGGTCTTAATTTCATTCAAGTTAATTAACCAAATTTTACTTTTCTAACAATGAGTATGTCACTATTTCCCATTAACTATTGTTTCTTTAAAATGCTTTTGATGAAGCTGGAAAGATGTGAGTCAGGAATTAACAATAGACAGATCTTTCCAGCGACCTGAACTTTGTCAACATCACCCATGTCACACAGCTTCTAAGCACATGTGACAGCATTCATGGCCTATGTCTTACTTCTTCAGGGCCCTCCACATATGGCATATATTTTACATACATATCCACCTACACATTAATAAAAATAACAAAATTAATTATTTTCAATGTTTATCACATATGTTTCGTGAAGCACCGAAATAGAATTTTTGGGGGGATGAAATGCCACTTTTATCATTCAATGGACAAGCTTATCATTAAGATAAAATTTGTATGAACATGTAACTTATCCATTAAATTATCACAGTGACCTTATATCTTAATCAACTTAATTTAACTATTCAAAAATACATTTAGCCATTCACAATATGAACTGAAATGTTTGTGAACATATTCTAATAGCCTAAAATATATTTCCCATTGAATTTTCTACATATTTTATAGATATAAATATGAAATTTATGATGTGATTATGTTTCCATTCCCCTTATTTGAACTCTAATTTTCAGGAATCATGATTGGTTAACATTGTTTCATATTTAAAGTTTGTCTATGTATATAATCATTATGCAATTTTAATATTGCAAAACAATTTAATACTAAAATTGTATCTTCAGGGAAATTTCTCACGTCTGTGTACATAGGACACTTAGAAGAGTGCCATAACTATAGTCAAATATAATTTGTAAAATATTTTAAAGAATGATTAAGCAGGGAATTGCCAATAAAATTTATATTAAATAAATCTTTTCTGAACCATATGTGAAATTTACTGGCTCTTTAAGAATATGAAGATAATTACATTGATGATCTGTTCTGGGATTTTCATATATGCCACTTAAAGGAGGAGATAAAATTGAAAATATTCTTACTTCTTAGATCTTACATCAGGTATAGTCAGATGCTAACTGGAGAAAAATCATTTATAACTTAATTCTTTATTAGCAGTATATATCTTGATACTACAGTTAAACTTTTACCTTTGCTTTTGTAGGAAGCAGATAGTTCAGGGAAGACGTAGTCCATTGTGTTCTAAATTCCACTCAAAAATATATATAAAGGTTGAAAATTGGCTTTGTTAGTTATATATGCTTGTTAAATGTATTAATGATGCTGGAGTAACTATTCATGTGTGTCAGTGTAAATGTATCAGGAAGAATGATTAATTGGAGTAGTTAGAGTCAAAACATACTAATAAATAGCTTGAGATTCAGCAGTTAACCATAAATGATTATTTTGAAAACCATTAGGTTTCAGTTACCAGGTTCTACCTGATGGCTTAGAACAATTTCACCTCCAATGCCATCAGTTCCTACGCTATTTCTTGTGTCCTCAGTTGTCAGGCAGGCACCTGGTAGCCATAGGTACATGCATACAAAAAAATTGAATCCACAATGTGAAATTAACCAATCTTTAGAGTCTTTTATCTAAATAAAAGTCCTATAATATGTTTATATTAAATGCTTTATAGTAACTTAATCATATTATATATGATATAATAACTGCCTATAAAAATTTTAAAATTTATGTGTACCTTATCAACATTTCTCTTAATGATTGTTCTTTGCTGTGAAGGGGCACCATACTCACAGAAACTCATAAAGAAAAGAATTTACTTAGATACTTAATTACAATTTTGAGAGGTTTAGTTCATTGTCATCATGACAGGAAGCATGGTGATGTGTTGGAGAAGTTGAGAGGTATACATATGGGTCCTGAGGCAAATGGAAGAGAGGAAGCCACTGGGCCTGCTCATGGAAGTCTATTAACTGTAATTAACCCCTTGTTAAATCAAAAGAGAAATTATATATTATAAACATGTTGTGGTACATGCATTACTATGCAAAAAGGGTGGAAAGGGTGCACAGTAAGTAAACACTGGACCAATGCAAAATTTAAAACCACATGGGTAAACTCTAAAACCTGCAACTCACATCTAATGGCAAAATGCTCTTTCAATCTCTCACTGCTTCCAAATTTGTTGACTATAACACACCTCTCTCCTGGGCTTGTTCCACGCACACCCTGAAGGTATCTCTTTGGCAGGTATCCTATAACACTGACTTATCAAATATCTTGAAATTTCTAATGCAATTCAGGCTTTACCTTCTCTGATTCATGAAATAGACTCACGTAGCTTCCATGTAGGAGTGTTCCTGGCTGCAGTCATTTTCAGTAGTTGTGGAGAAGAGTATAAAACTTTTTTTTTTTTTTTTTTGTATCTTTGACTCTGAAGCCAGAATTATGTGGGCTAACCTGCCAAGTTCTGGAACTTGAATTCCTAATTCAAATATATTATCATCAACACAGGTTTTGGAATAAATATGTATTCCATATAAAAATGTGTGAAATAAACTGGCATTTCTTTGTTGTCTTACATTATTCTTTTATGTTGCTGTTCCCTCATTTTGTTGTCTGGATACTGAGTCTCATTATAAATTATTTTCAGGTAGATCAAGCCCTCAAATTGATCATCTTTGGTATTGTCCTTAAACTATACATATTCTGTGCTTCTTAAACTTTTAATGAAAGGAATTTCAAAATATAAAGTAATTATTTCACAAAGTTTTACTTTATGTAACATTTATTTTATACCAGAAGAGCTCTTGCTTCAAAACTGTTTCTAAATATTTTGAATGAATATGTAAATTAAATATTTCTGATTCCAATTTCTTAAAAAAAAATGTGTGTATAAGTGTGTAAGTATCACAAACCAATGATTGAACCACTCGAGTTCCATGCTGGAGAGGCTGTGGAAAAAAGAGAATGCTCTTCCATTGCTTGTGGGAAGAAAAATTTAAACAGCTACATTGGGAATCATGATGGAGTTATGTTGATTTGAAAAAAAAAAATAACCTCTAATGGAGTGGCAATATTAGGAGGTATGGCCATGTTGGGGTGGGAGTGGTCTTGTTGGAGGAAGTATGCCACTGTAGAGGCTGCTTTTGAGATCTCATATCATAAGACACTTTCTTTTGCCTTTAGGACTTAGGACCCTTAGCTCCTTCTCAAGCACCATGTCTGCCTGTACACTGCCATGTCCTATCATGGTGATAATGGACTGAATATTTCTCCTGGAAAAAGTGCCACCTGAGTAAGGTGTTTTTGTTTTATTTTGTTTTGTTTTATTTTTTCTTTTATAAGAGTTGTCATGGTTATGTTATCTTTCACAACAATAGAAACCTTAATTTAGACAGAAGTTGATAACAATGACTGTGATGTTACTGTGACAGGCTTGACCTTGGTTTTGTTTGGAGAAATTTGGACTTTGATACTTTGTGTTAGAAAAGCAGTAGAATGCATTAAGTACTGTTTTGTGGACCATTAAGAATGCAGGGTTATTAAGAGTTATTTGAACTGTCATAGGCTCACTGGAGCTCAAGGAATTCTGCTGATGAGAGGGAAGGATTGTAGGAGGTATAGGGGTCAAAAACAGCACCCGCACACACAAAATTAACCCACAGAAACAACTAACCTGCCTCATAGGAGCTTTCTGAGACTGAACTGATAACCAGGGAGCTTACGTTTGAAAGATCTAGCCTGTTGGCATTTGTGGGTCAATTGTGTAGCTTGGTCTTCTTAGGGAATTCCTAGCAGTGGGAGCAGGGACTGTCTCTGATTTCTTTTTTCATTGCATTTGGGGCCCCATTTGTCATATTGATTGCCATCCCAGCCTTAAAACAAGGTGTAGCTTTTAGTCTTACTATAAAGATATTAAGGTCTATAGATTATTCCCAGAGATTTTGGTCTGCATATATTGGGAATACTTGAATTAACATTACTGAATTAGTGTCAGCATTCTATACTCTTGGTTTAACATCTCTAGTTTTGTAAGGATGGAAAAATTTAGCCTAATTTTCCCCAGTCTCTGCCCCCTAGCAGTGAGTAGGCAAAAGGTCATTCTTGACATGGTGGGTTTATGGACAGCACCTGTGAGTGAATGAGAACAGGAAATGAGCCGTGCCACACTACCCAGGAACCCTAGTGAAAGCAGACTTCCTGGGCAAAGGGCGGGCTTGGATAGTTCAAATTGATTGGTCCACACTGGATGCTATGAGATAATTGGTTTGTAATGTGCAGGCTTTGTTGTAACCCTATAAAAGCTGTCTGAACCCTGTACCAAGGGTTCCCATTCCTTTAACCCACGTGGAGTATGGCTGCAGACCCCAGTGCACTGGAATATAAAAGACATCATGCTTTTATATCAAGACCGCTTCTTGTGAGTGATTTGAGGGGGGGGCTCCATTCCTGAGTCTGAACGTGAGGGTTCGAGCCCTCTGCAGGTCCATCAGTATTATTTAGGTATCCTAGAATGCAAGCATCAAGTATTACTTTTAGTGGTGGGAAAATGAACTTAGTGAGTTACAACACATGATAGGTAGCCCCCAATCAAAAAGGGATATCTTACATGCCCTTCCTTAATCATGAGATATTTAACTACCTTATGCACCATCCTAGAGCCTTCATCCAGTGGCTGATGGAAGCAGAAGCAGACACTCACAGCTAAACACTGAGCCAAACTCCTAGAATCCAGTTGCAGAGTAGGAGGAGTGATGAGAAAAGGGGTCAAGATCAGGCTGGAGAAACAGAAACAGCTGACCAGAACAAGTGGGAGCTCATGGACCCCTGTCTGATAGCTGCGAAACCAACATAGGACTAAACCAGACACCTTGAACATGGATGTTAGTTAGAACAACTGGAAAGTCTATGGGGCCTCTAGTATTTATACCTAATATAGGAATGGAACTTGGGAGCTCATTCCACATAGAGGGAAGGGCTAATCTAACATCCTAGACTGGGGGGGGGAGGGCATAGGCCCTGCTCCTAAAGATATGACAGACTTTAAAGATCCCCCATTGAAGGCCTTTCCCTCCTTGGGGAGCAGGAAGGGGATGGGAGGGAGAAAGGAGTGGAGGGGAGGGTGAGGGCACCGAGATTGACATGAAAATCAAGATTGTTTCAAAATTCAATGAAAAAAATCTTAAAAAATTGTATGTTACAAAAAAAAGGAATCAGAACATCAAAATAAATAGGCTGATTCCCTCATCTTCTTTGCCAAACACTGCATGAGCTATACACAAAAAGTCAATGCAGAGTATAAACAACAGCAAAAGTCAGAAGAAGAATGAAAAGGTGGGCAATGGGCAGTGGGTAGTGGTCAGCAGCAGGGCTTGGGTTGTTCTTTTTAGAAAGGTTTACTCAGAGGGTGCCAGAATTAAGAACTCCTTCTCCTCCTCCTCATTCTTGTCCTTTTTCCTCTTCCTCTTGTTTTTTCCTACTTCTACCTCTTCTTTCCCCTCTCCTTCTCATCTTCATTATTATTACAGTTGTAAATCATGTGGGCATGAATATCAGAAAACTAAAAAGTGCAATAGATCTTCTGGGACTACATTTACAGGAATTTATGGATTATGAGCAGTTTGAATTTGGGTGCTGAGAGTTAAATCCTGGACCTGGAAGAACAGGAAGTGCTAGCAATCATTTAACCATGTATCATGCACCAAAGCCAGAATTCTCAATTTTACCACAGAAATTTACTGAAAGATGAACTAAGATGAATCATATGTTACCTAATTTAAGCACAGGATTTAATAGAAAAAGAGATTCCCAGGGAAGGATTTGAAACACCTAAGTGTAGATGTGATATTCCCAATGGAAATGTGTGTTTGTGTGCATGAACAGTTTTTAGCTATATGACTTTCGTGGATCTCAAGTTGTAGATGATAGATTAGTAAAAAACATTTTCTCTCTTCTTATTTTTTCCACAAATGAAATTATTGGAAGATACTGATTATATTTTCAATAAGAATGAAATATTATAAAAACCATTGGTCACAAGAATTGGATAAGTTTTGGGAATTAAAGCATTCTTATGAGAATTTCTTTCCAGCATAAGCAATTTAAGCCCTCTCCTTATAATCTCCTGGATCACAAAAAGTGATTAAGAACAGCATTGTGATGGGGAATAGGTAACACTATTACTTAAAACCTGGTGTCTGTGTCAAGCACAGACAAGCAGAGAACTTTCCTGCTGGGTCCCTCTCACTTGACATGATTTATTCAGTGTAATTAATCTTTCCTACATACGCAGTAGGACCTGAACTTGTTTCTTCTTCTTGGGCCCTGATTTGCCTTTCAACCTTTTAGCTGTAGTCTTCAAATTTGTTCTCAAACGCTGACTTTGATATCTACAATAGCAACTCCTTGGTTTTAGTGGTCTTGTTCATTATCTTATAAATACAGAAGTATCAGTCCATTCATGAAACCTATGGAAATCTGCAGAAGCCTCTTTAATTTATATCCACTCTATAAATTCTCTGTGTAGAAATGTTGAGAGAATGTGCTATAGAGATTTGTTGTATACCATTGTATACATGTGATATCAAAGTTAATATTGATAATTAAGTTTAGAATAGAAAACCTCCATTCATCATAGCCAGGTTATCAAGGTAGGTTATACTATATGAAAAATTACTGTATTGAAACATATACATTATGAATATATTGCTTTTCAATAAAATTTAACATTATAAAGAGACATACATATACCTATCTCTTTTACTGGCATATTATATCATGATATTCCCAAGAGCCTGAGGCCTTGTGCAGTAAATCCAGAACTCAGTACATTCCTGATGTCCATTTAAAAACAAACCCAGGTGAACGGATGAAATTTAAGGGGTTTTGCTCAGATCATGATAGAAGTTAGTGCAGAGCATCAATCTAAGAAAAGGATCATGAAAAATAAAGCACCCTGAAAGAAAATGAGAAGAAAATGATATGGATCATGTAGCAAAAATGCACAACTTGTGCTACAGAGAGGGAGGAGTAGAGCAGTCTCGGGAGATCAAGGTGAGGCAATAGAGGAAGAAAATGAGAAAGAAAAATGCATTCATGCACATATCATAAGGAAAGCAATACCTAACTACCATTCCAACACAATTAAAAAACCAAGACAAAAGACCTGCTATTATTTTACCATTGCCATTAATAAAATTTTATTAGTGTTTATAGAAACAAAGTATCTTGTTAAAGGACTGTTTTGTGAAATTATGTTATTTTCATATGATTCTTGAAATATTATAAACACATAACAAGTAATGCAGACACATGGTACAAAATGTAATTAACCTGGGAATATTTTATTCCTTATTATACAAACATAAATGTAATTTTTCAAATCTATTGAAATAATAGTGGATTTCATGTGTTTAACTTGTTTACAACATCTGTGTAATAAATTAATAAATGCTATTTTATAATTTTATTAGGATGAATATTTCTATATATATATATAGAAATAGATATAGCATAAAGTGACCCATTGCAAAAGGTAATAATCCTTTTCCTAAGTTAAATTAATAAAAAGTAGAATAGCTCTCTATGGGTCAAAACATTATGCTCCCCTCTCCCCTTTAGACATTACAGAATTGTATTTCATTGAGAGATTTTTAGGCTGTATATCAATATTTAGCAAATTGAATTTACCTTCTTGAGATTCTTAGTTTCATTAATAACATAAGAAGAAAAAAGAAAAGGATTCAAAACTTGTTGACAAGTGTCCATTAATTTAGGAGAAAAACAACAAATCATCCACACTATATACCACACCAGGTGTCATAAAAAGAAAATGGAGAAGAGAGAGATAACGAAGGATTTGCAGTGGAGGTGAACAAACAGGCACATGGTAAAGACACACTAGCTTCAGATGATGGAAAAAAAAAAAAAAAAAAACAGACTACCAGAGACATGGTGGTTACTCTTGCCAGTATCTAAAAAATAGATAGTGAAATGAAATAGATGGGGAATGGGGAGACAGGGGGGCTTGGGATGGTGGAAGGGAGAGGGAACTGGAATCGATATGTAAAATAAGAAAAAATAATAATAAGAAGAAGAAAACATTACCTCCTAAAGAGATTAATCAGTCTTATCTACTGCAGTGGATGGAATGGGAGGCTGAACAAAACCCAGATACTTCCATCAATTTTATAAGACAGTTGTGCAAGAAATAGAGCTGATATTTACATTTCTAATATTCATATGGAACAGGAGGGGTCCAATGTTACACCACACCTACTCACACACACACACACACACACACACACACACACACACACACATACACACCCCTGCAGCAGTATTGAAGGGACTGGGAGATGAGTGGGCTTGGGGTGCATGGTGTGATATTTCCAAACAGTCAATAAAGAATAATGCAAAAGACAAATAGTAACTGTATGTGTTAATTTCAGCATCCCATATTGCAGTCAATTTATAACATATCTTTCTTAATGGTGGTGCTATTTAGCTCTGTACATACTATGGATCTGTTACATAATTTAAGTCAGGCTTTGGGTTAACCCTAACAATATTCTTTCAGCTTACATCTAAAAATTCACTTAGCCTTGATCAATTCTTCTGATATCAATAAAATTAAGAATGAAGTAATTATTTAAAATTATTAAAAACTTTAGCTGACTGAAAATATGACTCAGTTGTTAAATACTTGCCTTGTAAATATGAATCCCTAAATGTAATCCTTACTACAAAAAAGAAAGAAGAAAAAAGAAAAAGTAATGATTCTTCATATATCTAGGAGCAATGGATTACATATTTACCAATTAACAATGAAATTTAATTGAATGGTCTTTAATGGTATTTATATTATACACATGTTTAAAGCAGTAATGGGAAATGCATATATATAGAAATGGATGTATTTTATGTATAAACTTACAACTGTTAAAATTCCAAAAAAGAATGAAACAAGTATGGTGATGGAGGACACAAACAGCATTAAAACCCTTACATTTTTGAGCCTGTGGCTTCAATAACCTTAAGATTATATAGTTACCATGACAAGGATAGTCCCAACACTTAGGAGTCAGAGGCATGTGTCCTCTTTGAGTTCAAGGACAGCATGGTTAGTATAGTGAATTCAAGACAGTAAAGACTACATAGTGAAACCCTGTCTTAAAACACAAGCAAATGAGCATAAAGTACTATAAAGTTTATGCATGCAAACCACTTTCAACATTAGAAATTAAAGCCATGTATTTTTGTTTACAATGGTATTTTAACTTACTAAGACAAGTGATATGCTCCATGTCAGTGCTTCATCAATCTGAGTAGGGAATTATAAGTGGCACCAGCTCCCCTGGATCGTATCACAAGAAATCCTTAAAGTGAGCATTCATCTCTTATATGATTTACATTCTACTCAAAGTTGTCAGACATCTATTAATGCAAAAACAATTTAAGAATACTGCTAACAACTCTTGTTTCATTTTAACTCATAAACTAGACATGAGCTGTTCTAAAGAGTATCATCTATTCTCTCAGACATCACATGGTTTCACCACATCAGAATTAAATGACTCTAATGACTTGTCATGATTTATCATACCAAGGATGAATAAATCTATACTTTCTATTATTAATCTCATTACTCTTATGCATGACTTGACATTATAAATTATCTTGAAAAGAAAAATGTTTTGCTCATTTTTCTTTGGTGTAATGTATTAAGATGTTATTTCCATATTAAAAGAAACTATATACATGCTTGCCAATAAAATTACTTGCATTTTACAACACATTATCATTACATGTTTTTTAAAATTATGTCTGTGTGCTAACTTTAAGTAGTACACATTAAGAATGTAAATGGAATTCTGTTTTAGTCTCTGTAGGTTGTTAATATATAAACAATTAAAACCAAAGAGTTTAAAATTTTCAAAAATTGTGGACCATTTAATATAGTCACAACAAAGGTAATATGATACATCTGATCAACTTACATTGCATAATGTACAAAAATAATGAAATACAGTGACTTCTACCTCAGTTTCTCAAATGTTAACACTTCATGTATAAACCACCATCATCTAATATAACTAACATACCACAATTTTTAAAAAATACTCTAAAACCAGCACTTACAGTAGAAACTATTCATCACTTATATCTAGTAATATTTATGAATTTATCACATTATCATCTTATTATATGCAAAAGACCTTTTGAATAATTTCAGTAGCCTTCATAGGAAAGGCGCATACCTCAACATATAAAGACAATATAGAGCTATACCACAATCAACTTCAATCTCAACAGAGAGAAATTCAAAACATATCAGAAAATAACATAAACAAGGTAAGTTGCAGAAATATAATAATTGAAGTCTTTAACCCCTTTTCTTAACACTCTTTCCTCTTTAACAACTAAGACCATGCTTGGAAGGAGTGATAAACAAAGTGGTAAAGACCAGGCTAGAAAAACCCACAGAAACAGCTGACCTGAACAAGGGGAAGGTCATGGACCCCAGATTGATAGCTGGAAAACAGCATAGAGCAGAACCAGAACCCTACATATGGGTGGCAGTTAGGAGGCCTGGGAAGTCTATGGGGTCTCTGGTAGTGGATCAGTATTCATCCCTATTGTACAAATGGAGTTTGATATTCTCTCAGCCTAGACACATGAGGGACTGTCCTAGGCCCTGCTCCAAATGTTGTGACAGACTGTTGATCCCCCATGTAGAGCCTTACCTTCCCTGGAAAATAGATGGTGGATGGGATGGGGCCTTGGTGGGGGGCATGGGAAGATAGGAGGGAGAGGGAACTGGGATTGATATGTAAATCAAGATTGTTTCTAATTTAAATTAAAGATAGAAAGAGGGAGAAAAGAATACCTTAAGAGGACAATATCAAGTTCACTGCAAGGATACAATGTTGGTTCAACATAGAAAATTTGTAAATATCTAAGAGCTCTACAATTAAAACTGTAATATGATGACTATCAGAGTCTGGTACATTTACAAAATGGTTGAATTACCTATAATATCTATAGAGTAAACACAATTTCCATTAAAATTTCAGAGATATGCTTCATAATACTAGGAAAATAATTTCTTAAAGTTTATATTGAAATAAAAAAATATTAAGCAGAAAGAAAAAATGTTACTAGTACACCCAACAAAAACCAGTAAGTTACAAATCTATCCTATATTTGAGCTTTATTATATTTGTCAAACTATATATTATAGATTCTTTGCATATATATATATATATATATATATGCATATATTCCAGATTAAGGTGTTTTACAAAATATGTATATAATAGGTTCTTTGTCAATGTTTTTTATTTATCAATAATTCTATTTTGATGTACTCTCAGGTTATCCAAGGAAGAATAAGGAAAAAATATAGTCCTTTTTCCTTTTCCTTTAAGACAAGCTAAATACAAAATAATTTTGAATGTCTAAAAATATTTTCTGCTGTTCAATGATATACAAATGATCATAATCTGCAGTTTCAATCACTAATGTTTGTTTTGCACATTATTACATAAAATGAATATTTTGTGCTCTATTGCCATATTTTTTTTACTATTTACTACAAAATTAGATTAGTAAGACTGTTTACCCTAATAGACATTATATTTCCCCTTAAAAATAATCTGAGAGATGAAACAAAGTATATTAGTTTTACCATGTATACCTATTTTAATGTTATCTGCTAATATCAGATGTCTTATTCAATCTATGTGAAGAAAATACAGTGAGAAATACATAACTAGACACAGATTGAAAAATAAACTGCTAATATTCTTGAATACTTTGGCTATAATCATTCTCAGTGATAGTAGAAAGTTAGTGAGTAGAGTCCCTAGATCACCTTTAAGTATTCAATTCCATTGGTTTTCTATGAGGGTGTTGTCATGGCAACATCTCTGTGGATGTACCAAACCATTATTTCATTAAAATGGTGCTCCAGAAAAGTTTTGAAAGAGGTTTACTCTTGACAGCTCATTAAACTGGCAACTCTCAGGTGAAGAGTGTATTGGGATGTCTAAGAAAACAGTATTCTTTACTAGTGGAAAATGCCAAAAGCTTACTTAAAAAAATTATAAATGTTTTCAGATATTCATATCCCAGATGATACCAGTTGCTGAGATATTTTATTATCTATAGTATGAACTTTCTGCTTTTTATTTATTTAAAATAAATGAAAAACACATTTTGCAATTAATAGTGACATGTATTTTATTATAACATTCAACTCATATTTAGGTTACATTTGTAAATTTATATTAAAATGTTGAATAAGGAAAAGTGGGTGGTCCTACATAATTAAGAAAGGATAACTTATATATTTAGGATTGGATCTCACCATTTGTTGCTAGAATAGAATGCTCTTTCAATAGAATGTTCTTTCCATTTATTTGTGTAGTTCATAGCATTAGTGGATTCAATACCCAAAAATGTCTTAGCTTGGCTTTGAAGTATATCATTTTTAATGTTCGGCTTCATCTGTGAGACCTGTCTATAAGAAAGTTCAGTGGATGTTCGAGGTCACAAGGATTACTAAGGATACTTGGTTTTTCCTAAACATTCATGCCACTGCATATGTATGTACATGCTCTGGCATGTGTGCATGCATTATGCAGTTAAATGTGTCTCTGTGTGTATTATTTGGGGAAAAATCAAGAGTCAACTTTTAGGTAATTTTTGTGTCATTTACTCTTTACTCAGTAAGCTAATTGACTAGTCAGTATACAACAGGTATCTCTATGTCTTTATCTCATTAACTACACAACAGAAGTGTGATAATTGACTTCCATTTCTTTTTCTTTATAGGTAGGGGACCTTAGGAGCAAACTCACATGCACATTGCAAGGGAAATAATTTATCATCCCATGTACCTCCCCTGCATCTATATACATATAGTCATTATACATTATGAGAGATCATCAACAACTAATTGTAAATAGATACTGCATAAAACTGACATCACAATTTAAATGTAGTATAAAATAAGCAGTGTTTCTTGAAACAGTTGTTTTATTCAGAGTGATCCTCAGTGGTATATGAGTTAGTATTGTACACAGTGTGCACATATTAGAAAAAAGTATAACCTGAAATGAATAATATAACATAGAATGGCACAAGATTCTATTAAACTAGTAAGAATGAGGTAGAATTTAAAATTATGGATTGCTCTTCCCCAAAAATCTGCTTAAGGTTTTCAAAACAATTAAATTGAGGAATGTGAACCAATGGCTGTGGGAGTAAATTAATTGAAGTCATGGAAAGTACTATTTTATGCTCGCAACTCTTAATAAATCCTTAAAAATATAGTTTGGAATAATAATGTTGATGCCTGTCATCACTAAAAATTTAAGTTTTCCAAGTAACATATTAAAATACTGAAATATCCAGTTTATTTTAAAGAAAATATTCAGGATATCCTATAAACTGAATACATATATTAACTGATTTAAATGTATGTTTTTATACATGTATGTGTGTGTATGTGAGGGAATATATAAAAGTGAAAATGTGCATAAAGTGCATAAATTAAAAATTATGAGACTGTTATCCATGTCATTTTCACCTTCGTCAGTAAACAGAACCCTCATAGGAAACAGAATAAAATAGATTCTTGATTATTGCACTGTTGAGTTTCCTAAATCATTTGCCTTCACAGTGGGAAACAGAAATATAATTTCCTCCTTCATTGTTCTCATGAAGTACACTAATTCCATATTTTTTTATTTTTTAAATCATAGATGACTGATAAGAATTTAATATGGCAAGTGCCAATAAAACATCTCAGTGTTGCTCTATTGGATAGTTTTTTGACAAGAGACATAATTTCCATCATTGTATCTTTGTTGTGACACTTGACTTTGGAAGAGCCAAAAAAAAAAAAAAAAAAAAAAAAAAACCAAAAAAAATAAAACAAAACAAAAACAAACTCATCTTTAATCTGGCACACATTCTGTATCAAGGATTGCATTTCCTATGTGTAGTCAAGCATTTTCGTCAATCAGAAGCCAAGACTCATGTTCAAGACTATTTAGTATATCTTCATGTCAGCCAGCAGCCAGGGCAGCTTATTCTAAGGCATAATTAAATCATACAGATTTCTTACCACAATCAAAATAGTGACTTCCATGTACAGTTGGGGAATATTATTTTAAGATGTGTGATTTTTATTTATGTTGAATTTGTTTAACTCTGTGAAGCTGCGATTCTCTGCTTGTCTAAACACCTGATGGTCTAATAGAGAGATGAAAGGTCAATGGTAAAGCAGGAGCAAGGGTATGCGGGGCTGACAGGCAGAGAATACAGAGAGTAATAGCAATGAGGGAGGAGGAGTGAGAAATCAAGGAGAGAAGGACTTTAGTAGCCAGCTACGCAGCTACCCAACCAGCCAATGAGTATGAGAATAAAAAAGAAATATAGGAATAATAAAGATAAAAGCCCAGAGAGAAAAGGTATGTGGATTAATTTAAGTTGAAAAGTTTGCAAGAAAGAAATGTAGCTAAGGCCGAGTATTCATCACTAAGAATAAGCCTCCATGTGTGGTATTTCGGAGCTGGGTTGTGGGCCCCCCAAAAAGGAAAAAGAGAAAAACCAATCATACTACAACAATGTACTATAAACTAAGTACCTGGGTTAAGAATAATGCTTTGAGTTAAACATATTAATAGGGGGGGAAAACCCTGTACATTCTTTTCTAGGCAATGGGTCCATTGAATGATTAAATGGTGCTGCTTCATCCTTGATAAAAGTTTTCAAGTATAATTGGCATGTATTGGTGTCTGTATAGTATCAAGTTAATTAGACCATATTGGGTGGTCAGTTTTTCATCTGTTTCACATGTGTTTATAGCCAACAGTAAATTGCTAGGTAAAACTCTAGTAGCTGAGTGAAGGTATAACTCCATCTCAGTCATTATGGTCAGTTTTTAAATAAACTTGTGTACAAGATTGACTATGAAATGAGTGGGTGGTGAAAGTGTAGTAATGTCTCAATAAATCATTTTGTATATTTAAATTTACTTCTGCCTCCAACAGGTTTTCCACAGCAGTCACTGGCAAACTGTTCACATTTTATTATATCAACTATATTATCAACTTTAAATGTGACAGTTCCCCATACAGAAGTATTGTGTTTTGATCTTCTGTGTCTTCTTTATTTTCCTCTTTTGTATGTCCATTTTCTTTCTCTAGACTTTTTTTTCTTTGATGTTATTTCTCTGATTCAGACATGCATATTGATATATGAGAAAAACCTGATATTTCTTTTTAGTGTCTATAATATTCCTTAACATGTTAATTTACAATTATGTCCACTTTCTTAATAATAACACGATTTTATTTTGTATGGGTGAATAAAAGTCCACTGTATACATATCCTACATATACATAGAACTGAAGGAAGTTCCAGTTACATAATTTGAAAAAGAA